>NC_060129.1:85480013-86105013 GCF_021461395.2 Schistocerca americana
ATATACTCTGGTATAAAACGTTTACTGTGGCATGTACAATCACTGCTAAGGGCAAAGAAGAAACGACATGTGAGTATGTTCCCCACCAACCGCCTCAGTTGTCGTATAAACAACATGAACAGTGATTTGAGGGGATTCATGTTAGTGAAGTTAACACCAGTAACAATAAATTTATCTTATGGCATAACTATGATCTTTACGCTCATCTAAAGTTGATGTACACTCGCAGTTAGGAGACTCAACATACAGAGACAACAGTGAGATATACACACGTCAGAAGATTCGTAAATTTTGACACCTCCAGTGGCCCGATGCAACTGATGTGCTGTTTTTAGCATTTTTTGTAATATAACTGCCTCATGTATGGGAGGATAGTGGCGTTCTATACATGCCATCTGCACTTCACTTTTCGGTCATTGTTGTATAGCTGTATAAAGGGCACAGGATCGAAAATGTAGTCGTGAAAACAAATAATGTTACAGTTAATGGCAGACACAACGTCTTTAAGAAAAATACTGCATTATTTTCATGCCCGTGCCAGATTTTTGGCATTTTGTTCTTATGCGAGCCTATTTTCAGTACAAAAAAGACATTGCTACAGATGGAGAATGATGTGTGTACACGATGTTTGTTCTGTTCCTAATGCTATTGGAATTACTCAGCGCAAATCGCAAAAGAGAAAGTCCAAAGAACGTGCATCTTAATTACTCTGTAAAAAAAAACGAATCATCGGCATGAGGGACTTGAGAGCATCGTACCGACACATTACACTGGCATCTGGCTGTAGGGCAACGACTGCAGAATGTATAGCCACGGGTTGGGGTGGAGACAACAGAGAGCTGAGTTCACCAGCCATCTCAGACAGACCGATGTAACCTGGGTTGAGATCTGTGGCTACCACTGACACCACGCCACAAGCAGCATAGTGTAGGACCAGAATCAGCTGGGGCACTGAGCGGCGTTCTGTGGTGTTCAGCGGCGGGAGTCGCTTTTGCCTGTGGCGGTCAGGTCGACGCTGCTCTGTCCTCAGGTGGCCTCGTGAGACTTCACGGGAAGCAGCGGCCGTCGAGATGCCTAGCTCTGCAGCCCACAGAAACAAACAGGGGTCAGGAAGACTCACGATCAAATCATGTGGAAGGCATGTGGAAGAGTTCTTAGGAATTTCGAAAATTGTTCAGAAATTTCGAAGCCAAATTATTATTCGAACTGGTTCTCCAGATAAACAATCAGTATCTCTTGAGAATATCATTCGCATAGTTCTGTATGTTCAAGGACACATAAGTCCGAGGACATCCGCACAATTACCTAAAGAGCTCCCACACTCAAGTTGCTGACAAGAATATGTATATAAGAGGAAAAAGCAGATTGAGAAAGTGCTAGATGACGATCAATTTGGTTTTAGGAAAGATAAAGGCATCAGCGAAGGACTTCTCAGTTGGCGATTGATGATTAAAGCGAGACTTAAGGAAAATCTAGGCATGTCCGTAGGATTTGTAGTTAGACAAAAATCGTACGATAATTTAAAATGTTGCAGGATTTCCGAAACTCTAAGGAAAATGGGTGTAACCTCTAGGGAAAGAAGGGTTACGTGCAATTTGTACATCAAACAAGAGGATAAAGTAGGAAGACCAGTAACAAACAGATTAGGTTAGGAAAAGTAAAAGACATACATCTAATCGCCCCTACGATTCAATCTGTACATCGAAGAAGCAATGACGGAATTAAAAATGGGGTTCAGAAATGGAATTAAAATTCATGTTGAAAGGTTATCAGTGACACGAATAGCTGATGTCATTGCCGTTCTCAATGGAAGTCAGAGGTAACAGTAGGAGATGTTGAGTAGAATGAACAATCTAATGGGTAGACTCTATGAATTAAGACTAAACCAAAGAAAGATTAAATTAATGATGTCTAGCAGAAATCAGATCAGTGTTCAACTTGTCAGAATTGTAGACGAGGATCAAGACGAACTGAAAGAATTCTGCTACCTTGAGGACAAAGTAGCCAGCTGAAGTGGCCGTGCGGTTCTAGGCGGTGCAGTCTGGAACCGCGAGACTGCTACGGTCGCAGGTTCGAATCCTGCCTCGGGCATGGATGTGTGTGATGTCCTTAGGTTAGTTAGGTTTAAGTAGTTCTAAGTTCTAGGACACTGATGACCTCAGAAGTTGAGTCCTGTAATGCTCAGAGCCATTTTAACCAAGGACAAACTAACTCATAATGGAAAAATGAAAGAGAACATAAAGAGTAGAGAAGAACATTCAAAGAGGATGTTCACGGCCAAACGAAGTCAACTAACATCAACTGTCAGTTTTGTAACAACGAAATCAAACAATCATTGATAAAATTATTTAATAGGATAGATAAAAGAATCGACTCACGAAGCAGCGGCAGAACACACATAGAAACTGTTGTGATTGGCAAGCTTTCGGAGCCAGTGGCTCCTTCTGCAGGTAAAAGGGTTGAAACGGAAGGAAGAAGGGTTAAGGAAAAGGACTGGACAGGTCTAGGAAAAGGGGGAAAAGGGGTAGATTTTGGGAAAGTCACCCAGAACCGCGGGTCAGAGGAGACTTACCGTACAAGATGAGAAGGAATGTTGGGGACCGCATCCAGGGAGCTTAAAGGTGGAAGATAGGGTAATACAAGACAGAGATTACTGCTAAAACATTGATCTCGAGTTAACAAGAGTGTGTCCTCCTACAATAGCCCTGTAACTGGCAAAACATATTATATCAAAGGGAGAGCCAGCTGCGAAAAGATACAAGTCAAATTCCAGCTACTGCGTAAACACTGTTTGGCCTTCTACATAGGCATGACTACCATCACATTATCAATTAGGATGAATGGGCATAGGCTGAGGGTATACTGGTAACTCACAATATCCTGTTGCAGAGCATGGTCTACAACGTGACATTCGTGACACCAGCGCCTGTTTCACCACCTGGATTCCTCCCCCAGACATCAGTGTCTCAGGACTCCGTAGGTGAGAACTAACTGTACAACGTGTCCTTGGTTCTCGCCATCCAGCTTTCTATCACTGTAACTACTCTTTGCTTCACTCCGTTTCAGTTTCCTGCATCTTTCATTGTCATTCCCATCTCTTTTTCACCGCCCCATCCCACCTCTGTTATGTACAATGTGCTTACCTTCTCACTCTTAATAACTTGTGATCAATGTTTTAGCAGTAATCTCTGTCGTGCATATCACCTTGTCTTAAGATCTTAGGTTTTCAAATCTCGTCCGATGCAGTCCTCAACAATTAGTCTTCCCTTCTCATCTCGTACAGTAAGTTTCCCCTGACCCACAGTTGTGGGTGACTTTCCCAAAGTCTACCCGTTAAGTTTTGAGCACAGTATTCTGTGAAAGTGAAACATGGACAGTGAGAAAATCGGGACGGAAGAGAATCGAAGCGTTTGATATGTGGTGCTAGAGAAGAATGTCGAAAATTAGATTGACTGATAAGAAAAGAAATGATGAGGTTCTCAGCAGAATCGGTGAAGAATGGAACATACCAAATACTTTGGTAGGACGATGGGACAGCATTTTGTTCTTGGTCATGCAACCTTATTGTTCCCTCTTGGTTCTTGTACGTATTACCCGTCTTTCTTTGCAACTTACTCTTATTTTGCTCAATATTTCGAACATTTTGCCGAATTTTACATTTCCGGATGCTTTTCCTAGGTCTACAGGGCCTATGAATGTGGCCATTTTATTTTCCAAGTTTTGTTTCTCTCATCAGTCACAATATCAGACGTACCGCCCTCTCATGCTATTAGCCTTCTGACAGTCAAAATGATCGCCATCTATCGTATCCTCTATTATCTATTCCATTCCTCTATATATATTATTCCTGTCGACAAATTCCATACGTGAGGTGTTAAGCTCATTGTGTGATAGGCCTCGCAAGTATCTGCTTATATCTTCAGCGTTGTATCTAATGGTATAGCGCCATTCTCGTATATTCTAGACGCCAACTTCTGTAGTTCTTGGTTGACACTTTCGCCAATGATTTCGGAAACTCCGAAGGTATGTTACCTATCGCTTCTGCCTTCCAAAGCTGTGTTAAGCTCTGACTCTTATGTGGGGTCACCGAGCGAGGTGGCGCAGTGGTTACACACTGGACTCGCGTTCGGGAGGACGACGGTTCAATCCCGCGTCCGGCTGTCCTGATTTAGGTTTTCCGTGATTTCCCTAAATAGCTCCAGGAAAATGCCGGGATGGTTCCTTTTAAAGGGCACGGCCGACTTCGTTCCCCCTCCTTCCCTAATCCGATGAGACCGATGACCTCGCTGTCTGGTCTCCTTCCCCAAACAACTCAACTCAACTCTTATGTGGGATCTCCAGTGTCTTCCACTGTGATTCTCATTTCTTCTTCTGTCAAGTTATCACACGGGTCTTTCCCTTCGTAGATGCCTTCAGTTTACTCTCTCCATCTACCTGCACTCTCCTCTGCATTTGACAGTGGAATTCCCAATGCTCTCTTAAAGATGACGTCCTCACTTTTAATTACGTCGTTCTTTTGAGTAATCTGTACAATGAATAAATCTTTCAGACGACCATGTGTTATTCTCTCTCTTCACATTTTTCCAACAACCATTTCGCTTTGGTTTCACATCTATCCCTAGTTACGTCGTTCCCAAGTGACTTATACTGCTGCATTCCTGTGTTCCTCTGAACGTTTTTGCACCTTATACATTTACCGATTAGTTGCAGTGTTTTTTTCTGTATGCCAAGGTTTCTTTTCCTTTAGCTCCTTATATTTATCTTTGTTTGATATATGGAACATAAAATCCCGTCTGAGGCCTGTGATCATTTTTATGTTAATAATTGGCCACCGATGCTGTACAATCGCATCAGATGTTCAATTGAATCTTTTATTAGAACATGTTATGCGTTTCGGGATTACACCCATCTTCAGACATGTGTTACAAGCAAGTACAAAACATAAGTGAACAGCACACTCAACACGTCTCAACGTTACAGAAAATCAGATCAGGTCATATGAGTTACATACCACAAACTTGAACTCCTTCCTACCCTACCAGGCGTACAGTCTTGACAACTCAAAGAAAGTGTCGGGGCGCTGCATGGTCATGTGCTCCAAGCATTCACATGTAATTCAATTATAATATACTCAGAATATAAATCTAACAGGGTGTAATTACGACGGGCTAATGGGTACTCGGAAAAATTTATACGACAGTTAGGAGCTAAAATTCTTAACAAGACGCGGCAGTCAGGCCGCCAAAAATTAAATAGTAATATTGTGCCAATGGAATATGTTGGACCATGTTGCCAAAAAATAACTAGAGCCTTTGGGAAGGCTGGCGTTAGCGTAAGCTTCCATATAAGGAAGAAGTTGGGGGAATATTAGTACATACGGACGAAGGGAAAACAGATAAGTTTAAGCAATCCGGTGTGTACGAAATTAAGTGTGGGGGATGTGCTGGGACATACATTGGCCAGACGGGTAGGGATTTTGCCACAAGGTTTAGAGAACATAACTGAAGTAATAATAGTGGGCTGGGGTGCCATATGAGGGAGACTGGCCAAAAGCGGGCCCTGATAGAAGATGGCCTAAGAATTCAGCATTTACAACCTAAAGGGAAGATTTTAGATAACTTTGAAGATCTGGAGATCTACGCACGTATACAGCACGCTGCACACCCAGTATTTAATAAACAGGCTTCCTGTGGGAACAACTGGTTTTCTGGCTTGTTTGAACGGATACTGTTTTGAACTTGGTATCTATCATCCCCTCATTAGAAGTATGATTGTGTATTTTATAGGAGCTGGTGGTGTTCTGTCCACGTACCGCTATGATAAGCTAGGTTTTTTTGCCGAGTGGTTGGCTAGTTTATCGTCATACAGGGAAAGTTAGATGGGCGTATAGGTTGGCATTTACAGATTTGTCCACCACAGTGCCCTTTGGGTGCTCTTTGGTGACACCATGGTTTATTTTATTGATTTTAGACTAAAGTTTTAACACTTTTAATGTTTTGTATTTGTTTTTTAAAACTCTATAGCTCTACGGTATCCGGATAGCATACGTAGATCTCGGGTAATTGTCGTGCCACTAGTTTATATAAGGAATGTATGAGGTATAGCCCACGTATCTTTTGGGATTTTATTAAAATGCTCTTCCTCTCACCATTAAACTTTTTCCATGTGGTAGAGGGGTGTAAGTTGCTGTTTGCTGGCTTCTGTTTCGGCAATCATGGCCCATGAGTAACACTTGGCTGTAACTCGATAGGCGGAAGTCTTCCGCCGATGTGGTTGCCGTTGGCTATAACAGATGGCGCCTAAGACGTTTGTGTACGCGAGCTGATCACAGGGTTTTAGTTTATGATGGATAATGTTGGTTATATTTAATTTGGTGGTATTCTTTTACAGATTTGAGAGGTTGAAACGTTTATTCACCCAGAAACCCCCCCCCCTCTCCCTATTATTTATTTTATATTGACATATGGTTTGAGTTGTGTTTAGTGCCACTACTGGCTATAGGCATAGTATGGCAATGTAAAAAAATCTGGAGTTTTTAAAAAAAATTAAAAAAACTTTTAGTGTTAACGTGTACAGAAGTACTATTCCGACTGCTAGTCGTAATTACACCCTGTTAGATTTATATGATGAGTATATTATTCTTAAATTACATGTTAACACATGGAGCACATGTACCGAGGGCGCTTCCCTGCTGGTTGACTTGTTTAGCGTCAGTATACGCTCTGCTTCAAGACTGCTCGTGCCGCAGTCATATGTTATTCGACACTTTCTTTGAATTGTCAAGGCTGTACGCCTGGTTGGGTAGGAAGGAGTTGAAGTTTGTGGTATGTAACTCATATGACTACATCTCACTTTCTGTAACGTTGAGACGCGTTGAGCGTGCTGTTCGCTTATGTTTTGTACGTGTTTGTAACATATGTCTGAAGATGGGTGTTAAACCTGAAACGCGTAACATGTTCTAATAAAAGAGTCAATTGAACATCTCTTAACTTTATAGCGATTGTAGAGCATTGGTTGCCAGTTATTTGTTTGTCCAACTTCTGTGATGCCCTTTTCACAGATGTCCATTCCTGTTCAAATTAACTGCCTGTGTGGTATTCATCAACGTAGTATCTACAGCCCAAGAGAAATTCAGAGGCATTTCATGAATGCCCTCCACTTCAGTGTCCCACTGCTTCCCGCATTTATTCTTCCAGACAATTCTCTTAAACTCCTATCCACTCTTCATCGCAATTCTATTGAGATCTGAGCTTATATCTGGCCCTACGCGTGCCACACAATTTACGAACAGGATTTACAAAACGATAGATTTCGACTTCTAGACGTAGATAATCGGAAAATTCTTCCCATAAATACAGAAGTACGAGTATTAACAAGAGCCTCAAAAGAACGTAACCTCACATGGAACTTTCCTGTGCCTCGATCCTTTTCGAAGCATACCTCCCGTGGGAAAGCGAGAGTTTTCTGTAGCTACCGACGGTTGCGAGTTAAACTAAGAGCGAGAGAGAAAGGGACTCCCCTCTCTTCCACTCCGCTTCAACGTCAAACGTCGTGTGCAATCATGACTGTTTGTACTGAAGCAATAATGTTATGTAACTGCAGTACGTGAAGTTTTGATATTTTTATCATGTAATTTGTTAAAAGAAAGGGGAACAAATTTGTAAAAGTAATGCATCCACAGTTTGAAACAGTTACACTGTTTTACATCTAAGTCAACTTAAAGATGCAGAGCTACAATTTTTGTAGTATGTGTATTCTGATATAAAGCATAACATGCTACAGTTGCAAAATTGTACATCAGCAGTTGATTTTATCACTGGGATGTGTATCAACAGTTGTGCATGTCCCATCAAGAGAAACGTGTGTTCTTATGTGTCTCCATTGTTGTTGTTGTTATTAGCAGAAGTAGTATAATTATCACTACCGTAAGCTGCCCGTGTACTTCGCATGTCGTAATGTTGACTCATTGAAATGTCAGGTTATATATAAGAGAGTGCACGAATGCCTTAATTTTATCAGGTGGAATAAACGCATAAAGAAGTAAATAAATGTACACAATGTGCCAAATTCCGCTACTTTTTATAACGCACTTTACACTATTTCTAAGGACACGGGCTCTGTCGTTTCTTGCGACTCTTAGTGTCTGTTCTGCTGAAGTTGTCTTCGTGTAGTGGATCCCCGTACGCTCTGTAGCGTATGGCATTAAAGGTCTAAAAATTTCGGAAAAGTTACAGTACCTTCCCGCATTGTCACTTTTATCGCAACGACAATGAACGGGAGTCTTAAAACGTCACGTGTCAGGGATCTGTGCTGAAGTTTAGTGAGCGAGCAGTCTAGATCGCATCACATCGCATAGCGATTTTTTAATCCGGACCTGTGCGCTACCTTCATGCTGAGTGCCCTGGGGACGCTCCCAAGACAGCAGCCGTGTTCACAGACCGCGTGGACACGCTCCTGGCTGGACTGCCGAACACTCAGCCGTCCTGCCGCATCCCGACATGCCCGCTAAGCCATCCGGTCTCAGCCTCACAGGAAATGTCTGGCTCCAGCGTGTGGACAGCGGCGGTCTCAACGTCGCTGCGGTCTGGCGGCTCTACGGGACCTGTTGAGTGACGTCAGCTGAACACGACACAACTGGAGAGACTCGTGGACTCTCTTTGTCGGCCAACTCAGGCCCTTGTCGAGGTTAGAGGTGGTGTGCTCTACTCCTGTGTCAGCATGATCTCTCCTTATCTGACATCGAATGAAATCTGTCCTCAACCTTCATGTTTATTACTTGTAACCTTCCACATAAACATAACTAACTCGACCTTGTTTTGTAAGGAGAAAAACGTACACTTGCGAGATCTCAACCCTAGATACCAAACACCCGCCCTCTCTTAAAATAAATGGCCATACTTAAGATAATACTCATTTTAGACATCTTGAATGCAGAGTTTTTAAAGTTCTGTAGGTGCAGGTGGCCTGCCACTGGCTCCGCCCCACTGCAGCTGCCTGATGCACGAGTGCAGAGTACTGTGCAGCGGGGTGACGTCCTGAGCCCTCAGACCCGCTTCATGTCGCAAGTGTGGGAAGACGTGTGTGGAGCCGGTCACGTCTGCCCCATGTGTTTCGAAACTTTGTTCTTCAAGTAGAACACATGTTATTTGTATGGGTAAGCAATATGAACAGATAGTATTTCAATGCCATGCACATATATGGTCAACACTGTTTAGTAATATTTTAGGACGTATTCTGCAGCAGTTTTTTATAAAACACACGCCAGACACACACACACAGAGATCTCTGTTACGGACAGAGGCAAGGTAAAATCTGACAATATTCCCTCTTCAAAGCAAGCTTCCTAAACAGTCACTTCGTGATTTTACGTCTCCGTCGCATTGTGCCAATGAAGTTGTTTGACGAAAATGATCGTGGTGAAAGGGTATCGTCATCATTGTCACCACCATCCTCTCATAAAGAATAGTCTAACGTCAATCAACTATTCTTCTCTCCATTTAACGGGTCTTCTCTATGACTGCCGCAACTAAATCGCAAGTTACAAATAGTAGCACAAAGAAACGCTCATAGAGTTTCTTTTGCCTCGTGTAAGAGTTAGTCGAATAGCCACATATAAAGACGCTTACCGGTCACAACTGTCGCGAGCTTTGACGTCTAAACGTGGCAATTTGACCGTCGCTGTATACTGCTCCTGGAGCTGCCACACTGTCGCTTGTCGGTTCACCGGCACTATAAACGCGAACCTCTTACTCACCGTACCGTACAGTAGTTCGAGCTCCGACAATGGGCGAACGCAGCGGAGCGTGCCAGAAACAAGTAGTACACGAGCGTTGAAAAGCTATGTGTTCAGAAAGTCTTAACTGCGTACAGTCATAATCGTGGCCCAAATCTCCGCGCGTCATAGACAACTGGGGCTCACACCTTGCAAGTGTGCGTTTTGTATATGAGACCAGGTTGGTGATCTTCTCTTGTTAGATGAAATCGGTTGTGATTAGATAACTGTTTCTTTTCTCCAGTGTGATTATTTCTATGCACTTTAATTAGGACAGAATTTTCAAATGTGGTGCAACTCCATGTGTTGATTAACTTCGACGTGAGTTTTCATAGAAAACCTAAATGAGCACATTACGCTTTATTTAACAATAACGAACTTCCAAATAATATACTCACCAGGTTCATCCCTCCACTCAAACTGAACATAACGCTGCCACTCACAATTCATCCTGCCGACCGTGGCTCTTGTGATGCGTCGAACAGCATGCACTGACTGGGACAGGATATGATGCCTCAGATCATCCTTTTGCAGCGCTGTCATGTTCCATTCCATGTTGTTCAACCTTTCAAAATAAAATGGAGTCAGTTTATGTGACAGATGATATTGTGAAACTTGACTGTATTTTGTAGACTAGAATAGTGAAAACTAAACTGACCTTGCCCTTCTCCAGCTTTTACGTTTCCCATTGATTGAGGTCGCCAGCCCATTAGAGACGAATCGAGGTGTCAGACAGGAATCGTTGCGTACATTACGGCTGGTATGCGAGTCTGCTAACATATTCTGGTGAACTGATAATTTCTGATGAAATACAAGAATTCACATACAAACATGCAGCCAGAACTATGGTTGGACAAGCACGGCAGACCGCCTTCAGAGGCATGGAGTGGGCGCTCCCCCACAACATGGCTCACCGTCTGCTCCTTGGCGCCATAGTCAAGAGCAGCACTTCCACTATAATACCACGTTTTCAAGACGCTGCCATGTGTCTCTTGTGCCATTTGGATGTGGTTGAATCTTGGTCTTTCGTAACAAGAAAGACCATACTGCGCTACCTTACTGAGTTGGACTGAATAGTTATAGCACTCTGTCTTAGGAATTAGCACCTTGGCATCCTTGATTGTGAGATTAGCAGGGACAAAATGTGACAGAACATGCAACCCCTAAGTGGGAGCTGTTGTAGCAATGTCATTAATAGTTAACATGGCTCCTTACGTCTTAACTGTATGAATGCCATTCTCCCATGCTTTAGCACAATATGCCACAGCTCAATAACCAAGAGAAATTGCAGCGTTGTTTTGTTTGTCTGCATTTGCTCGCCAGTTTTTTTGCAGGAATGTAGTGCAGTTGATTTAGAATAGAACCAAACGACTTTCACAGGTCCGCGCAGTGCTGCATAAATGACAGTGACAGGAAGGGGGAGTCACCAAGGTAATTAAGGAAGTAGCTGCAGGAAATTTTGGTCCTATCCAGGGGCACATATGACTGCCTGGGTGCCTCTGTATCATGGAGGTAGGACTCTGTGGGCTCAGTTATGCTTGTGTTTTGCTGGAGTCTCTATCTGTAAAAGTACTCCCTCAGTTTGTTGTCAACTCGGAGGCTCGTCGACACAAGTAGCCAGTTTCACACGATGAATTTGGTCACTAGGCGACCACTACGAACAACAATAAAAAACTACCTGGGACCTTGGAGTGCGAAGGAATTGCCTAAGGGGACACGTGAAACGGAATCTGAATCGGTGGAGTGTGCTTGTGTTCACCAGCGAGTACAGGTTTCGAATGTCGACTGGGGATCATCGTACAAGGCTGTGTAGGTGACCAGGCACCGGTGCAGGTCTCTATCCATGGGTTCTGCTGTGGGGCGGAACGGTCGTATTTTGGGCTGCTATTATGGTAATATCAACAGTAGCAGAAAACAGTAGAACGGGATTAGGATTCTTTAGGAAGGTAGAGCAGAGAGTGTGTTGCAGTGAACAGTTCAGTGATACAGTTACGCTTATCACAATCGACAGCAAACCAATCCCGACAACGATAGTTCAGATAGTACATGCCAACGTCGGAAGCTTAAACGCAGCCAAAACCCGTCAGACAAACAGAAGCTAAACGATGTCAAAGTTAGCGTAAGGAGGGCTATGCGTGAAGCGTTCAGTGAATTCGAAAGTAAAATTCTATGTACCGATTTGACAGAAAATCCTAGGAAGTTCTGGTCTTACGTTAAATCAGTAAGTGGCTCGAAACAGCATATCCAGACACTACGGGATGATGATGGCATTGAAACAGAGGATGACACGCGTAAAGCTGAGATACTAAACACCTTTTTCCAAAGCTGTTTCACGGAGGAAGACCGCACTGCAGTTCCTTCTCTAAATCCACGCACAAACGAAAAAATGGCTGACATCGAAATAAGTGTCCAAGGAATAGAAAAGCAACTGGAATCACTCAATAGAGGAAAGTCCACTGGACCTGACGGGATACCAATTCGATTCTACACAGAGTATGCGAAAGAACTGGCCCCCCTTCTAACAGCCGTGTACCGCAAGTCTCTAGAGGAACGGAGGGTTCCAAATGATTGGAAAAGAGCACAGATAGTCCCAGTCTTCAAGAAGGGTCGTCGAGCAGATGCGCAAAACTATAGACCTATATCTCTGACGTCGATCTGTTGTAGAATTTTAGAACATGTTTTTTGCTCGCGTATCATGTCATTTCTGGAAACCCAGAATCTACTATGTAGGAATCAACATGGATTCCGGAAACAGCGATCGTGTGAGACCCAACTCGCTTTATTTGTTCATGAGACCCAGAAAATATTAGATACAGGCTCCCAGGTAGATGCTATTTTTCTTGACTTCCGGAAGGCGTTCGATACAGTTCCGCACTGTCGCCTGATAAACAAAGTAAGAGCCTACGGAATATCAGACCAGCTGTGTGGCTGGATTGAAGAGTTTCTAGCAAACAGAACACAGCATGTTGTTATCAATGGACAGACGTCTACAGACGTTAAAGTAACCTCTGGCGTGCCACAGGGGAGTGTTATGGGACCATTGCTTTTCACAATATATATAAATGACCTAGTAGATAGTGTCGGAAGTTCCATGCGGCTTTTCGCGGATGATGCTGTAGTATACAGAGAAGTTGCAGCATTAGAAAATTGTAGCGAAACGCAGGAAGATCTGCAGCGGATAGGCACTTGGTGCAGGGAGTGGCAACTGACCCTTAACATAGACAAATGTAATGTATTGTGAATACATAGAAAGAAGGATCCTTTATTGTATGATTATATGATAGCGGAACAAACAGTGGTAGCAGTTACTTCTGTAAAATATCTGGGAGTATGCGTGCGGAACGATTTGAAGTGGAATGATCATATAAAATTTATTGTTGGTAAGGCGGGTACCAGGTTGAGATTCATTGGGAGAGTGCTTAGAGAATGTAGTCCATCAACAAAGGAGGTGGCTTACAAAACACTCGTTCGACCTATACTTGAGTATTGCTCATCAGTGTGGGATCCGTACCAGATCGGTCTGACGGAGGAGATAGAGAAGATCCAAAGAAGAGCGGCGCGTTTCGTCACAGGGTTATTTGGTAACCGTGATAGCGTTACAGAGATGTTTAATAAACTCAAGTGGCAGACTCTGTAAGAGAGGCGCTCTGCATCGCGGTGTAGCTTGCTCGCCAGGTTTCGAGAGGGTGCGTTTCTGGATGAGGTATCGAATATATTGCTTCCCCCTACTTATATCTCCCGAGGAGATCACGAATGTAAAATTAGAGAGATTAGAACGCGCACGGAGGCTTTCAGACAGTCGTTCTTCCCGCGAACCATACGCGACTGGAACAGGAAAGGGAGGTAATGACAGTGGCACGTAAAGTGCCCTCCGCCACACACCGTTGGGTGGCTTGCGGAGTATCAATGTAGATGTAGATGTAGATGTAGATAAAGAGACAGAAAAAGTATATGAAGGTATTGAAAGGGTAATACAGTACGTAAAGGGAGATGAAACTCCATTACTCGTGGGAGACTCGAATGCAGTTGTAGGGGAAAACGTGGAAGAAATGGTTACTGCAGAATATGGGGTTGGGATAGGGAATGAGAGAGAAGAAAGACTAACTCAGTCCTGTAATAAATTTCGGCTAATAATAGCGAATACTCTTAATCGCAAGAGGAGGATGTATAATTGGAAAAGGCTGGGTGACATGGGGAACTACAGTTAGATTACATCATGGTCCGACAGAGATTCTGAAATGATATAGTGAATTGTAAGGCATACGCAGGAGCAGATATAGACTCATATCACAATGTAGTAATGATAAACAGTACGTTGCAGTTTAAGAGATAAGTCAGAAAGAAACGATACGCAAATGCGTCAGTTACAGAAGTACTAAGGAATGACGAGATACTCTTGCAGATCTGCAAGGCTATGGATACAGAAACAAGGAATATCCTAGTAGGCAGTTCACTTGAAGAGGAATGGATATCTCTGAAAATGACATTAACAAAAGTTGGAAAGAAAAACATAGGTACAAAGAAAGTAACTGCGAAGAAACCATGAGAATTAAAATAAATAACTGAAATATTTCTTTTATTACCCATGATGAAAGAGGGAAGTTCAAAAATGTTCATGGAAATTCAGGAATACAGAAATGCAAGTCCTGAGGGATGAAATAGACAGGATGGGTAGGAAAGCTAAGACGAAATGGCTGCCTGAAAAATGTAAAGAAGTCGAAAAAGAAATGATTGTTGGAAGGAGTGAGTCAGCGCATAAGAATGTCAAAGCAACCTTGAGTGAAATTGTTAGGAAAGGGTGGTAACATGAAGAGTGCAGTGGGAATTTCACCGCCAAAAAGGAGGAGGAAGTGGATATATGGAAAGAGTACATTGAAGGCCTCCATGGGGAGGGAAGATTTGTCTAATATGATAGAAGAAAGAAGAGTCAATTTAGAAGAGATAGTAGATCCAGTAATAGAATCAGAATTTAAAAGGGCTTTGGAGGACTTAAGATCAAATAAGGCAGAAGGGATAGATAACTTTCCATCAGGATGTCTAAAATCGTTGGGGGTAACTGGCGACAAACCGACTATTCACGTTGGTGTGTAAAATGTATGAGTCCGCCGACATACCATCTATTTTTCGGAAAAATATCATCCACACAATTCCTAAGACTGCAAGAGCTGACAAGTGCGACAATTATCGAACAGCCTGCTTAACAGCTCATGCATCCAAATTGCTGACAAGAATAATATATTGGAGAATGGAAAAGAAAATTGAGGATTAGTTAGATGACTATCAATTTGGCCTTAGGAAAGGTAAATGCAACAGAGAGGCAATTCCGACGCTGCTGTCGGTGATAGAAGCAAGACTAAAGAACGATAAACTTACGTTTATAGGATTTGTCGACCTGGAAAAGGCGTTGAGTAATGTAAAATGGCGCAACGTGTTAGAAATTCTGAACAAACGGGGGTAAGCTGTAGGGAGCGACGGGTAATACACAATATGTACAAAAGCCAAGAGGGAATAATAAGAGTGGATGACCAAGAATGAAGTGCTCGGATTAAAAAAGATGTAGGCTGGGATGTAGTGTTTCGCCCGTATTTTCAGTATGTACATCGATGAAGCAATGATGGGAATACAAGAAAGGTTCAGGAGTGGCATTAAAATTCAAGGTGAAAGGGTATGAATGATACGATTCGCTGATGACATTGCTATTCTGAAAGTGAAAGTGAAGAAAAATTACATGATGGGCTGAATGGGATGGACAGTCTAATGAGTACAAAATGTGGGTTGAGAATAAATCGAAGAAAGACAAAAGGAATTGGAAGTAGCAGAAATGAGAACAGAGATAAACATAACATCAGGATTAATTGTCACAAAGTATATCAAATTAAGGAATTCTACTATCTAGGCAGCAAAATGACCAATGACAGATGGAGCTAGGAGGACATCGAAAGCAGATTTGCCTCGGCGAAAAAGGCATTCCTGACCAAGAGAAGTCTATTAGGGCCTTAATTTGAGGAAGAATTTTCTGAGAATGTACGTTTGGAGCAGAGCCTTGAATGGTAGTGAAACATGGACTGTAGGAAAACCAGAACAGGAGAGAATCAAAGCATTTGAGATGATGTACTACAAACGAATGCTGAAAATTAGGTCAACTTACAAAGTAAGGAATGAGGAGGTTCTGCGCAGAATGGAAGAGGAAAGGAATATGTGGAAGGGACACGATGATAGGACATCTGCTAAGACATCATGGAATGACTTCCATGGTACGAAATTAGAGAATACATCCAGCAAATAATTGAGGACGTAGGTCGCAAGTGCTGCACTGAGATGAAGAGGTTGGCATAGGAGAGGAATTCGTGGTGGACCTCATCAAAAGAATCAGAAGACTGATACTCAAAAAAAAAAAAAAAAGAACCAGGAAAGGTCTCTAACGTTTCGTCTCCAAAAGCTGGAGACAACTTCAGAGGCTATAAAGGCTCAGGCAGCAGTTTGAAACTTCTATAAACTCTACAAGCTGAACTGTTTGTTCGGATCCCTGCCACAGTCGAGCTGTGATGTCATCAGACGGCTGCTTAAGAGCGCGGAGTCAAGAGTGCGTGTGTTGTCGAGCTTCTGCTGGGGAACACTTGGCGCTGGTTTTCGTATTCAGCACTGATGCCAGCAGCTCGTCTAATTTCACTCATTCGTCTTTCCGTTAAAGTTGCTTTCGTGCTTTGGAAATTGAATGCCCTCTCTGTAAATTCAAGCACAGTAATATTGGTTGCGTATCGCAGAGACGAATTTTTAGTTTCCCTGGTCCCAGTGGATGTTCTGCAACTGCCGATTTATTGCTATTTCGCAGATGACAACTGTTCTTCTGTTCCTTAAGCAAGAAATCATTACTTCTGTTTGCACTACACATGTGTGCTTGACTGTGTGTGCAAGACAATTTATATATTCCTCCTGTGGCAAGTGCTGGCCGTACATTCTTTACAGTGCTCAAAACATTCACGCTCCTTCGTAATTGGTATAAACGCTGCATCAATACTATGTATTCCTCGTACTCTGACAATGTGAACCATGACTGCTTTTACGAATGGGAGTAAATCTTTGGTTCTTCTTCATGAGAAGCTCCATACCTTTATAGACTTATTGCCCTATTTATCTCTTTCTCAGATTAATCATTTCTTCTGAAAGTAGTGTTTAAATGGTCAGGGTGTTCCTCCAACTACTGTGGTGACACATTATTTAAGCCCAGACCACCAATGTTCTCATCACTGCTCTTTTGAGTTTGGGACAATGACTGGAATTTTTGTGAATGTATCCACATGTGTGAGTGAGGTTTTTGCAGACCTTCTGTGCCTAACATATGTGGATTTTCTAAGTAGCCATATATTTTAAAATATTTCAGATTCTTTCTCTTTTTCTTTACTGGATTTTATATTGTAACTAATATCATTCGGAAAGTTTAGAAATTCTGAGTTCTTTTTGTCCATGAGGCTATATAACGAAGTATGAGTGTCATCAATATAACAAAACCAACGATAGTGATTTTTCTTGTTGGGCTGATGAGCTGTTCCTTCCAGTTTTACATATAAAACTCTGTTGTAACTGTGCTGAGTGTGTTTCCTGTAATGTTGTAATGACTACAGTTTCAGAAAACTGGATGATGTATTCGAGAGCCTCACAAACTGAGCGAAGTCAGTAACGCTTTGGTCCGCCTCAGTTATTCGGCTTCGCATCTATTGGCAGAGCTGTTGAATGTCCTCCTGAGGGACGGAGGGACATCGTTCGAAATGATGTCCAGCCGGCAGGTTAAGTCATGAAAACCCCGAGATGGTTGGAGGGCCGTGCCCAGTATGCCCCAAACGTTGTCCGTTGAGAGAGGTTTGGCGCCCTTCCTAGTCAAGGTATGTTTGGCGAGCAATAGAAACACTCGTTGTGTGTGTGGTCAGGCATTACCTTGCTGATATATAATGTCAGTATGGCTTGCCATGAAGGAGAACAAAACTGGACGTGGAATATCGAATATCGTCGACGTATCGCTCTGCTGTGTGGGTGACTACTAAAGTGGTCCTGCTCTGAAAGTGAACGGCACCCCAGACCATCACTCTCGGTTGTTGGGCTTCATGGCGGACGACAGTCATATTGGAACCCCCCCCCCCCCCAGTTTCCAAGGCATTTCCAGAAACATCTTTGCTGGACGTTGGGGCTCAATTAGAAGTGAGGCTCATCATAGAAGGCTGTTCCAGTCAATGAGATTCCTGGCCGAAGTCGCGTCTGGAGATGCCCCAGATGGTCGTAGTATACCAACCTTACTGTCGTCCGCCATATGGTCTGACAACCTCGAGTGATGGTGTGGAGTGTCATTTGTTTCCACAGCATGACTTCTTTGGTTGTAATCTGTGGTACCCTTACAGCACACCTGTTCGTCTATGGTGTTCTACACCCCGTTTTTCTGCCTTCAAGGTAAGCCATTCTTGGCTAACATTTTTTCCAAAATGATGCCCTCTCGCATTTGTTTTTAGACTTGCCAAACCCTACCTTGGCCAGTAAGGTTGCCAGACTTCTTCCCAATTGAGAATAATTGGAGCAATATAGGCAGGGACGTCCTACTAGGTCGGGATTTTGACGATCTACCGCAGCATTTGGACAAAATATGGCATGATGTTCCTCAGGGAGACATTCAACAACTCTGTAAATCAATGTTAAGATTGTTTACATAAGGACGCATTACTGAATTACTTAACTTGTGTAGCTTCCCTCTTGAAGAAGTCATCCACTTGTTTGTCTGTTCATGTACAGCACAACTACTACTTTCTGTACCTTTCGGATATTTCCTTCATGGAGTGTTCCTTTTTTTTGTCTAAGAGTGTAAATTCCATATGTGACATCGTTTTATTAAGAGCAACTATAGTAAGCAGTAATAGAACGTCTAAATGGGCTAATATCTGATGGACATGAAGGATTCTATTTTTTGTATAATGAACTGAACCTTTTATATGTCTTTTTTTGCTACAGAGGTCCATAGAAGACTGGCCAGCTATTTGGCAGTCACGCTTGTCGAACAGTCCATAGCGCTAACAACTGGTCTTAATGGAATGAGGGGTTTGTGAATTTTTGGTATACCACACAATCTTGATCAGGCCAGTTCTGATTTTGTAAGACATTTCTGGTTGGTGAGAGAAATCAAAGAGGCTTTTACTAGCTGATGCATTACCCTAAGTACTGTTGTTGGGAGATTGCTTTTAATCTCACTGTACTTTCGTGGTTGTAATACAACGCAAGTTTTTCTGCAGTAGGTTCATTATTTCATGAGCATTGTAGCGTTTCCCTTATCTGCTGGAAGCTCTAGAATACATCAAAATTGAAATCTCAGATAGGTCTCTTTCCACAAGTTAGTGTTGTGTCATTGTTTATTGCCTCTGGTGGTGTCTCTGGTGGTGCCTCCACATTTAGGAGACGAAGTCTTAGACACACAAATATGCCATGGACAGTGGCCGAATACCTATGAAGCAAAATTCACCCGTAGGTTGTATTTAAATTAGTTATCAGTACGAATACAGGTGTTAGTGTTTGTAGGAATTACAAATGAAATGAGGAGTGTAGAAATGGGGTGGCCAAGACATTGGCTCACGGGCTATGCCCAGGCATAAGTGCATTTGGCTCATTGTATACATCTCCCCAGTTAACATTTATTAAATTTTCTCTGAAGTGGTCAATAAACACTGGGTTGAGCAACCTTATAGTTTTATTTCATGGTTTCTGAACTGTACACCTTGCTGTGTTTTCTAATTTAATCAATTGTACATCATTGGCTGATAATCCATTTATCAATGGGAAAGCATGTGCTAGTTTTACACCCTCTTGCTGTATAAATACATTATCTATTAGAGCGCTACTGCCTTGAGCTATACATGTAGGGAAATTGATTGCTGATTCTATGTTATATGTAATTAATAACACTTACACTTTGAAAGTAGGCTGTTTATGTTTTCTTATTCGCAACGTTACGTAGCGCTCTGTACGAAAATCACTGGCTGTGGTGTGTGCAGTCTGTGGCTAGTTTGCATTGTTGTCTGCCATTGTAGTGTTGGGCAGCTGGATGTTAACAGCGCATAGCGTTGCACAGTTGGAGGTGAGCCGCCAGCAGTGGTGGATGTGGAGATGGCGGAGTTTTGAAATTTGTAAGACTGGATGTCATGAACTGCTATATATATTATGACTATTAAGGTAAATACATTGTTTGTTCTATATTAAAATCTTTCATTTGCTAACTATGCCTATCAGTAGTTAGTGCCTTCCGTAGTTTGAATCTTTTATTTAACTGGCAGTAGTGGCGCTCGCTGTATTGCAGTAGTTCGAGTAATGAAGATTTTTGGTGAGGTAAGTGATTTGTGAAAGGTATAGGTTAATGTTAGTCAAGGCTATTCTTACAACGCAAATTTTGACCAAAACAGACACCACCCATATGACAACCACTGGCAGAGTAATAGTTACAGAGAAAGATCGCATTTCCGAAGTAATGAATATGACAGAAACAATCATAGAAACAGACAATATGGCAACGAGAACTATTGTTATCAAGGTAGACAGAATAACTTCAGACGCAACGGTCCACCGGGGTGTGACAATTCAGGGAGAAATTCTCCACCACTTAACCGACAAGAAAGAAACTACAGGGACTATCGACGTGACGACAGACGATATAATCGTAACAACAGACCAGAATTTAATCAGAACTGGCGGGTTTCAAACAGGGCAGGGCCCTCTTGACAAGGTGAACTTGTAGATGTTAGACCTTTCAAATCCCAGTAACGATGCGCGGCAAGAAAGAAACAGACAATGACTCACACCGCAGGCAGACACGAGCGCCGGCTGGCTCCGAGAAAAATAACGTAGACTTTAACCTTTAGAAAAATTTTAGCATTCCTTACTGACGTATACCACATGATAATTGCGTTGAAATTGAAACTGTGCATACTCGGAGGAGTAAAGGTTTACACCACATTTCACATGTAAAACTTTATTGAAAGATAATCTGCTTTTTAACTTAGTCTTTGCCATAAAATTTTTCACTTCACACTACTAGTACAATTTGTCACACTGAGAAACTGTTAACATGCAACAATGTTTGAAGTTAAATATCCAGTCAAGAACCAAGAGAACTTATTTAAACAGAAATTACGAATGCATTGCTATTGTGAACAGACGACACAGTGTTATTGTGTGTGTACATTCTTGCTTGTTAGTTGCACGATTATGAAACGACTTTATGGCTTACATACTTAGAACATATACTGCTAATGAGATTTTAATGCAACATTTTGGTTTACTTGAATAGACAATCTTTATTTAAAGTACTTTCTGAGGGATACCATATGACACAGTGGTTAGTTTATTTGACAGTTACACGATTATATCACGACGCTACTAATGTGTGACACAATTTACATTGTTGCTTTTGCGGTGTTTCTGTTTTATATCTGCACAGTTTTTCTGAATTATTCTGGAAAGTAAAACACGTTTTACTAGTAACTACAATGGGACAGCCTTTTCCGTAGCACAACAATACGTTACAGCACAGTACTTTCTTCATCATGGCAATAAGCATAATGACGACGATATCTATACATAAAGCATTTCACTTTTGTTTATGATGAGGTGACTACATTGACTTCAGCAGACTTTGCTTACAGAGGACGAGAACTACGACACTTCCACAGAGATTATCTTACAACAAGACGTACAGTTTAGTGCTTCAGTACACGTATTTGAGTGATTAATTTTGTACTTAAAACATTTATTTTTAAAGATATTTGAAGTACAATGATACAAAGGTTTTCTGTGATACATTTCATTCCATTGCTGTAATCTGTAACACCTGAGGGTATTATTCATTAATCCTCAGGGGGGTACACGCCTACTTTGTGTACCATGTGTCCGGCAAGCACAAGGAGCTCTAGCTAATATGGTATTTGCTTATACAACTTTACACATCGGCACCATATTTCTCCAACACAAAATCGCACAGCTATCTGATTATTTAACAGAGAAACAAACATATTTTTACTACGTCAGTGACACATGTTTACATAAGTACACTGCTGGATAACTTCAAACTTACGAAATTGTATTTTGTCTGTACTTTGTGAAGCGTTCATATTTTTTCGGAACCATTGTGATATTATGAGAGCTCTGAATGACGTATTTGGTGTCGGTTCATGACTTTAAACTATGTTTGAGGTAGATGACACTATTGAAATGAGCAGAGAATTTGTTTTAGGTTATGAAATTATTGGAGGAAGCTACAACGATTTTGAGAATTGACTGAGATGTTATGATATTATTACAACGGCGATGTGTATTATGCTGTTGAGATATGTTTATGATCAATAAGATGATGCTGCCATATATGAGGAATTAGATTATGCTACGTATTTATTATGATGAAATATTGAAGAAGTGTCGACGAATATGTATATGTGTAATAAGGTAAGGACTAATGAGTAGTGGTTAGGGGATCTGACTTGTGAAAAAGGATGTTGGAAACCAAGAATCGTACTTTAAGAGTTATGAAATGTGTGTAAATGTGTGAATGTACCACAATGCCGACGAAAATTTTTTGGGTACCGTTATATTTATAGGATTTTGTTTCTACACATTTCTAACGCAAATTCTCAACCTGTGAAATTTTTTTTATAGGAGACTGCCACTGTAGCGGAAACTGCTGCCGTAAATATTTCGGGAAGAAAGGTAGGTCTCTGTAAGCACCCAGCTGTGCGACAGTCACCTGGAAAAAAAGCCATTAGTGTGTGCCTTTCAGAGGCACAGGTGGAGTAAAAAAAAAAGAGGCCATTATCCTCGCTATTGACATTTCTTTGTCGAAAGCATCGCAAATACGATACGCTCAAACTTGAAAACATATGATTACACTGTGGAGCTCTTAATTTATGATATTTTATAAAATGCCTAATGAAATGATAAGAAACAGTTTACATCTATTGTCTTTCTAATGGAGAGATTGCTCGTTTTGTTTAATATCTAGTTTCTAGCTGCACTGCAGCATTGGTTAAAATAAAATTTAATAGATGTACTAATATAGTTATTTTATGCCTGCAGATCCAGTCAATAAGAAATTTATGATCTACTTCCAAGAAAACGAGGGCACATAAATAGACATTTCCCTTCACGGGAATTGCATAAATAATTTTTTTACGATTTGGTAACTTATCTGCTAGTGTAAGTTCTCGTGATGCATCACTCTAGTGTTAAGATGTGACATAGGTATTAAACATGGACATTTTTACTGTAATATTTTTTCTGCTTGAGCTTTGTTATGTTTAGATATAAGTTACTGCATTTGCTGCTGCTGTTTGCCAGGCATAATGTTACTGAATTTGACTTTGTATTACTCTGTTAAGCCAGTATTACTATGGATTTATTTTTCTTGTTTGCTGCACATTGCCTTATATTAGTTGTAATATTGCATTTGCTGCTGCTGCTTGCGAGGCATAGTGCTACTAAATTTCACTTTGTATTACTCTGTGAAGCCCGTTTTACTAATGATTTATTTTTCGTTTTGCTGCACATTGGCTCATATTAGTGATAATGTTGCATTTGCTCTTCAAATTTATATTTACTGCTCCTAGCTTTGCCAATTTTCATTTTTTTTGCCATTGCTGTTTGTTTTAATTGTTTTGTGCTGCTGCATTGCATCGTCTCTTAATTTAGCATCTGAGCTCAGTAGATTTAAGTTAGCTTAAGATGGGGTATTCTATATGTGATAACGAGTTGTGATGAATTGGAAGAAATGCATTGGGAAGCTATAAGAAAATGGTTTGGCCAAAAAAGAATTTTGAAAGAGGATGTGAACAGAATACAGAAAGCATGCTTGGATAGAATTTTTTTTGGTGGAAACAAATGTTGAAATAAGGGGAAAAATCTACAGAACGAAGTTTTGGGTTGGACTGCAGTACCAAATGTCACACTGAAAACGAATCCTGTCTTTGCTTTTGTATTATTCCGCTATGTGTTTGTGTACTCTTGTATATTTGTGTTCTTCCTGTCTTTATGTGTTTAGCTAATACGATTTATGTTGTAGAATTTTTCTAGTACTAAGGTACATTCACTATGATGAGGAATACTGTTATACTCAAATATAATTTGCATTAATAATATGTTATTTTCTTTGTAAGGATGTTTAGACATTATTTATTCTGTTTTGTTGTAATGCTCATGTTGATGTTTCAAAAGTTATTGTGATCTTTTATGCATGTACTTATGTCATAATTCTTGTAACACTGGTGTACATGTTCATTTCTATTCTTTTGTAAAGCCTGCATTACCACAAATGTTATCTGTATTGTTATGTACTTTAATGATGTATTTTGTACCTTTGTTATTGTTTTCTTATGTTATAAAATTGTAATTGACACCAGTTTATCAAATTAAGTAACTTGTAAGTTACATTTCACTGCACACGTTTCTGTTGGTCATTGTATATGGACAATATGTGAGAAATAGGGACTGTTAGTGTTTGCACATGTGTTAATAATTCAGCAAGGGACTGGATAACAGCATTGCTGGTTCTAAGGACAATTCCAAAAAACTTTGTGAGTGCACAAGTGGTGGTTTATGGACTTACTATATTGTCCGCAAGACTCTTCGATGGTGATTGTGCACCTGCACAGTCGCAACAGATGGCTGCTGGCCGTCTCTACAAGGACTACAGTGGGTCTGCATCTTTGATCACCCACCAATACCATTATCTCTACAAGGACTATAGTGGGTCTGCATCTTTGATGGCCCACCAATATCGTAATCTCTACCAGGACTACAGTGGGTCTACTCTGTGATGACTTACCTACCAATTCTTCAAAACTTCGACTGACTCTGCCGTGGGTTTGCTCTGTTGTGCACCATTACCTGTCTGCATGTTAAGAGTCAGCACTGTCCTTCCGTTGGAAGGACAACACTACTTCTTCAAGACTGCATGGAAATCCACTACTTCTGTGTGCATTTTCTTTTACTGCTCAGACATTGAGAAAAAGACACTGCAATTTTACTGTGATGGATGATCACGACTGTCTTTATGGACTGTGAGAAAATTTTAGCTTTTGACCAACATTGTATCAATAAGTGTGTGCATTTGATTTCTTTGTTATTGTAATTATGAAAAATTTTTTCAAATCTGTATTGGCCAATGCCCAAAACAATTTGGAAAATTTTTTGTGGGGAGCATGGGGGCTATGTATGTAGGCTGTTTATGTTTTCTTATTGGTAACGTTACGTAGCGCTCTGTACGAAAATCACTGGCTGTGCTGTGTGCAGTCTGTGGCTAGTTTGCATTGTTGTCTGCCATTGTAGTGTTGGGCAGCTGGATGTGAACAGCGTGTAGCGTTGCGCAGTTGGAGGTGAGCCGCCAGCTGTGGCGGATGTGGGGAGAGAGATGGTGGAGTTTTGAAATTTGTAAGACTGGATGTCATGAACTGCTATATACACTCCTGGAAATTGAAATAAGAACACCGTGAATTCATTGTCCCAGGAAGGGGAAACTTTATTGACACATTCCTGGGGTCAGATACATCACATGATCACACTGACAGAACCACAGGCACATAGACACAGGCAACAGAGCATGCACAATGTCGGCACTAGTACAGTGTATATCCACCTTTCGCAGCAATGCAGGCTGCTATTCTCCCATGGAGACGATCGTAGAGATGCTGGATGTAGTCCTGTGGAACGGCTTGCCATGCCATTTCCACCTGGCGCCTCAGTTGGACCAGCGTTCGTGCTGGACGTGCAGACCGCGTGAGACGACGCTTCATCCAGTCCCAAACATGCTCAATGGGGGCAGATCCGGAGATCTTGCTGGCCAGAGTAGTTGACTTACACCTTCTAGAGCACGTTGGGTGGCACGGGATACATGCGGACGTGCATTGTCCTGTTGGAACAGCAAGTTCCCTTGCCGGTCTAGGAATGCTAGAACGATGGGTTCGATGACGGTTTGGATGTACCGTGCACTATTCAGTGTCCCCTCGACGATCACCAGTGGTGTACGGCCAGTGTAGGAGATCGCTCCCCACACCATGATGCCGGGTGTTGGCCCTGTGTGCCTCGGTCGTATGCAGTCCTGATTGTGGCGCTCACCTGCACGGCGCCAAACACGCATACGACCATCATTGGCACCAAGGCAGAAGCGACTCTCATCGCTGAAGACGACACGTCTCCATTCGTCCCTCCATTCACGCCTGTCGCGACACCACTGGAGGCGGGCTGCACGATGTTGGGGCGTGAGCGGAAGACGGCCTAACGGTGTGCGGGACCGTAGCCCAGCTTCATGGAGACGGTTGCGAATGGTCCTCGCCGATACCCCAGGAGCAACAGTGTCCCTAATTCGCTGGGAAGTGGCGGTGCGGTCCCCTACGGCACTGCGTAGGATCCTACGGTCTTGGCGTGCATCCGTGCGTCGCTGCGGTCCGGTCCCAGGTCGACGGGCACGTGCACCTTCCGCCGACCACTGGCGACAACATCGATGTACTGTGGAGACCTCACGCCCCATGTGTTGAGCAATTCGGCGGTACGTCCACCCGGCCACCCGCATGCCCACTATACGCCCTCGCTCAAAGTCCGTCAACTGCACATACGGTTCACGTCCACGCTGTCGCGGCATGCTACCAGTGTTAAAGTCTGCGATGGAGCTCCGTATGCCACGGCAAACTGGCTGACACTGACGGCGGCGGTGCACAAATGCTGCGCAGCTAGCGCCATTCGACGGCCAACACCGCGGTTCCTGGTGTGTCCGCTGTGCCGTGCGTGTGATCATTGCTTCTACAGCCCTCTCGCAGTGTCCGGAGCAAGTATGGTGGGTCTGACACACCGGTGTCAATGTGTTCTTTTTTCCATTTCCAGGAGTGTATATTATGACTATTAAGGTAAATACATTGTTTGTTCTCTATTAAAATCTTTCATTTGCTAACTATGCCTATCAGTAGTTAGTGCCTTCTGTAGTTTGAATCTTTTATTTAGCTGGCAGTAGTGGCGCTCGCTGTATTGCAGTAGTTCGAGTAACAAAGATTTTTGGTGCTGTAAGTGATTTGTGAATGGTATAGGTTAATGTTATTCAGGGCCATTCTTTTGTAGGGATTTTTGAAAGTCACATTGCGTTGCGCTAAAAATACTGTGTGTCAGTTTAGCACAGTCTTGTATAATTTTTCAAAGGGGATGTTTCAACTTTTCCGATCTGAACTGGTTAGAAAGTTTAATTAGAGATCATCACAGATTAACAACTTCCTGTTTTTGGCTGAAGGACAGCGTAATAGGTCATCTACATATGCTAACAGATCATCTACTTTATTTTTTTTTTTGCCCTGATATTCTGATGAAGTAAGTTGATACTACCCTTAGCTTCATCCCTATTTACTGTACATGAAGCTTCTGTTATTCTATTTTTCTTGAGTGTTGCCTGTTTGGACTTTGACCTTAACATAAGAAACCTGTTTACCTGGTCCCATTAACCACAGGGGTCAGCCTCGTGTGACTGAGGCTCCCCCTTACAGTGTCTGCTAATAGAGAAGCTGACTTATCTTTCCCCTTCCTATTTAGGTGCAGGCCATGCGTAGTGTATCCTCACCTACCAGTAGTGTCAACAGGAACATCGCGTGTGTCAGGTTTTGGGGGTATCTGGAACATCCCGTACCTCCACTACTTCCGATAGCAAGCCAGAGTGTCATCACGCCTTACAGCAGTGTTTACGCAGGACCGAACATGGCACTGAAAGACCTCCACAGACACCACATTTGTGTGGCCAGTTCATGTTCCTATTTCATCCAAGTCTCTCGCAATAGTACACCTTGGATTCATACTACAGGCTGTTTCCTGCTGCTCCAACTGTAATTCCATCTTCCTAGCATTTGTTTTCACAAAACTTGTGAGCTGGTACGCTGCACCTAATTCCTCCTGACGCTCCTGGCCTTGACTGTTAACTAGAAGCAATATTTTTCTTTTCCTTTTCTGATATGATCCCTACATGTCTTTTTTTCTTGAAGGTAATATTCTGCTTCAAAATACATTCAACTACATCTGGATGAGGCCCTTCCTCCACTACTTCAGATAGCAAGCCAAACTGATTTACTAACTGAATTTCGAAGTTTTTTCAACAGTTTCTCTTTTTGCTTCTCCCTTTCCCGTCCCTGTTTCTTCCCTTAGCCTACATAATTCCAAGTCCTCATTTTCTAATTCAGCCTCAAGGGCACAAATTTTTGCCTCCTTTTCAGCGACTTTTCTGTCCTTTCTACATAACGTACGTTGCCATGGATAGCGTCTTATCTACCCAGTTTCCTCGCCGCTACATTCGCCCCAATAAACCATAACCTACACAGTCTTCACATCCCCGCCTGCAGATTTCTACAGCAAGCATCACATTTGCTAGACATGTTCTGACAGAAAAATTTTCAGAAAGGAAGAGGATAACTTGGCACAAGAGCACTGATGATACATAACCTGTATTAATATGCAATGAAGCGCTAATGTAAACAAACTTTTAAAAACCTCAAAAACTTTATAGAACTACCCTTGTAATTCTTTCTAGGCCACAACATATTCTTCAAACTTCGTATTTTGTTTAACACCAGTGATCTTAGGGAAATTCACTGTCTTTGTCAGAATGTGTCCGTTCCAGGAACGCGATTTTCTTTTTAAATGCATCCCCATCAAATGAGGAAAAGTTACCTTGCAGTGCATTACTGTGGGCAGTGTACAGTCAAGTCCAGTTAAAATGTGAAATCTGCACTAGATTACACATGTTTTCATTTTCGTTCCCGCATTCCATTTTCCGTCAAAAAATTAAACGCTAGCAAGTTTTAAGTCGTTCCAGGTATGCCTCTCGACATAACCTACGTACTTTGCAGTACGATATGAAGTCTCCATAGGAATCGTTCAGTTTCACTGAAAACCGTTGCAGCTGAAAACGGAAGATGCGTGTGACTTCAGCAATTATACTATGCTTTCTTCCAATTTCGCCATGAGCCAAAGGCCTGCAAATTTGGCACAAAGTGCTTTTTGATGTACAAAACAAGGAATCTCGTTTGTCGACATTCGTGATTTTATCCTGTTTCATTGCCAATCAAATGTTTAAAATCTATCTGCATATTCCAGAATCCGAATCAAGAACAGTTCTCGACATGAGTAACCTAGAGGCAGATATCCTCCGATTTGTGAGGCAACTTAAATCACTTAATAACAGCAAGTCTTCCGGTCCGTACTGTATACCAATTACGTTTCCTTCAGAGTATGCTGATGCAACAGCTCCATACATAACAACCTTATACAACTGTCCGCTGGACGAAAGATCCGTATAAAAAGATTGGGAAGCTGCACAGGTAACACCAATATTCAAGAACGGTCGAAGGAGTAATCCAGTAAATTACATGTCCATATTATTAACGTGGATATCCAGTAGGATTTTGGAACATATATTGCGTGTGAGGACTATGAATTACCTCGAAGAAAACGGTCTACTGACACACAGTAAAGACGGATTCTGAAAAACATCATTCTTGTGAAGTGCGAAGTGTTGAGTGCTATCGACAAGGATTTCGAAAAGGCCTTTGACACACAAGCGGCTTGTACCAAAATTGGGTGCTTATGGAATATCATCTAAGTTAGCTAACTGGGTTCGTGATATCCTGTCAGAGAGGTCACAGTTCCTTATAACTGACAGTCATTGAGTGAAACAGAAGTGATTTCTGGCGTTCCCCAACGTAGTGTTATAGGCCCACTGCTGTTCCTTATCTATATAAATGATTTCGTAACAGTCTGAGGAACAATCTGAGATCAAAAAATGCAAAACGATTTAGAAAATATATCAGTATATTTAGCAAAGTGGAAATTGATCCTAGATAATGAAGTCCTCCATATGAGTGCTAAAAGGAATCTGTCAAACTTCGGTTACACGATAAATCACTAAATCTAAAGCCCGCAAATTCAACTAAAACCCTAGGAATTATAATTACGAGCCACTTAAATTGGGAAGAACACATAATGTTTAAGGGGAGGCAACCCAACGACTGCGATTCATTAGCAGAATATTTAGAAAATGTAACAGATCTACTAAAGAGACTGCCTACGCTTCGCTTGTATGCCCTCTTTTGGAGTACCGCTGCACGCTGTGGGATCCTCACCAGATAGGATTAATGGAGTACATTAGAAAGTTCAAAGAAGAGCTGCACGTTCTGTATTACACAGAAATAGGGGAAACTGTTACTGACATGATACAGAATTTGGGGTGGACATCAAAAAGGCGTTTTTCATTGCGACAGAATCGTCTCACGAAATTTCTGTCACCAACTTTCTCTTTCGAATGCGAAAATATTTTGCTAACGCAGATATACTTAGGGAGAAACCATCGTCGTAATAAAATAAAGGAAACGAGAGCTATCAGGGGAAGGTATGGGCATTGGTTTTTTCGTCGCACTGTTCGATATTGCAATAATCGAGAATTGTTGTGAAGGTCATTCGATGAACCCTCCACCAGGCACTTAAGTGTGATCTGCAGAGCATCCATGTACATGTACATCTAATGTCGTTTCACAGTAGATATGCACTACCTGTAACGTATATGAATTGGGAAACCTCTTCGCTCTCATCTGTCACTGCCACTCATTTTAAAGAGTCGCGACGGTAGATCGCTCAACTGCCTCCTTCGTGCAAACAGCCACTGGCCCAGTGAACCTCCATCATACCGAGATCACACAGCGAAGGGTAAACAGCGCTGACAGCGCGAGTCTGCCGAACAGGAGAGACTTGTGCCGGCCGAAAGACGCCACGCCGCAACGCGACGCCGGATGAAGCGCCGCGCTCTTCCGGGCGCCTCCGAGAAGGACCGAGCGGAGCCGAGCGGCAGGCAGGCCGGGCCCGCGCCGCCCGTGGCCCAGACACGCTGCACGCGTGAAGGCCGGTTCCCACTAGGGCTGCCGCGCGTCAGAACCGCGCGTCTGTGGCGTGGTTGCTATGGAAACGGCGTCAGCGGCAAGGCGCGGCGGGCTCTGCGTCGCGGTTTGACCATGTCGAACCGCTTCCGCTGCCGCGTGAGGCGCCCCAGGGGGGCGCGCCGCCAATCACAGAACGCGCTGAGCGTGACGTCAGGTACGCAACCCCGGGCCACAGGAACTTTCGCCGAACCGCTGGCGCGGACGCGGCGACAGCTATGAAATACTTATCATCCGATTCCAAGGAAACTATTCGGTAGAAAAATTTGATTCTTGGTCATGTTACAGCCTGATATCTTCTCTCGATAAAGGGCCGAATTTCTTTTCGATATTCGTCGTGGTTACTTTCTGTATCGCATTTGCGTAAACCTTTACACGAAATTTTAATGAGTGTGCAGAGGTAAAAACGCATTGCGTGGACTTTGCGTACAGTTCATTTTAAGTAATACATTATTGCGTATGAAATTTAGTCAACATATTGAAATTGCTTTTAAAGCTGAGAGCAGAACGATAACTATCACCGTTCTCGAGATATTGAATGATATGTCGGCGGACGGGCTGTGCGGTGACCGCGCGCGGGTCGCTCGCGACGCGACCGATACTTCGTCCTGCTCGTTGTAAACCATGTGGTTGTATCAACTGCAAATTTCGTAAACGGTTCAAGAAATCTAAAAGCGTGTTTTTTCAAACGATAACTTGTAAAAAGTCATGTATTTCGTCGCATGATAGATATCCAAAATCTGTTTATCTACCGAGATATGAAAGAAACTACAGTTTTTCAGAAGGGATAGATGATTTTTTTCAAACAGCATTTAATAGCGTGTGGAATGAGAAGTTAAACAGAAACCAATTTGCTGGTATGTCATAAGATGTAATTTGCTAAGTATCTACAGCTATTGATTATTTCCTTTAGTAAGTAACAAACGTTTTTTTTCTTTATCGAGTGTACTTCATTGGTTCAAGACACGTTTCCCCTTTTACTTTAAGGCATTTTCGGTGGAATCTAGAATGATTCAGTTTTGTTTTAAATGCATAACTGATTACTTACAGTGAATCGAGTTTTTGGCGGACATATACGTTTCCCCTCACCTGGTCACATGCTGGAGGTTGAACTAAAACTTAGATTATGGAACATAAGCACATTTTCATGTTCGCTCTTTTTTCTTCTGTCACTAGCTGTAGACATTTTCCCGAAAACACTGATTTGAAGTCGTAACTACAGTGTGTTCACCTCATGCCCCTTCCTGTTTGGTTTGTTTATGTACATGTTGCCAACCTAAAGAATTATATGCTGAAACTGTTTGTTTATTTCTGTTCTCCTTATATCTGTATATGTGCGGGGCTAGCCAGTGATAGTTATAGAAAGTTGAAAGTGAATGCAGTAGTTGTCAGACAGTGGTTGAAAGGTTTGGTGTTCAGCTGATTTCAGTTTTGGTTTAAATGTTTTGTGGAGGAGTGCATGGAAAACTAAATTCACTGCTTACATTAACAGATATAATAGTAGAATAGCATTTGAACAAATGATTATTATCAGAATACTATCACCCAACCCCTTTGTCCTCAGTCTTTGACGCCTTATAATATGTCCTGTCAACTTACCCCTCTTGTAGTCAAAGTTGTGCCGTAATTTCCTCTTCCTACTCTATTTAATTCCGTACCTCTTCTTTAGTTATACGATCCTCATATCTAATCTTCAGTATTCTTATTGATCACCACGTTTTGAAAGCGTCCATTGTCTTCTCGACAGAACTGTTCATCGCACACGTTTCACTTACAAGGCTGCACTCCACACAAATAGCTTCGTAAAATAGTACCCAATCATTACAATTTGTATTCCATATGAACAAATTTTCTTTTTCAGAACGCTTTTCTTGCTATTCACAGTCTTCATTTTATATCCTCTCTTCTTCTGCCTTCTCAATTACTGCTTCCCTTTCAAGTCATTGAAGTCTTAGAAATGCAGTTTGGTTTCTGTACAAGTTGTAGATAATCTTGTGTCCCTGTGTTTTATCGATGACATCTCCAGAGCTTCAAAGAATGTTTTAATTAAGATTGTCAAAACCTTTCTCTAAACATGCAAATGCTATAAAAACAGTTTCGCTGTTCTTCAGTGTGTCGACTTAGTTAAGTGGTAGGATCAGTATTGCCTTGTGTGTTCAGACATCTCATAGGAATCTAACATTGTACTTATGTTAGTTTGTACAACCCCTCCCCCTCTCCTGTCTACATATTCCTTCCACTATCTAGCCTTCTCTTATTTGCTTAGTTCTGGCTTGCCAAATGAGTTCTTGACAGTTGCTTCTCCTTTGAGCAAAGTTTTCTTTGTTCTTTCTCATTTTCATTCCCTTATGTTTTCCAAGTGCAAAATCACGTTGCAATTTTGGACTTTCTGTCATCGTCATGTTTAGACATTTCTATTTCCAATGGCCTACTCTATTTGCTGCATTTCTATATTTTTCCCTCTTGTCAGATTTAATATTTCACGATTTATCTAACGATTTCTACTATACCTTCTTCCCGTTCTCATACTCTGCTGCATTCACCACTTCTTCTCTCAAAGATATCCATTCGTATTCTAGCGGATTCCTTCCTCTGTTTCAGTAAGTCGTTGCATTACACTAACTTTAAGATTATCGAAAAACTGTGGGTCTTGACTTATTCAAGTTCCATTTCCTTAATTTGCTACCGTTTACTGTCTCTTTAGTTGTAAACTGCAGCTCGTAACTAATAAAGTATTGTAGGTTTGCGTCTGCACCGCGAAATGTCTTATAATTTAAAATCTGGTTTCGAAAACTTTGTTCCAAATATGTATTATTATTTCATGATTCTTAAGCAATGTGCTAGTTAGTGAACAATGATGAATGGTAGTCATGAAATCTGTTTATGGTGAAATGAGAAAACATGCATAATGGAATATGTGAAAGAGTACATTGTACAGAAAATGAAAAATTGGTATGTCTTCACCCAACTTCGTCTTTCCTCCATGTAGGTGTAAGATATAGTTTTTCAAACGCACCAGGAGTTTCAGTGGGTCCCGCCCCGTACCTCAGTGGCTGTCCGTCACTGGCTACCGCTAGCGTCTGCCGCTTCCAGGTGGGAACGCCAATTCCGCGAGCCACCACGTCAACGCGGAAAACGCTTGCCGCTGCCGTTGCCGCACAACGCGCTGCCGCGCTCTAGTGGGAACCGGTCTTGACTTGTGGCACGGCGCGGCCGGCTGTGATTATGAGCCCCTACCCAGCTGTGGCGAAGTCATTCAGTCAACTCCTGAGGCTTCACCGGTGGCCACAGGTTGGATGTAAGATGTAATACTTCACATATGTTCGTTTCATATTTTCCAGGAAAAAGATGTCCATTTTTACAAGTGACAAACAGCAAGCGTGTAAAACACAACACATCAGAATAACACATATTAAAAGCATAATATTACCAAGGAATACAGCAGTATCAAGAGCCATCAACTAGAGATAATTACAGAGAACACTGCAATATTTTGAGAAATGTCATTAGACCAGCTGATTGTATCAGCTGTGTGAGTAGTATGTACATATCTGAGAATAACATCAAATTACGCTGGTATATAATGAGGACAATGCCAGGTGAGCAGCGGAAATCTTCAGTTATATGTTTACTGAATGTCGTAGTGTGAAGACGTTACTAACGTTAACGGGATATGCAAAAGTTTAAATAATAAAGTCTTGTATGTCGAAGAAAGTTCAAACTCCTGCTCCTCACTCACTCAAATTGCTTGTAACACCATTTTTAACGTGGGCAACTAAAGGTAGAGCTGAAGGATGCAAACTGTAAGGAAACGGAACCAGTAATTACACAATAAATAAGGGTGCATGTGCTTGAGATCATAAATTATTTGGGACAGTATATTTTTCTATATCATGCACTACCGCTTTTGCGTCAGAAACCTAGCTCGTGAAATTTATCTTTTCCTGTGCGAAAGTAAATATTCAGTCACAAGGCTGCAAAAATAACATGTTGATAATATCTAAATCAACTTCCACTTCCATACTCTACAAACCCCAGCGAAGAGCGAGGTAGAGGGTTTTTCCTGCAGTAGCACATACTGGACCGTCTGCCCGGCCACTTCGCTCCTGTGCGCCATGTAATTAGTGCGACCTCGTCTTTGCCGTTGAAAAAGGCACGGAGTCTTTTGTTGATAATACGCGAAATTATTTTGTAATCAGAATTTAGTAGCGAAAGAGGCCGAAAATTGTTTAAGTTGGTTTTGCCTTTACTCTTAGGAATCAGTACTATTTTACTTTCCTTAAACTCTGCAGGGACCGCTTTTCCCGTCAGGACCACATTCGCCATGGAAGTGATCTTGTCCCCAATTATAGACCAGTAGCGGGCATAAAAATCCACAGGGAGGCCACCAAGTCCCGGAGATTTTTTGAGAGGTGAGTTACGCACTGCCTCATGCACTTCATCTTTAGTAATAGGTGGCAGGATGTCAGCGTTTTCTGTTCCCGACAATTGTGGACCTAAAATAGTGAGAAAGTCCTCGAGAGCTGCATCGTCCACTGTGGTAGGGGCATATAAGTTGTCACAGTACCTGTGGACTTGGTCCAGTATTTCTTTCTGGCATGTGAGCCTTGTACCAGTATGCGTCTGGACTTCAGCAATAAAAGCTTGGCGTCTGTTTTCAGCATGCCGCACCAAGTGATACAGAGAAGCAGTTTCACCAGCTGCTACTGATGTGGCTTTCGATTTAATTTTTAGTCCCTCCATCTGTTGCTGTTTATTGCTTAATAATTTGGCTTTTATTTTTTGATATCATTCAGACGAATTACGTCATCATGTGCCTCTTGATATAAGTCTCTTAAAACTTTATAATAAAACTCCATCGTGTTCCTCAACTCCCTGCGCCTCGCTACACTATGCTGCAAGACAACTTTCAGCAGCCTTGGTTTAGCCCTCCTAGTCCAGCAGTCAATGACTGTTGGGTGCTTGTCTGCTGTGCGGAGGCACATAGTCCACGCCACTCTTATTTCCTGTTGCAGTTCTTCGTCAGTTAAAACAGATATATTCAAATTCCTACTCATATTTCCTGTTCCAGTTCTTCGTCGGTTAAGACAGATATATTCAAATTCCATTGCCCTCTGAATCGACGGGTTGGCTGTACACTTAAATTAAAGCAAGTTAAAAGTGTACTGTGATCGCTAAAATACATGGGAACTGTTTCTACGTTTAATAAAAATTTTTGCAAATTTGGTGGCACGTAAATTCTATTTAGTCTGCTGCGGGAGTGGCTGGTTATATACGTGAACTCGACTGATGTCGGGTGCTGAAGTTCCTATACATCTTTGAGTTGTAGATCACTTACTAACTTTTTTAACTGTGGCGAGTAGTTGAAATTGGGTTGTTGATCTTTCTGGTTTAAGACACAGTTAATATTGTCCACCTAATATAAGAGAACACGGATTTTTCCTCAATAAATAAATTAGTTCATCTTGCAAAAACATCACACCATCCAATTTATGGGAATTTCCTGATGGGGCATAAAGGTTAAGTACGGTCATATCGAAAACTTTTATGCCTACGGCTCTTCCTGATTCTAGTCGTTCGATTTCAGTCACCGGAATGCCTTCCCTTATAAGAATGGCTGTACCGATATTAAAGCTGTGAGGACGGGGCGTGAGTCGTGCTTGGGTACCTCAGTTGGTAGAGCGCTTGCCTGCGAAAGGCGAATGTCTCGAGTTCGAGTCTCGGTTCGGCACACAGTTTTAATCTTCCAGGAAGTTTGAATATATTCTTTGTTCGACAGAAAAATGAAGGGAACCCCTCATGACGGTAAAGCTTCGCCGAAACATGTATGGGTGAAAAAGAAGAAACGGCGTTTTGTTGAAGGCAGGACGTTTTCAAATAACTTTTATTTACTGGTAGGCTCTCAGGGAATATTTGCGACTGCCAGTACAGGTTTCTGTGTTTCGTGCATCTACGTGTTTCTGTAAACCGACTGATTCCAAATATTACTCACTTGTATGGCAGGTGTAGGATAACTATTATCTGCTTATTTCTTAAGTGCACAGTTTTACGTTTACAAACAAGTAAAGGAAGTTTTCAGTTTTCACTGCAGTTTAACTCTCGATTGAGCGCGACTATGCATAAAATGCGCCACCCGCAAATGGCATTGTCTTGTCCAATTCTCTGCATAATAAATAAAAAAATGCATTGTTGTTATAAAATTGCCAGCCGTACCTATACCTTCATTATAGCTTCAGCCAGCTTAGTGGTAAGTTGTGTTGTCACACGTCCAAGTGAGCAGCAGAAACGTAAAATAAACAACGCGTGTGCCGTCTTAGAATACAAGGTGCACATCGCGCCCAGTCGTGTAAGTGCCGTTCCTTTCTCTCTCATCTCGTTACCTTTCGTCCACAAGCGGGCCCTGCCACCCTGTACAGGCCACAACAAAGCTGGCCGACAACGAGGAGCCTGCATGGCCACTCGACGAGGATCCAGGGTTCGACACCGAATTAGGCAAGAAAACTGGCGATGACGCTGAGGAAGAAGAGTAACAGTTTGCCACACGACGTGACCGAGGTTCGGATCCCGAACGGCAACACAATTCAGACGATGACCGCGAACAGTCGCTCTCCGCTGTTTATATTTTTATTAGGAAAGAGACAAATGAAAATGGAATCAATTATGCGCTAATGTAGTCATAAAGACAAAAAGAAAGATTATTCTAAAAATATTTCCTGGGTCAGAAAGTGTATCCAGAAAGGTCATAAGTGAAATGGACAGTACTTAGGCCGGAAACGATTGACAAAATATTAAGTATACACTCTTCTGTACTCAGTCTAAGAAAGAAAGTGTACAGTATTCAAGAGAAACGGATGCTAAGAACACTACAGAAGAAGAAATAATGGCATTACTGGGTTTGCTTTACCTCTCTGGGATTACGCAAGCCGGCCACACTAATGTTGTCGAACTGTGGAGAGCAGATGGCAGAAATATGGAGATTACGGGAGATGAGATGAGCTATAGAAGACTGCTGTTCCTTTTACGATGCATCCGTTTTGACGACAAAAGCTCAAGACAAGAAGGGAGAACAACCGATAAACTTGTAGCAATAAGGCAGTTATTACAATGTCACAAATGGAGGGGTCTACATAGTCGATCAACTGGGAAGAGCGTATTCCATAGCATGGGTCACCAGAAGATGGCCACTGGTCGTATCCTATTCTGTAATCGATATAGCTGGAATAAGAGCTCAAATCATTTTCGACGCAAATTAGGTAAATCCAGAAAAGGAGCATTTTCGTTGAAGGACTTAGCATTTTCCCTTGCGAGGCTTCAGCTAGTCAAAACAGATAAGGTTGCTTCACTTCCTGTCAACGTAGCAACTTTCCTAGAGAAATTCAAAGATCCGTGGGTTGAAACAATTGGGTAGCCTGCCACCAAGAAAAGAGGACGGCGTGTGACATGTGGACGAGAGAAAAAGAAAAAGCACATCCACTACCTTAAGTTGCAGCTCAGACCGCAGCTTTCTTTAGCAAAAGGCATGGGAGAATAGCGCTTACACGTGAAAAGTTTCAAGTGGTTCTCGAAAATGCGTAAGACAGTTAACAATGCATATAGAAAGAAATTTGTGATAAATGACACTGTCCAGCTCGAAGGTTAAGATCTTATCCAGATGTGATTAGGTACATGCGGTGCTTTTGCTTTGAGGTAGTACTTTTGGACGTGCTGATAGCCAGTAAAGGAATATTTTAGTGAAATGGTTTAAAGAATTTACTTCAAAGTCCCATGAAATCTTTACAAGTTTTCTCCCAGAGCAACTTACGCTGTCCCTACGTGACAGAAGTTGCCTGTCTGTGGCAGTTCCGTCCAGTTGAAGCCGCTGACAAGAGACGCCTTGAGCCCTGTGCTGAGACTGCTAGTGGATTCACGCCATCGGTTTTGCCCAGTAGCGTGTGTGGGATACAGGTCACGTGTGTGGACACTGGAGCACTCTACAATGCAGAACACGGTTGCTTCTCTCTCTCGTGATCCAGACCTCGAGCAGAACAGACGTCTTTCTTGGGAGACGTTCCACGAACGGCCACCAACATCAGTTAATATGAATCGCCCCCCTTCCGTTGCCATCTTCAATTAGTAGTTTGGCCTCCTAGAATGGCCTAAACCTGGTAACTTCCGTCTCTAGGCGCGCTCCTTGCACAGTGTGCACTGACCATGTTCACTTTGGTACAGACAATTACACCGTCTGTGCAGTGACTGTTAACTATGTCTGCCAGATCATTAATGTCCGACATGTGCAGCAGGAGCCCCGCAGCTCCCCCGCGACACGCCTGCCCGTGACCCTCGTCATGCTGCCCACACATGGCCGAGCCGTCGCTCCTCGGGCCTGTACCGCCACAGTCCTGGAAGGCGGCCCTCGCGAGCTCACGTGACGAGTGTGGAGAGGGTTCTGGCACCATCAGCCGGTCTGAGCACCCTCGCCCCGGTTCGTGAGCAGGTGTAGTGCAATTTTATTCCTTCGAGGATCCATCTTTGATGAAAACTGGGCATCGGTTGCTTCACAGGTTGACAACTGAAAACATGTATATAGAGGCATGTGGACACCCATAAGTCTAGTTTAACGAGGATGAGCAGACAGTTGGCCGTGAGGTCCTGGAAGGAATCATCTGGGCATTTGCCTGAAGTAATTTAGGAAGATCACGAAGTAACATAATCAGAACATCTCGTGGGAATTACACAGCCAGTATCATCCTGTATACAAGGTCAGAGTGTTAGAAGCAGCGATTCGAAAAGCTCCTAAACTGATTGTCAAACAAGGATACCTGATCCGTCTATTGTGACTTACGCTTCCTACTCTTTGCCCAGATCATTCCAAACAAATGACAGGAACATCATTGTCATCCTCATAATCGTCATATCAGCCTTTTCCCGCATCATGTGGGGTCGGCGTTGTTTTGCTGGATCCTTCTCTTCCATAAATTCCTATCCAGTGCTTCTTCTCTGAGCCATCTTTTCTCCCGCTGCTACCTTGTCTTTCCACCTCAGTTTCGGTCTTCCTCGTCTCCTTGATTTTTCGATTTCTAGGTCTTCAACTCTTCTCCCCGTGTAGTACTCCCCTCTTCTAAGCACGTGTAAATACCATCTCAGCCTACTTTTTTGGATCTTCTTCCCTATAGGCTCCACTTTCACTGTTCCCCTGGTGTACACTTTCCTTAGTCTATCCTTTCGTGTCACCCCACTCATCCACCTTATCATTCTCATTTCAGGCACTTCCATCTTTTTCTCTTGGACTTTTGTAATTGGGCAAGTTTTTGCACTATACAGCATCGCAGGCCTCACCACAGACTTGTAAAACTTTCCTTTCATTCTGCATCTAACCTTCTTATAACACAGTACTCAGCTCAGTTTCCTCCAGTTCACCCATAACTATTTATCCTCTGCTGTATTTCGACCTCCAGTCCTCCATTACTTTTCATGTAAGAGCCTAGGTATTTAAATTTCTTGATCATCAGTTGTTCTCCTTGCAGGTTAATATATAGATTTTTCGCATCCTTTGTTGGTTTTTCCTCTTCCCGGCATAAATCCAAACTGTTCTTTACATACGTCAGTTTCTAGACGCACCCTGTTCTCAAATATCCTTTCCAAGATCTTCATTGTGTGGGACATCACTTTTATCCCTCTCTAATTGCCCTTATATAGAAGCATACTCCTTCTCCACACACGCGGCGTTCTTTCTCCTTTCCAGATCTTCTGCATTAGATCCCAGAGAATATCAGTAACCTGTTCTTCCAGACTTCTCCATGCTTCTATTGGGATTTGGTCAGCTCCTAGGGCCTCCCATTTTTCATTTTCTTCATCGCATGTTGCACTTCTTTCCTACTTATACTTTGGGTTATTCTTTCATTTATATCTCCTTACTCATACTTCTCTCATACATTTTCCTCATTCAATAGTACTCCCACCACCTATTCAGGATTTTCTCAAGGTCATATAGTACTACACCTGATTTATCCTTTATCGGCCTCACTGATGTTATGTCCTTGGTCGCCTTATCTCTCGCTTTAGCTGTCCGTAGGAGTTGCCTGTCGTCCTGTCTTCATTCCAGCTCTTCATACGCCTCTTCCAAGACGGGAACATGCATACCAAAATGCCGTGGCTGACATCTTATCATTCCGAGAACGAGTTGCCGGAGAAAAGAAAATGTCAAAACTGAATCTGTGAGTATAAGTCGTGAGTCATGTCTCCATACAATAATTTTATTTGGAACTCTTCCATTTGGTGTTTGCATACAAAAAAAGGGAACTTTGAGTCCTTCTGGATGCGAAACGATTTTATTGTTTAGTTATTTATTCCCCAATCTAGTTTCAGCGACAAATGTCGCCATCATTAATGGGTCATGGGGTCTTTATATCTAAAACATGCAGAGAATAGCATAGTTATAAAACACTGTAGAACATTATTATATGTGTACTGTTTGTTTTATAAATCCTGTTTTCCGTGAGTACTTTCATAATACCTTATTTATTATACAGTACGGCATGGTTTTAAGATTGTTGTTGGTGTTTGGGGCATATTTTCAGTGTGCCTCTGTTTTTTATCGTTTTTCGCGGCATAGGTTATGTCATCTGCAACTGTATGAGCGGCTATTACTAAACAAATACAAAAACGTTAACTTATGTATGTCAGCGTTACACAGTTGGGATTGCCGTAGTGTTGTGGATACAGTTCTGATGTGTACTCGGTTGTTACATAGTTTCTCGTGTACTTACGTTCGCGGCACGGCTTTCAGCTAATTTTACACACAGAAAAACGTAAGTTTCGCACTTCGTTCATAATCCAAAACATTACGCCATCTTGCCTGGCAAAGCAGCTCCATCTGAACCAGCTGCCTAGCAATCGTTCCGAAGGCGGCTGCACAGACTCGACATTTGGAGTCAGCGGCCGTCGCTCACACAGACACTCAGAGCTGCGCGTCTTGAGTGGCCCAAACCACACAGAGACGGACAGTGGCTGGGCGGAGGTGCGTCACACGAGTCGCGCGATTTCGCCTCTTCTGAAATTATGGAGGTGGCGATGGGTCCGACGGCCTATAGAGGATGTAGTTCAAGCGACTGGTGGTTCCATGGTGTCATAGGGGTGTTTCTGTCGCCGTGACTTGGATTCAGTCACTACGGTCAGTGTGAACCTGAACCAGCACGTTTATTTCAACATTCTCGGTGACGAAGTGTTGCCCTATTCTCTGGACACTTGCGTTGTAGAAGATGACACAGACAGTCGTGTTCCCAGGGCTGCGTGCATACACTCCCGGATTCACGAACACTCAGGCGCCCTACAGCACCTCGAGGCGACCACTAGACATCCCGGTCTCAGAGCCGTAGACGTTGTACGGTACTGTCTGGAACAGCGGCTGAGACGTGGCAGCCGACATCCCCACACACTGGTAGCTCTGAGGGGATCTGATGCGTCAGTGGGTGGCCTCGGGCAGATGCTGCGTATCTGAAGAAACTTTCGGAACTCTCTTCCCCGCCGAGTTGACGAAGTCTTCGAGGTTAGAGGCGGTAATACCGTGATGCCATTTCATGATGCTTGGAGCAAAAGTTGGCTTGAATGTGACTGTCTTACTATAAGTTAATGATGTATGGAAAGAATGGGAATCATGCACCAGCTAGTTGTACTTCACAAGTTTATTCCAATCCTTACTTAGGTTTAAACAGATACAAACATTTCTTCCTTGGAAGAAGTAGTAACGTGTGTAAACTTATTGTGTGAAAAGAAAAAAACAGGTCATAAAGCTCAGTCAACACCAAAATGACCCATATAAATGCTAAGGTATAGCCACATGTCTTAATGAACAGTAAAGCAAGGTAAAAGTGTGAATAAACATCTGACGTGCCACTGGTTGGCTGTTCGATTCCTATGGCTTCCTTAATTTTACTGTTGCTGACTGCTGCCATGTTAGAGATTTTAATTACGTATATACAGCAAATGTTGTTGAGTATTACTGTATTCTGGTGGTGCAGCGTGTTGGCTCTATAATTGCTTCTTTCGAAAAGTAATTAATTTAGCCACTTGCAGTGTTCATTGTTCACTTTTGAACTAATTTACAACTAACAACGATATCGAGCTACAGCTGTCGTCATCTCAAACGACGCTATACTTTTATTGATTTTTGATAATACGGTTGGGAAATAGGAATATAAATTCAATTTTAGTAAGGCAAGCAGTCTGGATGAAAAGCTTTTATTGTTAGTTACCGCTTTCAGTCTTTGATTGTCATCATCAGATGATTTACTGCCTGCTGTAGCGATATGCGGAGACAGCGAGCGTAGAGAGACGTATGCCACGAGGCACATTCCATTGACTGCTCGGTGGAAAGTGTCAACAGAAGAGGCGGCGGCAGAAGGTATTAGCGCGCTTCCTCTTTGTGTCTCACAAATGTGCCCTTATTGACAGATAGTTAGTATCGCAAAATAGGAAAAGTAGTTGACAGCATTGAGAATAAATTTAAGGAAAGAATTAGTTGTACGGTTAGTAGTAATGGCGTCGAGTGGTCTACATACCTCGGTACACAGCGGGAGTCGATACAGTCGTCAGCGATCCGGCAGTCGAGCTCCTTGAGGAGTTTGAAGGATTCGCCCCTCGTGAGGCTGCGGAGCTGCGCCAGGGCGCCGGCGCACCCCCCTCCCTCCAACGCTCCACCTGCTGGCGGCGGCGGCAGTCCGGAGTGCAAAAGGAGGTCTATCAGGCGCTGCGCAGCTGACCACGTGGGGAACGGCTGCTCCAGGCTGTCGCACTTTGCGAACCCTGGTGCCCAAACTGCAAAACGTTCGTCAGTCACCTCGAGGTCTGCACTCTGACTCACGAGCTTCCATGGGCTACTCATATGCACATCAGTACTAGCAGCTACTGAAAGTGAAACACTAAGAGAGCTGCAGCCAACGATAATCGACACGGCGTGAGGTGTGCTGCACACTTCTACAAGCAAAAGGTCAACAAGTCAGCTGACTGTCAGCACGGCGGCCACTGCTGCGGCTTCCCTTGACGAGGAAGCGGGAAGAGCTGCGCCGACAGTACAACACTGGACACTGTGCCGTCATTCCGTATGAGCCGAAGTTCTGACGGCCGCATCGGTGTGGACGGTCCGTGCATCCAGGCCCTGAGCAGAGCGGAGAATGCAACGTTGCACTCTCGCCCATCTCACGGGGAGTCACTCGGTATACAATACGTAATTGGTTACACTGATCTCAGCTGTTACATTTCTGAGTCCTTGAGACAGCTCGCTTGCGATATTTTCGACATCCTGTCAACAAAATAATTTAATGTCGCATGTCAGCCATGCTGTTCTGCCCCAGCTTGACAGAGTTAGCACCGCTACCACAGGAACGTGCGATGTATCTGGCCAGGCGCAGACAGTAATATTTAAGTGAAAATCACACTTATCGTTAACTGGTTTGATTGGCGAGATTGGGAATAAGACATATGAACCCGTGCTCATAGATCTTTGCAGAACGCCAGAGCAGATACAGTCTTACGTTGGTGTCAGAGCTGGCAGTGCGGGGCTGGAGAGGAGACTCCAGGCTGACCGAGAGGCAGCTGGGCTGCAGGCGGCAGGGCGCTCCGGACTGGAGCGGCAGCCGGTGGGAGCCTTTCCTGGTGACTTCAGATCTCCAGTCCAGGCTGGGCCGTGAATGACGACCCCAGGCATTCTGTACTCTCATCCCCTGGAGCGCCGCACACTTAGCCTGTCTCATCACAGTCTACCTGCCAAGTACTGCGTCACAGTCAAATAACTGCAGCCAGAAAAGCTGGAATTCCCAATGACGTAATCGGCATACCACTCTCCTCTCGCTTTAATCTCTGCGATCCGCCTCTGAGCTGTATTTTCCTCTTAGCTGTAGCAGTGTTTACCCAGGGTATCTCGTTAGGTAAGTAGCAGAGGCGCTGCCATTCGTTGTTCTGTACACTTCCGAGGCAGTAGTTGCACTTCTGTCCCCTTGTACTTGTGTGCGAACGTTCAGCGCTTACGGAGCAGGGAGAAAACAAATGTAATAGCTAAGTACTCATCAAATGTTGAGATCATTTTAGAAATAATCCAACTTGCATATCGGTCGACAATTTAAGTGCGGTTGACATACGGTTCCTCGCCACAAGTGAAGCACAGAGAGTGGCTCTGCACTGAAAGTGCCGATCTGTTCTGACCTGCAAGAAAGTTTACGGCAGAATCTCTGGAGACATAAAAGATATTCTGCATGCTCATCCCCTCTGGCGAGAGCGACTCACGTCTTTTTGAGGAAATGCGTGAAAACACCAGCTATGAGTCAGACTGCAAAATTGAGAAATAAAGAAGAAAGCGTAATGTCTCTGTAAAGAAAGAGCCCACGTGGCTACACACGTCATATCCACTTCGCGAAAGAGAGTCCAGCTGAGGGAACATCGGCGGTGAGGTAATATCGCCAGCAAGCATTCTAAAAGTTTCCTATCTGCCCAGTGAGACTGCTAATTCAGATAACGCGTCTCGCAATCGGTGTGGCTACCGGCCTGTAAACATACAAACAGTCGCTTCTGATGTGACTGTGGGCAGCTGCTACTGTTAACCGAAAAATCGGGATGCCATTGCGGTGTGTCTATTGTAATTAACCACTGTGAACGATCGAGTAATGCACACCTGATATCAATGAACGTAATTGACTCGTACAGAGGGAAGTCCACGCTTCTGACCCAACACGGAGACCTCCGCCTCGTCGTGTCTGAGGGCCGACTGACTCACTTGGCGCTCTCCGTATCGTAGGATCTATTCTCGCGAGAGCCTGTCCCCGTCAACTGTGTAACGATACTTGAAGCTTCCCGTACTGGAATAATGCCATAGTTACGGCCAATGCCTCAGGGACTTTCCCTGACAATCACCGTAACGAAAGGAAACTACTCCTATTGTGATTAAGCGAAAGTGTGTTTACGGCCGACTGGCGCACCTCCTCCACGTACTCCCCGACCTGCGTGTCTGGCTGCAGGCAGGCCGGCCTCCCACGCAGCGGGCCACGGCCCCCACCCCCGCACTGGGCGACTCGCGCCACGGGCCGCTCGCGTTCTCCGGCCGTGGGAACACACTCCAGCCACAGCCTGGAATCTCTATAAGTATGGAAACTCTATAAGCCCCAGAAAACAGCTGGTTGTATGTAATGAAACAATCGTCCTTCGATTCTGCCTCGTATGTGATCATTGTTTCTGCATCTTTAGTTTTTATTGTGTGATATTTTAACTTGTTCAAATAGCAAGTGTATGTCTGAAAGCATTACCCGGGGACTGATGAGGTTCACTTTCTCTCCTGAACCTCCGTGCGGAAGTTGATGATCGTTCCTTCAGCAGAGAGGAGCGAGGGCAAAGGTCGCTAGAAATACACTGTCGGAAAAGAAAATCTCAGCACAAAATAAAAATTACTGTAGAGGAATGAGATTGCGGGGGTATATCTCCCTAGGTGACACACCTTATAGCTTAGAAGAGAACTATGAAGTACAAAAGCCGCTGCCTCAGCTCGAAGTAAAGCAAAGGTGGAAAAGCCGAAGTAAGGCATACTGCAGCTCTTTTAATGTAAATGTTTGTAAAAGTAACATTTGGATTTCCTGGTCAACTCCTACCAATAACCCATTTTATTTTCCATGTTTGCTGTAAGCTACGGGTAAAGACACAAGCTGGACATGCACTTGCATGTCAGATGTGACAGCATTCGGCGGCCCACATATTGCCCACGATGCTAACACAACACTGGCTGATGATGCCAACAGGGGGCGGGACTGGAGCTGTCAAACGATGTCGACAGCACGAGGCTACGGAGCGTGGCTGAACTGCTTAGTTGACGAGTAACTCACGACAGTGCTACAGTGCTAATGGTGTTGTTACAAAGCAGAGCAATGGCAACGATAAACAAAGCAAACATTGCGTTATATCTTCAGTAACAGTAGCCAAAGTCGAGACTGGATCAGAAAGGAACTCAAGAAATTTCGTTGAGTGAGAAAGAAGTGGCGGATGAGTCAGCGGAATGCGTGGTGTCGTGCGAACAATGTACAAGGGGAGTGCAGTGATGGCGATACGTGCACGGCACTAGAAAGTTGTACTGAAACAGGTGTGCTGTAGTTCATCGTCGTTGTCGGACAGAGGGCCGCAGCTCCCGTTTCCAGTCACACGTAGTGAAGGACAGTCGCTGTCCAAGGAGCGGATGCTAAACATAATCACGTACTTGGAAAATCGCAGACAGCATAGCAAAAGAACAATTACGAACAAATTTTGAACAATTCAGCTGAAATATGACCGTTAGTGTGTAAGGAAAACTACTGACATTCAACGGAGGACAAGGCGCACTTATCACAAAAACTGGTGTTTGCGCAGTTCAAGGATGCTCGACATACATTATAGAGATTTCAAGAGAATCAGTAGATGCTTGCATGGCGTCAAACAGTGCTACAGAAGTGTGAGACGTGAGATAATGAAATTTCGAAGAGAGTGTCAACTTTACGATGCACAGCAAACTACAGGATCGACCGAAATATTTGTAGATGAGATAAGCAAATTTACCCCGTCGTTGAGTAAGGAACTTGTTTTCAACTGCAGCCAATCGGCATTTGAAGAGGAAACGTACATGAAAGGGACCCTGGAAATTAGAGGTGCCAAGAGAGATCAGTCAATATCATCTATTATCAATTCGCATTCGTATACAGTTATGCCGACTGATTAACCAGATGGTAAATCGGCTGGAACGCTATTTATTGCTCTGCGTTCTTTGATTCTTTCTCGTGTGTGTAATTTTGGCAAGGGTCGTAGGGAATAATTACGTCACAGCAAACAAGAGTGGGAGAACAGACGTAAGAGAACTACAGCTATTGTATGATCACTGCTTTTGGCCAATAGCTCGTCAAAATAGGTGTTTTTTCTTGATTCCTAGGCTGCGCATAGAAATCGTACGCCTAAAGAACAAGCTACCGGTCCTGGAAAGTGTGTGACATAGCAGTTCGTACCACCTGGAACCACCAGATGTCTGTCTTTTCTGTGCGTATGAAACATATTATAACACTACCTGCAGCAACGCCTTAAAGGACATCCAGTTTTACGATAAGCTCCACGACAGGCTGTTTCGCATTCGGTTGCATGCCATCACTTTCCTTCAGTTCTCGTCACCCTGTTACACCAATGTCATTTCTATACGTATTCCTTAAGAGCGGATACGTGGCTGAGCGTCCTCATAATAAACGCAGTCCTTCACTGTCAGGCAGAAAACGTATAATTTGTAATAACAGCATATGTAAGCCAAGCCGCCTGTGAGTGTTTGATAAGTGGACAGTGCATAACGTCTTATGAATCCGTACAGCACGAAAAAGCACTTACTGGTATCGAGACAGTAGCGCGACCATAGCACCAATTCACTGACACTGAGATCCGAGCGTTTGTCCATGTGCCAACAGAAGCAATCCAGCACCGAGTAGGTCCCGTTTGCTGCAATCAGAGCTGCCACTGTGGCAATTACGCCCGCCGGCTGCATTGTCCGCTGTCGACACTGAGGAGCAAACAGAAGCAGTGCGCGTCGCAGGGAGCGCGCGCTCAATATGACGGCGGGCGCAGCGGAAGTCTGCCGCAGGACGGCCAAACCACGGGAAGCGTGGCGTGACGCCTCTCATCCGGATGACCGCCGTATTCCTGCCTGCCTGGTGAGAGTTCGCGAAAGTCGTCGAGTAAAACAAAAGTGGTATCTGCCCTTCCCCAAGGAAGTGTTGTAGTCATTGTGCTGTTCCTAATCTATAAAAACGATCTAGGAGGCAATCTGAACAACCATTGTTTGCAGATGATGCTGTCTTCTACCATCTAGTAAAGTCATGAGAAGATCAAAGCAATAGCAAAAGATTTAGAGAGTGTACCGTTGCGGTGCATAAAGTGGCACTTGATTCTAAATAATGAAAAGTGTTACGTCATCCACAGGAGAACTAGAAGGAACCCGTTACATTTCTTTTACTCGATGAGTCACACAAATCGAAAGGGTGCCGTTTAAGCTAAATGCCAAGGTATTACAATTAGGGCCAACTTAAATAGGAACGATCAAATAGAAAATCTTGTAGGGAAGACTGTGTTTTGTTTGCAGAACACCTAGACAAAGCGACAAGCCCGCTAAAGAGACTGTCACTTAGTGATGCTAGAAGAACCCTCCGCCACGCACCGCCGGGTGTCACGCGGAGTATTGGTGTAGATGCAGATGTACATCTACAACTCCACACAAGTCGCAATATGGTGCATGGTGGAAGTTGCCTCGCACCATCACTAGTCATTTTCTTCCCTGTTACGCTCATAAATACAGAGAGGGAAAAGCGACTCTCTTTATGCCTCCATCACCATCAGTTTTTTGCTATATTAGCAGGTCCTTTGCATCTCCATTTTCTGCGATCCATTGCCTCCTTCTTACGGCTGCTGTATGTTGTACCGTCCATTACGTCATCCAGTATCTGAAATCTCCTCCTTCCTCGCTTCCTTTTCCCTTCTACATAACCTTCTACAACTGTTTTTATCAGTCCGTCATTCTTTATTAATATATGCCCAATCCAATTTCTTTTTCTTCTCTTTATTACATCTAGCAACTGTCTTTTCTCTCCCACTCATCTCAATACCTCTTCATTTATTACTCTGTCCATCCAACTTATTCTTTCCATACTCCGCCATGTCCACATCTCAGAAGCCTGCAGCCTTTCTCGGTCTTTATTCCTCAAAACCCATGTTTCAGGCCATACAGAAGAACACTCCATACAAAACATTCTATCTTTTCCTCAGTTCTCTATCCACACTGCTGCAGAAAACTCTCCTTTTCTTATAAAATGCCTCTTTTACCATTGCTATCCTTTTTTTCATTTCTGTGGTGCACTCCCAGTCGGTGTCTATCCTTCTTCCAAGATAATTAAAATTTAGCACCTGTTCTAATATTTCTCCATTCAGCATAATTTTTATTTCTTTATTTTCTCCTAGTGCCAATACTTTTGTTTTCTTTGTGTTAATTTTCATTCCATAATGGCGTCAATGGTGTCCGCTAAATCCTGTAATTGTTTTTCCCCTGTGGCTAGAAGGACCATGTCATCAGCAAACCTCAAACACCCTACTCTTCTTCAATTTCTACTCCTTTTTCATCTAATGTGCATTGGGCAATCATATTTTCCAAGTAGAGATTGAAAACGTTAGGTGACAGACAGCATCCTTGTCTTACTCCTTTTCCTAATCCGATCCAGTTTGTACTTTCTCCTCTCACTTTAACTGAGGCTGTTTGATTAAGACATAATGAGTCTTCTGGTTTTCCAGTCCACTCTCTTTTCTCTCATTACAGTCGCCAGCTTGTCCCAAGCCACATTGTCAAATGCCTTTTCTAGATCGGTGAAGCACATTTAGAGGTCTCTTCCTTTTTCAATAAACCTTTCTCCCAAGAGTCGTAGGAGCCCCACTGCATCTCTGGTGTCCGTATTCCGTCTAAAGCCAAATTGCTCCTTGCCAAGATTCTCCTCCATTAATTTTTAAAGTCTTTTATTAATTATTCTTAACATCATTTTGGCTGCATATGAAATGAGGCTGATTGTCCCGTGCTCACTGCATTTCTTGATTCCTTTTTTTTTCGGTAATGGAATCATTAGTTTTGTCAGAAAGTTCTCAGGCCATTCACCACTGTCACATATTTTATTCATAACCTCAATATTTCCCTTATTTCATCTTGTTTCTAGCATTTTAATATTTCTCTCCGTATCTGTACCTACTGCTTTACCATTTTTCATTGCAGTTATGCCAGACATTACTTCTTCCATTATGATGGTTGGGCCTTCCTTTCTGGTCATCATTTACACTGTTGAGTAATTCAAGTTCCACAGTTTCTGGTTTGCGATCTGTGTCATATAGCTCTTTTAGATATTCTTCCCATCGCTGGAGGACATCGTCACGATCTTTGTACACTACCTCTTCGTCTTTACTGAAACTTTCCATAGTAGCACTTCCTGCTCTGTTTTAATCCCATGTCATAGTCTTTACTCTGTTGTACAGTAAGTCGTATCTTCCCTTCCTGTCCAGTTCTTCGATTGCATTACATTCCTCTTAGCCATTTTTTCCTAGCCTGCTCTGTTTCTCTTTACAGTTCATTATTTAACCTTCGCTACATCTTTCTTGCATCTTCAGTGTTCTTGCTTTTAAATTTTCTTCTCTCCTCCACATTCGAAATCATTTCTTGTGTGACCTATCGTTTCTTTTCCCTTTTCCCTTTTACATATCCTATATTTTGCTGTCCTGCTTTAATGATTTCTTCTTTCAGCATGTTCCAGTACTCGTTGACATTATCAGGTGGTTCTTTGTCTCTTAATGTGTTTAGAAACTCAAGTGACAGCATTTCTCTAATTTGTTCTTTGTTGGATCTTATCTTCTCTAGATCCCACTTCTTCACCATGACTCCACAGACACCCAAATTTCTCTGTTAGTGCTCCTTAAGTGAAATGGACGTTAACGTCAGTGAAATCGTTCTGCAGTCAGCTTCTAATGTCGGTTCTCTAAATTTCCTCTATAATTTTCCTAGAAATAATATCGTGTTCGCTACAGGGGTTCCTAGTTTCGTTCACAAACCACCTCCATAACACTAGCATGTTGTTCGATCCTGGAGGTAACAACTCTGGCTGCACAGTTAAATTGCTTCGACGTCTTGCCTTAATAAGACCTTGTGCGGATCCAAAACACTCAAACAGTGCTCAAGAACGGATTGTACTAGTGTCCTATATTCTGTCTTCTACAAATGAACCGTTCTTTCCTAAAATTCTCCAACTCGAAGTCGAGCATTCACCTTCTCCGCTGCACCCTTACATGCTCATTTCATTTCACATTGCTTTGCAACGACACACCTAGATATTTCATCGACGTGAATGTCAAGCAGCGCGCTGCTAATTCTGTATTCGAATATTTCTACATTTAGTTCTAACTATAATTCATCTTACCAACTAGAAATTTTGCTTAAGTCATATTGTACCATCCTACAGTCACTCAACACTTAGACGTCCCTGTACACTACAGCATCATCAGCTCATCCTGTCTGTGAGATTACGTTCTGCCGCACTCCTGGCGATACCTTTGTCTCTCATGAACACTCGCTGTCGAGTGTAAAGTAAGGGGTTCTGCTATTATGAAATTTGCGTTCCACTCCCATATCTAGAAACCTTTTCTGCGTTCATCCGTTAAGAGACTGCACGAGCGAAATCGCTGCCTCAGGATCTGTCAGTACTTTTCTTCCGGTGTCATATTACAGCAGACACATATCCGTATGTCGCCTTCCCATCCACTCACCGTTCCCTCCCCACTCCAATCCCCCTACATTCCCCTCCCAGACACTGTTCTCGCCCAATAAAGATCATTTCAGGTCTGTATAAAGTAGTGAAAAGAACATCACAAAGTGCAGTCAGCAGGGATGGGCCGAAAAACCAAACATACTCGGCAATACCTATGTATTACACCAGGCCAGTGAACTCCAACTGGAATGCAGCAACAAGCCACAGAGTATCTTCCAGATTTATCAGACCTGCAGTCTTTCAACTATTTCACACAGAGATCAGAAGTTCCTCAAGTCGGCAAGTCTTAGTTAAGTTGCAGAAGTGTACTGCTTTTCACCAACACATATACTGTGGCTGTTAGTCTATCTAAAAGCGTCAGTGTAGGTCCAGAAATAGAAAACTTTCGACGTGTTTTTGGCATCACAGGACTATCTGTGCAGCATGAGGGAGTATACAAAGAAGTAGATGACAACAGAATGCGGTGCATTACAATCACCAACTGACTTTAAAATGTGTGGGAGGAGGGTTTCAACGGTGCATATGTACAGGGAACCTATGACTGAATCAACTTCAGGGGATATGCGCATTTACATAAAACATTCGAGTGTGGGGAATTTGGATGATTTATACTGCACCTTAGCGACTGCTACAGACAGACTGAGGTGCTGGTATCTGAATGTAAGAGGAGCAGTGTATAAATGCATTTATTCTCGCTGTACCAGGAGAGCCTATTGCTATCGAGTTCAGTGAAGTAGAATTCAGAGGTGGTATGTCTACTAATACATATGTTGAGGCACTTGCTGGACAGAATACTATACAAGCTGAATTTTGTAGACTCATATGAAGCAACGTGTGGGAAATCATTGCTCTACACAATGAGTATAAAACGTACATATGTAAATAAAGAAAATACAGAATAAATTGTTCTTATTGCCTCACTGCGTACCAATCCCCACCATTGTACTGCACATAAATGTACCATGAGCCAGTGCTTACGCGGAAGTCCCCAGCACTGGGCGCGAGACACCTCTGTGGCGCACGTGTCGGCCGGGCAGTGCTGTGGCGAGCTGCCGCCGCGGGCCCCACGTGGCCACAGGCTGGGTGGGGAGCCGCCAGCCCGCCTCCAGAGGAGACCTGCAGAGGCGGGGCCGCAGGCAGCAGCCAGCAGCCAGCCCCCCACCCAGCCGGCCAGCCAGCCAGCCACGGCCTCCACAGCAGTGCTGGCGCCGCAGCTGGAGGCCAGCCAGAGGCGTGGCACGCCACAGCGTGTGGCCCGCAGCAGTCAGCACTTTGATGTTAATGCTGAATTATATATAGTTACTCTAACTCAGCGGCAGTGTTTTGCGAAGCTGCTGTGACTGTGCATAATTTTTTTTAGTTCCTATTGTTTTACCTTGAAGTTTACTTTGTGCTGATATGTAAGGTGTCTATTTTTGAAGAAAATACATGTGTAATGCAGTACACTGTAAATCACCTGCCACATCTTACAATATTGATTTAAGGAAATACTCCTTTTTCATCATTTAGATCTGGCTAGTCATTTGTAGTGATTAGGTTCTTTTCTATGAAATAACAATGATATTGTTAAGAATCTTTTTTTGTAAAAAAAATGATCGATGTGTATTTTTTAGTATATTCATTTTCTATACCATTTAAGCCAGCCGGTGTGGCCGAGCGGTTCTGGCGCTTCAGTCTGAAACCGCGCGACCGGTATGGTCGCTGGTTCGAGTCCTGTCTCGGGCATGGATGTGTGTGATGTCCTTAGGTTAGTTAGGTTTAGGTAGTTCTAAGTTCTAGGGGACTGACGTCCTCAGATGTTAAGTCCCATAGTGCTCAGAGCGATTTGAACCATTTATACCATTTAATCACATATATAATTTCACATTTAATTCCATATACATTTTTAAATTAATAAACTATCTGCTTTTTCCGTTTAATTATGTGCCATATTTGCATTTAATTCCATGTACAAATTGAAAACTAATAATAAGCACTCTGTTTTCCCAGTCAACCACTTTTTCTTTTCTAATTGGTTTTTGCCTTTACATAATGTGCGTAGGTGAAAAAAGATCCACACATATACACATGCACACATGTAGGCACTGAAGAGTAAAAGAAATTGGTTCATGTGGCACAGACTTGACTAATGTCTGAATTAGTGCTGGAGGGAGCTGACACCATCAATCCTGCAGGACTGTCCGTAAATCCGTAAGAGAACCAGAGGGTGGACATCTCTTCTGAACAGCACGTTACAAGGCGTCCAAGATATGCTCAATAATGCTCACGTCTGGGGAGTTTGGTGGCTAGCGGAAGTTTTTAAATTCAAAAGAAAGTTCGTAGAGTCACTCTGTAATAATTCTGGACATGTGGGTTGCCGCATTGCCCCGCTGGAATTGCCCAAATCAGTCGGACATTACAATGGACATGATTGGATGCAGATGATGAAACAGGATGCTTATGTACGTGTCACCTATCAGAATTGTATATAGACATATCAGGAGTCCCATGTCACTGCAACTGAAGACGCTCCACACCATTCCTGAGCCTCCAGCCCCTCGAACGGTCGGTCCCCTGCTGATATGTATTCATGAGGTTGTCTCCATACCCTTAAATAGTCTTGTTTGAGGCACAGGTCAATGTCCTAATGGATTATCAGAGGAAAATTATGTAACTTTTGGCGCCAAAGGTAGCTCCATGTTTATGTCTCGTTTATAATCGATCTCTAGAAATTGGCCATGGAAAATCGCGGAGGTAGTTGTAATCAAGGAAGTCCGATAAATCTACTTGCTTCCTGGATGTTCTGTAAAAAGCCTTTGAAAAGCTGGGTGGCGCCAGAAGTCGTCTCACCGGCTTCTGAACGGTACAAAGTACTGGCAGCTCGCTTTCCGTGCAGGGAAGGCCACTAAGAATGCCGCAAATGCAGTACAACAACTTGTCTGTGCAGCCGCGTGAAAACACGTAGTTGGCGGCCGAGTGGGTGCCTCGGAGGCTGACGGCAGCTGACGGTGGCGGCCGTCGCTGTCCTCTCAGGCAGTGGGGGCTGAGCGCTCACTGCCGAGGTAGCCGCCACGGCTGCGGCATCGTGCTAAACGTCCTGGAAGACCGGCGCGAGCTAACCGAGCTATCAGTGACTCCAGCAAAGGCTGCACTTTCTTTCTTTTCCGAGGCTGCATTTGCACAGCCAGGGTCCGCCATCTAATAACTTTCTGCGGACCTCAGTGCTCTACTCGGTGCACTCGGCCCCCGCCTCACCGCGGTGTCTGGCTGCGCAGCTGACGTCACGGGCAGCGTTGCCCGTGCACTGCCGCCTGGAGGTCTCTTGTCATTTTTTGTACAAGATACAGCTGTAATCACGTCTCGAAATTGTAATACATCAACTTTCCAAATCGAAATTTATAAAATTTTTAACTTTTGAGAAGAGAAAAAAAGCAAAGTGGGAATGATTGGTAGTTGTGGCCTCAAAACGCTGGTGAGGAACGCGGTCTCAGATCGTGTCCTCGAGCCCGACTTCCCTGGGCGGCGCCTCCCCTTATTAGTTTACCACATGAGATATTTCACACCTTGAATGTCACGGGACCAGTCATCTCTCGCATAACTGTTCTAATCTCTAAATGTAGTCCAGGGAAGGCAAAAAAGACGATAGAAAGAAGAACAGAATGTAGCGACCTATGCAGAATTACTTACCCTGCAAGGTCAGCTTGATGGTATTACTTGCAGTAATTACCATCCACCAGTTTACCCATTGCTCAAAAGCCACATCGGAGAACGTAGTTCATGTTCTCCAGTTGCACTGATCACACAGCAATACACAAACTTTGCCACAGCCAACAACTCCCACATGTTCCACAGGGTGTAAACAAACCAAAGAGTGTGGTTGAGGCTAAGGTTCAAAGATGTTGCGTTTGGAAGGAACTTATCTTTGGTCAGCAATAGAATTCTAGAAAACTGCACACTGAAGACGTTAAAAATAAAGAGTGTGTTAAAAAAGGACTTTTTAGCTTTCGAAATACACAAATATATTGAGATATCTTGCAGAGTCGATTGACGTGTTATTTTGTAGCAAAGAACCTCAAGTTTCACCTAAAAGTGTCATTTCGTTTCGATGTGAATACCATTTATGATGTGAGACACATCCCGCTGGTAGTCAATTTCCGCTTCCCACATTCACTTAGCAAAACTGGCGAAACTTGTGCAACAGCAGCGTAGATCCGATTTTCGGGTCGGCCAATTTGTTTGCAATGGGAGGAACATACGCGCGGTCTTTAATAAAACCGGCGAACAGTTATTGCAGAGTTCGTTTCATGGAACCAGGACACACAGCGGGCACGCTCCACACCAGTGAAAGCAGCCATCTTAACTGTGCACAACGCTGGCGTTCCTGGTGGTGGAATGGGGTACTGATGGACTGAGGTACATGGAGGTTGTGTGCTGCATAATCATACAACTACCGATTCTATAACTTATCTCAATACATTTCTACATCATTCTAAAGTTGCAAATCCCTTTTTGACTCGCCCTGCACATCTCTGTTTGGATTACATTCATTTTAATTAAAGTCACATCTATTGGATTACCTGGCACAGAGACAGTCTTGTAGAAGACTCTCTATAGCTTTAAATGGTGAAGTCTTCTGATTCGAAAACTTTATTTACCGAAATCACAATTGATCGTACAGTGATGACTAGTTTCGGCAAATTAGAACTGCCATTTTCTAAATATTCTTCCTTAATACATATTAATTATAAACTGGACGTCTGAGCTTGTAACCCCACACCCTGTGTGAGTTGCAAGCCATTGTCGCCACATCAGTAGTAGAGCTAGAACAAGCTTCCAAGGACATTTCTGTGTGAAGTTATCTATTTTAACTACAAGTTACTCGTGATTTAATGTCTATGGCGAGCGTGGACTAGAGGTGGAAGATGGACGCTGATGATCTCATAGTATAGGATTACTGTCTGCAAATTTTACCGCTCATGGTTGCTAATACACTGCCAGATAAAAAATGGTGCTTTTGGAAGTTAATAGGTCACTCAAGATTTATTGTTGCAACACTGCATATGGAGTACATGAAGTGGTAACACATACAGACGAATAGCACACACGCTTGGACGAACCAGGCATCGACCCAACCTGAGACATCCATATTAGCAAGTGGCGTAGCCACCACAGGCAGCAACACAGGCACTGACTCTGTGGTCCAGTGGGTCGTACAGGTGGCGAATACAGCCCTGGGATACGTGGTGTCACGTCGTTGTGTAAGAGTCCTCGCCTGACACGTCGCACCTGTCACTTGTCGTCCCATCATACCCCACACCTGCTGGACTGGAGAGGAGTCTAGAGATCGTGCCAGCCAGGGAAGTTGCCACACGTCTTACAGGGCACATTGAGCTCGATGAGCAGTATGTGGGCGAGCATTATCCTCTTGGAACAACACACCATCTTCCTGTTACAAGAAAAGCAAAAGAGCAGGTTAAACAACATTCTGCATGTCCTCTCCACGAACGGCACAGTAAGGCCAGTGTGTACACTCTTTGAGGTAGCACTCACCAGCTCTCCTTCGTATGCACAAACGACCGTCACTTGGATGCAGGCAGTATCTGCTGGCGTCGCTGAAGACCACGGCGCACCATTCCTTCTTCCAGGTGAACGAAGCCCTGGCGGCACCAGTCGATGCTGTGGTGTGGGTGGGAGAGGAGGTAGAAGTGTGGGTGCCCATAGTGTCATTGCTAATAGGTGGTTCACAACAGTTTGTGCTGTGGTGTCTGGTCTCACGAGCTCTGTTACCTGTGCTGTGGTAGTTGTACGAACTGTCGCCGCTGTCCCTGGAAATACACAGGGTACGTCTCGGCTGTAAAGAAACGTGAAAACTTGACGTAAAAATCATACAAGAAAAGCGTACAACAGAAGAATACTTTTGTAGCTACTTACTGATCAAACATGAGAATTGCATCCTTCTACTGTACCCCACACCTTCAAACCTGGGAATTGACTTGTCTCATGTTCCAGAGCTGGTATTTTCTATGAACGGCCCCTGTGAACATCAAATGAATGACTGCTGTCGAATAATGTTCACAGAAATTTGTTGCCAAAGCATTCGTCTGCCGCATTCTATAAACAAGTTGTGTAATTAGTCACTCAGGAAATCGTGAACAGTTCCAATGCAACACAGTGACCAGAGAATTCTGATTTGCAAATACGACGTCATAAGATATAGATTCTTCTATGATATTTCTGCAGCTGTGGTCCAGGGATAGTTCCACATCGAGCGCCAGCTGGGAGGATCGCCATTTTACTGCCTCACCACAGTACGCACATACCTGGACAGCTTTGCCTCGGTGTTTTCGTGTCCTCGAGTGTAGCACATCGTCTTGGCCAGAAGATAACAACAGTTTACCTTGGTTTCTTAGAGTGATGTGAAGGGGTATACGATGTGAACGCTAGTACACTCAATACCCTTCGCAGAGTTACAGTAGGATCTGTTCAGTGGAGATGGTAGTAAAATACAACACTCCTTTCCATCTACAGTTTTGTGTGAACCGCAATCATACTACATATAATGAGGATATAGCGACGTGCTTTCTCATCACCTAAAGTGACCACCTCTGATCTAATTGCTAGTGGAGGATATTTGGGTTGAAGTCCTATTGGGAACAGCGTCGAAATTGGCGTTAGCTGATCTCGTTTCTACTGCCCACGAGATTGTTGCCACGTCTTGGCCAGGTGGAATGGAGCAACAGATGAATGCGCATCTACCTGCTCCTGACTTTTCAGTTTGATCTTCGTTGCAGAGTCGTGAAACTGTTGTTAGCTGACTGGCTGTGTCCGCAGTGCAACACAAGAGATGTCGTATACAGGACAGAGAGGAGTTGGGTACATCTACTCCTCACACAGCGCTCCCTGAAGTGAGTCTGTTGGTTGTTATATACTGTAGTGCTGACTCCTGCTCTACTGGTAGGATCGATGGTGCGAAAAAGGAAGTTGAGATAGCTGGTGTGAGTGCTAGCATCTTCCAGAAACATACAGGTATGGGGAAGTCGTTGGGATTTCTGGTGTTGCAATGATTAAACAACAGAAAAACTGAGACGCCTCTAAATTTGTCTGATCCGTTTAAGTCACTCTTTCCTACGACCTCTTACTGGCATTCTCCTGTTACTCCCATTAAGCCGATTGGTGGCCAGGATGTCCTCCCTCTTTATTCAGATGTGATGCCTGACTCCTCTCATGTGTGCCGATCAGAACTGCAAGACAGAACCTCTGGTTCAAATTGTTTTTCGGGTAATCTGGCTAATGTTCAAGAACAACCTACGTACCTGACAGCAGTCGCTCTATTGCCTCGTAATCGCTATAAGCAACGCATCTTCCTTGAGCGGGTGGCAACTTGTAAAAGGTAGAAAATGGGTCCTGGCGCGAAACTAGCTATCAAGTGAATAAAAAAGTGAAATATTCCACAGTGGCTGGTTTTTCGTTGTACAGATATTTTGTTTCAGCCAGCATGTTGCTAAAAACTTCCGTGACTTCGAGACAACGTTGATTTAACAGTACTCGCTCCTAATGACTTATCTTGTCATAATATTATTAACCAAAGAAAATGAAAAGTAAGAGTTGTATCGAGTGGAAGGACGGACACAACCTCATGAATCCATGGACTCTGCATATCAGCAGGGGCTGTTCAAGATGATGGATGCTCTGTAATGGTGTGCGGCATGTGCAGTTGGAGTGATATGGGACCTCTGATACGTCGAGATACGACTCTGAGAGGCGACATGTATGTAAGCATCCTGTCTGGTCACCTGCATCCACTCATGTCCATTGTGCATTCTGACGAACTTGGGAAATTCCAGCAGGACAATGCGACACCCCACACGTCCACAGAGTGGCTCTAGGAACACTCTTCTGAGTTTAAACACTTCCACTCGCCCCAAGCTCCCAGACATGAACATTATTGAGCATATCTGGTATGCCTTTCAACGTGTTGTTCAGAAGAGATCGCCAGCCCCTCGTACTATTACGGATTTATGGACAGCCCTGGACGATTCATTGTGTTATTTCCCCCAGAACTCATTCAGACATTAGTCGTTTTGCAGCGCTTCTGCGAGCTCACGGGGACACTACACGATATTAGGACTGTGTACCTGTTTCTTTGGTTCTTCAGTGTAGAACGTAACAATTCAGAAATTTAATGCGGATGATACAGAAATACACGACGTTTCAATGTATAGCTATGCTGATATTGAACGACAGGAAGAACCTGAACCTGAATGTGGATGTTCAAGGAGTGTACGCCGACCTACATATGAAGAATCGATCACCATAATAAAATAAAGGAAATCAGAGGTCGCACGGAAATATATAAGCGATGTTTTTTCCACGCGCTATACTTGGTTGAAATAACAGAGAACTGTGAAGGTGGTTCCATGAACCCTCTGACAGGCATTTAAATTGGATTTGCAGAGTATCTATGTAAATGTAGATGTAGATGTAGACTTCTGCTGCAGCACCTGGAGACCTGGTCAAGTCGGCATGACAGCGGGTGTGGAGCAAAATCAGAAGGAGTGCTAGGACTGAGCATACGCAGAAGTAACAGAGGTGGTTGTGGAATTCAAACCGCAGTGTTTGGAAGAAGGACGGAGTTGTTTTCGTGAAATTCTCAAAAAAATGGTTCAAGTGGCTCGCAGCACTATGGGACAACATCTGAGGTCATCAGTCCCCTAGACTGAGAACTATTTAAACATAACCAACTTCAGGACATCACACACATCCATGCCCGAGACAGGATTCGATCCTGCAACCGTAGCAGCACCGCGGTTCGGGACTGAAGCGGCTAGAATAGCTCGGCCACAGCGGCTGGCGTGAAATTCAATTAGGTAAATTTACAGAAAAGGAATTCGAGGCAAAATGTGCTATATTTACGTTGAAACTATTGCACGTCTCAAGTAGGAACCTCGAGAACGAAGTAAGAGAGATTAATGTGCGTACAATGGTATCTATTCTGTCACACACACTCGCTAAATATGGCAAAGAAACAGTAGATACATTCGTTAAGGTTGTTACCAAGTACCATTAACCATGCTGTATTATTCATTGATCAATCATCAGTGATTGTTTGCTTAATGGTTCCTCTAAAACATGATACTCAAAAGTGAGATTGCGTGTCATTGCCAGGGGAGCTGATGGACATCAGAACAACTTGTGCCACTTATCGCAGAAAGCGACGGAAAGGCCGGTGTTCTTGTGGAACATCGTCTCCTACTCACCCAGCAGAGGCAGGACAACACTCTGGACACCTGCAGAGTTCAGTAATTCCTCAGACACAGGAGGATCGTTTCATGTTTAAGTTCCCCAAGCCACGCGGCTGAGAACGTATCTGATTTGTCACTTCCGAGGGAACTGATTACGTTTTCGAGAGTGACCCTGCGCTAAAAGGGTATAAATGTCTTGTCCTGGTGAAAGATCACCCCCAAAAGTAGCACAGTAGTACAGCTTGGAGGAATCCAGCACAGTTTAATGTTCCCTCACAGAACAAAATGGGTTATTTTAAGTTACAGTTGGCCACAAAGGATATTTATAAAGGGATCCTTTAACCTGTAACACAGGATATCAGGAACATCGGCGCTAGAGCAGCTGTGTGATTCAGGAAGTTAATCAGTAAAAGCTGTCCTGCTGCAACAACACATCCCAGTAAAGTTGTCCGAAAGGCAGTAGACCAGGCTTGTTGTATCTAGCAAATTCTCGACCAAACACCACTGGTTATCTTGGCTTATTATTCTGTCCAGCATGAAACGCCAATAAATCAGCATGACTGCGACAGGTGAGCTGAGTAACACCCTGCAGAGGAGATCCGTGTAACACAATAACTGAGTAGATGGGTGTCGTTCTGAGCAAAGGTTAAATCAGCTGGTTCTGTAGGAACAGGTCTGGTGTATACTGCTCTCATAAGGTGCCGTGAACAGGCCTCAGGGGCTACTTTCGGCCACAACTGAACACGACATGCAACCTGGGTTAGCCCTTAGATGTCACAACCAGGTTTGCTGAGATACTTCAGCGCGACTGGAGCTGTGAGTGAGGCGCATTGTCGTGCTGGTAGATACCAGTGTTGCAGGGTCAGTGCAGGCTAACGCTTCTTATGTTCTCCACAGTTCAGCGTCTCCTTAACAAACACCAGGCTTCGTTTCAACCCTACGTTTTCGCACAGCATGATATATCTGGTCTTGCATGTCTTCATGGTGGGACATAATGTGTATCACATCAACTGTATCACTGTAACACAGCATGGAAGGTGAGGTAATGCTGATAATGTACCAACGGCAGCAGAGCAGGCTGGATGCTCCTGCTGACTTCCGTTTTACCTCCACAACCACCACATGTGATCTGCTGTAAACTCGTAATATTCACTCTCACCTTTAAAGTTATCTTTCACATCAGACTCTATAACGTTTCCACGTAAAACATACTTTATAACTGTGCAACTACAATTTTATTTATGTATATACAGGCACTGATTACGTGTGTGAGCTCTGAATAGTAATAGAATAGGGACAATTATGATATATTTTGTATTTGTAAAGGATTAAGTAGTGGATTTCCGAAATAATATCTGTGTCGGCGAGTTCTGAAACCGCCACAGAAAAGAATTAATAAAGAAAAACTCAAAGATTTCATGACAATCAGCCATTTTATAAGTAGTAGTGTAAGAATAATATTGTCGTTGTCGTCTTCTTGGAGTCACATAGAGAGGAGGAATCTGTGACGCTATGTTTAACACGTAGCTAGCTTTCATTTGTCAAGATTGTAAGCAGGACGCTATTGGGCGCTGAGTATAAAGAATGGTGTGTGAACTTGTTATTCGAGTTTTAAATATAGTTGTGTAATCAGAATTCGTATGGTACTATTAGAAAGCTTGCCTGGTATTTTACACATCTATTTGCGACACTTTCAGCTTTTTAAGTCGTGTCTGCGGTGCAGAGCTGAGACACGGCGGAGCGAGCCGCCGCCGCGGCAGATTCAGATCTGATAGTAAGGGCAATCATACGGCAATAAGCGGTCAGGCGAAAAGTGCATTTAAAATTATTTCTCACAGCAGTTCGAGATCGGAGTACAAAGCAGCAGATTTTACGTTCTGTTTCACAGGCGGACGCGGGCTGCTAATATTGTAAGCTTTAACAGTATCAAAGTTAAAATACTTTCATGTTTCAAAAGGAAACCTTGCTAAGCAAAAATTATGGGCTCGTAAAAGTTATAGAGAAATCATTTTCCGGTTAACAATGATAGTCTTACGCTCTAGTGTTAGCCATGGCACTGATTAATAATTAATGTTGACGAAAAATCCACTGCAAGGTTTGAGGTTCTTTAAGCATTCCGTACGGTAACTTCATTATTTTTGACAACAGAAATAATTTCAGAACATTTTTACGATAACTGTAGGAGAGGTGGATATGTTGTGCCGTCTACTGAGTTACAGTAACAAAACTGTTCATTTAATAAGAAGCCAGTTCCAGTATAATAATAATTAGTCTCATTTGTTCGCAACATACAATTAACCAAAGTAAACCACTGTACTGAAAAAATAATTGGAGCGCGAAAACTCGTGCAATGAATTTTGGCAATAATATCCCACATACTAGGAAAAGTACGGCAACTAACAGATCTGAGCCTGGGGTAGGGGGAGACACAGTAATACGGTGTGACCTCCAGAACTCGAAACTGGGGGAGGAAATCGACATAAAACTGCAGTCTCCGTATGTCCATCTGTCAGTCACTCGACATGAATTTCCAGCTGTTCCATCTCACTTCGTCCACGAGCCGCGAGTTACCGTCATTCCATTCCAGTCTGGGCATCATACGTGAAATGCAAGCAACAGGCAGGAGCAAATAAAATTGTCGCGGACGAATGGATACGATTGGAGGTAAATGTGACGCAGACACCACGTATGTGCCGGCCACGTGATCCAGACCAGTGCAGAGCGCAGGGCCAGCTGTGTCAGTGCGAGTGGAGCAGTGCAAAGGAGACGACGGTACTCACAGAGGAGCAGCGGGTGTCCGTTGTGGAAAGTAACGTCACAAAAAGGCATTGGAATGGTGTGGTTACTTGTTTGTCGAGAAGTTTCATGGTCTCAGTGCCAGCACGAAACGCCACGCAACGTTCAGTCCAAAAATGGCCTCAGACAGTATCTGTTTTGAACTAGTCAAAAAAAAAAAACATTTCGAAACATGCCCGGACTCCATAAAATGTGAATGGAGCTCACCAGAAAATGCTTTGATGTCCTATCAAATCAATCCGATGCCTGTTGCAAAAAACTGTAATGACACGTCGATCATGCTGACGAATATAGCTGGGCCTGCACATGCATCCCTACTGAGTGTCTGTTGTTCGCGCATTAAAACCAGCAGAGTTCCCTTAGTGCCTCCAGTTTTGTGATTAGCTTCTTTATGTCTGACGAAGTCTGGTTTCACCTGAGTGGTTACGTCAACTCACAGAATCACTGGTTCTGTGCAGCGGAGAATCCATATAATTTCCACAAAACACAGCTGCACTATCACAACGATGGGGTTAGGTGTGCAGTGTCTGCACACCACGTTATTGGCCCCATCTGCTTTCATCAGAGTCTGACTTCGGGGCGTTACGTTACTAACATTTTGAAATCATTTCTGGCAGCACTAACGGAGGAGGTAAACACCTATAGTTAGTTTCAACAGGATGGAGCAGCTGCCCATACAGCCAGCCAAATCTGGGAGTCATGTGTGTCAGAGTGTTAGCGGAGATCAGTCTGCTCACGACCGTAGCTGTCCAGCCACTTCACCTGATCTGTCACTGTGCAGTCATTTTGTGTGGGGAGCCCTCAAGTCTAGGGTGTGTCGCAACAACCCTCATAGCCTTCAAGGACTGCAGCAGAGCATTTGGGATGAGACTGCATCAATCACAGCGGTCCAGCTTCGATCCACGTTCAGCAGCTGGCTGACCAGGACCCACAAGTGGCAAGCTGTGGACGGTGGTCACTCGCGACATCTGCTACAGACAGGTCAGTACTGTATTTCCTTCACCCTGCTGTGTTCCTTCGTACCCTGGAACTCTGTCCTCTGGGCCACTTTTATTTGCCCCACCATATAAACTGGCAAGCTATATTGAAGGCTAAATTCATCATCAAGTCTCATCATAACCACATTTATCTTCAGATTATTAGTTTGTAACTCGACAGCATGACATAGCTAGCAATTAAGGAAATGCAACACTGATGATGTGCCACGAAAATTGCTCTGGGCCACAAAATCCGTTACAGCATGGAACTATGTTTCTGATGATGACGTTCTTATGTCGTATGTTCTCGAAATTCCTTCCGTGTTAAATATGAACAAAAAGTTCAAGTTCACAAGAAATATCTCCATCGTCGTTATCAAAAACAACAGATTACCACTGGGCTACCAGACAAGGGTCGGTGGCGGCCCCGAATGCTGTTTTCTCAAGTTTTGATGTAAATAATTTGGCGAATTACTTTATAGTCTCCTAGGGGTAAGGTAATGACCGTCATTCCGGTGAAAGCCAATGCCCTACATTCTGATGTCTACAGCCTCTTACGCAGCAGAAAATGTAAGACATGAATAGCGTGTCGCATTTTTTATTGAACAAAACATCCATGTCCGTCTTCCGAGAATTACCTGCTCCTTTCTCTTCATTCGTATTAAATATATTTTAGTTTTCTAACATTCTGTACTTTTTCGAGTGTTTTTCTGTGGTTTGGTAAACAGTTCCATCATACACAGTGCCCAAAACTCATCACGGCGTAACCAGCGTCTGACAGGTATAAGCAGACGTAAAAAGCACCTGCCGTAGAAAACTGCCGTGTCGCTGCACGCCTCACGCGGTTATACACGTCTGTGATGTCACGACATCAGCACTTGTGACACGCTTATTAGGAGTTAGTCTGACCCAGCACATCCAGTCTGGAGAGGTCGGCCGTACATTCCTTTCACTACATTAATGCTTTGTAAGTGTCCAGAATTATGAAGGGCAAATTCTACATTTGTTTCTTGCCTCCTCAGCGGTATTGTTTTGCGTGGTTCTCGTATTTGTCTGTCTTCTCTGTAGAAGCAGTGGAGATAACTCAGTGCAGTCGCAGAGTGGCGCTGAGGCGGCCTGCGGCAGGGCACACACTTTCCACTCGTCGCCGCTGATCCTGCATAAAGCCTCGATGCAGCTGACATCAGTACCCCATTCCCACCCGCTTCCTTTCTTTCCCCTCCACCTCAATTTACATTTAGAAATACATATTCCTCACACACTGTCAGTCGAACAACGACGAATACAATACTGATTTTTTTTTGTTTTAGTCTTCAGTAGCAGTTTATTTATTTTGCTACTGGTTACGTTTACTTCCCAAGTAGATGTAACGTGTCAAATACAAAAATCTGACACAGTTACTTCGGAAGTGAGGGTCACGAATGCGTGCCAGAGGATGGCTTGAGGATGGTAGTGTGTACCGCAACTGGTAGCTGGGAGGCAAAATAAACAAACTGTGGCTATAGACTAAAACCAACATTTCAAAACAAAAATAAGCGCTCATTTTCACCTTCTTGTATCAGTCCACCTCAACATTATTTCACCTCGGTGTGAGAGCGGTTTGATAGTTTATGCTTAACGGACCTAAAAGCATCGATGTACAGTGAGTTTTCCTTAGTCACCAATGTATTTGTTTACTGTAACAGACTTGTCCGAGTCGGCTACACCAGCCTCTCGCGCACTTTGGTCCACCCTCCTACGTACGGGGCACTTGGCTGACGTTTGGGCACTTTTTTTTTTTGCTTTATTTTGATTTCATTCCCCTGCCCCATGTGGGCAGGGGAGGGCTGTCAGCGGCACAATCCGCCGTTCTTCAACCGAGCGACATGACAAATAAAATAAGAAGAAAATGTTACATACATAAGGCGATAAAAAAGGGGAACATAAAACAGAGCAAAGGGAGAAAATGGAGATAAAATTAGACTGACATGGAGACATTAAAAAGCTTGCACAGGATAGAGTAGCATGGAGAGCTGCATCAAACCAGTCTCAGGACTGAAGACCACAACAACAACAACAATGGAGACGTTCACAGGGGACAGTTAAAAAAGTCACCAGGAAGTTAAAAAACACAGTTGGCGATGCTTAAAACACAGAGAAGACACTGAATGGACATGCACAGGTTAAAAGTCGGCCACAGTATTAAAAAAAACTCCAGAACAACACACTTAAAACCCACTTGTAGCACACACGATGAAGAATAAAACTGCCAGGTGGGACCTGCCGGGGGAAAGGTCAGAGCGGATGGAAAAGGAGGGAGAGCAAGGGGCAGCAGGGGAAGCAGCAGGATGAAGAGAATAGGGGTGTCAGCGGGTACGTGAAGAGGCCAGGAGATACGTGTGGTGGGAGATGAAAAGGGAAGACAGGGCAGGAGGGAGTGCAGAGACACTGAAAGAGGGCACAAGAGAGGGAGGGAAGTAGGAGGGGGAAGCCGCTCAGGAGGAAGAAGGGGGAGCAGAGGGAGCCCTGAGGAGGAGGCAGGAAGATGGGGTTAGATTTGGTAGGAAGAGTAGATGTCAGGGCGAAGCTCATCATCTGGGAGGGGTAGACTGTGGAAGTTGAGATGGTGTGGAGATGGAGAGAGGGTGAGACACAATGGTAAAGGTGTGGCAACTGGTTGGGGGTGGAGAGGAAGGGAGACACCTGGAGGTGAGGGGGATCAAGGCGGCGGACAATACATAGTGTGCGGATGTGTTCAAGGAAAAGGAGAAGGTGGGGGAGGGGGATGAGGTCATAGAGGATGCTCATGAGGGATGGAAAGTGGATGTGGAAGGCGAGGCGGAGTGCAAGGTATTCGAGGATTTGGAGGGCTTCATAGAACCGGGGAGAGGCGGAAATCCAAGCTACACTGGCATAACAGAGGATGGGGCGGATCAAGGATTTGTAGGTGTGAAGGATGGTGGAAGGATGCAGACCCCACGTCCGACCGGACAGGAGTTTCAGGAGGCGGAGGCGGTTGTGAGGTTTGTTTTGGATGGTAAGGAGATGGGGAGTCCAGGTGAGGTGGCGGTCGATTGTGAGGCGAAGGTATTTGAGGGTTGGAGTGGGGTGGATAGGACGGCCATAAATAGTGAGGTAGAAATCATGGAGGCAGAAGGAGTAGGTGGTGCGGCCTATGATCATCGCCTGGGTCATGGAGGGATTGATATGGAGGAACCACTGGTTGCACCAAGTGGTGAATTGGTCATGGTGGGTTTGGAGGGTATGTTGGGACTATTGAAGGGTAGGATAAAAGGCTAGGATGGCGGTGTCATCAGCAAACTGAAGAAGATGAACAGGTGGGGAAGGTTTGGGCATATCAGCAGTATACAGGAGATAGAGAGGGGAAAGGACAGAACCTTGGGGCACACCGGCAGAGGGATAGAAAGTACTGGAGTTGGAACTGTGGATAGTCACATAGGAGGGACGATGGGAGAGGAAGAAAGCAAAGAGATGGATGAAGTTGATGGGTAGAGCATACATCTGAAGAGGAGCCCGGGATGCCAGACACGGTCATAGGCGTTCTGGAGATCAACGGAAACAAAGATAGCAGAGCAACGGGAGTTAATTTGGAGGGAAAGAAGATTGGTAAGGTTAAGGGCCTGGTCGTTGGCGGAGAAGGAAGGCCGGAAACCACATTGGGTAAGGGGAAGGAGGTGATATTGGTTAAGGTGGCGGTGAATACGGTGAGAGAGGATGGCCTCAAAGACCTTACTGAACATGGAGGTGAGGCAGATGGGACGATAGGAAGAGGTATCAGAGGGGGGTTTGTTAGGTTTAGGGAACAGCAGGACATGGGAAGTCTTCCACAGGTCGGGGTAAAATCCAGTGGAGAGGAGGACATTGTAGAAGGTAGCAAGGACAGACAGGAAGGATGTGGGGGATTCCTTGAGGTGGCGGTAGATGACGCCATCATGACCAGGGGCGGTGTTGCCTTTGGAGCAGTCGCGGCGTTTTTTTGTTGTAAGGAGTTTCCAGATGTGTCGCTGTAATTGCCGGTGGTTGGTGAGAGTATCCCGGTCACGGGTGCAGAGGAAGGAGCGGTAGAGCTGTGCGGGTGCCCAAATCATCCGCTCTAACTATCCAGATTGTTCTTCAAATCCGTAGTGAACAATTGTGTCCTGGTGACATGATGCATTGTTGTTTGGGAATGGCTGCAAATGTTCACCAAATACCCGAGCATAACCATCTCCAGCCAACGATTGATTCAGATGGGCCAGAGGACCCAGTCTGTTCCTTGGAAGACAGCCCACACCAAGATGGTGTGACGGTGGACGGTTGAAATGCCACTCAGCTGCTCTGTTTCCATGTTCTTCTGCATACGCTATTACTTTCAGTTTATGAATACCTTTTATTTTTTCCATTAAGAAACTATCTGAACACCTGGCTGAAAATGATTCACAAGTTCGTGGCACCCTCCATCGGTAATACTAGAATTCAATATGGTATTAGCCCTTCCTCAGCCTTCATGACACCTCTCGCAGGCATACGTTCAATCAGGTTCTGGAAAATTTCTTGGGGAATGGCAGCCCATTCTTCACGGACTGCTGCACTGAGGAGAGGTATCGATGTTGGTCGTTGAGGCCTGGCACGGGCTCCAAAACATCCCAAACGTGTTCTATATGAGTTAGGTCAGGAATCTGTGCAGGCCTGTCCGTTACAGAGACGATTTTTTAGTCCAACCACTCCGCCAAAGGCCGTGCATTATGAACAGGTGCTCGACCGTGTTGAAAGATGCGATCACCATCCCCGAATTGCTCTTCAACATTGGGAAGCAAGAAGGTGCTTAAAAGATTAATGTAGGCCTGTGCTATGATAGTACCAGGCAAAAGAAGAAGAGTGCAAGCCCTATTCATGGAAAACACGACCGCACCATAACACTACTGCCTCAGAATTTAACTGTTGGCACTACACACGCCGGCCTATGACGTTCACCGGCCATACGCCATACCCACACCCTGCCATCGGATCGCCACATTCTGTACCGTGATTCGTCACTTCATACAGCGTGTTTCCACTGTTCAATCATCCAATGTTTACTTGACAGGATTCGTGGCAGAACAGTCTTCTTTTCATTGTAGTAAATCAGCCGGAGAACGTAGTCGAGAGTTGTTTCCCTGATTCTAAAATTTCAGATGCTACTCAACTGCGTTGAACTGAATGTTTCCAGATCGTAAACAATGTGATAGGAGAGAGCCATAACAACGCAGAACGAATTTCCAAGGAAACTGAGACACACTGAATTCAGTGTTCTCACTGATGAGTCAACAGATGTAGAATATGTTAAAACCTCGTGTGTTTTGGTTCGATATTTTGATAAGGACACAAATAAAACTGACGTAATTTTCGGAACCTTTGAGATATTTTAAAACATGGCGAATATGATAAGGTGAGACAAGTAAAAATCTTTATAGTAATATAATGCTTCCATTTTCTGAGTACAATGTTTCTCAAAACAATCTTATAAGATTTACTTGTGCTGATGGCAATTATATGATGCGATCAAGAAACACTCTTGCTACTCGCTTAACTGAACAATGTCCTGGACTAATTATACTCAAATGCATATGTCATATTTTCACATATGTGTCAGTGAAGCTGGTAAATGACTTTCCAAACCTAGCTAGGAATATTCATAACCATTTTAAAGCTAGTGTTAAGTGTCAGGATGTGCTATACACAGGCCTCCATAGAGTATAGACGCACTTGCCTTTTAAGGACATGTTTATCCTTTAGTGGGAAGCCACTGACGCAGGAACGCATATTTGCGTAACGAGATCATTGCGGATGTGCTCCAGGAATACTCCAGCTTCTTACGTGCGTGTGTGTGCGAAGAGCAGGCAAGAGTGCTGGCGTCATATCCCAGCTGTGACCGCAGGCGGCTAGCGGTTTGCGGTCAGCTGAAATCCTGTTTGTGCTCCAAACTGAGTCCTGGTTGCGACAGCGCTGCTGTGGGCGTTATAATGCAGGGTGTGCGAGGCCAGCGACACGGACCGAGACCGTACAGTTTGGGGCCCACCGTACGGGCCAACCCAAAATCACTACAGCGGTGACACATGACTGCAGCCAACACTTACCAGTACATTGATAAGCAATACAGACAATGTAAAATTAACTTCAGAATTTCCCACGGTTCGCAAGACCTGCGAATCCTAAGCCGCTGCACACTTTAGAATCAGCACCTCCCAAAACGTTGAATCCGTCGTCCTTGCCATGACGGCACTGCGTTCCCTGCCCTCTAGAGTTCTGGCCCTGACACCAACTCATTTCTTTTCCAGGGGTTATGTGAAATACCTATGCCTAAACCATTACACAACACAAATAGTTCATTTCTGATGCGACAATTCATCCACAGACGCATCTAAATGTATAATACGAAATGTCCTCACTTACATACTGTCTGTGTCGACAAGGGCTTCATACAAAATACCTATAAAGAATCTAAAATAAATTTGCTCCATACGGAATATCTACAGCCACTGGTAATCGCTGCATTCTGTTTTATCTGTATACCTAGAGATACAAATACGTAATTTATAAACTTTACATAAGAATATGAAGAAAGACTCAGAAGACTAAAAGGATTCAGTAGACGTCTAGACAACCTTACCCGACGATTATCAGTGCAAGGGAAAATATAGAGAGCCTGTGATACCCACATGTCATTTATGAAGCAAGGAAAAAATTGGACAGTGTAGGCTACAATACTCCAGTCCCACCTCCACCTCCACTGTTTAGCAGCAAGGCTATGGAGGAGTGGGGTGGCCTGCGTGCCTCAGTGATGCAGACAGCCATACTGCAGGTGCAACAACGTGGAAGGGGCGTCTATACAGCAGCCAGACCAACATATGGTTCCCGAAGAGGGGGGCAGCCTGTTCTTTAGTTAGAGGGGACCAGTGCAGATGAGTGTCAGAAGGTCTGGCCCTGCAACATTAGCCCACTGGCCCTCCATACGTTGGTGTTATGGGCGGATGATGGCAAGCAGAAAATACAAGTGTCATGCTCCCATCGTAGCAGAATCTGAAATGTGATACAGAATAATTCTGAAGATAAGATGGTGAAATAGAATATATAATGAAGAGGTACAGGATCGAACTGATAGGAAACAATAGAGCCACTGTCTGACTAATAGAAGGAATCGATTGACAGGATACATCCTCAGATATCAAGGAATCGTTAAGTAGGTAACCGAAGGAAGTGTGAGGTAGTGCAAAAAAAATCGCAAAAGCAAGCAATGAATGGTTGGAGGTATCAGAAATTCCTTACGTCACTAGGTACACCTGAAAGCATTGCATACAGATACGCTGCATCCTGGTGCGCAAGTCAGTTTGCGACACATTGTTCATAATTTCCAGTCCTGCTGACGACAAAGAACTACACAGACCTTCCCTCAGACCACAACTCAAACATGTCCTACGGACGTAAACAAACTATAGAGTGTTACTAAAATATTGGTCAATATTTTTGCTTCGCACGAGAGCTTTTCGTGGGTTGCCATACTGCTCTACATGTGTTCTTCAGCAATACACTGTAGTGTCCTTTCGGACATGCATGTCCGAGGAAACATTCCATCGTATTTATGAACAACACAGGAACTGCAGTATTGCATTTATCCGCCAATACCGGACAATCGATTGTCAATTAACATGTCTCACCTGTTGGGGAATATATTTAGTCTAAGTACGAGTGCAAGGGGTTGCAGACATATGGTTGACGACATATGGAAATCATGGTCTGGTCTTGAATAAAAGCAAGTGAATTTACGCTAATGGACAAGATTTTATGCGCATATTACATAAGTAATTGAATGTCAATTATATAGTTGGTAGGACACTGGCATTTATTCCTGTGTTTGTTTGTGACTGAAGCTTCACATTTTTTTCATTTCTTTCCCTGTGCGACTAGCTCGTACTTCCTGTTCCACTTTCTCCTGAACGTGAATGTGGCGTTCCACGTTCGCTCCAAAAACTAAACGCAAGCACACACTCTCAGATGAGAACAGCAGACAGTAAAGCTCTGTATCATCTACAGTTCGATGGAAACACAACACAGTGACAAAGAAAGAAATAAAGAACTATTTACCCATTGCGTGATAATGGAAAGACTACTGTAGCGATGAAAATTAATACATTGCGCTGGGTGAGAGCAGTAACACGCGGTAGTGCTCTGTCTATAGCAGTGGTACAGGCACCAGTCCCTCACCCTGTAAATGCACACACTCACACACACACACATAGTCAGAAGGTTAAGAGCTGCAAAGACGACAAATTTAATCTTATTGAGGTAGTGAATAAGTTGCAGAACATAGTCAATGAAGGAGAAGTTCCAAGTGAACCCTACTCTTATTGACAAGAGGATGTACTGCTTATGGAAACATTAGGAGCGGCCGGGTTCAGACATCCTGTCAATTTCCTCCAATGTGTTGACCATCACACCTCAACCATGCTAACCAGACACACCTTGAATCTAGCCATTCCAAAACTCAGGCAATTGTATAAGACAAACAACCACTTCTCATCGTCATAACTACTGCCTCATGGAAATATGCTATCCAAATTACTAACTCACTAAAATACACAGAACTACACCTCGACTGTTAAGAAACGTGAAAACTGCAAGTACAAATCATACAAGAAAAGTGTACAGCAGAAGGATACTTCTGTAGCTACTTACTGACCAAACAGGGGAACTGTATCCCTCTACTGTCCTCCACACCTCCAAACCTGGGAATTGATTTGTCTCATTTTCCAGAGCTGGTATTTTCTATGAACGCCCCCTGTGAACATCAAATGAATGACTACTGTCGAATAATGTTCAGAGAAATTAGTTGCCAAAGCTTTCGTCTGCCGCATTCTATAGACAAGTTGCGTAAATAGTCACTCAGCAATTCGTGAACAATTCCAATGCAACACATTGACCAGTGAAATCTGATTTGCAAATACGACATCATAAGGTATAGATTCTTCTAAGATATTTCTGCAGCCGTGGTCCAGGGGTAGTTCTGCATCGAGCACCAGGTGGGAGGGTCGCCAGTTTACTGCCTCACCACAGAACGTGCATACCTGGACAGCTTTCCCTCAGCGTTTTCGTGTCCACGAGTGTAACAACAATTTACTTTGGTCTCTGAGAGTGATGTGACGGGTATACGATGTGAACGCTAGTTCACTCAATATCCTTCACAGAGTTACAGAAGGATCCGTTCAGTGGAGATGGTAGTAAAGAACAACACTCCTTCCCATCTACTGTTTCGTCAGTACCGCATTCATACAACATATAATGAGGAAGTAGCGACGTTCTTTCTCATCACCTACAGTGGCCACCTCTGATCTAATATGCTAGTGGAGGATATTTGTATTGAAGTCCTCCTTGGAACAGCGTCGAAATTGGCGTTAGCTGATCTCGTTTCTACTGCCCACGAGATTGTTGCCACGTCTTGGCCAGGTGGAATGGAGCAACAGATGAATGCGCATCTACCTGCTCCTGACTTTTCAGTTTGATCTTCGTTGCAGGGTCGTGAAACTGTTGTTAGCCGACTGGCTGTGTCCGCAGTGCAACACAAGAGATGTCGTATACAGGACAGAGAGGAGTTGGGTACATCTACTCCTCACACAGCGCTCCCTGAAGTGAGTCTGTTGGTTGTTATATACTGTAGTGCTGACTCCTGCTCTACTGGTGGGATCGATGGTGCGAAAGAGGAAGTTGAGGTAGCTGGTGTGTGTCCTAGCATCTTCCTTAAACATACAGGCGTGGGGCAGTCGTTGGGATTTCTGGTGCTGCTATGATTAAACAACAGAATAAGTGAGACGCCTCTAAATTTGTCTGTTCCGTTTAATTCACCCTTTCCTACGACCACTTACCGTCTTTCTCCTGTTACTCCCATTAAGCCGATTGGTGGCCAGGATGTCCTTCCTTATCCAGATGTGATGCTTGACTCCTCTCATCTGTGCCGATCAGAATTGCAAGACAGAGCCTCTGGTTCAAATTGTTTTTCAGATAATCTGACTAATGTTCAAGAACAACGTACGTACCTGACAGCAGTCGCTCTATTGCCTCATAATCGCTATAAGCAACGCATCTTCCTTGAGCGGGTGGCAAATTGTAAAAGGAAGAAAATGGGTCCTGGCCCGAAACTAGCTATCAAGTGAATAAAAAAGTGAAATATCCCACATTGTCTGGTTTTTCGTTGTACTGATATTTTGTTTCAGCCAGTATGTTGCTAAAAACGTCCTTAATTTAAGTCTTTTTGTCAGGGTCCTCCAGGAAGCCGAAGAATACCTCGCATCTAATGACTTCACTAGTGTCATAAACTTAGTATTATCAACCAAAGAAAATGAAAGGTAAGAGTTGTATCGAGTGAACGGAAGTATACGGGTATAGAGGAAACCTCATGAATCCGAGGACTCTGCATGTCAGCAGGGATTGTTCATGCTGGTGGAGGCTCTGTAATGGTGTTGGGTGTGTGCCGTTATTGGCTGATATGGGACTCCTGATACGTCTAGATTCGACTCTGACAGGTGACACGTACATACGAATCCTGTCTGGTCACCTCATTCATGTCAATTGTGCATTCCGACGGATTTGGACAATTCCAGCAGGACAATGCGACACCCTACACGTCCACAATTGCTACAGAGTGGCTCCAGGAACACTCTTCTTTTAAACACCTCCGCTGGCCCAAAAATCTCAGACTCGAACATTATTGAGCATATGTGGTGTGCCTTGCAACGTGCTGTTCAGAAGAGACCTCCAGCCGCTCGTACTCTCACAGATTTATGGACAGCCCTGCAGGATTCATGGTGTTATTTCCCCCAGAACTCATTCAGACATGAGTCGTGTTGCGGCACTTCTGTGAGCTCACGGGGGCCCTACATGATATTAGGCCTGTGTACCAGTTTCTTTGGCTCTTCAGTGTTTAACGTAACAATTCAGAAATTTAGTGGGGATGATACAGAAATGCACGACGTTTCAATGTATAGATATGCTGATTTTGAACAACGTGAAGAACCTGAACCTGAATGTGTACGCCGACCTACATATGAAGAAACGATCACCATAATAAAATAAGGGAAATCAGATGTCACATGGAAATATATAAGCGTTGTATTTTCCACGCGCTATACTTGGTTGAAATAACAGAGAATTGTGAAGGTGGTTCCATGAACCCTCTGACAGGCATTTAAATTGGATTTGCAGAGTATCTATGTAAATGTAGATGTAGATGTAGACTTCTGCTGCAGCACCTGGAGACCTGGTCAAGTGGGCATGACAGCGGGTGTGGAGCAAAATCAGAAGGAGTGCTAGGACTGAGCATACGCAGAAGTAACAGAGGTGGTTGTGGAATTCAAACCGCAGTGTTTGGCAGAAGGACGAAGTTGTTTTCGTGAAATTCTCAAAAAAATGGTTCAAATGGCTCTCAGCACTATGGGACAACATCTGAGGTCATCAGTCCCCTAGACTGAGAACTATTTAAACCTAACCAACTTAAGGACATCACACACATCCATGCCCGAGCAGGATTCGAACCTGCGACCGTAGCAGCACCGCGGTTCGGGACTGAAGCGGTAGAATAGCTCGGCCACAGCGGCTGGCGTGAAATTCAGTTAGGTAAATTTACAGAAAAGGAATGCGAGGCAAAATGTGCTACATTTACGTTGAAACTATTGCACGTCTCAAGTAGGAACCTCGAGAACGAAGTAAGAGAGATTTATGTGCGTGCAATGGTATCTATTCTGTCACATACACTCGGTAAATATGGCAAAGAAACAGTAGATACTTTCGTTAAAGTACCATGCTTAATGGTTACCAGCAATGTGTCGTCTGGCAAGAAAAACAGTTCTGGTTGCAGCGATACAGGGCAGCCAGAAAGGTATTCCAGAAAGAACTGAGGGGGTAAGGGTTAAAAGCTGGTAAAGGTATGTGCTGCACCAACTGGCCACTGCCCATAGGGGAGTCCCCTATAAGTTGGTCAGAGAGAAAAAATAAGATCTCTCAAGGTTCTCTCGACAATCAGAGATGGCGACCAAATGACAGAGTCCTGGCAGGAGTCTGCCGAGGTCCTTCTACAGATTCTGTTACCAGATGATGAGGAGAATGAGGACAATGAGATTCAATGCCATATCTGTAGGGAACATCATGTAGAGTAGAGCAACAGCACCATGGTGTACCCCTTTTAGAAGGAAGAAGTGGCAGTACATATTAAATGTTTCAGAAGGGGGAAGGCTCCAAAGCCAGATGGCATAGTAGCAGAGGTTGTACAATTCCTCGATTTCCGAAAATTGGGAAAAGGGCAAATTTTGTAAAGAAAGGAAAAGATAAGGACCATAAGGAAGCCAATTCCTACAGGCCAATATGTCTCTTAGATATCCTGGGGAAATTAATAGAGAAGTTTTTGGCTGACAGTCTGGCGATACACAGGATACTGCGCGGGATGAGTAACAGGCAGTTTAGCTTTTGGCTGGGGCAATAAGTGTCTGACGCAACTGCCCAGGCGGGTGAGGCCTGCAGCTCAGCCCCACGCAAGTATGTGGTAGGCATGATGGTGGACATCAGTGGCGCATTCGACAACCTGTGGTGGCCTCGCTCTTCTCCCCCTTGTGTGAGAAGGAGTGCTCAGGGCCCCACGGAGGCTCTCTGAGGAGCTGTTAAGAGGACAGGGAGGTTTGGTTATCATCACCCAGCGGAAAAATAAGTAAAACCATCACAAAGGGTTGCCCCATGGATCTGTTCTGGGGACACTCTCTTGGAATGTAAATATAGAACCGCTGCTAGAGAAATTATATCTCAGCTAGGACGTACTAGACGTGACAGCCTACGCAGATGACCTCCTGCTGGTTGATGGCCATAGCTGTGAAGACCTAAAACCGAAAGTGGAAAAAACAATAACATCACTTTTAGAATGGTGCCACGAAGCGAAAATAAGGATTGTACCACACAGATCCACGTATCTATTGCTGAAAGGTAGCCTGATTAGAAATCCAACCGTTAGAATCAAAGGAACAGCAGATCTACGGCGCCGCGAGGCCAGATATCTAGGGGTTGTAATTGATGAAAAGTGGAATTATACATCAGATATAGACAGCATATCTCAATGAGCCCTACAAGTTTTAAACAATCTCATCAACATAGGTCACAAAAGATTCCATCTGAAACCCAATCTCATTAAACTCTATCACAATAACATTTCAACATCAATAGTCAGATAAAGGTGTGGGGTCTGGACACACAGGCTCACGAGGCCTGCCATGACCGTGAGAATGGTGCAGAGGAATATGCTGTTACGCTCTGTTGGGGCATATCGAACTCCTACTCGGGGGGATGGGGGGGGGGGGCGGGGGGCGTGGGGCGTTGTTGGTGTTAATGGGGCTGTATCCATTAGACATCAATATACGGGAGCAGGCAGCATGGTACTGGATAACCAAAGGAAAGACCAGGGAAATCATGGGGGTACAGTTAGGTGACAAGTTTGCTATCAGATAAAGGGGGGCGGAGTTATGGCAGGAATCATGGGAAAATGAAGAAACAGGGCGAAGGGTATTTCAACTCCTCTCAAATAACAAGGAAAGATTAGAGAGGGGTTACTTTGAGCCAAGTAGAGGGCTGTTGCACTTTCTTACAGGGCATGGGCCATATCCGATATACTTACGTCGATTTGGTAGACGGGCTCCACCCAATGTGACACTGGTGTTCGTCGGGACGGCACACCTGAACATATCATCTATGACTGTCCAACATATGATAACGTAGCGTATAATTTAAGACAACAACTACCGGACAGAGACATCTTCTCCGTAATACGACGAGCTAACACCTATCATATCCTAAATAGTTTGGCAAACGAGGTATCACTTAACATTATGCGGGAATTTATTACGGACCAAAATAGTCAATAAACAAACCAACAAAGGCTGAGGGGCACCTACCCAATACCGCCGGACGCGGAATGGCCGCGCTCCAGGATCAGGCAGGCAGGTGTATCAAATCTCATCAACAGTAACAGCACTTCCAATTTGACACTGGGTATTAGAAATGTAAGTTACAATGTAGATGAACTACATACTAACGAGATTAGGGACTCCAGCGAAACGCAGTCCTTGGTTCCCTTCCCGACAACGTTTTCTGTAACATCGTTCAAATTCCAATAATTCGTAATTGTGATTCCTAGGTATTTAGTTGAACTGACAGTTTTTATATTTGTGTGATTTATTACGTATCCGGTACGTGAAGGATTTCTTTTCGTATTCATGTGTATGACCTACCTCTGTGCATTGTTTAGAGTCAGTTGTCACTTTTGGCTAAATAAATTGGCATTTGGCAATTGGTTTTGATCTTATGCCAACTTTACTAGAGGGTTAACGGCAGAATAATGTGCAAACACTCTGACAAAGCTGTTCAAATTGTCTCCTAAATCGTTTATACAGATTAGGGACAGCAGACGGTTTATAACCCTTCCCTTTCGTACCCCTAATGCCATTTCTGTTTTACTCGATGACTTTCCGTCAGTTAGTACGCCCAGTGACCCTTCCGCCAGGAAATGACGGATCCAGGCGCACAACTAGGACAAAATTCAATGGGTTTGCAAAATGATTACAAGCCGTTTCTGAGAAATGGTATCAAAAGCCTTCTGGAAATCAAGAAAAGAACCAGTTCAAAGTCCGTTCTCGATAGCACTCGCTACTATGAAAGCTAGGTGTGCCTCACAAGAACGATATTTACTGAATCGCTGGTGAGTGTGTCTCAATAGACCGTTTTCTTCAAGACAATTCAGAATGTTCGAACCGAGTGTATGTTCCAAATCTTACTGCAGATCGGCGTTACTGGTATGGGCCAGTAATTCAGGGAATTACTCGTGTTTCCTTTCGTGACTGTTGGTGTGACGTGTCGAACTTTCCATTCATTTTGTCGAGTTAGTGATTGTAGGTGATATTTAAATATATACCACCATACTCGTAAGGGGACCTGACTGGTATCCAATTCGGCCGGAAAAGTTGCCTTTATTAAGTGGTTTAAGTTGCTCCTCTACATCGAGGATATCTACCTCTAACTTTCTCAAGTCGGCTGCTGTTATTGACCGAATTTTGTAATATTTACCGTCTTTCGTAACTCCGCTTTAGCGGCACTTTGATCAGTAACATAACCAATGCCATCATACTGACAAGGGAACCTCCCCATCGCACCCCCCTCAGGTTTAATTATAAGTTGGCACAGTGGATAGGCCTTGAAAAACTGAACACAGATCAATCGAGAAAACAAGAAGAAGTTGTGTGGAACTATGAAAAAATTAATAAAATATACAAACTGGGTAGTCCATACTAAGATATGCAACATAAAGGCACAGGGAATCAAGCAGCGCAGTGGTCCCGTGGTTAGCGAGAGCAGCTACGGAACGGGAGGTCCTAGGTTCAAGTCTTCCCTCGAGTGCAAAGTTTAATTTTTTATTTTCAGTTTATGTGACAAACTCTTATGTTTTCATCACTTTTTTTGGAGTGATTATCACATCCACAAGAAAACCTAAATCGGGCAAAGCAGAAGAATTTTTTTACCCATTCGCCAAGTGTACAAGTTAGGTGGGTCGACAACATATTCCTGTCATGTGACGCACATGCCGTCACCAGTGTCGTATAGAATATATCAGACGTGTTTACCCGTGGAGGAGTCGGTTGACCTATGACGTTGCGATCAAATGTTTTCGGTTCCCATTGGAGAGGCACGTCCTTTCGTCTACTAATCGCACGGTTTTGCGGTGCGGTCGCAAAACACAGACACAAACTTATTGCAGTGAACAGAGACGTCAATGAACGAACGGACAGATCATAACTTTTCGAAAATAAAATCTTCAGTCGAGGGAAGACTTGAACCCATGATCTCTCGTACCGCAGCTACTCACGCTAACCACGGGACCACGGCGCTCCTGAGCTCGCGTTCCCGTTGATGTTGCATACCTTGCGCATGGACTAATCAGTTTGTATATTTTACTAATTTTTTCACGGTTCCACACAACTACTTCCTGTTTTCTCGTGTTCAGTTTTTCAAGGCCTATCCACTGTGCCAACTTATAACTACATCTGAGGGGGGTGCGATGGGGAGGTTCCCTTGTGAGATGGCACCGATTGTGCCTTGCCTCTGATGTACTTTACATACGACCAGAATCTCTTTCGATTTTTCTACCAGATGAGCAGGCAAAACTCCGTTGTGGAAACTACTAAAAGTATCTCTTATTAAAGTCCGCGCAAAATTTTGAGTTTTTATGAAACATTGCCAATCTTTGAGATATTCCATTGTTTTAAGTTTCCCATGCTTTTTTCCTTTCTTCTTGAATAGTGACCTGTTCTGTGCTCAATAGGAGATTAGTACCGTCGCTTATTAATGTATTTGGTATAAATCTCTCGATCTGCGGGAAGCTACTAACGCAGGATCGCGATTTCTCGCCTCCAAGTAGTATTTGCGTATTTGGACCATTACGGATGTGCGCCAGGAATACTCGACGCGTTTACGTGTGTGTGTGTGTGTGTGTGTGGGAAGTGCGTCATGTCTTCACTGCGATTGCATGTGGTTAGCGGTCAGCGGGCAGCTAACATCCCGTTTGCGGTCTGAGCCGCTTCCAGTTTCCGACAGCCCGGCTGCGGGCGTCACAACAACACAGGGCGAGGGAGGCCAGCGAGCGACACGGGCCGAGTCCACACAGTAGGGGGTGCAGCGCACGGTCAAACCCAAACTCACTGCAGTGGTGACACGTTACTGCAGGCGACTCTTGCCGGTACGTCGATAAGCAGTACAGAAAACGATAAAAAAAAATCAGAATTTCCATCGTTGTGCAAGAGCACCGGATCGGAAGCTGGTGCACGCTTTTGAATCCGCACCCCCCCCCCCCCCCCCCCCCAATACGCTGAATCCGTAGTCCTTGTCATGGCGGCACTGCGTTCTCTGCCACCTAGACCTCTGCGCCTGACACCTAAGGATTTCTTTTCGTGGGGTTATGCGAAATACCTCGTGTATATGCCACATTTGCCGAAAACTATTCGCCCATTTCTGAAGCGTCGGTAACTCCACATACGCTTCTAAATGTATGGCGTGACATGGTTTGTCTCTTACATGTCGCACGTTTCGTCATGGTCCTCATGCAAACAATGTAAAATAAATTTGCTGTGTTTCGAATAGCTACACCTATTGGTAACCGCTTCATTAAGTTTTAACTGTAAATCTACAAATACATATGCATAATCCAACAAATTTACATAACAACAAAATGCCAAAGAATAAGGGGAATATTAATGGGATTAAGTAGACATATAGATATCAGAGTAGCAAATCTTACCTGGAGATTATCAGTGCAAGGGAGAGCCAGAGAAACTGTCGTACCCCCATGTCATTTGTGCACTAAGTAAAATATTCGACGTTGTAAACTAAATTAGTCCAATCCCGCCTCCACCTGCGTTGTTTAGCGAAAAGACCGCCGTGGGGTAGCGTGCGTAATTCAGTGATGCAGACAGTCATAGTGTAGATGCAACAACATGGGAGAGGCGTCTATGCAGGAGCCAGACCAACAGGGGGTTCCCAAGAGGGCAGCAGCCTATGGGGAATAACGCTGAAGATGGGTACATCGAGTATTTAATGAACAGGTGCTGAATCGAAGTGATGAAACACGTAGAAGGAATCGATTGACAGTACATGACCGGAAGTATCAAGGAATAGTGAATCAGGTAATGGAACGAAGTGCGTGGTACATAAAATGGGAAGACGCTAAACACTGATTCGTTGGAGGTATCAGGAATTCTTTACGTCATTAGCTACAATTTAAACCATTACTTCTAGACAGTAGCATCCATATATTTAATCCTGATACGCAATGCAATTTACAACACATCCTTCATGATTTCCAGTCCTGTTGATTACAAACAACTATACAAACTTTACCTCAGACCTCAACCCAAAGGTGTCCTGCGGACGTAAACAAACCAAAGAGTGTGCCTAAAATATTGGTTTTCCTCATCAGAATCGACAGCAAACCAACACATACAACGATAGTTCATCTATACTTGCCGATGTCTCAAGCGGAAGATGAAGATATGGAGATCATATATGAGGGTTTTGAACGGGTAATTCAGTATGGAAGGGGAGGGGAAACAAAATAGTCATGAGGAACTGGAATTCGGTTGTAGGGGAGGGAGAAGAAGAACATCTTAAAGGACAATATGGGCTTGGCAGTAACAATGAGAGAGGACAAAGACTAATTGAGCTCTTCAGTAGATTTCAGGTAGTAATAGCGAATGCTCTGTTCAGTATTTACGAGTGGTAGGGGTAGACCTGTACTAGGAAAAGACTGGGAAATATGGGAAAAGTCTAGTTAGATGACATCATGGTCAGGCAGAGATTCCGAAATCAAAAGAGATATGGAATCCAGTACTAGAATCAGGTACACGCAGAAGCTGATGTAGACTCAGATCACAATTTAGTAATGACGAAGAGCAGACTGAAGATTAACAATTTGGGCAGGAAGAAATAATGCGCTAAGAACTGGGATACAGAAATACTCATGAATAAAGATATATGGTTGAAGATCTCTGAGACTATAATTACAGCGCCGATGAATAGCTCAGAAGGAAATTCAATTGAAGAGGAATGGACGTTTACAAAAAGAGGGACTACACAATTTGGAAAGAGAAACATAGCTAAAACGAAGGTAATTGAGAGGAAACAGAAAAAAGGTAACAGAAGAAATACTTCAGCTGGCTGACGAAAGGAGGAAGTACAGAAACGTGCAGGCAAAATCAGGAATAAGGTAATACAAGTCATTTAGGAATGAAATAAACTGGAAATGCATGAAAGCTAAAGTGGAATTGCTGCATGAAATGTGATGAAATCGAAAAAGAGATAAATAATTGTCGGAAGGAGTGACCCAGGAAATAAAAAAGTCAAAACAGCCTTCGGTGAAATTAAAAGGAAGGGCGGTAAAATTACGAGTCCAATGGGAATTCCACTGTTAAATGCAGAGGAGACAGCTGAATACAGTAACAGAATCACAAACAACTATGGAAGATGTAAGTTTGATCTCCCATTTTCGCCAACTGATCTATTTCAGAAATTCGCTACCAGAATGAAGATGATGGGCTCAGATTGGTGTTTGGAGTAGCAAAACAGAGGATGTAGACAGACTGAATTTCAGGAAATGTAATATCCAGGTCGCTGTTCGGTAATCGCTCCATGGTGAACGATTGGCTTGAAAAAACTAAGACCTCTTTTCTGAACGATTGGAGGAGCTGCTCATGTAATCGATAAGAAAGAACATTTTAAATTAGGAATGAAATCACGCCAGTGTCGGATGAGTACCACATTGAAATGTGGCGTCTTCCCAGCTAGATATGCTGAAAATTAAAATTGGTGACACAGTTAATAATGAAATTAAACATGTGGACTGGAGTACTTAAGTAACTCAAGATAAGTTAGTATATTATAATATCACTACAATTACAGGCCGTAATGGTTACATTATGGAAGTAGACTGCAGAAAGACAAGAGTGAACACCCAGGTTTTTACTATCTGCGCTTATAAATTTAACGAGGACACAAATAAAGGTGAACGTAAATTTTGGAACCTTTGTGAAATCTCTAGGCACGGTGAATATGATGAGGTGCAACAACTAAAACGTTTTATTCTAATCTAATTCTTTAATTTTTACACAACTTTTCTGAAAACAATGTTATAAGATTTGCTTCTGCTGACTGTAATTATATGAAGCGTCCAAGAATCGCTGCTGCTACTCGGTTAACTGAAAAACTTCCTGAACTAATTATTTCCTAATTCACATTTCACTCTCTTCACAAATGTGCTAGTGAAGCTTGTAAATGTTTTCCCAGAGATTGGGCGACCTAGCTAGGAACATTCATAAACATTTTAAAGCAAGTGTTAGGTGACAGGAGCAATTGCATGAATTTCAAAAGTTTTTAGATATCAAAGTTCAAAAATTGTTGCAATCATCATAGACAAGATGGCTATCTTTGCAGGGCATGGTAGTGAGAAATTTAGAAGAGTGGAATACGTTGGAGGTGTCTCCTTTGATTCTAAGTTCAACAGTTCTCTGCCAGTCAATCGAGGTCCAAGTCAACCAGTTTCCAAGCGAACATTTCCTATAATAGCTGCACACAGAGGAGATGTGGAGCTCGGTACCTGTAAGAAGGCCATCGCCCACAGTGGCACATAACGCTGCACGTCTCCAGTGGGCCAAACAGCACAGGAACTGTCCAGAGGCTGACTGGAGTGTGTGTGTGGGGGGGGGGGGGGGAGGGGGGGGGAGGGGGGAGGGGGGGGGGGGCGAGTGCAGTGTGTTGCAGACGCTTCTGTAATGTTATGATAATGTACCATGAATATTGTGAATATAAATCAGGTCTTTTATTTCAACATTCTTGGTGACCAATTGTTGTCCTTCATCCTACCCATTCATGACGAGTGTGCTATGGACAGCTACATCTTCCAGGTCTATACACAAACGATCCTGCTTCTAGGAACCTTCAAGCACTCTATCGCGCCTTGAATGGTTCTCTAAGCAAACAGATCATAATCCTGCAGATCATTCAGGGGTCGTTTGGAATGCCACATCAAACCAGAAACAGTACTGAAATGGAGAGTTGCAGCCTATCTCCACGTTGAACTATCTGTTTACTAAGCAACAAGCAAAGGAACAGGAAGAGAAGTTTTGTGAGGAAATGAAAGTTCTGGGGCGAGAAGCAAAACCCTTAAGCATTCTGCATGACACTGTTCCGCCAGCAACGCCGAAACTCATGGGACAGAAATAGAACTGAATGGATAATATCTTGAAAACCGGTTGTAAATGATTTTCTACCAAAGTAAAACAGTGATAATGGAATGTAATGAAAGTAGATGAGGCGCTGCTGAACGAGTTATGTAGGCATGAGCTTTGCTCTATGGGCAACAGAATAACTGAAGATGGACGAAACAAAGGGGGACAAAATAAAAAAGTAATAGCAGGAAACGAGATTTTGAAGAGCAGAAAAGCATATCTGAAAAGAGGAATATACTATCATTGAATGTAAATAGAAATCTTACGAACTTCTCCTGAAGCTATTTGTCTTATATTGAACAGCAGTTTAGGCAAGAAGGGAACAGAAGCTTTTAAAAAGTGGCGCTACATAATACTGTTGATTATTTGATGCGTAGATCGAGTAACTAATGTGGAAGTACTACATTGACATGGGAAAAACGGAAACTTAAGCGGTAACTTGCTTAAAAGATTGGTTGGGTTGAGAGGTCACACTGAGACTTCAAGGAATTGTAGAGTTTCTAATGAGGGAATTACTGGAGTTTGAAACTGCACAGGGGGACCAACGCTCGACTACCGTAAGAATGCTGAAATTGATATCACGGCAGTGGCTGTACAGAAGTGCAAAGGACGTACCAGCCGGTAAAGTACCATCAGACCAGTGCCTGCACCACAAACAAGTGTTGACCAGATAAAGTGTGTAGGCGGACAACACGTGTACATGGCCACTCCGTAATTGACTCTAAAGTGCCTGGCAGAGGGTCTGTCGAACCACTTCCAGCCTATTTCTGTACACTTCCGCTCTCGAACATCGTGCATGAGAAATGAAATGCTACCTCCGATTTCTTGTACTTTATTACGATTATCGTTCCTCGCTATGTGGATTGACATCCACAAATTATTTTTATATTCGCAGGAGAAAGTTTTTAGCTGAATTTGTCTCGACGCAACGAGAAACATCTTTGTCTGAATTATTGCCACCACAAACCCGCAGATCATATGCGTGACACTCCTTCCTCTACATCGCGCTGGTACAAAACGAACTGGTTTTGAGCTTATGTTGACTTTCCGTTAGTTATTACGAACTGTGTTGTTTCCGACAGGGATACACGATTACAGACGAACAACTGGGACGATACTCCATAGGCACGCAATGTGACTACGTCTTTTGTGAGCAATGGTATCAAAAGCCGTCCATAAATGTGGAAAGGAATCCGTTTAAGGTACCTTGTCGATAGCACTCATTACTTTTGAGTGAGTGACGAGCTGGTAGTGTTTCAGAGGAGCGATATTAACTGACTGAATAGGTGCTGAGTAAGTGATGATAAGCCCGCCCGGCTAGCCGCTCGGTCTAACGTGGACGCGTTAGCGGACTCGGAAGTGGACCCTGACACAATCTGGTCACGTAATTAAGCCAGCCATGAGATCGAATTTAGCTTCTTGTTTGTTAAAGTGTGCTGGCTCATACGCTTCTTCCTTTGAATATTAATAGGGTTGTATCGGATTTGCGGCTAGCTTCTTCATGTAAATTTTTCTGTCTCTTTTTTCGCATGTGCTTAATGTGGCTCCCGTGTGTACTATATGTTTTTTTGGGGAGGACATTTCCATTGAAGGAACTGAAATCCTTGATAATGGTAAATGGATAAGATGAACTTTTCTTCACGTGACCATTCTCCTTTATACGTGATGCACTCTAGATCTATCCGAATTTTTTAAGGAACAGGTGATTCATTTGTTACACAAATGTTTGGATACTATTTTAACAGGTGGATGTTCTAACTGTGTGTTGCGTCCTGTAGACCAGTTTCCTAATTTTTATTTCTGTCGGTAGTAGTTAAATTCCAGAATGAGATTTTCACTGTGCAGCGGAGTGTACGCTGGTATGAAACTTCCTGGCAGATTAAAGCTGTGTGCCCGACCGAGACTCTAACTCGGGACCGAGTTCGAGTCTCGGTCCGGCACAGTTTTAATCCGCCAGGAAGTTTCAGTAGTTAAATTGTCCATTCTTTGCGTCTGTAAATATCCGACTTCTGTCAGTATTACTTATTTTACTGTTTCTTCTAGCAACAGGTGTCACATATTTAGTCTGACCGGACGTGTGAAAGAACTTTGGCTATCGATGCCATCCCCGCCGACTTCACGGACCACAGTGTACTGATTGTCACATTACGTCACACACGACTGTCAGTGTAAATTTTTTGATTCAGTTGGGTGTTGAATACGGCGCAAATGGAGATCCTTACCATATTAAGGTGAACCCAGAAGTGTTGTACCATAGTCTCTGGTCAGCTGCGTGATAAGCCTCCATTTTGGAATGCTGAGTTCGGAGGGCAAACCCGAGGTTCTGACAAACGTTGATAAGACTGTGCGCTGATAGAGCGCGGAAATTTTGGAGCAGGCAAGAATTTTACAACTCTCTCTTATGCGGCCTTTAAGAAAGTGCGCATCAGGCTCTGCTACGTATTGCAGACGTCAGGCGTGTAAAGGAGCGATTATTAGGAGTGAAGCGGCGCCAAGTGGGAGGGTTGAGGTGGCGTTCCAAACCACGTCCGCTGGGCTGTGGACCAACTGACTCCTCTGTATCATCTGATTCGGCATCAGACTCGTCTTCCTCATGCGTGTATCACATCGCTCAATATCGACGAGCGCAATGTTGTGACGGCACGAAAGGATATGCTGCATGCTCTGCACCATTTCTACGTTAGGCTAAATGATGTACCCATTAATCTTCTTTTCTTTAAAGTCAGTACCGCCATTAGACTGTTGTTTATTTATAGTGTTACATTTACAATTACACAATCATGATATCGGCTTCAAACTGCCATTATCAAGTGTCTTCTGAAAGTAGGTTAGACAATAACAGTGAAATACGTAACAAATGACATGACCATATAAGAATCTATATTTGTAATGCTTACTTACAAGTGTTGTAAATTTCCTAAGATGGCATACTGTCGAATTATAATGCACTATTAGACACAGAGTCGACGGTTCTGGCAGAGTCTACTGCTTTGCTTCATTACTGAGTACACCATCTTGACTGAATGACAGTTGGCTAAGTGTCAAATTGTCTAGGTGAAAGAAATTGGTGTTACAAGCAGGTGACTTTTTTTAAATCTTTGGACTCAGTGTCCTGTAGGATATGAAAGGTTAGGAGCAATTTATTTTCTTTGGTAGTTGTTACATCTTTGCAGTACCTGTTTATCTCAGTATACCATGAAGTTGCCCGCTCATAAACATATACTGTAACAAACCTGTCGATAACATCCGCTGCATCCTTAAATATAGCGGTCCAGCTAGTCAATGATGTTGTTTGAAGTACCCTTTCCTCCCTCTGAGATATACTACTTTCATGAGGAATCAATATACCTCACCCCGACCTTCTGTCAATAACCAAAGGACAAACTGACTAAGTCTCAATAAAATCTTTTATTTCATTAAATTTATGGAATAAATTTTAGTATCACAACTATTTAACACATAAAATACTATGATACATTTATCCACACGGAATATACCGATACACACTCAAGGCATACCTTCACTTTGGACACATCATTCCCACACAATGACCTAACATATGCTATATTTGGTCCTAGCCTTAACATTTAAAAGTGCCCATTTACCATAGGTCTATCTTAATTTTAAAAAAGTCAGTCACTTCACATTTTTATTCTTATTCCTTTATTTGTAACCCTTTTGTCCCCCCTCCACTATAATAGCTTCTTCATTTTATTAGCCATTTTATAACCCGCCCCCGATCCATCCTTCTATACCCTCCTCCCTTACATTTACACTCCATGCGCCTACAGAAGTCAATGAAAGATTCATAGTATTCTTGACCTTGTGTGTCTTCTCAATTGTTTATTACCGCTCTAAGAAGTAATTATGATCAATAATGTTAGATTTGTCTTTGTTGTTAAGAAATACGAATTAACCCATTTGTTCGGTATTCCGTGTTCACTCAATCCACAATTCATGTCTCTGATATTGTGCTGCCTGCGGCTGAGGAGTCCTGATCCGTCTGTCGATGTTGGTCTATTGACGATACTCCATAGACACGTTATGTGACTGCAAGCAGTTTGTGAAGAACGGTATCAAAAGCCTCCCAGAAATCTGGAAAGTAATCCGTTTAAGATTGCTTGTAGATAGCTCTCATTACTTTGACTGAGTGAAAAGCTGGTTGTGTTTCATAGGAACGATATGTTCTGAATCGGTCCAGAGTAAGTGTCGATATATCGTTTTCTTCGAGATCGTAATGTTCGAACACAGTGGATGTTATAGGTCATAGTGAAAATCGATGTTACTCGTAGTGGTTCGTAATTCGGTGAATTTCTTCTGTTTCCTTTCTTCACTGTAGGTGTCACATGTGGAACTTTTCAATCCTTAGGTGCAGACATTTTGTCGAGCCAGGTATACAACTTGAATCGGAAAAAATGCCCTTATTAGGTAGTTTCAGTTGCTTCTCTACATCGACGGTATCTACTGCTAATTTACTCATGTTGGCAGCTGTTGCTGACTCGAATTCTGTAATATTTACTCCGTCTTAATTGGTGAAGGACTTTCGGAAAACCGTGTTTAGTGACTCCGCCTTAGCGGCACTTTGATTAGTAACATTACCACTGTCATCGTGCAGAGTGGTACTGACTGTGTCTTGCCACTGGCGTACTTTAAATACGACCAGAATCTCTCATGGTTTGATGCCAGATGTAGAGACAATGATTCTATTGTGGGAGATATTAAAAGCTTCTCACACTGAAGCCTACTCTAAATTTTGAGTTTCTATAAAACATCGCCAGTCTTGGAGATACTGTATTGTTTTAAATTTCACAACGTTTCCTGTTGTTTCTTCTTCGAAAGTGACCTGTTTTGTGCGCCATGGGAGAGCAGTTTTGTGTCATACTCATCTGTTGTTATAAATCTCTCGAATGCTGTCGATACTACTTTTCTTTTAAATTGAAATGAAAACCGGTCTAAGCCTGCACAGCTTTGAAAGCTTATGAAGTCATGAAGCTAACGTTTGTCTCCTTTTTTTTAATAGATATATTTTTCTTTGATTCTCAGTGAATTTGGATGTTAAGTTGTTCAGTCTAGCTGCAACAATCCGTGTGTCATGATGCTCCCAGTGTGCTCAGAATTATTTGTTACTGAATGGTCACTGAATGTTTTCGCAGACGTTATCTCCGGAACCAATTCCTTGAAATAAATTTCGGAAAAAGCATTTAGTGGATTTTCGGGCAGTATTTTATGCCTATCACCGACTTTAATATGCACTGTCGCAAACATATCGAGGGTAGACTGGAGTCACCACCATTTACAACGGCTATTCGGAGAGTAGGGTGCGATAGGCCGCGAAATGGAAACCACAGTGATATTATAAAGTGTTTTGTTTGTAACAGTTAGCTACGCGATCGCGATACTTCTCTACACACTCGGCACCCCGACTTAGATATTTGTCGTTGCGTTGTACCAACTTTCGGACATCCTTGTCACAGAAAGCAGCCACCAGTGCTGCCCGCCAATTCTCTGAGCTGGTCTGTAGCTCTCTCTCTGCAAGAGGGTGTCCTGAAAGCGAGCAGGTCATATGAGCAGAGATAAAAACTCAGAGGGAATCAAGTCCCGGATCAATCAAAACTGGCCATCCAAAACGCTGCTGGAGTGTCTTCGTTGCCCCAGCAGAAGGAAACGCACGACAGGTACGTTAGGCAGGGTTGCATGAAATCAGGCGAAATACAGGGCACGCACACGTACTTGACGGCAGACACTATTTTCGAGTCATCTTTACATGCTCACTGTGCGGTCAGAACTGGAAAGATTGACATGACGCGATCGATTACCATACTAGACTCACTGCCAATCACATCTATGCAAAGCATCATCAGATTTTATCTGTGCTTCCCATTTTACACCTGATCGGATCTTACTTCCCAAATAGGGCTTTACGTGATTGTGTTAGTGGGGTACCTGTCTGACATGAGGATCAAAATTTCCTTGAACCTTTTAAAAACTATAGATTCTCTATTGGGAGGTCGATGTGAAAATGTATTTTAGGCATAAACTATTAAATAGTATTAGGAGCTTGTGACATGCGGCCTTGGTGGCTATCGACAGTTGTGAGTAATCATTACACATTAGAATTCAGTTTGCGTAAATCACGTGGGCGAGAACAGCACACTAGTCCACCACAGACAGGTCTCCACACAGTATCGATGCACTTGCCGTTTAAGGACATGTTATGTCTTATTTGCGTAACGAGATCACTGCGGATGTGCGCCAAGAATACTCCACATGCTTACGTGTGTGTGTGGGAAGTGCGGCCACAAGTGCTGGCGTCATATCCTAGCTGTGACCGCAGGCGGTTAGCGATTTGCGTGAGCTGAAATCCTGTTTGTGCTCAAACTGTTTCTAATTTTGACAGCGGGGATGTGAGTGTCATAAGCATTATAGGCAATGTAAAATAAACTTTAGAATTTCCATCGCTGTGCAAGAGCAGAGAATCCAAAGCCGCTCCACATTTTTGAAGCTGCACCTCCCAAAACGACGAATCCGTCGACCTTGCCATGGCAGCGTTGCGTTCTCTGCTTCCTACATCTTTGGGCCTGACACACAAGGTTTTCTTTTCGGGGGGGTATTGCGAAATACCTTGCGTGTACGCCAGCTTTGCCGGAAACCATTGCAGAACACAAAGCACACATTTATGCTACGCCACAAACTCCACATACGCTTCTAAATGTGTGGCGTGAAATGGTTGGAGGCTTAAATGTTGTACGTGTCACCATGGGCTTCATACAAAACACCTATAAAGAATCAAAAATCAATTTCCTCTCTGTTTTATATGTACAGTCACTGGTAATTGCTTCATTCAGTTTTAACTGTATATCCTCAGATACAAACACCAAATTAAAAAATTTTATATAATAATCTGAAAAATATAAGATTCAGTAGACATATAGACGTCAGAGCAGTCAGTCTTACCTGGCCATTATCAGTGTAAGGGAGAATACAAAGAACCTGTGATACCCTCATGTCTTTTATGAACCAAGAAAAATATTCCACACTGTAGACTACAATACTTCAATCCCACCTCCACCTCCACTGTTTAGCAACAAGGCCTTACAGAGGTGGGGTGGTGTATGTGCCTCAGTGATGCAAACAGCCATACTGTAGATGCTACAACGTGCAAGGGGCGTCTATGCAGGAGCCAGACCAACATATGGTTCCCCATGAGGGGCAGCAGCCTATTCCTTAAATAGAGGGGACCAGTCCAGGTGACTGGCAGAAGGTCTGGCCCAGCAACATTAGCCCACATGCCCTCCATACGTTGGCAAGCGGAGAAAAAGCTGTCATGCTGTCATCGATTCAGCATCTGAAGTGATATACAGAACAAAGCTGAAGATAAGATGGCTAAATCGAGTACATAATGAAGAAGTATTGGGTCGAACTGATAGAAATTAGTATTGGTACAATCTGACTAATAGCAGGAATCGATTTGTAGGATATATCCTCAAGTATCAAGGAATCGTAACGGAAGGAATTGTGTGGTATTACATAAACATCGGAAAAGCTAAGCACTGAATGATTGGAGGTATCAAAAATTCTTTATGTCATCAAGTACACCTAAAAGCATTACTTACAGTTATTAGCATCTATAGCTTACATTCTCATGCGCAAGTTAATTTGTTAATGATTTCTAGGCCTGTTGATTACAAAGGACTATACAAACTTTCCCTCAGACAACCCGGACGTGTCACACAGGATCTACACAAAGTAAAGAGTGTGACTAAAATTTTGGTCAAAGTTTTTTCCTTTGACCAGAGTATAAAATTGCACTTGCTGTGTTCTTCAGAAGTACAATGCAATGTTGTTCTGGACATACATGCATACATGCATGCATGCATGTTCGAAGAAACACAGCATCGTATTTCTGAACAACATACACACTGCAGCAACGTATTTGTCGGCAGACACCGGACAAGCGACTTTCAGTTAAAATGTCTCGCAGTATTACAATATACACTGTGGATGTGCGAGTCCAGGGGTTGCAAACACATGCTTGACGACATATCGAAGGCTGGGTCTGATCATGAAGAAAAGCAATTGAATGTACGCTGGTGGGCATGATTTTATGCGCCAACTCGTCACATAAAGCCTTGGACGTCATTTAAACATATTGTAACACGTGGTGCGGCCTATTATCATCGCCTGGGACATGGAGGGATTGATACGGAGGAACCACTCGTTAGGTCAGGAATCTGTGCAGGCCTGTCCGTTACAGAGATGATTTTTTAGTCCAATCACTCCGCCAAAGGCCGTGCATTATGAACAGGTGCTCGACCGTGTTGAAAGATGCGATCACCATCCCCGAATTGCTCTTCAACATTGGGAAGCAAGAAGGTGCTTAAAAGATTAATGTAGGCCTGTGCTGTGATAGTACCAGGCAGAAGAAGAAGACGTGTAAGCCCCATTCATGAAAAACACGACCGCACCATAACACTACTGCCTCCGAATTTTACTGTTGGCACTACACACGCCGGCCTATGACGTTCACCGGCCATACGCCATACCCACACCCTGCCATCGGATCGCCACATTCTTTACCGTGATACGTCACTCCATACAGTGTGTTTCCACTGTTCAATCATCCAATGTTTACTTGACAGGATTCGTGGCAGAACAGTCTTCTTTTGATTGTAGTAAATCAGCTGGAGGACGTAGTCGAGAATTGTTTCCCTGATTCTAAAATTTCAGATGCTACTCAACTGCGTTGAACTGAATGTTTCCAGATCGTAAGCAGTGGGATAGGAGAGAGCTATAACAACGCAGAACGAATTTCCAAGAAAACTGAGACACACTGAATTCAGTGTTCTCACTGATGAGTCAACAGATGTAGAATATGTTAAAACCTCGTGTGTTCTGGTTTGATATTTTGAAAAGGACACAAATAAAACTGACGAAATTTTCGGAACCTTTGTGAAATTTCAAAACATGGCGAATATGATAAGGTGCAACAAGTAAAAATCTTTATAATAATACCGGGTGATTCAAAAAGAATACCACAACTTTAGGAATTTAAAACTCTGCAACGACAAAAGGCAGAGCTAAGCACTATCTGTCGGCGAATTAAGGCAGCTATAAAGTTTCATTTAGTTGTACATTTGTTCGCTTGAGGCGCTGTTGACTAGGCGTCAGCGTCAGTTGATGCTAAGATGGCGACCGCTCAACAGAAAGCGTTTTGTGTTATTGAGTACACAGAAGTGAATCGACGACAGTTGTTCAGCGTGCATTTCGAACGAAGTATGGTGTTAAACCTCCTGATAGGTGGTGTATTAAACGTTGGTATAAACAGTTTACAGAGAATGGGTGTTTGTGCAAAGGGAAAAGTTCTGGACGGCCGAGAACGAGTGATGAAAATGTAGCACGCATCCAGCAAGCATTTGTTCGCAGCCCAGGAAAAACGACTCGCAGAGCTAGCAGAGAGCTGCAAATTCCACAATCAACTGTATGGAGAGTCCTACGAAAAAGGTTAGTTATGAAACCTGAGCGTCAACTACCCGAGGCGATGGATCGGCCGCCAGGCAGCCCGTGACAGAGCACTTCATCACTGGCCTCCAAGAAGCCCTGATCTTACCCCCTGCGATTTTTTTCTTATGGGGGTATGTTAAGGATATGGTGTTTCGGCCACCTCTCCCAGCCACCATTGATGATTTGAAACTAGAAATAACAGCAGCTATCCAAACTGTTACACCTGATATGCTACAGAGAGTGTGGAACAAATTGGAATATCGGGTTGATATTGCTCGAGTGTCTGGAGGGGGCCATATTGAACATCTCTGAACTTGTTTTTGAGTGAAAAAAAAACCTTTTTAAATACTCTTTGTAATGATGTATAAAAGAAGGTTATATTATTTTTCTTTCATTAAATACACATTTTTAAAGTTGTGGTATTCTTTTTGAATCACCCTGTATAATGCTTCCATTTTATGAGTACAATGTTTCTCAAAACAATCTTATAAGATTTACTTGTGCTGATTGCAATTATATGATGCAATCAAGAAACACTGATGCTACTTGCTTAACTGAACAATGTCCTAGACTAATTATACTCAAATGCATATTTCATATTTTCACATATGTGTCAGTGAAGCTGGTAAATGACTTTCCAAACCTAGCTAGGAATATTCATAACCATTTTAAAGCTAGTGTTAAGTGTCAGGATGTACTACACACAGGCCTCCATACAGTATAGACGCACTTGCCTTTTAAAGACATGTTTATCCTTTAGTGGGAAGCCACTGACGCAGGAACGCATATTTGCATAACGAGATCACTGCGGATGTGCGCCAGGAATACTCCAGCTTCTTACGTGCGTGTGTGTGGGAAGAGCAGGCAAGAGTGCTGGCGTCATATCCCAGCTGTGACCGCAGGCGGCTAGCGGTTTGCGGTCAGCGGAAATCCTGTTTGTGCTCCAAACTGAGACCCGGTTGCGACAGCGCGGCTGTGGGCGTTATAATGCAGGGCGTGGGAGGCCAGCGACACGGACCGAGACCGTACAGTTTGGGGCCAACCGTACGGGCCAACCCAAAATCACTACAGCGGTGACACATGACTGCAGGTAACACGTACCAGTATATTGATAAGCATTACAGAGAATGTAAAACTAACTTCAGAATTTCCATCGTTATGCAAGAGTGGCGAATCGGAAGCCGCTGCACACTTTAGAATCAGCACCTCCCAAAAAGTTGAATCCGTCGTTCTTGCCACGACGGTACTGCGTTCCCTGCCCGCTAGAGTTCTGGCCCTGACACCAACTCATTTCTTTTCCAGGGGTTATGTGAAATACCTATGTCTAAAACCATTACACAACACAAATCGCTCATTTCTGATGCGACAATTCATCCACAGACGCATCTAAATGTATGATACGAAATTTTCTCGCTTACATACTGTCTGTGTCGACAAGGCCATCATACAAAATACCTATAAAGAATCTAAAATAAATTTGCTCCATACGGAATATCTACAGTCACTGGTAATTGCTTCATTCTGTTTTATCTGTATACCTTGAGATACAAATACGTAATTTATAAATTTTACATAAGAATATGAAGAAAGACTGAGAAGACTAAAATGATTCAGTAGACGTATAGACAATCTTACCCGGCGATTATCAGTGCAAGGTACAATACAGAGAGCCTGTGATACCCTCATGTCATTTATGAAGCAAGGAAAATATTGGACAGCGTAGGCTACAATAGTCTAGTCCCACCTCCACCTCCACTGTTTAGCAGCAAGGCTATGCAGGATTGGGGTGGCCTGCCTGCCTCAGTGATGCAGACAGCCATACTACAGGTGCAACAACGTGGAAGGGGCGTCTATACAGCATCCAGACCAACATATGGTTCCCGAAGAGGGGGGCTGCCTGTTCTTTAGTTAGAGGGGACCAGTGCAGATGAGTGTCAGAAGGTCTGGCCCTGCAACATTAGCCCACACGCCCTCCATACGTTGGTGTTATGGGCGGATGATGGCAAGCAGAAAATACAACTGTCATGCTCCCATCGTAGCAGAATCTGAAATGTGATACAGAATAATTCTGAAGATAAGATAGCGAAATAGAATATATAATGAAGAGGCACAGGATCGAACTGATAGGAATCGATAGAGCCACTGTCCGACTAATAGAAGGAATCGATTGACAGGACACATCCTCAGATATCAAGGAATCGTTAAGTAGGTAACCGAAGGAAGTGTGCGGTAGTGCAAAAAAAATCGGAAAAGCAAGCAATGAATGGTTGGAGGTATCGGAAATTCCTTACGTCACTAGGTACACCTGAAAGCATTACATACAGATATTAGCATCCATACGTTACATCATGGTGCGCAAGTCAATTTGCGACACATTGTTCATAATTTCCAGTCCTGCTGATGACAAAGAGCTATACAGACTTTCCCTCAGACCACAACTCAAACATGTCCTACGGACGTAAACAAACTAAAGAGTGTGACTAAAATATTGGTCAATATTTTTGTTTCGCACGAGAGCTTTTCGTTGGCCAGTGCTATACTGCTCTACCTGTGTTCTTCAGAAGTACACTGTAATGTCCTTTCGGGCATGCATGCAAATACGGACGCATGCATGTCCGAGGAAAATTTCCATCGTATTTATGAACAACACAGGAACTGCAGTATTGCATTTATCCGCCAGTACCGGACAATCGATTGTCAATTAACATGTCTCACCTGCTGGGGAATATATTTAGTCTAAGTACGAGTGCAAGGGGTTGCAGACATATGGTTGACGACATATGGAAATCATGGTCTGGTCTTGAAGAAAAGCAAGTGAATTTACGCTAATGGACAAGATTTTATGCGCCATATCGTTTCATAAGTATTTGAATGTCAATTAAATAGTTGGTAGAACACTGTCATTTATTCCTGTGTTTGTTTGTGACTGAAGCTTCACATTTTTTTCATTTCTTTCCCTGTGCGACTAGCTCGTACTTCCTGTTCCACTTTCTCCTGAACGTGAATGTGGCGTTCCACGTTCGCTCCAAAAACTAAACGCAAGCACACACTCTCAGATGAGAACAGCAGACAGTAAAGCTCTGTATCATCTACAGTTCGATGGAAACACAACACAGTGACAAAGAAAGAAATAAAGAACTATTTACCCATTGCGTGATAATGGAAAGACTACTGTAGCGATGAAAATTAATACATTGCGCTGGGTGAGAGCAGTAACACGCGGTAGTGCTCTGTCTATAGCAGTGGTACAGGCACCAGTCCCTCACCCTGTAAATGCACACACTCACACACACACACATAGTCAGAAGGTTAAGAGCTGCAAAGACGACAAATTTAATCTTATTGAGGTAGTGGATAAGTTGCAGAACATACTCAATGAAGGAGAAGTTCCAAGTGAACCCTACTCTTATTGACAAGAGGATGTACTGCTTATGGAAACATTAGGAGCGGCCGGGTTCAGACATCCTGTCAATTTCCTCCAATGTGTTGACCATCACACCTCAACCATGCTAACCAGACACACCTTGAATCTAGCCATTCCAAAACTCAGGCAATTGTATAAGACAAACAACCACTTCTCATCCTCATAACTACTGCCTCATGGAAATATGCTATCCAAATTACTAACTCACTAAAATACACAGAACTACACCTCGACTGTTATGAAACGTGAAAACTGCAAGTACAAATCATACAAGAAAAGTGTACAGCAGAAGGATACTTCTGTAGCTTCTTACTGACCAAACAGGGGAACTGTATCCCTCTACTGTCCTCCACACCTCCAAACCTGGGAATTGATTTGTCTCATTTTCCAGAGCTGGTATTTTCTATGAACGCCCCCTGTGAACATCAAATGAATGACTACTGTCGAATAATGTTCAGAGAAATTAGTTGCCAAAGCTTTCGTCTGCCGCATTCTATAGACAAGTTGCGTAAATAGTCACTCAGCAATTCGTGAACAATTCCAATGCAACACATTGACCAGTGAAATCTGATTTGCAAATACGACATCATAAGGTATAGATTCTTCTAAGATATTTCTGCAGCCGTGGCCCTAGTTCCGCATCGAGCACCAGGTGGGAGGGTCGCCAGTTTACTGCCTCGCCACAGAACGTGCATACCTGGACAGCTTTCCCTCAGCGTTTTCGTGTCCACGAGTGTAACAACAGTTTACTTTGGTCTCTGAGAGTGATGTGACGGGTATACGATGTGAACGCTAGTTCACTCAATATCCTTCACAGAGTTACAGAAGGATCCGTTCAGTGGAGATGGTAGTAAAGAACAACACTCCTTCCCATCTACTGTTTCGTCAGTACCGCATTCATACAACATATAATGAGGAAGTAGCGACGTTCTTTCTCATCACCTACAGTGGCCACCTCTGATCTAATATGCTAGTGGAGGATATTTGTATTGAAGTCCTCCTTGGAACAGCGTCGAAATTGGCGTTAGCTGATCTCGTTTCTACTGCCCACGAGATTGTTGCCACGTCTTGGCCAGGTGGAATGGAGCAACAGATGAATGCGCATCTACCTGCTCCTAACTTTTCAGTTTGATCTTCGTTGCAGGGTCGTGAAACTGTTGTTAGCAGGCTGGCTGTGTCCGCAGTGCAACACAAGAGATGTCGTATACAGGACAGAGAGGAGTTGGGTACATCTACTCCTCACACAGCGCTCCCTGAAGTGAGTCTGTTGGTTGTTATATACTGTAGTGCTGACTCCTGCTCTACTGGTGGGATCGATGGTGCGAAAGAGGAAGTTGAGGTAGCTGGTGTGTGTCCTAGCATCTTCCTTAAACATACAGGCGTGGGGCAGTCGTTGGGATTTCTGGTGCTGCTATGATTAAACAACAGAATAAGTGAGACGCCTCTAAATTTGTCTGTTCCGTTTAATTCACCCTTTCCTACGACCACTTACCGTCTTTCTCCTGTTACTCCCATTAAGCCGATTGGTGGCCAGGATGTCCTTCCTTATCCAGATGTGATGCTTGACTCCTCTCATCTGTGCCGATCAGAATTGCAAGACAGAGCCTCTGGTTCAAATTGTTTTTCAGATAATCTGACTAATGTTCAAGAACAACGTACGTACCTGACAGCAGTCGCTCTATTGCCTCATAATCGCTATAAGCAACGCATCTTCCTTGAGCGGGTGGCAAATTGTAAAAGGAAGAAAATGGGTCCTGGCCCGAAACTAGCTATCAAGTGAATAAAAAAGTGAAATATCCCACATTGTCTGGTTTTTCGTTGTACTGATATTTTGTTTCAGCCAGTATGTTGCTAAAAACGTCCTTAATTTAAGTCTTTTTGTCAGGGTCCTCCAGGAAGCCGAAGAATACCTCGCATCTAATGACTTCACTAGTGTCATAAACTTAGTATTATCAACCAAAGAAAATGAAAGGTAAGAGTTGTATCGAGTGAACGGAAGTATACGGGTATAGAGGAAACCTCATGAATCCGAGGACTCTGCATGTCAGCAGGGATTGTTCATGCTGGTGGAGGCTCTGTAATGGTGTTGGGTGTGTGCCGTTATTGGCTGATATGGGACCCCTGATACGTCTAGATTCGACTCTGACAGGTGACACGTACATACGAATCCTGTCTGGTCACCTCATTCATGTCAATTGTGCATTCCGACGGATTTGGACAATTCCAGCAGGACAATGCGACACCCTACACGTCCACAATTGCTAAAGAGTGGCTCCAGGAACACTCTTCTTTTAAACACCTCCGCTGGCCCAAAAATCTCAGACTCGAACATTATTGAGCATATGTGGTGTGCCTTGCAACGTGCTGTTCAGAAGAGACCTCCAGCCGCTCGTACTCTCACAGATTTATGGACAGCCCTGCAGGATTCATGGTGTTATTTCCCCCAGAACTCATTCAGACATGAGTCGTGTTGCGGCACTTCTGTGAGCTCACGGGGGCCCTACATGATATTAGGCCTGTGTACCAGTTTCTTTGGCTCTTCAGTGTTTAACGTAACAATTCAGAAATTTAGTGGGGATGATACAGAAATGCACGACGTTTCAATGTATAGATATGCTGATTTTGAACAACGTGAAGAACCTGAACCTGAATGTGTACGCCGACCTACATATGAAGAAACGATCACCATAATAAAATAAGGGAAATCAGATGTCACATGGAAATATATAAGCGTTGTATTTTCCACGCGCTATACTTGGTTGAAATAACAGAGGATTGTGATGGTGGTTCCATGAACCCTCTGACAGGCATTTAAATTGGATTTGCAGAGTATCTATGTAAATGTAGATGTAGATGTAGACTTCTGCTGCAGCACCTGGAGACCTGGTCAAGTCGGCATGACAGCGGGTATGGAGCAAAATCAGAAGGAGTGCTAGGACTGAGCATACGCAGAAGTAACAGAGGTGGTTGTGGAATTCAAACCGCAGTGTTTGGCAGAAGGACGAAGTTGTTTTCGTGAAATTCTCAAAAAAATGGTTCAAATGGCTCTCAGCACTATGGGACAACATCTGAGGTCATCAGTCCCCTAGACTGAGAACTATTTAAACCTAACCAACTTAAGGACATCACATACATCCATGCCCGAGCAGGATTCGAACCTGCGACCGTAGCAGCACCGCGGTTCGGGACTGAAGCGGTAGAATAGCTCGGCCACAGCGGCTGGCGTGAAATTCAGTTAGGTAAATTTACAGAAAAGGAATGCGAGGCAAAATGTGCTACATTTACGTTGAAACTATTGCACGTCTCAAGTAGGAACCTCGAGAACGAAGTAAGAGAGATTTATGTGCGTGCAATGGTATCTATTCTGTCACATACACTCGGTAAATATGGCAAAGAAACAGTAGATACTTTCGTTAAAGTACCATGCTTAATGGTTACCAGCAATGTGTCGTCTGGCAAGAAAAACAGTTCTGGTTGCAGCGATACAGGGCAGCCAGAAAGGTATTCCAGAAAGAACTGAGGGGGTAAGGGTTAAAAGCTGGGAAAGGTATGTGCTGCACCAACTGGCCACTGCCCATAGGGGAGTCCCCTATAAGATGGTCAGAGAGAAAAAATAAGATCTCTCAAGGTTCTCTCGACAATCAGAGATGGCGACCAAATGACAGAGTCCTGGCTGGAGTCTGCCGAGGTCGTTCTATAGATTCTGTTACCAGATGATGAGGAGAATGAGGACAATGAGATTCAATGCCGTATCTGTAGGGAACATCATGTAGAGTAGAGCAACAGCACCATGGTGTACCCCTTTTAGAAGGAAGAAGTGGCAGTACATATTAAATGTTTCAGAAGGGGGAAGGCTCCAAAGCCAGATGGCATAGTAGCAGAGGTTGTACAATTCCTCGACCCTCAGCTAATAGGACCTCTGACAGGGCTCTTCAATGAATGCCTAAGGCTTGGTAAATTTCCGAAAATTGGGAAAAGGGCAAATTTTGTAAAGAAAGGAAAAGATAAGGACCATAAGGAAGCCAATTCCTACAGGCCGATATGTCTCTTAGATATCCTGGGGAAATTAATAGAGAAGTTTTTGGCTGACAGTCTGGCGATACACAGGATACTGCGCGGGATGAGTAACAGGCAGTTTAGCTTTTGGCTGGGGCAATAAGTGTCTGACGCAACTGCCCAGGCGGGTGAGGTCTGCAGCTCAGCCCCACGCAAGTATGTGGTAGGCATGATGGTGGACATCAGTGGCGCATTCGACAACCTGTGGTGGCCTCGCTCTTCTCCCCCTTGTGTGAGAAGGAGTGCTCAGGGCCCCACTGAGGCTCTCTGAGGAGCTGTTAAGAGGACAGGGAGGTTTGGTTATCATCACCCAGCGGAAAAATAAGTAAAACCATCACAAAGGGTTGCCCCATGGATCTGTTCTGGGGACACTCTCTTGGAATGTAAATATAGAACCGCTGCTAGAGAAATTATATCTCAGCTAGGACGTACTAGACGTGACAGCCTACGCAGATGACCTCCTGCTGGTTGATGGCCATAGCCGTGAAGACCTAGAACCGAAAGTGGAAAAAACAATAACATCACTTTTAGAATGGTGCCACGAAGCGAAAATAAGGATTGTACCACACAGATCCACGTATCTATTGCTGAAAGGTAGCCTGATTAGAAATCCAACCGTTAGAATCAAAGGAACACCAGTTCTACGGCGCCGCGAGGCCAGATATCTAGGGGTTGTAATTGATGAAAAGTGGAATTATACATCAGATATAGACACCATATCTCAATGAGCCCTACAAGTATTAAACAATCTCATCAACATAGGTCATAAAAGATTTCATCTGAAACCCAATCTCATTAAACTCTATCACAATAACATTTCAACATCAATAGTCAGATAAAGGTGTGGGGTCTGGACACACAGGCTCACGAGGCCTGCCATGACCGTGAGAAGGGTGCAGAGGAATATGCTGTTACGCTCTGTTGGGGCATATCGAACTCCTACTCGGGGGGGGGGGGGGGCGTGGGGCGTTGTTGGTGTTAATGGGGCTGTATCCATTAGACATCAATATACGGGAGCAGGCAGCATGGTACTGGATAACCAAAGGAAAGACCAGGGAAATCATGGGGGTACAGTTAGGTGACAAGTTTGCTATCAGATAAAGGGGGGAGGAGTTATGGCAGGAATCATGGGAAAATGAAGAAACAGGGCGAAGGGTATTTCAACTCCTCTCAAATAACAAGGAAAGATTAGAGAGGGGTTACTTTGAGCCAAGTAGAGGGCTGTTGCACTTTCTTACAGGGCATGGGCCATATCCGATATACTTACGTCGATTTGGTAGACGGGCTCCACCCAATGTGACTGTGGTGTTCGTCGGGACGGCACACCTGAACATATCATCTATGACTGTCCAACATATGACAACGTAGCGTATAATTTAAGACAACAACTACCGGACAGAGACATCTTCTCCGTAATACGACGAGCTGACACCTATCATATCCTAAATAGTTTGGCAAACGAGGTATCACTTAAGATTATGAGGGAATTTATTAGGGACCAAAACAGTCAACAAACAAACCAACAAAGGCTGAGGGGCACCTACCCAATACCGCCGGACGCGGAATGGCCGCGCTCCAGGATCAGGCAGGCAGGTGTATCAAATCTCATCAACAGTAACAGCACTTCCAATTTGACACTGGGTATTAGAAATGTAAGTTACAATGTAGATGAACTACATACTAACGAGAGTAGGGACTCCAGCGAAACGCAGTCCTTGGTTCCCTTCCCAACAACGTTTTCTGTAACATCGTTCAAATTCCAATAATTCGTAATTGTGATTCCTAGGTATTTAGTTGAACTGACAGTTTTTATATTTGTGTGATTTATTACGTATCCGGTACGTGAAGGATTTCTTTTCGTATTCATGTGTATGACCTACCTCTGTGCATTGTTTAGAGTCAGTTGTCACTTTTGACTAAATAAATTGGCATTTGGCAATTGGTTTTGATCTTATGCCAACTTTACTAGAGGGTTAACGGCAGAATAATGTGCAAACACTCTGACAAAGCTGTTTAAATTGTCTCCTAAATCGTTTATACAGATTAGGGACAGCAGACTGTTTATAACCCTTCCCTTTCGTACCCCTAATGCCATTTCTCTTTTACTCGATGACTTTCCGTCAGTTAGTACGCCCAGTGACCCTTCCGCCAGGAAATGACGGATCCAGTCGCACAACTAGGAAATAAGTCAATGGGTTTGCAAAATGATTACAAGCCGTTTCTGAGAAATGGTATGAAAAGCCTTCTGGAAATCAAGAAAAGAACCAGTTCAAAGTCCGTTCTCGATAGCACTCGCTACTATGAAAGCTAGGTGTGCCTCACAAGAACGATATTTACTGAACCGCTGGTGAGTGTGTCTCAATAGACCGTTTTCTTCAAGACAATTCAGAATGTTCGAACCGAGTGTATGTTCCAAATCTTACTGCAGATCGGCGTTACTGGTATGGGCCAGTAATTCAGGGAATTACTCGTGTTTCCTTTCGTGACTGTTGGTGTGACGTGTCGAACTTTCCATTCATTTTGTCGAGTTAGTGATTGTAGGTGATATTTAAATATATACCACCATACTCGTAAGGGGACCTGACTGGTATCCAATTCGGCCGGAAAAGTTGCCTTTATTAAGTGGTTTAAGTTGCTCCTCTACATCGAGGATATCTACCTCTAACTTTCTCAAGTCGGCTGCTGTTATTGACCGAATTTTGTAATATTTACCGTCTTTCGTAACTCCGCTTTAGCGGCACTTTGATCAGTAACATAACCAATGCCATCATACTGACAAGGGAACCTCCCCATCGCACCCCCCTCAGGTTTAATTATAAGTTGGCACAGTGGATAGGCCTTGAAAAACTGAACACAGATCAATCGAGAAAACAAGAAGAAGTTGTGTGGAACTATGAAAAAATTAATAAAATATACAAACTGGCTAGTCCATGCTAAGATATGCAACATAAAGGCACTGGGAATCAAGCAGCGCCGTGGTCCCGTGGTTAGCGAGAGCAGCTACGGAACGGGAGGTCCTAGGTTCAAGTCTTCCCTCGAGTGCAAAGTTTAATTTTTTATTTTCAGTTTATGTGACAAACTCTTATGTTTTCATCACTTTTTTTGGAGTGGTTATCACATCCACAAGAAAACCTAAATCGGGCAAAGCAGAAGAATTTTTTTACCCATTCGCCAAGTGTACAAGTTAGGTGGGTCGACAACATATTCCTGTCATGTGACGCACATGCCGTCACCAGTGTCGTATAGAATATATCAGACGTGTTTTCCCGTGGAGGAGTCGGTTGACCTATGACCTTGCGATCAAATGTTTTCGGTTCCCATTGGAGAGGCACGTCCTTTCGTCTACTAATCGCACGGTTTTGCGGTGCGGTCGCAAAACACAGACACAAACTTATTGCAGTGAACAGAGACGTCAATGAACGAAAGGACAGATCATAACTTTTCGAAAATAAAGAAAGTAAAATCTTCAGTCGAGGGAAGACTTGAACCCATGATCTCTCATTCCGCAGCTACTCACGCTAACCACGGGACCACGGCGCTCCTGAGCTCGCGTTCCCGTTGATGTTGCATACCTTGCGCATGGACTAATCAGTTTGTATATTTTACTAATTTTTTCACGGTTCCACACAACTTCTTCCTGTTTTCTCGATTTATCTGTGTTCAGTTTTTCATGGCCTATCCACTGTGCCAACTTATAACTACATCTGAGGGGGGTGCGATGGGGAGGTTCCCTTGTGAGATGGCACCGATTGTGCCTTGCCTCTGATGTACTTTACATACGACCAGAATCTCTTTCGATTTTTCTACCAGATGAGCAGGCAAAACTCCGTCGTGGAAACTATTAAAAGTATCTCTTATTAAAGTCCGCGCAAAATTTTGAGTTTTTATGAAACATTGCCAATCTTGGTGATATTCCATTGTTTTAAGTGTCCCATGCTTTTTTCCTTTCTTCTTGAATAGTGACCTGTTCTGTGCGCAATAGGAGATTAGTACCGTCGCTTATTAATGTATTTGGTATAAGTCTCTCGATCTGCGGGAAGCAACTAACGCAAGATCGCGATTTCTCGCCTCCAAGTCGTATTTGCGGATTTGGACCATTGCGGATGTGCGCCAGGAATACTCGACGCGTTTACGTGTGTGTGTGTGTGTGTGTGTGTGTGTGTGTGTGGGAAGTGCGTCATGCCTTCACTGCGATTGCATGCGGTTAGCGGTCAGCGGGCAGCTAACATCCCGTTTGCGGTCTGAGCCGCTTCCAGTTTCCGACAGCCCGGCTGTGGGCGTCACAGCAACACAGGGCGAGGGAGGCCAGCGAGCGACACGGGCCGAGTCCACACAGTAGGGGGTGCAGCGCACGGACAAACCCAAACTCACTGCAGTGGTGACACGTTACTGCAGGCGACTCTTGTCGGTACGTCGATAAGCAGTACAGAAAACGATAAAAACAATTCAGAATTTCCATCGTTGTGCAAGAGCACCGGATCGGAAGCTGGTGCACGCTTTTGAATCAGCACCCCCCCAATACGCTGAATCCGTAGTCCTTGTCATGGCAGCACTGCGTTCTCTGCCACCTAGACCTCTGCGCCTGACACCTAAGGATTTCTTTTCGTGGGGTTATGCGAAATACCTCGTGTATATGCCACATTTGCCGAAAACTATTCGCCCATTTCTGAAGCGTCGGTTACTCCACATACGCTTCTACATGTATGGCGTGACATGGTTTGTCTCTTACATGTCGCACGTTTCATCATGGTCCTCATGCAAACAATGTAAAATAAATTTGCTGTGTTTCGAATAGCTACACCTATTGGTAACCGCTTCATTAAGTTTTAACTGTAAATCTACAAATACATATGCATAATCCAACAAATTTACATAACAACAAAATGCCAAAGAATAAGGGGAATATTAATGGGATTAAGTAGACATATAGATATCAGAGTAGCAAATCTTACCTGGAGATTATCAGTGCAAGGGAGAGCCAGAGAAACTGTCGTACCCCCATGTCATTTGTGCACTAAGTAAAATATTCGACGTTGTAAACTAAATTAGTCCAATCCCGCCTCCACCTGCATTGTTTAGCGAAAAGACCGCCGTGGGGTAGCGTGCGTAATTCAGTGATGCAGACAGTCATAGTGTAGATGCAACAACATGGGAGAGGCGTCTATGCAGGAGCCAGACCAACATGGGGTTCCCAAGAGGGCAGCAGCCTATGGGGAATAACGCTGAAGATGGGTACATCGAGTATTTAATGAACAGGTGCTGAATCGAAGTGATGAAACACGTAGAAGGAATCGATTGACAGTACATGACCGAAAGTATCAAGGAATAGTGAATCAGGTAATGGAACGAAGTGCGTGGTACATAAAAAGGGAAGACGCTAAACACTGATTCGTTGGAGGTATCAGGAATTCTTTACGTCATTAGCTACAATTTAAACCATTACTTCTAGACAGTAGCATCCATATATTTAATCCTGATACGCAATGCAATTTACAACACATCCTTCATGATTTCCAGTCCTGTTGATTACAAACAACTATACAAACTTTACCTCAGACCTCAACCCAAAGGTGTCCTGCGGACGTAAACAAACCAAAGAGTGTGCCTAAAATATTGGTTTTCCTCATCAGAATCGACAGCAAACCAACACATACAACGATAGTTCATCTATACTTGCCGATGTCTCAAGCGGAAGATGAAGATATGGAGATCATATATGAGGGTTTTGAACGGGTAATTCAGTATGGAAGGGGAGGGGAAACAAAATAGTCATGAGGAACTGGAATTCGGTTGTAGGGGAGGGAGAAGAAGAACATCTTAAAGGACAATATGGGCTTGGCAGTAACAATGAGAGAGGACAAAGACTAATTGAGCTCTTCAGTAGATTTCAGGTAGTAATAGCGAATGCTCTGTTCAGTATTTACGAGTGGTAGGGGTAGACCTGTACTAGGAAAAGACTGGGAAATATGGGAAAAGTCTAGTTAGATGACATCATGGTCAGGCAGAGATTCCGAAATCAAAAGAGATATGGAATCCAGTACTAGAATCAGGTACACGCAGAAGCTGATGTAGACTCAGATCACAATTTAGTAATGACGAAGAGCAGACTGAAGATTAACAATTTGGGCAGGAAGAAATAATGCGCTAAGAACTGGGATACAGAAATACTCATGAATAAAGATATATGGTTGAAGATCTCTGAGACTATAATTACAGCGCCGATGAATAGCTCAGAAGGAAATTCAATTGAAGAGGAATGGACGTTTACAAAAAGAGGGACTACACAATTTGGAAAGAGAAACATAGCTAAAACGAAGGTAATTGAGAGGAAACAGAAAAAAGGTAACAGAAGAAATACTTCAGCTGGCTGACGAAAGGAGGAAGTACAGAAACGTGCAGGCAAAATCAGGAATAAGGTAATACAAGTCATTTAGGAATGAAATAAACTGGAAATGCATGAAAGCTAAAGTGGAATTGCTGCATGAAATGTGATGAAATCGAAAAAGAGATAAATAATTGTCGGAAGGAGTGACCCAGGAAATAAAAAAGTCAAAACAGCCTTCGGTGAAATTAAAAGGAAGGGCGGTAAAATTACGAGTCCAATGGGAATTCCACTGTTAAATGCAGAGGAGACAGCTGAATACAGTAACAGAATCACAAACAACTATGGAAGATGTAAGTTTGATCTCCCATTTTCGCCAACTGATCTATTTCAGAAATTCGCTACCAGAATGAAGATGATGGGCTCAGATTGGTGTTTGGAGTAGCAAAACAGAGGATGTAGACAGACTGAATTTCAGGAAATGTAATATCCAGGTCGCTGTTCGGTAATCGCTCCATGGTGAACGATTGGCTTGAAAAAACTAAGACCTCTTTTCTGAACGATTGGAGGAGCTGCTCATGTAATCGATAAGAAAGAACATTTTAAATTAGGAATGAAATCACGCCAGTGTCGGATGAGTACCACATTGAAATGTGCGTCTTCCCAGCTAGATATGCTGAAAATTAAAATTGGTGACACAGTTAATAATGAAATTAAACATGTGGACTGGAGTACTTAAGTAACTCAAGATAAGTTAGTATATTATAATATCACTACAATTACAGGCCGTAATGGTTACATTATGGAAGTAGACTGCAGAAAGACAAGAGTGAACACCCAGGTTTTTACTATCTGCGCTTATAAATTTAACGAGGACACAAATAAAGGTGAACGTAAATTTTGGAACCTTTGTGAAATCTCTAGGCACGGTGAATATGATGAGGTGCAACAACTAAAACGTTTTATTCTAATCTAATTCTTTAATTTTTACACAACTTTTCTGAAAACAATGTTATAAGATTTGCTTCTGCTGACTGTAATTATATGAAGCGTCCAAGAATCGCTGCTGCTACTCGGTTAACTGAAAAACTTCCTGAACTAATTATTTCATAATTCACATTTCACTCTCTTCACAAATGTGCTAGTGAAGCTTGTAAATGTTTTCCCAGAGATTGGGCGACCTAGCTAGGAACATTCATAAACATTTTAAAGCAAGTGTTAGGTGACAGGAGCAATTGCATGAATTTCAAAAGTTTTTAGATATCAAAGTTCAAAAATTGTTGCAATCATCATAGACAAGATGGCTATCTTTGCAGGGCATGGTAGTGAGAAAATTAGAAGAGTGGAATACGTTGGAGGTGTCTCCTTTGATTCTAAGTTCAACAGTTCTCTGCCAGTCAATCGAGGTCCAAGTCAACCAGTTTCCAAGCGAACATTTCCTATAATAGCTGCACACAGAGGAGATGTGGAGCTCGGTACCTGTAAGAAGGCCATCGCCCACAGTGGCACATAACGCTGCACGTCTCCAGTGGGCCAAACAGCACAGGAACTGTCCAGAGGTTGACTGGAGTGTGTGTGTATGGGGGGGGAGGGGAGGGGGGGGGGCGAGTGCAGTGTGTTGCAGACGCTTCTGTAATGTTATGATAATGTACCATGAATATTGTGAATGTAAATCAGGTCTTTTATTTCAACATTCTTGGTGACCAATTGTTGTCCTTCATCCTACCCATTCATGACGAGTGTGCTATGGACAGCTACATCTTCCAGGTCTATACACAAACGATCCTGCTTCTAGGAACCTTCAAGCACTCTATCGCGCCTTGAATGGTTCTCTAAGCAAACAGATCATAATCCTGCAGATCATTCAGGGGTCGTTTGGAATGCCACATCAAACCAGAAACAGTACTGAAATGGAGAGTTGCAGCCTATCTCCACGTTGAACTATCTGTTTACTAAGCAACAAGCAAAGGAACAGGAAGAGAAGTTTTGTGAGGAAATGAAAGTTCTGGGGCGAGAAGCAAAACCCTTAAGCATTCTGCATGACACTGTTCCGCCAGCAACGCCGAAACTCATGGGACAGCAATAGAACTGAATGGATAATATCTTGAAAACCGGTTGTAAATGATTTTCTACCAAAGTAAAACAGTGATAATGGAATGTAATGAAAGTAGATGAGGCGCTGCTGAACGAATTATGTAGGCATGAGCTTTGCTCTATGGGCAACAGAATAACTGAAGATGGACGAAACAAAGGGGGACAAAATAAAAAAGTAATAGCAGGAAACGAGATTTTGAAGAGCAGAAAAGCATATCTGAAAAGAGGAATATACTATCATTGAATGTAAATAGAAATCTTACGAACTTCTCCTGAAGCTATTTGTCTTATGTTGAACAGCAGTTTAGGCAAGAAGGGAACAGAAGCTTTTAAAAAGTGGCGCTACATAATACTGTTGATTATTTGATGCGTAGATCGAGTAACTAATGTGGAAGTACTACATTGACATGGGAAAAACGGAAACTTAAGCGGTAACTTGCTTAAAAGATTGGTTGGGTTGAGAGGTCACACTGAGACTTCAAGGAATTGTAGAGTTTCTAATGAGGGAATTACTGGAGTTTGAAACTGCACAGGGGGACCAACGCTAGACTACCGTAAGAATGCTGAAATTGATATCACGGCAGTGGCTGTACAGAAGTGCAAAGGACATACCAGCCGGCAAAGTACCATCAGACCAGCGCCTGTACCACAAACAAGTGTTGACCAGATAAAGTGTGTAGGCGGACAACACATGTACATGGCCACTCCGTAATTGACTCTAAAGTGCCTGGCAGAGGGTCTGTCGAACCACTTCCAGCCTATTTCTGTACACTTCCGCTCTCGAACATCGTGCATGAGAAATGAAATGCTACCTCCGATTTCTTGTACTTTATTACGATTATCGTTCCTCGCTATGTGGATTGACATCCACAAATTATTTTTATATTCGCAGGAGAAAGTTTTTAGCTGAATTTGTCTCGACGCAACGAGAAACATCTTTGTCTGAATTATTGCCACCACAAACCCGCAGATCATATGCTTGACACTCCTTCCTCTACATCGCGCTGGTACAAAACGAACTGGTTTTGAGTTTATGTTGGCTTTCCGTCAGTTATTACGAACTGTGTTGTTTCCGACAGGGATACACGATTACAGACGAACAACTGGGACGATACTCCATAGGCACGCAATGTGACTACGTCTTTTGTGAGCAATGGTATCAAAAGCCGTCCATAAATGTGGAAAGGAATCCGTTTAAGGTACCTTGTCGATAGCACTCATTACTTTTGAGTGAGTGACGAGCTGGTAGTGTTTCAGAGGATAATAGGGTTGTATCGGATTTGCGGCTAGCTTCTTCATGTAAATTTTTCTGTCTCTTTTTTCGCATGTGCTTAATGTGGCTCCCGTGTGTACTATATGTTTTTTTGGGGAGGACATTTCCATTGAAGGAATTGAAATCCTTGATAATGGTAAATGGATAAGATGAACTTTTCTTCACGTGACCATTCTCCTTTATACGTGATGCACTCTAGATCTATCCGAATTTTTTAAGGAACAGGTGATTCATTTGTTACACAAATGTTTGGATACTATTTTGACAGGTGGATGTTCTAACTGTGTGTTGCGTCCTGTAGACCAGTTTCCTAATTTTTATTTCTGTCGGTAGTAGTTAAATTCCAGAATGAGATTTTCACTGTGCAGCGGAGTGTACGCTGGTATGAAACTTCCTGGCAGATTAAAGCTGTGTGCCCGACCGAGACTCTAACTCGGGACCGAGTTCGAGTCTCGGTCCGGCACAGTTTTAATCCGCCAGGAAGTTTCAGTAGTTAAATTGTCCATTCTTTGCGTCTGTAAATATCCGACTTCTGTCAGTATTACTTATTTTACTGTTTCTTCTAGCAACAGGTGTCACATATTTAGTCTGACCGGACGTGTGAAAGAACTTTGGCTATCGATGCCATCCCCGCCGACTTCACGGACCACAGTGTACTGATTGTCACATTACGTCACACACGACTGTCAGTGTAAATTTTTTGATTCAGTTGGGTGTTGAATACGGCGCAAATGGATATCCTTACCATATTAAGGTGAACCCAGAAGTGTTGTACCATAGTCTCTGGTCAGCTGCGTGATAAGCCTCCATTTTGGAATGCTGAGTTCGGAGGGCAAACCCGAGGTTCTCACAAACGTTGATAAGACTGTGCGCTGATAGAGCGCGGAAATTTTGGAGCAGTCAAGAATTTTACAACTCTCTCTTATGTGGCCTTTAAGAAAGTGCGCATCAGGCTCTGCTACGTATTGCAGACGTCAGGCGTGTAAAGGCGCGATTATTAGGAGTGAAGCGGCGCCAAGTGGGAGGGTTGAGGTGGCGTTCCAAACCACGTCCGCTGGGCTGTGGACCAACTGACTCCTCTGTATCATCTGATTCGGCATCAGACTCGTCTTCCTCATGCGTGTATCACATCGCTCAATATCGACGAGCGCAATGTTGTGACGGCACAAAAGGATATGCTGCATGCTCTGCACCATTTCTACGTTAGGCTAAATGATGTACCCATTAATCTTTTTTTCTTTAAAGTCAGTACCGCCATTAGACTGTTGTTTATTTATAGTGTTACATTTACAATTACACAATCATGATATCGGCTTCAAACTGCCATTATCAAGTGTCTTCTGAAAGTAGGTTAGACAATAACAGTGAAATACATAACAAATGACATGACCATATAAGAATCTATATTTGTAATGCTTACTTACAAGTGTTGTAAATTTCCTAAGATGGCATACTGTCGAATTATAATGCACTATTAGACACAGAGTCGACGGTTCTGGCAGAGTCTACTGCTTTGCTTCATTACTGAGTACACCATCTTGACTGAATGACAGTTGGCTAAGTGTCAAATTGTCTAGGTGAAAGAAATTGGTGTTACAAGCAGGTGACTTTTTTTAAATCTTTGGACTCAGTGTCCTGTAGGATATGAAAGGTTAGGAGCAATTTATTTTCTTTGGTAGTTGTTACATCTTTGCAGTACCTGTTTATCTCAGTATACCATGAAGTTGCCTGCTCATAAACATATACTATAACAAACCTGTCGATAACATCCGCTGCATCCTTAAATATAGCGGTCCAGCTAGTCAATGATGTTGTTTGAAGTACCCTTTCCTCCCTCTGAGATATACTACTTTCATGAGGAATCAATATACCTCACCCCGACCTTCTGTCAATAACCAAAGGACAAACTGACTAAGTCTCAATAAAATCTTTCATTTCATTAAATTTATGGAATAAATTTTAGTATCACAACTATTTAACACATAAAATACTATGATACATTTATCCACACGGAATATACCGATACACACTCAAGGCATACCTTCACTTTGGACACATCATTCCCACACAATGACCTAACATATGCTATATTTGGTCCTAGCCTTAACATTTAAAAGTGCCCATTTACCATAGGTGTATCTTAATTTTAAAAAAGTCAGTCACTTCACATTTTTATTCTTATTCCTTTATTTGTAACCCTTTTGTCCCCCCTCCACTATAATAGCTTCCTCATTTTATTAGCCATTTTATAACCCGCCCCCGATCCATCCTTCTATACCCTCCTCCCTTACATTTACACTCCATGCGCCTACAGAAGTCAATGAAAGATTCATAGTATTCTTGACCTTGTGTGTCTTCTCAATTGTTTATTACCGCTCTAAGAAGTAATTATGATCAATAATGTTAGATTTGTCTTTGTTGTTAAGAAATACGAATTAACCCATTTGTTCGGTATTCCGTGTTCACTCAATCCACAGTTCATGTCTCTGATATTGTGCTGCCTGCGGCTGAGGAGTCCTGATCCGTCTGTCGATGTTGGTCTATTGACGATACTCCATAGACACGTTATGTGACTGCAAGCAGTTTGTGAAGAACGGTATCAAAAGCCTCCCAGAAATCTGGAAATTAATCCGTTTAAGATTGCTTGTAGATAGCTCTCATTACTTTGACTGAGTGAAAAGCTGGTTGTGTTTCATAGGAACGATATTTTCTGAATCGGTCCAGAGTAAGTGTCGATATATCGTTTTCTTCGAGATCGTAATGTTCGAACACAGTGGATGTTATAGGTCATAGTGAAAATCGATGTTACTCGTAGTGGTTCGTAATTCGGTGAATTTCTTCTGTTTCCTTTCTTCACTGTAGGTGTCACATGTGGAACTTTTCAATCCTTAGGTGCAGACATTTTGTCGAGTCAGGTATACAACTTGAATCGGAAAAAATGCCCTTATTAGGTAGTTTCAGTTGCTTCTCTACATCGACGGTATCTACTGCTAATTTACTCATGTTGGCAGCTGTTGCTGACTCGAATTCTGTAATATTTACTCCGTCTTAATTGGTGAAGGACTTTCGGAAAACCATGTTTTGTGACTCCGCCTTAGCGGCACTTTGATTAGTAACATTACCACTGCCATCGTGCAGAGTGGTACAGACTGTGTTTTGCCACTGGCGTACTTTACATACGACCAGAATCTCTCTTGGTTTGATGCCAGATGTAGAGACAATGATTCTATTGTGGGAAATATTAAAAGCTTCTCACACTGAAGCCTACTCTAAATTTTGAGTTTCTATAAAACATCGCCAGTCTTGGAGATACTGTATTGTTCTAAATTTCACAACGTTTCCTGTTATTTCTTCTTCGAAAGTGACCTGTTTTGTGCGCCATGGGAGAGCAGTTTTGTGTCATACTCATCTGTTGTTATAAATCTCTCGAATGCTGTCGATACTACTTTTCTTTCAAATTGAAATGAAAACCGGTCTAAGCCTGCATAGCTTTGAAAGCTTATAAAGTCATGAAGCTAACGTTTGTCTCCTTTTTTTTAATAGATATATTTTTCTTTGATTCTTAGTGAATTTGGGTGTTGTTCAGTCTAGCTGCAACAATCCGTGTAAGCGTCATGATGCTCCCAGTGTGCTCAGAATTATTTGTTACTGAATGGTCACTGAATGTTTTCGCAGACTTTACCTCCGGAACCAATTCCTAGAAATAAATTTCGGAAAAAGCATTTAGTGTATTTTCGGGCAGTATTTTATGCCTATCGCCGACTTTAATATGCACTGTCGCAAACATATCGAGGGTAGACTGGAGTCACCACCATTTACAACGGCTATTCGGAGAGTAGGGTGCGATCGGCCGCGAAATGGAAACCACAGTGATAATATAAAGTGTTTTGTTTGTAACAGTTAGCTACGCGATCGCGATACTTCTCTACACACTCGGCACCCCGACTTAGATATTTGTCGTTGCGTTGTACCAACTTTCCGACATCCTTGTCACAGAAAGCAGCCACCTGTGCTCTCCGCCAATTCTCCGAGCTCGTCTGTAGCTCTCTGTGTGTTCCAAGAGGGTGTATTGAAAGCGAGCAGGTCTTATGAGCAGAGATAAAATTCAGAGGGAATCAAGTCCGGGATGTATGGTGGCCGATCAAAACTGCCCATCCAAAACGCTGCTGGAGCGTCTTCGTTGCCACAGCAGAAGGAAACGCACGACAGGTACGTTAGGCAGGGTTGCATGAAATCAGGCGAAACACAGGGCACGCACCCATACTTGACGGCAGACACTATATTCGAGTCATCTTTACGTGCTCACTGTGCGGTCAGAACTGGAAAGTGCGACATGACGCGATCGATTACCATACTAGACTCACTGCCAATCACATCTATGTAAAGCATCATCAGATTTTATTTGTGCTTCCCATTTTACACCTGATCGGATCTTACTTCCCAAATAGGGCTTTACATGATTGTGTTAGTGGGGTACCTGTCTGACATGAGGATCAAAATTTCCTTGAACCTTTTAAAAACTATAGATTCTCTATTGGGAGGTCGATGTGAAAATGTATTTTAGGCATAAACTATTAAATAGTATTAGGAGCTTGTGACATACGGCCTTGGTGGCTATCGACAGTTGTGAGTAATCATTACACATTACAATTCAGTTTGCGTAAATCACGTGGGCGAGAACAGCACACTAGTCCACCACAGACAGGTCTCCACACAGTATCGATGCACTTGCCATTTAAGGACATGTTATGTCTTATTTGCGTAACGAGATCACTGCGGATGTGCGCCAAGAATACTACACATGCTTACGTGTGTGTGTGGGAAGTGCGGCCACGAGTGCTGGCGTCATATCCTAGCTGTGACCGCTGGCGGTTAGCGATTTGCGTGAGCTGAAATCCTGTTTGTGCTCAAACTGTTCATAATTTAGACAGCGGGGATGTGAGTGTCATAAGCATTATAGGCAATGTAAAATAAACTTTAGAATTTCCATCGCTGTGCAAGAGCAGAGAATCCAAAGCCGCTCCACATTTTTGAAGCTGCACCTCCCAAAACGACGAATCCGTCGACCTTGCCATGGCGGCGTTGCGCTCTCTGCCTCCTATATCTTTGGGCGTGACACCCAAGGTTTTCTTTTCGTGGGGTTATTGCGAAATACCTTGCGTGTACGCCAGCTTTGCCGGAAACCATTGCAGAACACAAAGCACACATTTATGCTACGCAACAAACTCCACATACGCTTCTAAATGTGTGGCGTGAAATGGTTGGAGGCTTAAATGTTGTACGTGTCACCAAGGGCTTCATACAAAACACCTATAAAGAATCAAAAATTAATTTCCTCTCTGTTTTATATCTACAGTCACTGGTAATCGCTTCATTCAGTTTTAACTGTATATCCTCAGATACAAACACCAAATTAAAAAATTTTATATAATAATCTGAAAAATGTAAGATTCAGTAGACATATAGACGTCAGAGCAGCCAGTCTTACCTGGCCGTTATCAGTGCAAGGGAGAATACAGAGAACCTGTGGTACCCTCATGTCTTTTATGAACCACGAAAGATATTCCACACTGTAGACTACAATACTCCAATCCCACCTCCACCTACACTGTTTAACAACAAGGCCATACAGAGGTGGGGTGGTGTATGTGCCCATACTGTAGATGCTACAACGTGCAAGGGGTGTCTATGCAAGAGCCAGACCAACATATGGTTCCCCATGAGGGGCAGCAGCCTGTTCCTTAGTTAGAGGGGACCAGTCCAGGTGACTGGCAGAAGGTCTGGCCCAGCAACATTAGCCCACATGCCCTCCATACGTTGGCAAGCGGAGAAAAAGCTGTCATGCTGTCATCGATTCAGCATCTGAAGTGATATACAGAACAAAGCTGAAGATAAGATGGCTAAATCGAGTACATAATGAAGAAGTATTGGGTCGAACTGATAGAAATCAGTACTGGTACAATCTGACTAATAGCAGGAATCGATTTGTGGGATATATCCTCAAGTATCAATGAATCGTAACGGAAGGAATTGTGTGGTATTACATAAACATCAGAAAAGCTAAGCACTGAATGATTTGAGGTATCAAAAATTCTTTATGTCATCAAGTACACCTAAAAGCATTACATACAGTTATTAGCATCTATAGGTTACATTCTGATGCACAAGTTAATTTGTTAATGATTTCTAGGCCTGTTGATTACAAAGGACTATACAAACATTCCCTCAGACAACCCGGACGTGTCACACAGGATCTACACAAAGTAAAGAGTGTGACTAAAATTTTGGTCAAAGTTTTTTCCTTTGACCAGAGTATAAAGTTGTACTTTCTGTGTTCTTCAGAAGTACAATGCAATGTTGTTCTGGACATACATGCATATATGCATGCATGCATGTTCGAAGAAACACAGCATCGTATTTCTGAACAACATACACACTGCAGCAACGTATTTGTCGGCAGACACCGGACAAGCGACTTTCAGTTGAAATGTCTCCCCGTATTAGAATATACACTGTGGATGTGCGAGTCCAGGTTTGGTCTGATCATGAAGAAAAGCAATTGAATGTACGCTAATGGGCATGATTTTATGCGCCAACTCGTCACATGAAGGCTTGAACGTCATTTAAACATATTGTAACACCCTGGCAACGTTTCCTATGTTTGTCAGCGAGTGAAAGTTTATACTTTTTTCATATCTTGCCCTGTGCGACCAGCTCGTACTTCTTGTTCGGCTTTCTCGTGAGCGTGAATGTGGCGCTCCACCTTCACTCCAAACAGTAAAGGGAAATACACGCATTCAGATGGGCAACAGAGGGGAGAAAAGCGGTCTACCGTATAAAGTTCGATAGAGGCACAACACAGCGACAAAGAAAGAAAGATTTCGTCATGCGAATTTAATTATGTTTTTAATATATCACCAAGAAGTTCACACAGTGCAGGAGTGAAAAGAAATATGACGACTGTTACTTCCGAACAGTACTTGAGTAATTCTTAAACTGTGCAACGAGTGAAAGTTGTGGGTGTAAACTTGAGTAGGAGTCCCAACGTAGTTTACACTGTGTATTATAATTTCTGATTTTAAACGGATTTTCTACGAAAAATGCTTTGAAATTCGATGTCAACTTGTGATTATATATTTTGTTAACTCACTATATACATTTTTAAGAGGGATTTTGGGATTTAAATTTTAATGTTAAGCAGTTAGCTAGTTTTAGCAGTAACTTTCACTAATGTCGTAATTGCCATAATCTTAAATTTGACGTCATTCTATCACCACTAGTTGCCATCAATACTGGATCAGGATTAATATTTAATGAAGAGTATTGTGATGATTACATTTTTTAAAAAAATGAATAGGTTGGGCGACATGAATTTTTTGTAAATATTGAGTAGGAATTTCTTGTTAATAATCAGTGATGAACTCTTCTCGGGTTATCAGCCGAGTGGTGGCGTCGTCTTGTCGCAACGTTTCAATGAGTTTCGTACCCATCATCTTCTGGCGAACATCACGCCACCACTCGGCTGATAACCCGAGAAGAATTCATCAGTGGAATACGCCAAGAAAGACTGAAATCACAGATACGTCTGAATCAGTGTTAGCCCAGCACCTGGCCACGTTATACACCATCACACCGACGCTAGCAGACCACACTGAGAGCGCAGTGAGAGGGCTTGTGAGCTTGCCACGTGGCAGTCAAGAAAATTAGTCGAGAAGAAGCTGACGGCAGGGCGACGGCACTGTTGTAGCGGCTGCGCGTAGCGCAGGGACGCTGTCTTGTTGTCAGCACGGAAACAGTGGGCCGGCTGAGTAACGCCTGTCGGTGCTGCAATATCCTCCTGGAAAGGGTGTTTAGTATTTCTAGCCGCGTGCTACTCTTGCGAATACAAGTGTATATAGAACAATTTCTCAGTTGGTTGGACAGGTCGTGGCTCATCAGTAACAGTGGCTCCCTTGAAATGGCCACCAAGAAGTCCTGACCTCACCACACCTGACAACACGTGATGGGGAGTCATTGAGGCACATGCATCTGCACGTCGCTATGCTGCAGACGAGGAACTGTGCAATGCTGTTCTGGGGGCACAGACACTAGTCCCTCACCCTCTATGCACACACACACACACACAGAATGGTAAGAGCTGCAGAGATGACGAATTTGCTAATATTGAGTTAGTGGATAAGCTGACAAAAAAATGTACTCTTTATGGAAATGGTAGCAGTGGGTGGGTTCAATCACCCTGCCCATTTCCTCCAATCTGCTGACGACCCCACCTCAACCAGGTGCAACCAAAGACACCTTGAAACCAGCCATACCAAGATCCGTACAATTGAATATGACAAATCGCCGCTTTTCACCCCCGCAACTACTGCCTCATGAAACCATCCTATCCAGTTTAGTAACTCACTAAAATGCACAGGACTAACCATTGACTGGAAACTAACATGAAATCTGCACATACAAACCTTACAGGAAAATTATACAACAGAAGAATACTTCTGTAGCCATTTACCGATCAAACATGAGAATTTTATCTTTGTAGTGTACTCCACACCTGCAACACTGGAAATTGCCTTGTCTGATTTTCCAGGGCCTGGAGTGTCGCCGATATTCCTATGACACCCCCTCCAAACATCAGATGAATGTCTACTGTCGATTGCCCAGCACCGTAAGACGTGCCTCAGTCCTACTGAACTACAAATTCTTGATGTTGACGTAGAATAGGCCAGTAGGGGCTGTCTAATATAATCCCTACAATTTCCACAAAACACAGCTGCATAATCGCAACTATGGGGTTCGATGTGCAGTGTCTGCACACCACGCTATTGGCCCCACCTGCTTTCATCAGAGTCTGACTTCGAGGCGTTACATTGCCAACATTTTGAAATCATTTCTGGCAGCACTAACGGAGGAGGTAAACACCTACAGTTAGTTTCAACAGGATGGAGCAGCTGCCCATACAGCCAGCCAAATTTAGGAGTCATGTGTCTCAGTCTGATCACGACCGTACCTGACCAGCCATTACACATTATCTGTCACTGTGCAATCATTGTGTGTGGGGAGCTCTCATGTCTAGGGTGTGTCGCAACAACCCTCATAGCCTTCAAGGACTGCAGCAGAGCATTTGGGATGAGACTGCATCAATCACAGCGGTCCAGCTTCGATCCACGTTTAGCAGCTGGCTGACCAGGACCCACAAGTGCCAAGAAGTGGACGGTGGTCACTCGCGGCATCTGCTACAGACAGGTCAGTACTGTATTTCCTTCACCCTGCTGTGTTCCTTTGTACCCTGGAACTCTGTCCTCTGGGCAACCTTTATTTGCCCCACCATATAAACTGGCGAGCTATCTTGAAGGCTAAATTCATCATCAAGTCTCATCATAACAACATTTATCCTCAGATCATTAGTTTGTAACTCGACAGCATGACATACCTAGCAATTAAGGAGATGCATCATTGATGATGTGCCACGAAAATTGCTCTGGGTCACAAACTCCGTTACAGCATGGAACTAAGTTTCTGATGATGACGTTCTTATGTCGTATGTTCTCGAAATTCCTTCGGTGTTAAATATAAACAAAAAGTTCAAGTTCACAAGAAATATCTCCATCGTTGTTATCAAAAACAACAATTACCACTGGGCTACCAGAAAAGGGGTCGGTGGCGGCCCCACCGTATACATTGCCGAGCTATCTCGAATGCTGTTTTCTGAAGTTTTGATGTAAATAATTTGGCGAATTACTTTATAGTCTCCTAGGGGTAAGATAATGACCGTCATTCCGGTCAAAGCCAAAGCTCTACATTCTGATGTCTACAGCCTCTTACACAGCAGAAAATGTAAGACATGAATGGCGTGTCGCATTTTTTATTGAACAAAACATCCATGTCCGTCTTCCGAGGTTTACCTGCTCCTTTCTCTTCATTTGCATTAAATATATTTTAGTTTTCTAACATTCTGTACTTTTTTCGAGTGTTTTTCTGTGGTTTGTTAAACAGTTCCATCATACACAGTGCCGAAAACTCGTCAAGGCGTAACCAGCGTCTGACAGGCATACGCAGACGTAAAAAGCACCTGCCGTAGAAAACTGCCGTGTCGCTGCACGCCTCACGCGGTTATACACGTCTGTAACGTCACGACATCAGCACTTGTGACACGCTTATTAAGAGTTAGTCTGAGGCAGCACATCCAGTCTGGAGAGGTCGGCCGTACATTCCTTTCACTACATTAATGCTTTGTAAGTGTCCAGAACTATGGAGGGCAAATTCTACATTTGTTTATTGCCTCCTCAGCGGTATTGTGTTGCTTGGTTCTCGTATTTGTCTGTCTTCTCTGTAGAAGCGGTGGAGATAACTCAGTGCAGTCGCAGAGTAGCGCTGAGGCGTCGCCGCTGATTCTGCATAAAGCCTCGATGCAGCTGACATCAGTACCCCATTCCCAGCCGCTTCCTTTCTTCCCCCTCCACCTCAATTTACATATAAAAATACATATTCCTCACACACTGTCAGTCGAACAACGACGAATACAATACTGAAATTTTTTGTTTTAGTCTTCAATAGCAGTTTATTTATTTTGCTACTGGTTACATTTACTTCCCAAGTAGATGTAACGTGTCAAATACAAAAATCTGACACAGTTAATTGGGAAGTGAGGGTCACGAATGCGTGCCAGAGGATGGCCTGACGATGGTAGTGTGTACCGAAACTGGTAGCTGGGAGGGAAAATAAACAAACTGTGGCTATAGACTAAAACCAACATTTTCAAAACAAAGATATGCTCTCATTTTCACCTTCTTGTATTAGTCCACCTCAACATTATTACACCTCGGTGTGAGGGTGGTTTGGTCGACCTGTTATAAGTAGTCACGTAATCAGTTTGATAGTTTATGCTTAATGGACCTGAAAGCATCGACGTACAGTGAGATTTCCTTAGTCACCAATGTATTTGTTTACTGTAACAGACTTGTCCGAGTCGGCTACACCAGCCTCTCGCGCACTTTGGTCCACCCTCCTACATACTGCGCACTTGGCTAAGGTTTGGGCACTTTTTTTTTTTGTTGCTTTATTGTGATTTCATTCCCCTGCCCCCTATGGGCTGGGGAGGGCTGTCAGCAGCACAATCCGCCGTTCTTCAGCCGAGCGACATGACAACTAAAATAAATAAGAAGAAATGTTACATACATAAGGCGATAAAAAAGGGAACATAAAACAGAGTAAAGGGAGAAAATGGAGGTAAAATTAGACTGACATGGAGACGTTCAAAGGGGACAGTTAAAAAAGTCACCAGGAAGTTAAAAAACACAGTTGGCGATGCTTAAAACACAGAGAAGACACTGAATGGACATGCACAGGTTAAAAGTCGGCCACGGTATTAAAAAAAACTCCAGAACAACACACTTAAAACCCACTTGTAGCACACACGACGAAGAATAAAACTGCCAGGTGGGACCTGCCGAGGGAAAGATCAGAGAGGATGGAAAAGGAGGAAGAGCAAGGGGCAGCAGGGGAAGCGGCGGGATGAAGAGAATAGTGGTGTCAGCGAGTACACTAAGTGGCCAGGAGATACGTGTGGTGGGAGATGAAGAGGGAAGACAGGGAAGGAGGGAGTGCAGAGACACTGAAAGAGGGCACAAGAGAGGGAGGGAAGTAGGAGGGGCAAGCCGCTCAGGAGGAGGAAGGGGGAGGAGAGGGAGCCCTGAGGAGGAGGCAGGAAGATGGGGTTAGATTTGGTAGGAAGGGTAGGGGCGAAGCTCATCATCTGGGAGGGATAGGCGGGGGAAGTTGAGATGGAGGGTGTGGAGATGGAGAGAGGGTGGGACACAATGGTAAAGGCGCGGCAACTGGTTGGGGGTGGAGAGGAAGGGAGACACCTGGCGGTGAGGGGGATCAAGGCGGTGGACAATACATAGTGTGTGGATGTGTTCAAGGAAAAGGAGAAGGTGGGGGAGGGGGATGAGGTCGTAGAGGATGCTCGTTGGGGATGGAAGGCAGATGTGGAAGGTGAGGTGGAGCGCAAGGTGTTCGAGGATTTGGAGGGCTTTATAGAACCGGGGAGGGGCGGAAATCAATGCTACACAGGCATAACAGAGGATGGGACGGATCATGGATTTGTAGGTGTGAAGGATGGTGGAAGGATGCAGACCCCACGTCCAGCCGGACAGGAGTTTCAGGAGGCGGAGGCGGTTGTGAGGTTTGTTTTGGATGGTAAGGAGATGGGGAGTCCTGGTGAGGTGGCGGTCGAGTGTGAGGCCAAGGTATTTGAGGTTAGGAGTGAGGTGGATAGGACGGCCATAAATGGTGAGGTAGAAATCATGGAGGCGGATGAAGCAGGTGGTCCGGCCTATTATCATTGCCTGGGTCATGGAGGGATTGATATGGAGGAACCACTCATTGCACTAAGTGGTGAATTGGTCAAGGTGGGTTTGGAGGGTACGTTGGGACTATTGAAGGGTAGGATAAATGGCTAGGAAGGCGGTGTCATCAGAAAACTGGAGAAGATGAACACGAAGGTTTCGGCATATCAGCAGTGTACAGCAGATAGAGAGGGGAAAGGACAGAACCTTGGGGCACACCGGCAGAGGAATAGAAAGTACTGGAGTTGGAACTGTGGATAGTCACATATGAGGGACGATGGGAGAGGAAGGAAGCAACGAGATGGATGAAGTTGATAGGGAGAGCATACATCTGGAGTTTGAAGAGGAGCCCGGGATGCCAGACACGGTCATAGGCGTTCTGGAGATCGAGGGAAACAAAGATAGCAGAGCAACGGGAGTTAATTTGGAGGGAAAGAAGATTGGTAAGGTTGAGAGGCACGCACATGCCTTGCTCATACTGTGGCATCAAGCAGTCAGGCCTGCAAGATGAGTGGTCTGCCAAGCGAGTGGATTCATTCTTATTTATCGAGTAACATGAACTCAAGTACTCACACTTAAGTTACATGTTATCCTCCTATATGATTAATACGCAACAGAAACACGCATCTGACTATCAGTAATTTACAGAACTCTCACTGTAAACTACGCACTGGCAATACCACATTTTCTTTCCTTTTTATCTTTTATTTAACGGCTTTTATCAACACGTGGCCACCGCATTGAATATGAATGGCGCACACATTATAAATTCGGGACATTATGACAACATACAATACGAAGGAAAAGTCCACCAATCTTTTGAAACTACCTTGCTACTCTCCCATGCAAACCACACATACCCAAATTACATGACATACATCACACTGCAATAAGAAATACAAAACACTAAATAGTCACAACACTATCACTTTCAGCTTTCCCACTTCAATTAATATTTATCCCAGTTTCACACGACACTGCCCCACTTCGTAATTCTACTTTCCTACTATGAACTCTGGAGATATATGCTCGTCTTCCTGTGCAATGCAAGCCAAGTGGCGTTGCTGGATAGACGGCCGACTCACCTTGCTTCTCTCTCAGAGTTTGAATCTAGCGTCACACGGAATCATATAACGCAAAGTAATATTAAGAACGTATTCATCACACACGCGAGTCCTCAACTGATATTATGGACGAGTACTTCTCTTTATCTTTTATCTCATACACAGTTTGAGACACACCCAATACTCACCACGTGGAAGTACTCGTCTCTAATTTCAAGTCCTGCACACGCCATTTCTTAAATATTTCAACTTATGGTACACACGCTATTTCTTAAATATTTCAACTTATTGTACACACGCTAGTAATTCAGCTTAACTTAAGTACATGGAAGTATTTCAACTTATTGCTACACGTGGTTTCATTATGACCGTTGGTCACTTCCAAAGATTATTACGATCCCATTAAGATTACCTGCCTGACACTTAATTCTCCCCACAAAAGTTCCTGAAATAGAGAAATTATTATTTCAAACTACTCTTAAATATTCCACATGCATACCTTGTCTCCACTCTTTCGTCATTACGGAGCACAACTAAAAAGGTCTTAACAGCACAAGATCCAGCGGCAGAGTGCTGAAACATGGCCGTTCTCTAGGTCATCTCGCACCTCTGTCGAGGTGGGGGAAGACCATGCTACCGTATTGGTCAGCCACATTTCAGGTGCTCAATGCTCAGGTAAATTTCATCTCTTTGGTCCCACCAAAGGTGGCCAAAGGATCGACTCAAAGATGATCATGTATTCACACTCACTATCTGCAGTTAGCAGACGACCATACATTAATTCATTTCACGGATCTCACGAAACTGGATGTAGGGATTTACTTTGTGGGAGTGCACATGTGATCAATTAAATAAATAAATTGTCATTCTTTCCCACACTGGTATCCAGCTTCGCTGTATTAATTGAAATTGAGTTATTTTCCAAAAATAATGTGTTGTTCTGACAAAAATAATGAAGTATGTTGTACCTATTTTCAATGTCGGGCGGTACTGTACCCTTTCACCACAGGCTACCCATGCAGAAAAAAATGGCATGGTACTATCCTTGCAGTGCGAGGGTAGTTCTGAACATTTTCTTAAAGAAAACTGTATTAGAACGAACGTAGCAAGTCATCAAAATAACCAGGAGGAAACCTTAGCCCCTGGTGACCTCAATCAGATGACCAAATGCTGTTACTTTACCAAATTATTGACACAGTTTTTGCATTATTGTACTCTCCACAATCTGGAGTAATGTACACATACAAATTTACAACAATCCACATGACAAATAAAAATCATACGAATAAAAAATAATGTTGAAATACAAATTTGCTTAGTTACTGGGATCTTCGTTATTTTTTTGAGTAATCCAAACTTCACTAATTCTATGACAAATAAGAAAAATACTAATTGTACTCATGAAATTTTAAATAGCTCACCATCCAAACACAGAGCAAGTAATCTGACATTCATAAATTGCGGGGTAAAACCCTTTACACAGCAAAGTCTAAATACAAAACAAAATCAACAAAAGAAAAACATTACATACACTAGTTACATGTAGAATGTCAGGCTCCATACCATTACTCTAAAATACACATCAAACCTACAGAGAAATAAAACTGAGAAGAAAAAACAATGAAATATACCACAAGTTACATGCTGGTTACGTAATATAGTCAACCTAAGACATCATGTCATACCTTGTTAACTATCATCACTTAAGCAATTGCCACCACTACTCGACTGTGAGTTTAACCTTATCCTTCTCCACCAGTACAAATACCTGCTGCTGAGCTAGTCAGTCCATCAACTTTGATCAATACACGCAATAAATAGTTAGCAATAAGTGCTTGAATCCACCAGTAGCTCTCGTATCTTACTCTGCTGCTCATTTCTCTATTGTTACACATTTAGACGACAAGAACTTGCATTTTGACTAGCCTTTGTTACACTTTAATGTGAAATATCACCACTGTGATAATGAAAATAAGTGGTTTCATTCAACACACCAACAAGATCATTACTGTCCACGACATCAAAATACATCAGTTAATTCCGATATTTGCCGGCCGAAGTGGCCGTGCGGTTAAAGGCGCTGCAGTCTGGAACCGCAAGCCCGCTACGGTCGCAGGTTCGAATCCTGCCTCGGGCATGGATGTTTGTGGTGTCCTTAGGTTAGATAGGTTTAACTAGTTCTAAGTTCTAGGGGACTAATGACCTCAGCAGTTGAGTCCCATAGTGCTCAGAGCCATTTGAACCATTTGAATTCCGATATTTGTTGTGCAATGCAAACTCTTGTCCCCAGTGACAACCTTACTGACCAATGCAACAAGAGCCGCTACGTTAGTATTACGCCACTGGCTAATAATTAAAGCATTTCTGTACCAAATATTCTAATAAACATGCTACATGAACTGGTAACCCAGAACAAACAAAAACAAAAACACTAACTATTCTATACACAAATGTTAATGAAATACAATTACACTTGCTGTCCCTTCAAGAATGAAACATATAATTAAAAAAAATTTACACAATTACAAGTACAAATACATTATTCCCTATCTTGCGAGTCACATGGAATCATTTCATTCTGTGATTTTATTGGGGTCAAAAAAGTTGCTGACAGGTTCCCTAGAAACACTGTCTCGGTGTCAAGCTCTCCCATGGTTACCCGGACGAGAGTCTTTAAGTCACTCAAATCGGCATTTTGAACACGCACTGAACAGTAAACTGTATCTCACATTAAACACAAATGTCATAGTCACTCTCAGCGCACCATCCACACGAATCTGGTCGTCCAGAAATAGCCCTACAACTACTATTACCCACGGTTCTGTCCTTTCAGTTCATGGTGTAATTAAAAGTCGTAAGTTCCAACAAACAGCACTTATTCCCGCACCAATTAAAGAAATGTCTCCAACTACAATTGCAAATGTCAATGTCCCTCTTTACTTTCTTGCGTTCATACAATAATTAGTCACCAAGTGACAACTGTCCTCTTTAAGTATACCAAGCGTCCCACATGCAATTCACATAGCACACTTAACCAGTCACTGCCAAAGTTTTATGGATCCCACCGTTCAGTGGTCAAGACAAAACAAAACAACAAAATCTTTTCCACCACTCACAACGTGGCAACACCAGTCTTTCACTTTCCACCTTATGGAGACATACGAGCAGTCATCTTGCTTCACAGCTCCACAGACCAGTACTAGTTAATAGTTGCTGGTAACAAATGCCCGCCGGACTCTGCCGCGCGTCGTTCATTCTGCCGTTGCTCCGCCGTTGAGCAGGATACTTTCCCCAGTCGTAAGGGTGGGGGAACTTATGAATAGCCAGTGGTATGTGCGTGTCGCCCCAGGCCGTTGACCTGCTGTAGCGGGCGCGTGGAGTGTACCCCGACCGGCAGTGTAGTGGGGAGTGCCGCGGCTCTGTCGCCCGTCGCCATGGCGATGTCAGCTCAGCCTCGCTAGCAGTAGGGCGCGTTCTGCGTAGCATCTCAGCGCTACGACACCCAATCAGTCAGACCCTTCCATGCATCTCGCAACATTACAGACAAAAGGATATTCTTACAGTATTTAAATACTCATTGATTACATGTATGATCTATTAGATAGATTGGTAATAAAAGAATCTTTGTTCTAAAAAACATAAAATTATACACCTTAGTTTTCTACACATACCACATCAACATTTATCCCTTTTCTATATACAGCCCACACTTGTGCTATTGATAGTACCTGTCGTCCCTCATAGAAAACATGAAAGCGTAAAAAAAAAAAAAAAAAAGGAATAATAAGCAATCTATACAGCTCATAATTACAATATCAAATAGTAGGCTACTCTAACATCTATCACAGTGAAAATATTAGAAACTGTTTATTCTAAAACTACAATATACAGTGAACCTTTGTGCTAGTGACAGACTGAAATTAATACCACTTGAAAGTGTTCTAACAAAAAAATAATAAATAATCTACACAGCTCACAATTACCTACCACATGTTATTAAATAGTAAACCACTTTAACATCCTAACACAATAAACATTTTAGAAACTAATGACTCTAAATCTACAATGTACAATGCACCTTTGTGCTTGCGACAGACTGAAATTAGTATCTCTTTATATATTTTACCTTTTTATTATATATAACAACATTTCTAGGACATGTATGAACCATCCACATGATGCCAGATCCTGACCTGCCATCGAGGTTCATCCAAATCAAACAATAACACAATAGTGTTTTAGGTATGGATCGGTAGCATCCCCTTTACAGGAGTGTGCGCATTGATCACACTACTCTACGACTCTTCCTCACCAGACATCACATTTTCCTTCTCATTCATTCCATTAATACACTAACAGAATAGGTCTAGAAGTCAGCTAACCTTAACACCACCACACTCACGACAACATACCATACCTTTGCTCCCTTATACTCAACCACATAACACATGAAGCTGCTTCGGAGATAGCTTTCCAGTCTCCGAATTCGTCCTTTCACTCTGGCACCTCTCTCCATCGGCTTACCTCTGCATTCACTTTACCGATTATTCATCCTGCTAAATATCAACTTAGAATTGCGACATTTCATCTAAGAACAAAAAATACACAAATTATTCATCCTGCAAAATAACTGTACACATTCTTGGTACCGTTTTGATTAGTTATACTGGTACCAGGCTTCAACAACAACAACAACAAAAATAATTTTTTTCATATAGCAATTGTTATGGTAAGAATTACATTTACACTTATATTACATCTTACGTCAGTATTCCACAACGTTCACCATCTGGATCTCATACTCCCTTTATGTCCTTTCACGTTGTGCAGTTGTCCTCATCTCTTCATTCGTATTTCAGCTCTCCGTCCGTCGATTACTCCATCATTTCCTGGTCTTCCTTCGCCATTCGCATCAATCTCGATTGCAGCATACACAGGCCTCTCTGTAACATACCTCGAAGACACCTCCACATTATTAGTTCTACTCAGCTTTATTTACCACTGTTTCATCACGTCGAATCTCTCTTTATTAATCACACTGCTTCACGTCACTTCTCTCCTTAAATATCACCTTTATCCACTACTATTTATCACGTCACTTCTCTATCTACCATCTTTATACACTCATTAATCATCACGTCGTTTCTGCTTGATCCTTATTCATATGACAAAAAAAAAAGCGTACAATAACACACTGTCGACTCCTATTCATGCCTCATTCAACCAGTCTATTCCGTCATACTTCCTGACATTCCGCCTGAAAATTCTTATGTTCGATTTGACCCTGCACAACGTTACACACCACAAATAAATGCACTGACTATCTACCATAACTTGCCTACTTTCGATCTATCCGTAACTTTTCCATAATTTGATGTTAGAAATGTAACGAAGCCCACACGATTGTTTTCCCTTGATCGTCTCAATTGTGACAATGATTGTCCTGTCGTGAACGCAATGACTGCCTATCCTCTCTTCGCCCATCATTTTGATTTTCCCTTCTTCTTCCATCTCTGTCCCATCTTCTATTTTCCCGGTTTGACGGTCGATATTCCCATGAATTCTGCCCCCTATTTCCTCGCCATTTTCCATTCCTGTCATTCCTCTGATTCCATGCTCTCCTGCCATTCTGATACTTTCCGCCGTTCCTATTCTCCACTCTGTCTGACCTATGAGTCGTGTCTCCGTTCACGATGTTCCTCTCATTACAACTGCTGAAATGACGCAGAATCGTCTAAGCCTCTGCCTGCTATCGCTATATCTCTGCGCAATCTCACTGGCAACTTCGTTATACAGATCCTAATGAGCTCCCCAGGTTTGTATGGAACATCCAAATATCTATTTCGTCTCAGCATTTCCTGATAGCACGACACAGGATCTCTTATACTACCTTCGTTACAATTTGGCATCATCAATATGCTTTGCTTAACCTGGTCCTGCTTACTTTTCGGCCAGAAGTCATTTAAATACTTGTCACAAAATATCTTGTAGCTACTACAGTCTTTAATAACTTCCTGCATTTTCGCTCTAGCCTCGTCCCTCAAATGGTTACACACAAACTTCGTTTTGAGGAGCAGTCCCCACCATGAAGGTAATGAATCTTGAAATTGAGACAGCCTTGGACTATACCCAGTTGGGTTTGCCACCTGTTTTATCCGACACAACCGTTCTTCTAACTCTCTGAGTTCGTCTTCCGCTTTCTGCCTATTTTCGTTTTTTGAATTTATCTCACTCTCCCTCTGCAATCTACCTGATGGTGTGTCACCTTCGCTACTGCACATTATTTGCAACTGTGCTAGTTCTTCCCTATGTTTCCTATTTATTTCTAATTGTGCCTCTTTAAACTGTAATGGTGATTGTATCTCCTCCTGATCGGCATAAACCTCTTGCTGCGTACTGTCAGAACCCGTCTCCCCTCTTATACTGATCTTTTCTACATCTGCACTAATCTTATTCTTTCTGACCACTATCTCCGCAACTTCATCCCTGTGTTTATTTAGCGCCACTTCTTGCCGGGTGATTTGAGCTTCCACGCTGTCTAATGCCCCTTGTTTATCTGCAAGTATGTCCTCCAGTACCTCTTTGATTCGCTCATCTGGCAACACGTCCCTACGTTCTGTAATATCACTCTCTATTGCAATTATTCGTACCTCCAAGTTATTGGCTTTTTCTTTCACGGCATCATATACTTGCTTCATCGCACCCAGATTCTTCTCCCCCTCATCTAACCGATTATTAACTGCGGACAGACGCTCATCGATAACTGTGTGTAACTTCCTCATTGCCTCTTTATTTCCCTTATCCATTGCCTCCAGTCTTTCCTTATTTGCTTCCAATCTTCCCTTAGTTGCTTCAAATCTTTCCTTATTCTCCCTATCTCTCTCCTTATTATCTCTACTCATCGCTTCTAATCTTTCCTTATTATCTTTAAATCTTTCCTTATTCTCCCTTTCTCTCTCCTTATTATCTCTATCCATCCTCTGTAAAAACTGCAGTAGCACACTGTCATTTGCTACTTTCGACGTGCTCACCTCGTTCGCCTGTAAAACCATAGCTTCCCTAAGGGTAGCTGCACTTTCACTGCATACCTGACCTAATCCCGGCTCGCCCGCGTCGTCGGGAAAAGCCCCCGATTGTGAACAAAGCCCGCCGCTCAAAGGATCACCCAGCAGTGGTCCACTGAACAATTCAATCCCTTCCGAGTATTTGCCGTTCCCGCTCATTAGCCCATGGTCGACACCTACTTCCTGCTGCACTGCTATGTTCACCCCAGAATCGCTATTCTCCATGGTGACTACACTTTTCGACTGCAACCTAGTTACTACGGACATTACGCAAAAAAATTATGCAACGATCTTCCAGCCTTGGACGATATAGCAATTAATTACATAAAAAAAATAAAAGATCCTCACCAATCCAGAAAGAAATTGCAAACAGAAAAAATTTTACTTCTTAGCGCTATCGCAATATATTCCATCAAAAAAACATTCTTAACAGCAAACACTAACAGCAAAATATCCTGGCAGGGTCGAAATTATGAGAGGCACCCACATGCCTTGCTCATACTGTGGCATCAAGCAGTCAGGCCTGCAAGATGAGTGGTCTGCCAAGCGAGTGGATTCATTCTTATTTATCGAGTAACATGAACTCTAGTACTCACACTTAAGACACAAGTTATCCTCCTATACTATTAATACGCAACGGAAACACGCATCTGACTATCAGTATTTTACAGAACTCTGACTGTACACTATGCACTGGCAATACCACATCTTCTTTCCTTTTTATCTTTTATTTAACGGCTTTTATCAACACATGGCCACCGCATTGAATATGAACGGCGCACACATTATAAATTCGGGACATTATGACAACATACAATCTACATCTACATCTACATCTACATTGATACTCCGCAAGCCACCCAACGGTGTGTGGCGGAGGGCACTTTACGTGCCACTGTCATTACCTCCCTTTCCTGTTCCAGTCGCGTATGGTTCGCGGGAAGAACGACTGTCTGAAAGCCTCCGTGCGCGCTCTAATCTCTCTAATTTTACATTCGTGATCTCCTCGGGAGGTATAAGTAGGGGGAAGCAATATATTCGATACCTCATCCAGAAACGCACCCTCTCGAAACCTGGCGAGCAAGCTACACCGCGATGCAGAGCGCCTCTCTTGCAGAGTCTGCCACTTGAGTTTATTAAACATCTCCGTAACGCTATCACGGTTACCAAATAACCCGGTGACAAAACGCGCCGCTCTTCTTTGGATCCTCTCTATCTCCTCCGTCAACCCGACCTGGTACGGATCCCACACTGATGAGCAATACTCAAGTATAGGTCGAACGAGTGTTTTGTAAGCCACCTCCTTTGTTGATGGACTACATTTTCTAAGCACTCTCCCAATGAATCTCAACCTGGTACCCGCCTTACCAACAATTAATTTTATATGATCATTCCACTTCAAATCGTTCCGTACGCACACTCCCAGATATTTTACAGAAGTAACTGCTACCAGTGTTTGTTCCGCTATCATATAATCATACAATAAAGGATCCTTCTTTCTATGTATTCGCAATACATTACATTTGTCTATGTTAAGGGTCAGTTGCCACTCCCTGCACCAAGTGCCTATCCGCTGCAGATCTTCCTGTATTTCGCTACAATTTTCTAATGCAGCAACTTCTCTGTATACTACAGCATCATCCGCGAAAAGCCGCATGGAACTTCCGACACTATCTACTAGGTCATTTATATATATTGTGAAAAGCAATGGTCCCATAACACTCCCCTGTGGCACGCCACAGGTTACTTTAACGTCTGTAGACGTCTCTCCATTGATAACAACATGCTGTGTTCTGTTTGCTAAAAACTCTTCAATCCAGCCACACAGCTGGTCTGATATTCCGTAGGCTCTTACTTTGTTTATCAGGCGACAGTGCGGAACTGTATCGAACGCCTTCCGGAAGTCAAGAAAAATAGCATCTACCTGGGAGCCTGTATCTAATATTTTCTGGGTCTCATGAACAAATAAGGCGAGTTGGGTCTCACACGATCGCTGTTTCCGGAATCCATGTTGATTCCTACATAGTAGATTCTGGGTTTCCAGAAATGACATGATACGCGAGCAAAAAACATGTTCTAAAATTCTACAAGAGATCGACGTAAGAGATATAGGTCTATAGTTTTGCGCATCTGCTCGACGACCCTTCTTGAAGACTGGGACTATCTGTGCTCTTTTCCAATCATTTGGAACCCTCCGTTCCTCTAGAGACTTGCGGTACACGGCTGTTAGAAGGGGGGCAAGTTCTTTCGCGTACTCTGTGTAGAATCGAATTGGTATCCCGTCAGGTCCAGTGGACTTTCCTCTATTGAGTGATTCCAGTTGCTTTTCTATTCCTTGGACACTTATTTCGATGTCAGCCATTTTTTCGTTTGTGCGAGGATTTAGAGAAGGAACTGCAGTGCGGTCTTCCTCTGTGAAACAGCTTTGGAAAAAGGTGTTTAGTATTTCAGCTTTACGCGTGTCATCCTCTGTTTCAATGCCATCATCATCCCGTAGTGTCTGGATATGGTGTTTCGAGCCACTTACTGATTTAACGTAAGACCAGAACTTCCTAGGATTTTCTGTCAAGTCGGTACATAGAATTTTACTTTCGAATTCAATGAACGCTTCACGCATAGCCCTCCTTACGCTAACTTTGACATCGTTTAGCTTCTGTTTGTCTGAGAGGTTTTGGCTGCGTTTAAACTTGGAGTGGAGCTCTCTTTGCTTTCGCAGTAGTTTCCTAACTTTGTTGTTGTACCACGGTGGATTTTTCCCGTCCCTCACAGTTTTACTCGGCACGTACCTGTCTAAAACGCATTTTACGATTGCCTTGAACTTTTTCCATAAACACTCAACATTGTCAGTGTCGGAACAGAAATTTTCGTTTTGATCTGTTAGGTAGTCTGAAATCTGCCTTCTATTACTCTTGCTAAACAGATAAACCTTCCTCCCTTTTTTTTATATTCCTATTAACTTCCATATTCAGGGATGCTGCAACGGCCTTATGATCACTGATTCCCTGTTCTGTACATACAGAGTCGAAAAGTTCGGGTCTGTTTGTTATCAGTAGGTCCAAGATGTTATCTCCACGAGTCGGTTCTCTGTTTAATTGCTCGAGGTAATTTTCGGATAGTGCACTCAGTATAATGTCACTCGATGCTCTGTCCCTACCACCCGTCCTAAACATCTGAGTGTCCCAGTCTATATCTGGTAAATTGAAATCTCCACCTAAGACTATAACATGCTGAGAAAATTTATGTGAAATGTATTCCAAATTTTCTCTCAGTTGTTCTGCCACTAATGCTGCTGAGTCGGGAGGTCGGTAAAAGGAGCCAATTATTAACCTAGTTCGGTTGTTTAGTGTAACCTCCACCCATAATAATTCACAGGAACTATCCACTTCTACTTCACTACAGGATAAACTACTACTAACAGCGACGAACACTCCACCACCGGTTGCATGCAATCTATCCTTTCTAAACACCGTCTGTACCTTTGTAAAAATTTCGGCAGAATTTATCTCTGGCTTAAGCCAGCTTTCTGTACCTATAACGATTTCAGCTTCGGTGCTTTCTATCAGTGCTTGAAGTTCCGGTACTTTGCCAACGCAGCTTCGACAGTTGACAATTACAATACCGATTGCTGCTTGGTCCCCGCATGTCCTGACTTTGCCCCGCACCCGTTGAGGCTGTTGCCCTTTCTGTACTTGCCCAAGGCCATCTAACCTAAAAAACCGCCCAGCCCACGCCACACAACCCCTGCTACCCGTGTAGCCGCTTGTTGCGTGTAGTGGACTCCTGACCTATCCAGCGGAACCCGAAACCCCACCACCCTATGGCGCAAGTCGAGGAATCTGCAGCCCACACGGTCGCAGAACCGTCTCAGCCTCTGATTCAGACCCTCCACTCGGCTCTGTACCAAAGGTCCGCAGTCAGTCCTGTCGACGATGCTGCAGATGGTGAGCTCTGCTTTCATCCCGCTAGCGAGACTGGCAGTCTTCACCAAATCAGATAGCCGCCGGAAGCCAGAGAGGATTTCCTCCGATCCATAGCGACAGACATCATTGGTGCCGACATGAGCGACCACCTGCAGATGGGTGCACCCTGTACCCTTCATGGCATCTGGAAGGACCCTTTCCACATCTGGAATGACTCCCCCCGGTATGCACACGGAGTGCACATTGGTTTTCTTCCCCTCTCTTGCTGCCATTTCCCTAAGGGGCCCCATTACGCGCCTGACGTTGGAGCTCCCAACTACCAGTAAGCCCACCCTCTGCGACTGCCCGGATCTTGCAGACTGAGGGGCAACCTCTGGAACAGGACAAGCAGCCATGTCAGGCCGAAGATCAGTATCAGCCTGAGACAGAGCCTGAAATTCGAAGGAAAAGTCCACCAATCTTTTTCTTTTCACTATCTTCTTTATTCCGATAAATTCTCTAACCTAGACACACAAATTCTATAACCTACAACAATAGCACATGAGAAATTCCGCCAAGTGGGCATCGCTTTACATTGGTGAATCTCTATATTATGGTCTCGTAATTATTTAACGCCACAGTGCCCTTTCTGGATAGGATGGTGGATCTTCTATTATATCTCACACTTCGACTCTCACAATCATCATCACGAAACTTTCCTCCAGATCGAGCGATACAGAAGGAACAAGAATAACCCACTAATCTTTTGAAACTACCTTGCTACTCTCCCATGCAAACTACACATACCCAAATTACATGACATACATCACACTGCAATAAGAAATACAAAACACTAAATAGTCACAACACTATCACTTTCAGCTTTCCCACTTCAATTAATATTTATCCCAGTTTCACACGACACTGCCCCACTTCGTAATTCTACTTTCCTACTATGAACTCTGGAGATATATGCTCGTCTTCCTGTGCAATGCAAGCCAAGTGGCGTTGCTGGATAGACGGCCGACTCACCTTGCTTCTCTCTTAGAGTTTGAATCTAGCGTCACACGGAATCATATAACGCAAAGTAATATTAAGAATGTATTCATCACACACGCGAGTCCTCAACTGATACCATGGACGAGTACTTCTCTTTATCTTTTATCTCATACACAGTTTGAGACTCACCCAATACTCACCACGTGGAAGTACTCGTCTCTAATTTCAAGTCCTGCACACGCCATTTCTTAAATATTTCAATTTATGGTACACACGCTATTTCTTAAATATTTCAACTTATTGTACACACGCTAGTAATTCAGCTTAACTTAAGCACATGGAAGTATTTAAACTTTTCGCTACACATGGTTTCATTATGCCGTTGGTCACTTCCAAAGATTATTACGATCCCATGAAGATTACCTGCCTGACACTTAATTCTCCCCACAAAAGTTCCTGAAATAGAGAAATTATTATTTCAAACTACTCTTAAATATTCCACATGCATACCATGTCTCCACTCTTTCGTCATTACGGAGCACAACTAAAAAAGGTCTTAACAGCACAAGATCCAGCGGCAGAGTGCTGAAACATGGCCGTTCTCTAGGTCATCTCGTACCTCTGTCGAGGTGGGGGAAGACCATGCTACCGTATTGGTCAGCCACATTTCAGGCACTCAAAGCTCAGGTACATTTCATCTCTTTGGTCCCACCAAAGGTGGCCTAAGGATCGACTCAAAGATGATCATGTATTCACACTCACTATCTGCAGTTAGCAGACGACCATACATTAATTCATTTCACAGATCTCACGAAACTGGATGTAGGGATTTACTTTGTGGGAGTGCACATGTGATCAATTAAATAAATAAATTGTCATTCTTTCCCACACTGGTATCCAGCTTCGCTGTATTAATTGAAATTGAGTTATTTTACAAAAATAATGTGTTGTTCTGACAAAAATAATGAAGTATGTTGTACCTATTTTCAATGTCGGGCGGTACTGTACCCTTTCAAGGTTAAGGACTTGGTCGTCGGCGGAGAAGGAAGGCCGGATGCCACATTGGGTAAGGGGAAGGAGGTGGTGTTGGTTATGGTGGCGGTGAATACGGTGAGAGAGGATGGCCTCGAAGACCTTACTGAACATGGAGGTGAGGCAGATGGGACGATAGGAAAAGGCATCAGATGGGGGTTTGTTATGTTTAGGGAACAGCAGGACATGGGAAGTCTTCGACAGGTCAGGGTAAAATCCAGTGGAGAGGAGAACATTGTTGAAGGTAGCAAGGACAGACAGGAAGGATGTGGGGGATTCCTTGAGGTGGCGGTAGATGACGCCATCATGACCAGGGGTGGTGTTGAGTTTGGAGCGGAGGACGATTGTGGTGATGGTGCAGTAATGGGAGTGTTGATGTCTGAGGGCTGTAACCGATCCAAGTACTGGAAGCTAGGGGCGAGCGGGGGGACAGAGGTGTCCGTGCCGTCAAGGATGGTGGGGAAGAGGGAATACTCAAAATGGGGATCGTCAGGAATGGAGAAGACCTCGGATAGGTGTGAAGCAAAATGTTTAGCCTTACTGAGGTAGTCAGGAAAGGGTCAATCGTCATGGAGTATGGGGTAATGCAGGGTGGGATGGCTACCAGTAAGGCGGTGGAAGGCTGACCAGTACTTGGAGGAGTTGACAGGGAGGGTGGAGTTGAGGCGTGTGCATGTCTGGCGCCAGTCCCAGAGTTTTCTTGTTGTAAGGAGTTCCCAGATGTGTCGCTATAATTGCCGGTGGTGGGTGAGAGTATCCAGGTCACGGCTGCGGAGGAAGGAGCGGTAGAGACAGGTGGATTGACGCAGAAGAAGGGCTGCCTGTGGAGGAAACGTTGGGCAGTGAGAGTGGATGAGTTTGGAAGGGACATGAGCCTCCACAGCGTCAGTTATGGCCTTCTGGAGGAAGGAAGAGGCATGGGTGATGTCATCAGGGTGGTGAAAGGTGAGGGGGTGGCTTTCGACCTGTAAGGCAATGGATTCCTGTTAGGCATCCTAATTGGCACAGTGGACAGGCTCTGGAGGGGCAGCTGTGTGGGTGGCTGCAGGGACGGGACAGGTAGAGGAGATGGTGAGGACAGGGAGATGGTCACTACCAATGGGATCGAGGACATAAACGGCGATGCAACCAAGGAGGTTGGGGAAGCGAGGATAACATTGGGGGTGGAGTAACTTTCAGGATGGGTGTGCTGTGAGAGAGGAACAAGGTCAACATGGAGGGTGGCAAGGAACTGATGCCACCACCAAAGGGTGGTAGGGTCACAGCTGTGGATGTTGAGGTCAGCGGCGATCACATAGATGGAGAAGGTACGGTCAACATGGGAAATGAAGTCAAAGGGGAGAGGACCTGCATGGCAGATATAGATAGGTGGCACAGGTGATGGTGAGGGAGGGAAAAAATAGGCTGAAGAGTTCGGACGGGTCATTGAGGATGGGTTGTGGCTGGACAGGGAGATGCTTGAGGTGGCCTATAGCGACCTCGCCTTGGGCTAGGGGTAGGGGATTGTCGGTGCAGTGAAAGAAATAGGGGGAGGTGCGGACAACAGGGTGGGGTTGGAGGAAGGTTTCATTAAGGATGGAGGAGTCTACCTGGTGCTGGGAGTGGGTATGCATGAAGAGGTATTTGTTTGCAGGGAGGGAGAGAATGTTGAGGTAGAGGAGATGATACTGCTGATGCGCCATGAAGTTGGAGGTGGGAAAGATGCGGGAATGGGAGACAGGAGCCTAAACAAGGGTGTCAAGGCAGGTGATGGTAAAGTGGGCCTGGTTGTGGGAGTAGGTGGCATAGGTGTTTAAGTGGAAAACAGAGCGGGTGGCAAGAGAAATCTGCTGGAGTGTGTGGGGGCGCTGGAAGCAGTGGATGTTCTGCAGGACAATGGTGAGGAGCTGGATGATGTCTTCTGCTGTAGGCGGAGGACGGAGGGAACTGTGATGGTGGATGGTTGAGTAGACGGGGCGAACAGGGACAGTGAGTTCAGGGTTTGTGGGAGGGGGTTTGTCTTTGCATTTGGAGGAATAGGTGGGGTGAGGTTCATTGCAGGTGTTGCAGGAAGGGGGGAGGCGAGGTTGGGACACTGATCAAGGAAGTGGGAGGCTTCACAATGGGGGCAGGTGGGTGGGTTCTTGCAGTTTTGGTTGAGGTGGTCGTTGTACAGGCGACAGCCCTGGCAGCGGTAGGACTGAGGAGGGGAACGTGACAGGTCAACAGGGTGGCAGCAGTTGAAAATCAGGACTCCCTGCATGAGGAGGTGGTCGATGGAGGAGGTGGACTCGCTAAATATACACATGATGAAAGTAGGGCCAGAGGAGTTGTAAATACGGCGGGCCAAGTGGACTTCCAGGGCAGGGTGGGCGTTCAGTTCTGCCAACACCTCAGCCTCCATGACCAGAGTGCTGAGTTTTGTGATGACGGCAGTGGGGGTCGGCGGATGACGAGGCAGTTGGGGCTGATGAGGAGAGGAGGATGTAAGGAAGGGGGTGAGGGATGCATGGGGCCCAAAGGTGATGCAGGGAAGAAGCCGGAGGAGATCAGTATGGAAAGAGGGAGAGGGAGACTTGATGACAACAGTCTCTGCGAGGGATAAGTTGGGTGATGGGTGCAGTGGGGATGTAATTTTGGATTTCAAGGGTGAGGGTGCGAGCATCCAGGAATTTCGGATCAGGGTTGGCTAGGACGATGGTATACGGGGAGGGGGCTGGAGAGGAGGGAGATGGGGTGGTATCCATGGAAGAGTCAGAGGGAGGTGGGGTGGGTAGTGGATTTTTGGAGGATTTTTATGCAGGTCTTGACTGGGAGGAGGGATGAGGGACTGGATGGATGGGGAGGTGGTGGAAGGCAGGGCCCTCCTGTGAGGCAGTAGCACCGAGTGAGAGGGTAGGGCACTCTGTGGCAGCGACTGTGGCGCAGTGGGGGGTGACTCTGACTCGGGCAGGGGAAGCAGTGGTAGTTGCAGGGGGGAGAGCGGGAAATTCGTCTCGGTGGGCGACAGGAGCGGAAGGGGGGCGGGAGCAGGGGCAGGGCCAGGGTCAGGAGCAGGAGCAGGAGCAGGTGCAGGAGCAGGGGTAGGAGCAGGAATGACATTCAGGTGGGGATACAGTGATGAGCAGAGATAGATGGGGAGGAGACTGTGAGTAGGGGAGGTGGATGAGACAGGTTAATCCCAGAGGAAGCACTCCATGATGTTACAGTGGGAGCAGGTGAAGGGGAGATGATGGTGGTAGCTGGGGTGTCCACGATTGCAGGCAGTCCCCAAGGGCAACAGGAGAAGCCGAAGTACAAAAGGAACTAAAATGGGGGGTGGCGACGAGCACTGGGCGGCGGCGAGCACAGGGAGACGGCGGCGGCGTCAGCAGCAGCAGCAGTATCAGCGAGAGACGGCGACCCGGCGGCGGCGGTGGCGGCGGCGACCGGACGGCGGGCAGCAGTGACAGCTTGCAGATGGGCAACAACACGACAGGTGCGGTTGGGGATCTTCTACGTCGAAGATACACCCTGAGTGTAGCCCAGGCTGTGTGAGTCCTCGGTCAGGAGGTGAGGGAACCAACCCTCGAATCCGTCCGGGCACCTGTGCTCCAGGCTTATAGCACAGCAGCGGGCGCTGATAGGCTGCCGTGTGGGGTGTGGCCAGCACACAGGGGCGCTGCTGCCGCCCAGGTATGTGCGTTCTGGCAGGCTTCCGAACTCGACGTGTCGCGATGCCAGAGTTTGGAACTTTACTTGCTAATTAATACACATGGGGGAATTGTCACACTTGATATGTCGAAGTATGCTATGATTGTGTTTACCATTCGCAATAAACGTAATTTAAATTCTACGTGGCTAATATCGGTTGCTGATACACTCCCTGGACTTACCTAAAAAGAACATCTGAGATGTGGCTATTTGGTGGTTTCACATTAGAAACTACAAGGAGGAAGGACACTCCTTGACCTCGCTACCTACCCGCTTTCACAGGCAGTGATTTGTGCACACGTGAGTAAGTGTAGCGTATGATTTTCTCAGAAGCGCTCTCTATCAGAAATGTTGCTCCAAGGCTTTGATAAAAACAGGAGCCACAATTCAATTTTTTGCAGCTATGGCTTTTAATTTCTGGTAAGTGTTATGAATCATGTTGCTAATGACTGTGAAACAACCAAATCTTCAAATGTGTGTGAAATCCTATGGGACTTAACTGCTAAGGTCATCAGTCCCTAAGCTTACACATTACTTAACCTAAATTATCCTAAGGACAAACACACACACCCATGCCCGAGAGGGGACTCGAACCTCCGCCGGTACCAGCGATACAGTCCAGCCTTAGACCGCTTGGCTAATCCCACGCGCCTGTGAAACATCCCCTTAGAAAATTATGTATTACTGTGGTGATAAACCTCTTACGTTATTTGATTTTCAAACAGCTGAGCAAAACTGAACGTACTCAGACATTTATCTCTTTACTTATTCTTATCATCAATATACTGACTCACAATTTTTTTAAGCGCAACGCAATCTGACTTTCAATGAGCCCTACAAAAGTCCGCCCCCAGTAGCAGAGTGGTCAGCGTGACAGACTCTCGATCCTAAGGTCCCGGGTTCGATTCCCTGCTGAGTCGGAGATTTTCTCCGCTCACGGACTGGGTGTTGTGTTGTCCTAACCATCGTCATTTCATCCCCATCGACGCGCAAGTCACCGAAGTGGCGTCAAATCGAAAGACTTGCACCAGTCGAGCGGTCTACCCGACAGGAGGCACTCGTCACACGACATTTGTTTTATCCCTACAAAAGAATGGCCGTGACTAACAGTAGCCTATACCTTTCATGAAGTTAACTCACAAAAATCCTCGTTACTTAAACTACTGCATTACAGCGTGCACCAATACTGCCAGCTAAATAAAAGATTCTAACTACTGAAGGCACCAACTACTGATAGGCATAGTTAGCACATGAAAGATTTTGATAGAGAACAAACAATGTATATACCTTAATAATGTTGAAAAGTCATCATATATATATATATATATATATATATATATATATATATATATATATATGTGTGTGTGTGTGTGTGTGTGTGTGTGTGTGTGTGTGTGTGTATATATATATCAGTTCATGATATGCAGTATTAGAAATTTACTCTTTCTGATGGGCACACGTCCAGATTGTCCGCTCTCAAAATTCTGCCATCTCTCTCCCCACATCCACCACTGCTGGCGGCTCACCTCCAACTTACGCTACGTGCGGTTCACATCCAACTGCCCAACACTACAATAGCGAATAATCCAACAATGCAAACCAGCCATAAACTGCACACAGCACATTCAGTGATTTTCATACAGAGCGCTATGTGGCGGTACCAACATAGAAACCTAAACAGCCTACATACAACTGTAACTCGTGACATAAGAACAGTCGTAAAAATATCCAGAGACGAGTAGCACGGATTTTCAATGACAATAATTTTCACATCTGACATGAAATTCCCCTGCCTGAGAACTGAGGTCCATCTCAACCAGTTCCCAAGTGTACATTTCGTAAGGAGCTGTGTGCAGTGCAGGTGCGGAGTTGAATACCTCTAAGAGTGTCACAGCTGACATCGGCACATAATGCTGCACGCCTCCAGTGGGCCAAACAGCACAGGAACCGGACAGTAGGTGACTGGGTGTGCGTGTGGTTTTGGCTGAAGGGTCGCCATTTCCCCAAACTAAGCGAGGCGTCGAGGGTACCGGTGGTCCAGTGAGCTGTGTGGAGGAGGTTACCATCAATATAAACAAGGAAGCTTACTTCAACGTATTCATGATGTGTGTGCTATGGCCAATCACGTCTTCCCACAAGAGATTGTACATACCCACAAGACACATTCCTGGTTTTCCAGTCATTCACACACCCTATCACCTCTCGAGTGGGCCACTAAGGAACCAGGTCCTAAACAGCGGCGCTGTTGATTACTACTTTTCATCTGTTATAGTCCAGTCGTTACCTGTAATGTTTGGACTATACCAGATGAAACTGCAACAGCACCACTGTTTTGTTAATCTGACGGATCTGACCATCAACAATGGGCTCTTACTGGATATGACACATCTGAAGGAACTCGTGGATCTTCTTCGTAGACGAATTAAGGCTATTATCTAGGCTAGAGTCGGTGTTACAAGGTGTCACGGTCATGTCCTCCAGGAACGACAGATTTTTTGTTCGTGGTGCTTAAAATTGGCGGCCTGTCATAGTTTGCGATAGTATCAACTTATGGATTGTGTAGCCTTTAATGGCATTCGCTTGGCTCCACGGAGAACGTAGAGCGACGGTTTTTCTGCTAACTAAAATGGTGTCCCTTTATTCCGAGATCTTCACTGAAATCTGACCACCATTATTTATTAGTGGTCAATGGTGATTGAACGGTTCTGATTTATTTGATCGGACTATGATGAAGCTTCCGCGCTATTGCATCACACCAGGCGATAGTTCAGTACAGATAGTGAAATACTCACATACCTTGAAGCTTTAAACACAGCAGTGTTACGTATGTGGTTTCATAGTTTACAGCGGTTATAGATTCAGAGGTAGCTTTTGACAATACTGACTGTAACAACATCTTTTCAATTATCTACAGTTCACACATAAACCAGAAACAATACTGACGTTTCAAGAGTCGAATGAGAGGAAGAGAATGAAGCATAGTTGTAGCCTACCCCCATGCTATTCAGTCTGTACATCCAGAGAAACGTAAAGGAGTAGGAAGAGGAGATCAGTGAGGAAATGAAAGTTCAGCGACCAGAAGTAAAATCTTGATGATTTGTATATGACACTGTAATTCCGCCAGAGACGCCAAAAGTCATGGGACAGCAGTTGAACGGTGTAGAGCGGTGTACTGCAAGGAAGCAAGAGAGAGGATGTTGTTGTGGGTACCCAGTCTCCTCTTTCTACAGCGCAAATGCACACATGGTATTAAAAGATTTATTTACATGAGATGGAAACATTTACGTAACTTGAATGCTGTTGTGGTCTTAATTCGTTTGATGCAGGTCTCCATGCTACTTTATCGTGTGCAAGGTTCTTCATCTCCCAGTACCAACTGCAACCTACATCCTCCTCAATCTGTTTAGTGTATTTATCTCTTGGACTCACTCTACGATTTTTACGCTCCACGCTGCCCTCCAATACTAAATTTCTGATCCCTTCATGCCCTAAAATATGCCCTACCAACCGATCCCTTCTTCTAGTCAAGTTGTGCCACAACTTTCTCTTCTCTCCAATTGTATTCAGTACTTCCTCAGTATCTGTGTGATTTACCCATCTAATCTTCAGCATTTTTCCGTAGCACCATATTTCGAAATCTACTATTCCGTTCTTATCTAAACTATTTGTCGTCCACGTTTCACTTCCATACATGGCTAAACTCCATACAAATACTTTCAGAAACGACCTCCTGACACTTAAATCTATTCTCGATGTCAACAAATTTCTCTTCATCAGAAACGCTTTCCACTCTGCATTTTATATCCTCTCTACTTCCACCATCATCAGTTATTTTGCTCCCCAAATAGCGAATCTCATGTACTACTTTAAGCGTCTCATTTCCTAATCTAATTCCCGCAGCATCACCCGATTTAATTCGACTATATTCCATTATCCTCGTTTTGCTTTTGTTGATTTCTATCTTATATCCCCCTTTCAAGACACTGTCCATTCCGTTCAACTGCTGTTCCAAGTCCTTCGCTGTCTCTGAGAGAATTAAAATGTCATCGGATAACCGCAAAGTTTTTGTTTCTTCTCCGTACATTTTAATTCCTACTACGAATATTTCTTTTGTTTCCTTTACTGCTTGCTCAATATACAGATCGAATTACATTGGGGATAGGCTACAACCCTGTCTCACTATCTTCCCAACCACTGCTTCCCTTTCATGCCCCTCGACTCTTATAACTGCCATCTGGTTTCTGTACAAATTGTAAATAGCCTTTCGCTCCCTGTATTCTACCACTGCCACCTTCAGAATTTGAAAGAGAATATTCCAGTCAACATTGTCAAAAGCTTTCTCTAAGTCTGCAAATGGTAGGAACGTAGTTTTGCCTTTCCTTAATCTATTTTCTAAGATATGTCGTAGGGTCAGTATTACCTCACATGTTCCAACATTTCTTCGAAATCCAAACAGATCTTCTCCGAAGTCGGCTTCTACCAGTCTTTCCATTCGTCTGTACAGAATTCGTGTTAGTATTTTGCAGCCGTGGCTTATTATACTGACATTTCGGTAATTTTCACATCTGTCAACACCTGCTCTCTTTGGGATTGGAATTATTATATTCTTCTTGAAGTCTGAGGGTATTTCGCCTGTCTCAGACATCTTGCTCACTAGATGGTAGAGTTTTGTTAGGCCTGGCTCTCCCAAGGCTGTCAGTAGTTCTAATGGAATGTTGTCAATTCCCGGGGCCTTGTTTCGACTTAGGTTTTTCAGTGCTCTGTCAAACTCTTCACGCAGTATCATATCTCCCATTTCATCTTCATCTACATACTCTTCTATTTCCATAATATTGTCCTCAAGTATATCGCCCTTGTATAGACCCTTTATATACTCCTTCCACCTTTCTGCTTTCCCTTCTTTGCTTAGAACTGGGTTTCCATCTGAGCTCTTGATATTCGTACAAATGATTCTCTTTTCTCCAAAGGTCTCTTTAATTTTTCTGTAGGCAGTATCTCTTACCCCTAGTGAGATAAGCCTCTACATCCTTACATTTATCCTCTAGCCATCCCTGCTTAGCCATTTTGCACTTCCTGTCGATCTCATTTTTGAGACGTTTGTATTCCTTTTTGCCTGCTTCATTTACTGCATTTTTATATTTTCTCCTTTAATCAATTAAATTCAATATTTCTCCTGTTACCCAAGGATATCTACTAGCCCTCGTCTTTTCACCTACTTGACCCTCTGCTGCCTTCACTACTTCATCCCTCAAAGCTACCCATTTTTCATCTACTGTATTTCTTTCCCCCATTTCTGCCATTTGTTCCCTTACGCTCTCCCTGAAACTCTGTACAACCTCTGGTTTAGTCAGTTTATCCAGGTCCCATCTCCTTAAATTCCCACCTTTTTGCAGCTTCTCCAGTTTTAATCTACAGTTCATAACCAATAGATTGTGGTCAGAGTCCACATCTGCCCCTGTAAATGTCTTACAATTTAAAACCTGGTTCCTGAATCTCTGTCTTACCATTATATAATCTATCTGAGAACTTGCACTATTTCCAGGCTTCTTCCATGTATACAACCTTCTTTTATGATTCTTGAACCAAGTGTTAGCTATGATTAAGTTATGCTCTGTGCAAAATTTACCAGGCGGCTTACTCTTTCGTTCCTTACTCCCATTCCATATTCACCTACTACGTTTCCTTCCCTTCCTTTTCCTACTATCGAGTTCCAGTCACCCATGACTATTAAATTTTCTTTTCCCTTCATTATCTGAAAAATTTATTTTATCTCATCATACATTTTATCAAACCTCTTCGTCATCTGCGAAGCTAGTTGGCATATAAACTTGTACTACTGTGGTAGGCATGGACTTTGTATCTATCTTGGCCACGCTCCGATCCATAGAACCCCAGTTTTCTTTCTCCTGATAACAACGTCCTCCTGAGTAACACCACCTGGAGATCCAAATGGGGGACTATTTTACCTCCGGAATATTTTACCCAACAGGACTCCATCATCATTTAACCATACAGTAGAGCTGCATGCCCTCAGGAAACATGACAACTGTAGTTTCCCCTTGCTTTCAGCCATTCAAAGTACCAGCACAGCAAGGCCATTTTGCTTAGTGTTGCAAGGCCGGATCAGTCAATCATCCAGACTGTCCATTATTATTATCCGGGCTGTTACGCCGTGGTCGGTTGATGAATTCTGTGTGAATTACCAACGTTTCGTCTCCGACTGCGGGAGGCATCTTCAAGGGGGTCCGTAGCTCGATGGAAGGTCCCACACACCCACTGGCTCGCTATTGACTGCCGCTAAATTCCGTGTCCGCGCGCTCCCGCACCGCGGTGTGACGTCACGTGTTTTGAAAACGTCAGTGCAATTGGCTGTTGTCCGTCGCCGTCGATCGCCATCACCCAGTAGTGGCATCCATATACCGTTTAATTTCACGACCTCCTCCTTTCGATTGAAGTTATTAGGGTGTTTAGTGATTTCGATTGCCTCCCTGTAGAGCCTTTCGTAATATCCGCTCGTGGCTAACAGCACAACATCGCCTGCAGCGCCTCTCCTGGGCTCGTGACCGTCTGGGTGGGACCGCAGATGACTGAAAGACCGTGACCTGGTTAGAAGAGTCCTGATTCAGTCGGTAAGAGCTGATACTAGCGTTAAAGTGTGGCACAGACCGCACTAAGCCCTGGATCCAATTTGTGAACAAGGCACTTCACAAGCTGGTGATGGCTCCATAATAGTGTGGGATGTCTTTAGGTAGAATGAACTGAGTCCTCTGGTCCAACTCAACCGATGAATTACTGGAAATGGTTATGTTTGGCTACCTCGACACCACTTGCAGCCAGTTGTGGACTTCATGTTCCCAAACAACGACATAATTTGTATGGACGACAATGCACCATGTCACCAGGTCACAACTGTTCCGATTGGTTTGAAGAACGTTCTGTGCAATTCGGGAGAATGCTCTTGCCACCCATGGTACACATATGGAACATAACAGGGATGTCAGTTAATACACAAAATCCTGCACTGGCAACACTTTTGCAATTATGGAAGGCTGTTAGAGGCAGCGTGGCTCAGTATTTCTGGAGGGGACTTCCAATGACTTGTTGAGGCCATGCCACATTAAGTTGCTGTACTACACTGGGCAAAAGGAGGTCCCACACGGTATAACGAGGTATTCAAGCTCATTGTGTATCTCGCGTTGGTCGAATGAGGATAAGATGAGAGAGGTTAGTCTGCGTATGGTGGCTTACGGACAGTCATTTTTACGTGAATAGGGTATGGAAGGAAATAAATAGTACAGGCACGATTTTCCCTACGCCATGCACTGCCTTACTCAGTAATTATTACGTGTAGATGTAGGGAATGTCGCCCAGCGGAAAGTAAATCAGCTAAACAGTTGGTTTCCACTTACCATTAGTAACAGTAATACACTGACGTGACAAAGGTCATGGGGCACCTCCTAATATCGTGCCGGACCTCCTCTTGCCTGGTGTAGTCCGACAAGTCGACGTGGCAGAACTCAACAGGACGAGGAAGCCCCTGCAGAACTACTGAGCCATGGTGTCTCTGTAACCGCCCGTAACTGTGAAAGTGTTCCCAGCACAGGATTTTGTGCACGAAGTCATTTAGTCCCATAAATGTTTGGCGGGACGCCTGTCGGGCTGTGCAGGTGGCCAAATCATCCGCTCTAACTGTCCAGATTGTTCTTCAAATCCGTAGCGAGCAATTGTGTCCTGGTGACACGTCGCATTGTTGTTTGGGAAGATAAAGTCCATGAATGGCTGCAAATGTTCACCAAATACCCGAGCATAACCATCTCTAGCCAACGATTGATTCAGCTGGGCCAGAGGACCCAGTCTCTTCCATGGAAGACCGCCCACACCAAGATGGAGCCACCATTTCTATTGGTGGACGGCCGAAATGCCACTCAGGTGCTCTGTTTCCATTTTCTTCTGCATACGCTATTACTTTCAGTTTATAGCCCACATCATATGAATACCTTTTATTTTTTCCATTAAGAAACTATCTGAAGACCTGGCTGAAAATGATTCACAAGTTCGTGGCACCCTCCATCGGTAATATTGGAATTCAGTATGGTATTAGCCCTTCCTTAGCCTTCATGAAGCCTCTCGCAGGCATACGTTCAATCAGGTTCTGGAAAGTTTCTTGGGGAATGGCAGCCCATTCTTCACGGAGTGCTGCACTGAGGAGAGGTATCGATGTTGGTCGGTGAGGCCTGGCACGGGCTCCAAAACGTCCCAAAGGTGTTCTAAATGAGTTAGGTCAGGAATCTGCGCAGGCCTGTCCGTTACAGAGACGATTTTTTAGTCCAACCACTCCGCCAAAGGCCGTACATTATGAACAGGTGCTCGACCGTGTTGAAAGATGCGATCACCATCCCCGAATTGTTCTTCAACATTGGGAAGCAAGAAGGTGCTTAAAAGATTAATGTAGGCCTGTGCTATGATAGTACCAGGCAGAAGAAGAAGACGTGCAAGCCCCATCCATAAAAAACACGACCGCACCATAACACTACTGCCTCCAATTTTTACTGTTGGCACTACACACGACGGCCTATGACGTTCACCGGGCATAGGCCATGCCCACACCCTGCCATCCGATCGCTACATTCTGTACCGTGATTCGTCACTCCATACAGCGTGTTTCCACTGTTGAATCATCCAATGTTTACTTGACAGGATTCGTGGCAGAAAAGTCTTCTCTTGATTGTAGTAAATCAGCTGGAGGACGTAGTCAAGAGTTGTTTCCCTGATTCTAAAATTTCAGATGTTACTCAACTGCGTTGAACTGAATGTTTCCAGATCGTAAACAATGTGATGGGAGAGAGCCATAACAACGCAGAACGAATTTCCAAGAAAACTGAGACACACTGAATTCAGTGTTCTCACTGATGAGTCAACAGACGTAGAATATGTTAAAACCTCGTGTTTCTCGTTTGATATTTTGATAAGGACACAAATAAAACTGACAGTAAATTTCGGAACTTTTGTGAAATTTTAAAACATGGTGAATATGATAAGGTGCAACAAGTACAAATCTTTATAATAATATAATGCTTCCATTTTCTGAGGACAATATTTCTCAAAACAATCTTATAAGATTTACTTGTGCTGATTGCAATTATATGATGCGATCAAGAAACACTGTTGCTACTCGCTTAACTGAACAATGTCCTGGACTAGTTATACCCAAATGCATATTTCATATTTTCACATATGTGTCAGTGAAGCTGGTAAATGACTTTCCAAACCTAGCTAGGAATATTCATAACCATTTTAAAGCTAGTGTTAAGTGTCAGGATGTGCTACACACAGGCCTCCATACAGTATAGACGCACTTGCCTTTTAAAGACATGTTTATCCTTTAGTGGGAAGCCACTGACGCAGGAACGCATATTTGCATAACGAGATCACTGCGGATGTGCGCCAGGAATACTCCAGCATCTTATGTGCGTGTGTATGGGAAGAGCAGGCATGAGTGCTGGCGTCATATCCCAGCTGTGACCGCAGGCGGCTAGCGGTTTGCGGTCAGCTAAAATCCTGTTTGTGCTCCAAACTGAGTCCCGGTTGCGACAGCGCGGCTGTGGGCGTTATAATGCAGGGCGTGGGAGGCCAGCGACACGGACCGAGACCGTACAGTTTGGGGCCCACCGTACGGGCCAACCCAAAATCACTACAGCGGTGACACATGACTGCAGCTAACACTTACCAGTACATTGATATGCATTACAGAGAATGTAAAACTAACTTCAGAATTTCCATCGTTATGCAAGAGCTGCGAATCGGAAGCCGCTGCACACTTTAGAATCAGCACCTCCCAAAACGTTGAATCCGTCGTCCTTGCCACGACGGTACTGCGTTCCCTGCCCGCTAGAGTTCTGGCGCTGACACCAACTCATTTCTTTTCCAGGGGTTATGTGAAATACCTATGTCTAAAACCATTACACAACACAAATCGCTCATTTCTGATGCGACAATTCATCCACAGACGCATCTAAATGTATGATACGAAATTTTCTCGCTTACATACTGTCTGTGTCGACAAGGCCTTCATACAAAATACCTATAATGAATCTAAAATAAATTTGCTCCGTACGGAATATCTACAGCCACTGGTAATTGCTTCATTCTGTTTTATCTGTATACCTTGAGATACAAATACGCAATTTATAAATTTTACATAAGAATATGAAGAAAGACTCAGAAGACTAAAATGATTCAGTAGACGTCTTGACAATCTTACCCGGCGATTATCAGTGCAAGGAACAATACAGAGAGCCTGTGATACCCTCATGTCATTTATGAAGCAAGGAAAATATTGGACAGCGTAGGCTACAATAGTCTAGTCCCACCTCCACCTCCACTGTTTAACAGCAAGGCTATGCCAGATTGGGGTGGCTTGCGTGCCTCAGTGATGCAGACAGCCATACTACAGATGCAACAACGTGGAAGGGGCGTCTATACAGCAGCCACACCAACATATGGTTCACGGAGAGGGGGGCAGCCTGTTCTTGAGTTGGAGGGGACCAGTCCAGATGAGTGTCAGAAGGTCTGGCCCTGCAACATTAGCCTACACGCCCTCCATATGTTGGTGTTATGGGCAGATGATGGCAAGCAGAAAATACAACTGTCATGCTCCCATCGTAGCAGAATCTGAAATGTGATACAGAATAATTCTGAAGATAAGATGGCGAAATAGAATATATAATGAAGAGGCACAGGATCGAACTGATAGGAATCGATAGAGGCACTGTCCGACTAATAGAAGGAATCGATTGACAGGACACATCCTCAGATATCAAGGAATCGTTAAGTAGGTAACCGAAGGAAGTGTGCGGTAGTGCAAAAAAAATCGGAAAAGCAAGCAATGAATGGTTGGAGGTATCAGAAATTCCTTACGTCACTAGGTACACCTGAAAGCATTACATACAGATATTAGCATCCATACGTTACATCCTGGTGCGCAAGTCAATTTGCGACACATTGTTCATAATTTCCAGTCCTGCTGATGACAAAGAACTATACAGACTTTCCCTCAGACCACAACTCAAACATGTCCTACGGACGTAAACAAACTAAAGAGTGTGACTAAAATATTGGTCAATATTTTTGTTTCGCACGAGAGCTTTTCGTGGGCCAGTGCTATACTGCTCTACCTGTGTTCTTCAGAAGTACACTGTAATGTCCTTTCGGACATGCATGCAAATACGGACGCATGCATGTCCGAGGAAACATTCCATCGTATTTATGAACAACACAGGAACTGCAGTATTGCATTTATCCGCCAATACCGGACAATCGATTGTCAATTAACATGTCTCACCTGCTGGGGAATATATTTAGTCTAAGTACGAGTGCAAGGGGTTGCAGACATATGGTTGACGACATATGGAAATCATGGTCTGGTCTTGAAGAAAAGCAAGTGAATTTACGCTAATGGACAAGATTTTATGCGCCATATCGTTTCATAAGTATTTGAATGTCAATTAAATAGTTGGTAGGACACTGTCATTTATTCCTGTGTTTGTTTGTGACTGAAGCTTCACATTTTTTTCATTTCTTTCTCTGTGCGACTAGCTCGTACTTCCTGTTCTACTTTCTCCCGAACGTGAATGTGGCGTTCCACGTTCGCTCAGAAAACTAAACGCAAGTACACACTCTTAGATGAGAACAGCAGACAGTAAAGCGGTGTACCATCTGCAGTTCGATAGAAACACAACACAGTGACAAAGAAACAAATAAAGAACTATTTACGCATTGTGTGATAATGCAATGACTACTGTAGCGATGAAAATTAATACATTGCGCTGGGTGAGAGCAGTAACAGGCGGTAGTGTTCTGTCTATACTAGTGGTACAGGCACCAGTCCCTGTCCCTGTACATACACTCACTCACATAGTCAGAAGGTTAAGATCTGCAAAGACGACAAATTTGTTCTTATTGAGGTAGTGGATAAGTTGCAGAACATAGTCAATGAAGGAGAAGTTCCAAGTGAACCCTACTCTTATTGACAATAAGATGTACTGTTTATGGAAGCATTAGGAGCGGTCGGGTTCAGACATCCTGTCCATTTCCTCCAATGTGTTGACCATCACACCTCAACCATGCTAACCAGACACACCTTGAATCTAGCCATTCCAAAACCCAGGCAATTGTATAAGACAAACAACCACTTTTCATCCTCATAACTACTGCCTCATGGATATATGCTATCCAAATTACTAACTCGCTACAATACACAGAACTACGCCTCGACTGTAAAGAAAGGTGAAAACTGCAAGTACAAATCATACAAGAAAAGTGTACAACAGAAGGATACTCCTGTAGCTACTTACTGACCAAACATGGGAACTGTATCCCTCTACTGCACTCCACACCTCCAAACCTGGGAATTGACTTGTCTCATTTTCCAGAGTTGGTATTTTCTATGAACGCCCCCTGTGAACATCAAATGAATGACTACTGTCGAATAATGTTCAGAGAAATTTGTTGCCAAAGCATTCTATAGACAAGTTGCGTAAATAGTCACTCAGAAATTCGTGAACAGTTAAAGTGCAACACACTGACCAGAGAAATTTGATTTGCAAATACGACGTCATAAGGTATAGAATCTCCTATGATATTTCTGCAGCCGTGGGCCAAGGGTAGTTCCGCATCGAGCACCAGGTGGGAGGGTCGCCAATTTACTGCCTCACCACAGAACGTGCATACCTGGACAGCTTTCCCTCACCGTTTACGTGTCCACGAGTGTAACAACAGTTTACTTTGGTCTCTTAGAGTGATGTGACGGGTATACGATGTGAACGCTAGTCCACTCAATATCCTTCACAGAGTTACAGTAGGATCCATTCAGTGGAGATGGTAGTAAAGAACAACACTCCTTCCCACCTACAGTTTTGTGAGTACCGCATTCATACAACATGTAATGAGGAAGTAGCGACGTTCTTTCTCATCACCTAAAGTGGCCGCCTCTGATTTAATGTGCTAGTGGGGGATATTTGTGTTGAAGTCCTCCTTGGGACAGCGTCGAAATTGGTGTTAGCTGATCTCGTTTCTACTGCCCACGAGATTGTTGCCACGTCTTGGCCAGGTGCAATGGAGCAACTGATGAATGCGCATCTACCTGCTCCTAACTTTTCAGTTTGAACTTCGTTGCAGAGTCGTGAAACTGTTGTTAGCTGACTGGCTGTGTCCGCAGTGCAACACAAGAGATGTCGTATACAGGACAGAGAGGAGTTGGGTACATCTACTCCTCACACAGCGCTCCCTGAAGTGAGTCTGTTGGTTGTTATATACTGTAGTGCTGACTCCTCCTCTACTGGTGGGATCGATGGTGCGAAAAAGGAAGTTGAGATAGCTGGTGTGTGTTCCTAGCATCTTCCATAAACATACAGGTGTGGGGAACTCGCTCGGAATTCTGGTGTTGCAGTGATTAAACAACAGAAAAACTGAGACGCCTCTAAATTTGTCTGTTACGTTTAAGTCACCCTTTCCAACGACCTCTTAATGACCTTCTCCTGTTATTGCCATTAAGCTGATTGGTGGCCAGGATGTCCTACCTCTTTATCTAGATGTGTTGCCTGCTCCCCCTCATGTGTGTTAATCAGAATTGAAAGACAGAGCCTCTTATTCTAATTGTATTCCAGATACTCTGGTTAACGTTCTAGAACAACCTACGTCCCTGACAGCAGTCGCTATATTGCCTTCTACTCGCTGTGAGCAACTCATCTACCTTGAGCGGGTGGCGACTTGTAAAAGGAAGAGAATGGGTCCTGGCACGAAACTAGTTATCAGCTGAATAAAAAAGTGAAATTTCACACACTGGGTCGTTTTTTGTTGTACGGATATTTGGTTTCAGTCAGTATGTTGCTAAAAACGTCCTTAATTTAAGTCTTTTTGTCAGGGTCCTTTGGGAGTTCGAAGAATACCTCGCATCTAATGACTTAACTAGTGTCATAAACTTAGTATTATCAACCAAAGAAAATGAAAGGTAAGAGTTGTATCGAGTGGATGGACGTGTACGAGTATAGAGGAAATCTCATGAATCCGAGGACTCTGCATGTCAGCAGGGGACTGTTCATGCTGGTGGAGGCTCTTTAATGGTGTTGGGTGTGTGCCGTTTTTGGCTGATATGGGACCCCTGATACGTCTAGATTCGACTCTGACAGGTGACACGTATGTAAGAATCCTGTCTGATCACCTGCATCCATTCATGTCCATTGTGCATTCCGACGGATTTGGGCAACTCCAGCAGGACAATGCGACACCCTATACGTCCACAGTTGCTACAGAGTGGCTCCAGGAACACGCATCTGAGTTTAAACGCCTCCACTGGCCCCAAACTCTCAGACATGAACATTATTGAGCATTTGTGGTGTGCCTTGCAACGTGCTGTTCAGAAGAGATCTCCAGCCCCTCGTACTCTTACGGATTTATCGACAGCACTGCAGGATTCATGGTGTCATTTCCCCCCAGAACTAATTCAGACATTAGTCGCGTTGCGGCACTTCTGCGAGCTCGCCAGAGGCCTACATGATATTAGGCCGGTGTAGCAGTTTCTTTGGCTCTTCAGTTTATAATGTAACATTTCAGAAATGTAATAGGGATGATAAAGAAATCCATGAGGTTTCAATGTATCGATATGCTGATTTTGAACGACAGGAAGGACCTGAACTTGAAGGGGGATGTTCAAGCAGTATACGCCGACATAATATGAAGAAACGATCACCATAATAAAATAAGGGAAACCAGAGCTCGCACGGAAATATAAAGGTGTTTGTTTCTTCCAAGATTGGAATAACAGACAATTGTGAATGGGGTTCGATGAACCCTCTGACAGGCACTTAAATGATTTGTGCAGTCTATCCATGCAGATGCAGATCTAGACTTCTGCTGCAGAAGCTGGAGACCTGGTCAAGACGACTTGACTGCGGGCATGGAGCAAAATCAGAAGGACTGAGCACACGCGGAAGTAACAGCGGTGGTTGTGGAATTCAAACGGGAATGTTCAGAGGGACGAAGTTGTTTCTGTGAAATTCGATTCGATAAATTTACAGAAACGGAATTCGAGGCACAGTGTGCTACATTTATCTCGAAACTATTGCACGTCTCAAGCAGGACCATCGACGACGTAGTAAGAGCGATTAATGTGCGTACAATGGTATCTAATCAGTCACATACAGCCGGTAAATATGGCAAAGAAATATCGTTGTTGCCAAGTGTCATTGACCATGCTTTATTATTCATTGATTGTTTCCTTAATGTTTCCCCTAAAACATGAGAGTGAAAAGTGAGGTTGTATGTCACTTCCAGGGGAACTGATGAACCTCAGAACAACTTGTGCCACTTATCACAGTCACTTATCACTGGTCTGCAGAGACAGGTCGCGGATATAGAATCAGTGCATAGTGGGAATGTCCGTGTTACTGATAAGTCGCATATATGTACAGTATTTAATAATCACTTTCTGAATATAGCAGGTGAACTAAATAGAAACCTAGTCCCAACAGGGAATCATATAGCTCTCTTAGAAAAAAGTGTTCCTAGACTGTTACCTGAAATGCTCCTCCATGATACTGACAAGAGGGAGATTGAGCTAATAATTAAATGACTAAAGACCAAGAACTCTCATGGATATGACGGGGTATCTAGCAGAATACTGAAGTATTGTTCTGTGTATGTTAGCCCAGTACTTAGCCATATCTGTAACTTTTCCTTTAGGAGTGGTCGGTTTCCTGATTGATTAAAGTACTCGGTAGCGAAGCCACTTTATAAAAAGGGAGACAGGGATTATGCTGACAATTTTAGACCTATTTCTATGCCATCGGTGTTTGCTAAAGTTATCGAGAGGGTTGTGTATACAAGGTTACTGGAGCATTTAAATACACATAATTTGCTGTCAAATGTACAGTTTGGTTTTAGAAATGGCGTAACAACTGAAAATGCTAGATTCTCTTTTCTCTGTGAGGTTTTGGACGGATTAAATAAAAGGTTGCGAACGCTAGGTGTTTTCTTTGATTTAACGAAGGCTTTTGACTGTGTTGACCACAAAATATTACTGCAGAAGTTGGACCATTATGGAGTAAGGGGAGTAGCTTACAATTGGTTCGCCTCTTACTTTAAGAACAGAAAGCAGAGGGTAATTCTCCGCAATATTCGGGGTGGTAGTGATGTTCAGTCCCAATGGGGCACTGTTAAGTGGGGCGTTCCCCAAGGGTCGGTGCTGGGGCCACAGCTGTTTCTTATTTATATAAATGATATGCCTTCTAGTATTACAGGTGATTCAAAAATATTTCTGTTTGCTGATGACACCAGCTTGATAGCGAAGAATCTTGTGTGTAATATTGAAACAGTATCAAATAATGTAGTTCATGATATAAGTTTGTGGCTTGTGGAAAATAATTTGATGCTAAATCACAGTAAGACTCAGTTTTTACAGTTTCTAACTCACAATTCAACAGGAACCGATATTTTGATTAGACAGAATGGGCATAATACAAGCGAGACGGAACAGTTCAAGTTCCTAGGTGTTCGGATAGATAGTAAGTTGTTGTGGAAAGCCCTTCATGGCAATGTACCAACGGCAGCAGAGCCGGCTGGATGCTCCCACTAACTTCCGTTTTACCTCAACAACCACGATATGTGACTGTCGGTTACAGATACACTCAGTAAGGTTCCTGCCGTCTCATCCACAATCAGTACGTAAACATATTATGTTAAGAGGTGCTGACTATTTGATTCCAAAGACTGATCTTTTATCTCTGTGCCGTAAAATCTTAGAAAATTGTGGGAGGGAGAATCAGTTTCACGCAGTATGTTAGTAAAAGCGCGTCGTCTTGCTGAAAGTAAACGTGTTGCAGAATCTTCAGCAGAACCGACAGCTGTATACAGCACACTACTGTGTCAATTCAGCATTAGCCTGGTGCAATTTTAGGTTGTGATTTCGCACAGCACGGTACTCAGTCTTGGTCGGGTATGTCACCGCCAGCCGAAGTAATGAACACTTGTGAGAGCAGAGCGTGGAAAGCAGTGAGTACAGTCGCGGTGTCTTGCTGGAAGCACACGATCCAGCGACGTAGTGGAGGAGCAAACAGAATGGGCTTTGTTTCATCCTGCACCATAAGGATCCCTCAACAGACGATAAGGCTTGTCTTGGTTTACGTTTGCTTGTGGTGTCCCCTCTATGTTTTGTACATTGTCCAGGATACTGAATAACCAGCGGAAGGTTGGAGCTGTGTGACATGTTCAGTGAGTGATCGAGCGTTGTGCTGCTGGAAGAACACGTGCCACTTGTGACGCAGCACCACAGCATGTAACACAATAATACAGCATTACAAGTGAAATACTTAATTTTGTTCTTTCTTGCCAATATGATTTTTTATTTCTATGTTATATATAATCAGTACCATATGAAGTTACATACACGTGCGTGTTCTATAAATGTTTGCATTTTTCGCCATTTGGGTACTGCACGGATATAGTAGGTCGACTATTTTTTGATATAATAGAATGAATTTGTAATGCATATCACTTAATTTTTATGGTTTCAGAGTATAAATTACAATAACAAACATCGTAACAGCTTTTCTTGACGTTTTGGTTTGACGATTTGTGCCGAAATTGCCGAAAATAAATAATTTCGCGAGTTTTATTACAACCTGTAAACTTCACACTTGGCTCCAGCACCACAGTTCTGCACAGTGGGTGTCAATAGAAATTAATATCCCAGGGGATTGTAATTGACGTGCATCTGCTCATGGAGGCGAGTACTGGCTGTAATTATTCAATGGCAGCGAAATTTGGTAGATATGCTAATGCATTAATGCGGAAACCACTCTTTTCATGCAAGATGGGGCAACAACTCAAGTCGTTTAACCCATGAAAGATCTGCTTAACGCTGCCTCCGGAATTCCGATTTTGCCCACCCGGTGTAAATCAGCTTTACATGGTTTGTATGAGGCTAATATATCAGCGTAAGAGTGGAAATGTCAAACCACTGTCATCTCTATTAACATTTTATTTTCAACATGTTGACATCATTTATTACCTTATCAAAACAGTTGCAGTTAAAACAGTTCAGTAACGACGCAATATGGACGTCACGTCAGTCTAGACGTACTTGAAAATGCGACAGAGCGAAACAGTCTATCGTAAATAAAGATTACTGATTTTTAGCAGCTATTCGGTGCATCTGCTCTAATAATCATGTCGTTATCAGACATTCGTTATGCTGCTGGCCCTAAAGAAAATAAAAGAAAAACTTCTATACTTCTTTCTAGCATTCACAGCACCAGAACTGCACCTGATGACCAAAACTTTTGTCAGCGTAAATCATTTCTGTGTTAAGGCATTAAAATGTCTACCAACTTTCGTGACCATACGGTAATTACAGCCCACACTGGACCTATACGAGTAATTGCACTGTAATTATAACCACGCTTTACGTTCGTACAGACTATCAGACCAACTGTGTGTCTGGACTGAAGAGCTCCTAGCAAACAGAACACAACATGACACTCTAAACTCAGAGAAATCGTCTGACATTAAAGTAATTTCGAGTATGGTCCAAAAGAGTGCTAAATAACTTAATTTTTATCACATAAATGACCTAGTAGATAACGTCAGAATTTCCATGAGATTTCCAAGGATGATGCTGTTGTATACAGAGAAGTCGCGAATTCAAACAATTACTGCGAAATGCTGGAAGACCTGGAGAGGATCGACGTCTGGTGCAGGGAGTGGCAGCTGACGCTCAACATAAACGAATGTAGTGCACTGGCAATACGTAAACAGAAAGACTCTTTATTGTATGATGACATGACCGCGAAACAATCACCGGAAGCAGTTATTTCCGTAATATATCTAGGAGTTACGTTTATGGAGTGATCTGAAGTGGAACAGCACACAAAATAGTTTTCGGGTGAGGGAGACTCCAGCGTGTGACTCGCTGGAAGCCAACGTGGTGTTTCCTCCTACATACATCTCGCGAAAAGACTACGAAGACAAAAGTAGAGAGATCTTCAGAAGGAGGGTAACTAGTGGTCGCTCTTCCTGCGAACCATACACGGCTGGAACAGAAAAGGGGGAGGTGACAGCGTTGCGCAAAGTACCCTCCGCCACACAGCGCAAGCCGGCTTCTGCAGTATAGATGTAGATGTAGTTGTAGATGTCACCACATGTCGCTAACCTTACTAATTTTTCCTGAATATGCAAATCAATTATATCTAAGACTTAAGGTCTAATTAGTAGTTTAAAATACACCATGCCCAGTTTCATGATACTTAAAGAAATAAGGCGATAACTGGCGCTATTACCTGAACTATTCCTTATTTCTCCCACAGAAAATTTATATCGATTACATCCCCCAGGTTGCAGTTCTAAAGGTCGTACTTTACTACTGTCTCTAGCCCCCTCCACAGCGCTGGATATATTACTTGCCATTAGCATCACGCTGTATCTGCGCTCACTTTTAATGTGCCACAGAAGCCTGCAATTTAAATAATGACAATTATAATAAAATACGCTACCTGACAAAAAAACATTAAATGTCGAGAAGGGGAGGAGAAAACGAATTGAAACTTCAGCGGTAGAGGGAGATAATCGGTGTAACTTCCGTAACTGCAAAATCGAGTCAAATTCACAGAGATGTGGGCATATGAGCCCAGTTATCAGTGTGACGTTCCACCGCCTCTGCTGGGATGGGTGTCATGGAGCCGTTCTGTACCCCCCTGGGGCCAGCAGGCGCACAGCTGTTGATGGTGACACTGGGACGAAGCCGGCGTCCAAGGCTGCCCCACACACATTCCGTCAGGGTCAGGGAATACTTCAACACGACACTGCCCGTTCAGAGGGACACGTGCAACATGTGGGCGAGCATTGTCCTGTTGGAAAACAGCACCACGATACTGTCACACAAAAGGTAACGCATGAGAACGCAAGTTGTTTCCATTCAATAAGTTAACAGAAGTAAAATTTGTTTCATTTACTTTATCCAATAGCAGTACTGCCCTTGATCTGATAGTAAAATTAAAAAAACTAATAATATTCACTCTCACCTTTAAAGTTATATCAGACTCTTGCAACGAATATTGTCAATAATCTCGCACACAATAGGAAAAGTACGGCAAGTAACATATCTGTGGCTGGGATGGGAGGAGACAGAGTAATACGGTGTGACTTCCAGAACTGGAACCTAGGGGATGAAATCGACATAAAATTGCGGTCTCCATATGTCCTTGTCTCAATCACTGGCCGTGAATATCCAGCTGTTCCATCTCACTTCATCCTCAAGCCGCGAGTTAACGTCATTTGCATTCCAGTCTGGGCATCATACGTGAAATGCTAGCAGGCGCAGTAATATACAGGCAGGAGCAAATTAAAATAGCACGTACAAATGGATACGATTGGACGTGAATGTGTAAACATAAAAACACCCACAAGATTTCGGGATTGCAGCCAGATCTCATCGACTTCTTTCCACGAAATTTCGGCTGACAACCTTACAGTCATCTTCAGGCGAGTATTTGACATATGTTGTATGAATGCGGTTCACACAAAACTGTAGATGGGGAGGAGTGTTGTGTTTTACTACTATCTCCACTGGACGAATCCTACTGTAACTCTGTGAAGGGTATTGAGTGGACTAGCGTTCACATAGTATACCCGTCACATCACTCTAAGCGATCAAAGTAAACTCTTGTTAGCTTCTGGCCAAGACGATGTGTTACACACGAAGCCACGAAAACACCGAGGGAAAGCTGTCCAGGTATGGGCGTACTGTGGTGAAGCAGTAAACTGGCGACCCTTCCACCCGGCGATCGATGCAGAACTACCCCTGGACCACGGATGCAGAAATATCATAGAAGAATCTATAACTCATGACGTCGTATTTGCAAATCAGAATTCTTTGGTCACTGTGTTGCATTGGAACTGTTCACGATTTCCTGAGAAATTCTTGTCTATAGAATGCGGCAGACGAATGCTTTGGCAACAAATTTCTGTGAACATTATTCGACAGATACTTACTTTGTGCGCATTTGTGTGCGTGTTCCACGTGATGTGTACAGCTGGAGTGCCTGACATCCCCACGCTATGGCCGTACAGGGAACGCCAACAGAAACCAAAAATGTACAGGAAAAGCCGTGGTACAGTGGGCGCCGTATTTACGAGAGGTAACGATCAAATCACGGGCCATCTTCCCAGATTTAGGTTTTTTGTGGTTTCGCCAAACCACTGCAGAAAACAGTGCGACCCTTAAATACGGGTACTGTTGATTTCTGCCCTCATTCTTCTGTAGTGAGAGGCCATGTCCCTACTCGAATGGTCTCGACGTCAAGAGGACTTGAAACTTTAAACATTCCTCCTATTTTTCGGGAGCAAAACTCGCCGCCTCCTTCGAAAACTTTAATGTTGAGTACGGTTTCGCTGAAAATGCAACAGACAGTCATCCGTATTTCAGTTAGGGCACGTGCAGAGACTAAATTCACGAAACCCTAGGTTATGTATGTGTGTGTGCAGACATGTTATCTGATGCTAACGACGATCTCATTTTCGTTAAAATGCATTCGTATCCAACAACGTTCACCTCCGTCTTAACCGTTAATTTACGTCTGATGCATTCTACAGTAATTCGCTACTCGCCTGTTCTCTGTAAAATCACGAAAATGTAGTTGCAGTGGGGTGGAGCCTCGTCTTACAGCGACAGTAGTCATTCATTTGTTGTCCACAGGGGGCGTCATAGAACATGCCAGCGACACTGCAGGCTCTGGAAAATGAGACAAGTCAATTCCCAGGTTTGAAGTCGTGGAGTACAGTAGAAGGATGCAATTCTCATGTTTGATCAGTATAGATACAGAAGTATTCTTCGGTTGTACACTTTCATTGTATGGTCTGTATGTGCAGCTTTCACGTTAGTGTACAGTCTAGGGTTAGTCTTGTGTATTTTAACAAGTTGGTAAATTGGATAGGATGGTTTCTTAAGGCTGTAGTTTCGATTTTGAAAAGCGGTTGTTTGTTTTATGCAATGGCGTGGGTCTTGGAATGGCTAGAGTCAAAGTGTGTGTGTTTGCACATGATTGAGGTGGGATGGTCAACACATTGGAGGGAATGGACAGGATGTCTGAACCCGACAGCTCCTAATGTTTCCATAACCAGTCCATCTTCTTGTCAATAAGAATGGGGTTCACTTGGAACTTCTCCTTCATCGACTATGTTCTGCAACTTATCCACACCTCAATAAGAACAAATTTGTCATCTTTGCAGCTCTTAACCTTCTGACTATGTGTGTGTGTGTGTGTGTGTGTGAGTGTGTGTATGTACAGGGGCAGGGACTAGCGTCTGTACCACTGGCACAGACAGAACACTACCGCCTGTTACTGCTCTCACCCAGCGCAATGTATAAATTTTCATCGCTCCAGTAGTCATTACATTATCCCGCAATTGGTAAAAAATTCTTTATTTCTTTCTTTGTCGCTGTGTTTTGTTTCTATCGAACTGCGGATGATACAGCGCTCTACTGTCTGCTCTTCTCATCTGAGAGTGTGTACCTGCCTTTAGTTTTTCGAACGAACGTGGAACGCCACATTCACGTTCAGCAGAAATAGGAACAGGAAGTACGAGCTGGTCGCTCAGGGAAAGAAATGGAAAAAATGAAAACATTAACTCACCAACAAACCCAGGAAAAATGCCAGTGTTCTACCACCTACTTAATTGACCTTAGAATACTTATGTGGCGAGATGGTGCATAAATTCATACGCGTTAGCGTAAATTTACTTGCATTTCTTCAAGACCAGACCCTTATTTCCATATGTCGTCAACCACGTGTCTGCTACCCCTGCACTCGTACATACGTTATGTATATTCCCGTACAGGGGAGACATGTTGCCGGCCGAGGTGGCCGAGCGGTTCTAGGCGCTACAGTCTGGAACCGCGCGATCGCTACGGTCGCAGGTTCGAATCCTGCCTCGGGCATGGATGTGTGTGATGTCCTTAGGTTAGTTAGGTTTAAGTAGTTCTACGTTCTAGGGGACTAATGACCTTAGAAGTTACGTCCCATAGTGCTCAGAGCCATTTGATTTGGAGACATGTTAACTGACAGTCGCTAGCCTGGTGTCGGCGGATAAATGCGATGCTGAAGTGCCTGTGTTGTTCAGAAATACGATGCAATGTTTCTTCGGACATGCAAGCGTGCATATAACCATGCATGTCCGAAAGAACATTGCACTATACTTCTGAAGAACACAGGTAGAATAGTAGGGGACTGACCGAAGAAAATCTCTGTCCAGAAGCAAAACTTTGATCATAATTTTAGTAATACTCTTTGCACAGTCGTTCGTAATGTACAGGAGTGGATATCATGAGCAATGTGTCTCAAATTGCCCTGCGAATCAGTATTAAACCTATGGATGCTAGTATCTGTAAGTAATGTTTTCAATTGTAGCTAATGATGTAAAGAATTCCTGATACTTCCAACCATTCACTGCTTAGCTTCTTTGCTTTTTCTGTACTACCACACACTTTGTTCCATTACCTGACTAACGATTCCTCGATACTTGAAGACGTTTGCTGTCAGTCGATTCCTTCTATATGTTTCATCCATTCGATTATGTAACTTTTCGTTAAGAACTGAATTTACCCATCATACCTTCAGCATTATTCTGTGTAGGCTGCTGCCCCTCTACGGGAACCATATGTTGGTGTGGCTCCTGCATAGACGCTCCTTCCACGTTGTTGGATCTGCAGTACGGCTGTGTGCATCACTGAGGCACGTACGCCACCCCACGGCGGCGAGGGTCATTCCGCCAAACAGTGTAGGCGGAGGAGGGATTTGAGTAATTTAGTGTACATTGTCGAATATTTTACTTCGTACATAAACGACATGAGGGTACCACAGATTCTCTGTATTCTCTGTTGCACTGATAATCAACAGGTAAAATTTGCTACTCTGATATCTATATGTCTACTTAATCGATTTAATCTTCTCCTTATATTCTTATATAAAATTTATAAATTAGTTATTTATATCTTTAAAACTTAATGAAGCGGTTACCAATGGGTGTAGCTTTTCGAAACGGACGAAATTTATTCTAAATTCTTTTTCTAGGTATTTGACATGAAGCCATGGTGAGACTCGCATCATGTAAGAGACATAGGGTGTCAGGCCATACATTTAGGTTCAAAATGGCTCTGAGCACTATGGGACTTAACATCTGAGGTCATCAGTCCCTTAGAACTTAGAACTACTTAAAGCTAACCAACCTAAAGACATCACGCACATCCAAGCCCAAGGCAGGATTCGAACCTGCAACCATAGCAGTCGCACGGTTCCAGACTGAAGCGCCTAGAACCAGTCGGCCACACCAGCTGGCCATAGTTTAGGTCTAGATGGCAGAGAGTGCAGTGGCGGCATGGCAAGAACGACGGATTCAACGTTTTGCAAGGTGCCGATTCAAAAGTGTGCAGCACCTTCAAAGTCACTGTTCCTGCACAACGATGGAAATTCTGAATATTATTTTTCGTTTTCTGTACTGCTTATAGACCTACCTGCAGCAATGTGTCACCACTGCAGTGAGTTTGGGTTTGTCTGTGCGCTACACCCCCTACTGTGTGGACTCGGCCCGTGTCGCTCGCTGGCCTCCCTCGCCCTGTGTTGTTGTGACGCCCACAACCGGGCTGTCGGAAGCACGAAGTGGCTCAGACCGCAAACGTTATGTTAGCTGCCCGCTGACCGCTAATTGCATGCTGTCACAGCGAGGACATGACGCGCTTCCCACACCCACACACAGATAAACGCGTGGAGTATTCCTGGCGCACATCCGCAAAGCTCCACTTACGCAAATACGACTTGGAGGCGATCCTGCGATAGTGGCTTCCCACTAATGGAGAGATTTACACCAAACATGTTAGTGAGACACGGCTCTATTCTCCCTTGGCACACAAAACAGCCACTGTTGAAGAAGAAAAGAGAGAAATGACTTAAAAAAAGGACAGTATCACCAAGAATGGCGATGTTTTACTGAAAGTCAAAATTTTGCCGGGCTTCAATGCGGTATGCTTTTAATAGTTTCCACAACGGAAGTGTGTCTTCACATCTGGCATTAGACCCGCCAGTGTAAACATGTCGACCACACATGTCGCGCGATCGCATTGATGAGGCTTGCAACCGGCAGGGTCAAAAACGTACTAATAGACGTCCACAATTTAACAGTAAACATATTGAAGCTGTGTTATAAGACAAAAATGCTCAACACATTCTAGAACAACTTTTATTCTCAAAAGAATGAATAACTTGGAGCAGTGAAAGCTGTATTGTGTCACAAATGAGCAGATCAGTAATCCACACCGTACTCGTAGGTCCAGCAAACGTGTCTGTAACTGAACAGCTTACAAACACTGGCCTTGTCAAGAAATCACAGTGGGCTCCTGCTATTCTTTGTTTCAGCTGATACAGGGTCAGTGATTTAACAAGCAGCCGTGTTCACTATACTCCAGCATATTATGTGTACCACGCTATGATAGGTATTAGTTCTCATCAAAGAACACTTCTAGCGACCGTAGTACTATATTACGTTCACTAATAGGATCAGAGACACAAGTTTACGGAACAATCAAGTGAACAAATCATGAACGCAGATGTAGCATTTCGGCGTACACCGCCTGTGTTATTCGCGTCACTGCGGTTTGCACACGCGAATAACCCAACACTGACGCCAGTGTACAGAGCTGTAGAGGCCGCCGTTCGACGTGGCACTGCTCCGGCTGCAGTGCTGTGCAGACTGAGGCAGGCGGGGGCGGCCGCAGCGCCTCACCAGCTGCAGCACCGGCCTCTGCTGCCGCCGTGCGGGGGCGGAGCGACGGCCCGGCGCCGACCGCTCTGCCACTGGGAGACCGCAGCAGCTGGCAGTGGAACAGCTCAGCTCCTTCACTAATACAGTGGGGATATGAGGTGAAAGTAACACTGCATTCACCTATAAACCCCAAATCGAAACTAAATATCTGAACAGCTATCGTTTCTTTCCTTCTGGAACGTAGTATCAGTCAGACTTAAATGCCGTTCCGCCGCGTACTTTTAAACTTTGCAGGACTCTATCGACGCTGTTCACTTCATGAAACTTACTGAACACCGAATTCAGTAACTATGAAAGACGGAAAAGTCAAACTAATGCTGTTCCAGTAATCAAAACCAATATTTTCATTACAATGTTCATACGACAAATCAGGGTCAGATATTTTCGTTACGGAGTCCAAATGTTTCCTCTAGAGTCAGCCATGAATCTAACTAGTCAGCTAGATAATTTCTGCCTGACAAAACTCACTTTATCCCTGATCATCTTCGTAACTATTTCATATATTCGTACATCTGGAAGGGGTCAAATTGTCGTCCTTTTACAGAATTGCCGCATAAGCTGCACGTGCTGCGCCACTCTGTGATGCTCTCAGTGGTCACGTGATCACTCTCGCACTCACAGACGAGCTCCTGCACGTCCACGCAACCCTGACGCCCGCCAGAATCGTCTTAAAGGCCGGTTCCCACTAGGGCTGCCACACGTCAAAACTGCGCGTCAGCGGCGTGGTTGCCATGGAAACGGCGTCAGCGGCACGGCGCCGCGGGCTCTGCGTCGCGGTTCGACCATGTCGAACCGCTTCCGCTGCCGCGTGCCGCGCTCCAGGTGCGCGCCGCCAATCACAGAACGCGCTGAGCGTGACGTCAGGTACAGAACCCCGCGCCACGCGAACTTTCGCCGAACCGCTGGCGCGGACGCGGCGGCAGCTATGAAATACTAATCATCCGATTCCAAGGAAACTATTCGGTAGAAAAATTTGTTTCTTGGGCTTGTTACAGCCTGATATCTTCTCTCGATAAAGAACCGAATTTCTTTTCGTTATTCGTGGTCGTTACTTGCTGTATCGCATTTACGTAAACCTTTACACGAAATTTTAATGAGTGTGCAGAGGTAAATACACATTGCGTGGACTTTGCGTACAGTTCATTTTAGGTAATACCTTATTGCGTATGAAATTTAGTCAACATATCGAAATGGTTTTTAAAGCTGATAGCAGATCGATAGCTATCACCGTTCTCGAGATATTGAACGATATGTCGGCGGACCGGCTGTGCCGTGACCGCGCGCGGGTCGCTCGCGACGTGACCGGTACTTCGTCCAGCTCGTCGTATACCATGTGGTTGTATCAACCGCAAATTTCGTAAACGTTTCAAGAAATCGAAACGTGTTTTTTTGGAAACGATAACTTGTAAAAAGTCATGTATTTCGTCGCATGACAAATATCCTAAATCTGTTTATCTACTGAGATATGAAAGTAACTACAGTTTTTCAGAAGGGATAGATGAATTTTTTTAACCGGCATTTAATAGCATGTCGAATGAGAAGTTAAACCAAAACTAATTTGCTGGTACGTCATAAGATGTAATTTACTAAATATGTAGAGCTATTAATTATTTCTTTTTTTTTTTTCTTTATCCAGTGTACTTTACTGATTCAAGACACGTTTCGCCTTTTACTATAAGGCATCTTCGGTGGAATCTAGAATGATTGTTTTGTTATGATATGTGATACTTGCAGATTATAAAACAGTTCACATCTTTTTTTACGTGAATGACTGATAACTTACAGTAAATCGAGTTTTTGGCGGACATATACGTTTCCCCTCACCTGGTCACATGCTGGAGGTTGAACTAAAACTTAGATTATGGAACATAAGCACATTTTCATGTTCGCTCTTTTTTCGTCTGTCACTAGCAGTAGACGTTTTACCGAAAACTCTGATTTGAAGTCTTAACTACAGTGTGTTCACCTCATGTCCCTTCCTGTCTGGTTTGTTTATATACATGTTGCCAAACTGTAGAATTATATGCTGAAAACTAATGTTTGTTTATTTTTGTTCTCCTTATATCTGTGTGTGTGTGTGTGTGGCTAGCCAGTGATAGTTATAGAAAGTTGAAAGTGAATCCAGTAGTTGTCAGACAGTGGTTGAAAGATTTGGTGTTCATCAGATTTCAGTTTTGGTTTAAATGTTTTGTGGAGAAGTGCATGGAAGAGTAAATTCACTGCTTACATTAATAGATAAAATAGTAGAATAGTATTTCAACACATGATTATTATCAGAATAGTATCACCCAACCCCTTAGTCCTCACTCTTTGACGCTCCATAATACGTCCTGTCAACTAACCCCTATTATTGTCAAAGTTGTGCCGTAATTTGCTCTTCCTCCTCTCTTTAATTCCGTACCTCTTCTTTAGTCACATGATCCTCGTATCTGATGTTCAGCATTCTTATGAATCACCACGTTTTGAAAGCGTCCATTGTCTTCTTGACAGAACTGTTCATCGTCCACGTTTCACTTACATACAAGGCTGCACTCCACACAAATACCTTTGTAAAATAGTATCCAACCATTAGAATTTATATTCAGCGTGAACAAATTTTCTTTTTCAGAATGCTTTGGTTGCTATTGACAGTCTTCAGTCAGGTTTGTGTCTGCACCACGAAATGCCTTACAATTTAAAATCTGGTTTCGAAAACTGTTCCAAATATATATTATTCTTTCGTGATTCTTAAGCAAGGTGCTGGCGATGATTACATTATGCTCTGTGGGAAATTCTATCAGGTGGCTTCCACTTTCATCCCTTCCACCTAGCCTTTGTGTTCTTACTGTTTTCGTGTACCTGCTACCGTATCACATTTTAAATTTTTGTCTCGCTTAACTATCTGAATAATCTCTTTTGTCGTACATTGTTTCAATGTGTTAGGAGATAGTGAACAATCGTGAACGGTAGTCATGAAATCAGTTTATGGTGAAATGAGAAAACATGAATAATGAAATATGTGAAAGAGTACATTGTACAGAAAATGGAAAATTGGTATGTCTTCACTCAACTTCGTCTTTCCTTCATGTAGGTGTAAGATACAGTTAATCAAACGCACTGCGCGTTTCAGTGGGTCCTGCCCCGTACCTCAGTGGCTGTCCGTCATTGGCTACCGCTAACGTCTGCCGCTTCCAGATGGGAACGCCAATTCCGCGAGCCGGCGCGTCAACGCGGAAAACGCTTGCCACTGCCGTTGCTGCACGCCGCGCTGTCGCGCTCTAGTGGAAACCGGCCTTAAAGCCTTAAGGCCGGTTCCCACTAGGACTGCCGCGCGTCAAAACAGCGCGTCAGCGGCGTGGTTGCCATGGAAACGGCGTCAGCGGCACGTCGCGGCGTGCTCTGCGTCACGGTCTGACCGTGTCGAACCGCTTCCGCTGCCGCGTGCCGTGTTCCAGGTGCGCGCCGCCAGTCACAGAACACGCTGAGCGTGACGTCAGGTACGGAACCCCGGGCCACACGAACTTTCGCCGGACCGCTGGCGCGGACGCGGCGGAAGCCATGAAATACTTATCATCCGATTCCAAGGAAACTATTCGGTAGAAAAATTTGATTCTTAGGCATGTTACAGCCTGACATCTTCTCTTGATAAAGGACCGAATTTCGTTTCGTTATTCGTCGTGGTTACTTGCTGTATCGCATTTACATAACACTTTACACGAAATTTTAATGAGTGTGCAGAGGTAAATACGCATTGCGTGGACTTTGCGTACAGTTCATTTTAGGTAATACCTTATTGCATATGAAATGCAGTCAACATATCGAAATTGTTTTTAAAGCTGAGAACAGAACGATAGCTATCACCGTTCTCGAGATATTGAATGATATGTCGGCGGACGGTCTGTGCGGTGACCGCGCGCGGGTTGCTCCAGCTCGTCGTAAACCATGTGGTTTTATCAACCGCAAATTTCGTAAACGTTTCAAGAAATCGAAACGTGTTTTTTTGCAAACAATAACTTGTAAAAAGTCATGTATTTCGTCACATGATAAATATCCAAAATCTGTTTATCTACTGAGATATGAAAGTAACTACAGTTTCACAGAAGGGATAGATGAATTGTTTTAAACGGCATTTAGTAGCATGTGGAATGAGAAGTTAAACCGAGACTAATTTGATGGTATGTCATAAGATGCAATTTGCTAAGTATCTAAAGCTATTGATTATTTCCTTTGGTGAGTAACAAACGTTTTTTTTTTCTTTATCCAGTGTACTTTATTGGTTCAAGATGTGTTTCGCCTTTTACTTTAAGGCATCTTCGGTGGAATCTAGAACGATTCAATCTTGTTTTGATATGTGATACTTCCAGATTATAAAACAGTTCACATCTTTTTTTACGTGAATAAGTGATTACTTACAGTGAATCGAGTTTTTGGCGGACATCTGCGTTTCCCATCACCTGGTCACATGCTGAATCCTTTGTCCTCACTCTTTGACACCTCATAACATGTCCTGTCAACTTACCACTCTTGTAGTCAAAGTTGTGCCGTAATTTCCTCTTCCTCCTCTATTGAATTCCATACCTCTTCTTTAGTTACACGATCCTCATATCTAATCTTCAGCATTGTTATTGATCACCACGTTTTGAAGCATCCATTGTCTTCTTCACAGAGCTGTTCATCACCCACGTTTCACTTACATACAAGGCTGCACTCGACACAAATACCGCACTCCACACAAATACCTTTGTAAAATAGTACCCAGTCATTAGAATTTATATTCGATGTGAACAAATTTTCTTTTTCAGAACACTTTTCTTGCTATTCACAGTCTTCTCTACTTCTGCCTTCTCAATTACTGCTTCCCTTTCAAGTCATTGAAGTCTTAGAAGTGCAGTTTGGTCTCTGTACAAGTTGTAGATAATCTTGTGTCCCTGTGTTTTATCGATGACATCTCCAGAGCTTCAAAGAATGTTTTAATTAAGATTGTCAAAACCTTTCTCTAAACATGCAAATGCTGTAAACAAAGTTTCGCAGTTCTTCAGTCTGTCTACTTAGCTAAGTGGTAGGATCAGTATTCCTTCCGCTTTCTAGTCTTCTCTTACTTGCTTAGTTTTGGCTTGCCAAATGAGTTCTTGACAGTTGCTTCTCCTTTGAGCAAAGTTTTCTTTGTTCTTTCTCATTTTCATTCCCCTATGTTTTCCAAGTTGCAATTTTGGACTTTCTGTCAACGTCATGTTTAGGCATTTCTATTTCCCACGGCCTACTTTATTTGCTGCATTTTTATATTTTCCCTCTTGTCAAATTTAATATATCATGTTTTATCTAACGATTTCTACTGTACCCTCTTCCCATTCACATACTCTGCTGCATTCACCACCTCTTCTCTCAAAGATATCCATTCGTATTCTAGCGGATTCCTTCCTCTGTTTCAGTCAGTCGTTGCATTGCGGTAACTTTAAGATTATCGAAAAACTGTGGGTCTTGACTTATTCAAGTTCCATTTCCTTAATTTCCTACTGTTTACTGTCTCTTTAGTTGTAAACTACAGCTCATAACCAGTAAACTATTGTAGGTTTGCGTCTGCACCGGGAAATGTCTTATAATTTAAGATCTGGTTTCGAAAACTTTGTTCCAAATATGTATTATTCTTTCATGATTCTTAAGCAAGGTGCTCGCATTGATTACATTATGCTCTGTGCGAAATTCTATCAGGTGGCTTCTACTTTCATCCCTTCCCCCAAGCCTTTGTGTTCCTACTGTTTTCCTGTACCTGCTACCGTATCACATTTTAAATTTTTGTCTCGCTTAACTATCTGAATAATCTCTTTTGTCTACACTGTTTCAATGTGTTAAGAGATAGTGAACAATCATGAAGGGTAGTCACGAAATCTGTTTATGGTGAAATGAGAAAACATGAATAATGAAATGTGTGAAAGAGTACATTGTATAGAAAATGAAAAATTAGTATGTCTTCACCCGACTTCGTCATTCCTACGTGTAGGTGTAAGATATAGTTAATCAAACGCACTGGGCATTTCAGTGGGTCCCGCCCCGTACCTCAGTGGCTGTCCGTCCGTCATTGGCTACCGCTAGCGTCTGCCGCTTCCAGATGGGAACGCCAATTCCGCGAGCCGCCGCGTCAAAGCGGAAAACGCTTGCCACTGCCGTTGCCGCACGACACGCTGCCGCGCTCTGGTGGGAACCGGCCTTTATTCGAGGGGCAGCGGCGACAGGGCGTACAGCTACCGCAGCACAGGTAACAGAGCTCGTGAGATCAGACGCATCAACACAAACAGTCGCGCGAACGACCTATTAGCAGTGAGACTGTGGGCACCCACACTTCTAGCTCCTCTCCCCTCCCCCCCTCCCACACACACACACACAAAAACACACACACACACTCACACACACACACCACAGCATCGACGTGGAGAGCTCGACTGGTGCCGCCAGGGCTTCCTTCACCTGGAAGAAGGAATGGCGCGCCCTGGTCTTCAGCGACGGCAGCAGATACCGCCTGCATTCAAGTGACGGTCGTTTGTGCGTACGAAGAAGAGCTGGTGAGTGCTACCTCAAAGAGTGTACACACTGGTCTTACTGTGCTGTTCCTGGAGAGGACATGCAGAATGTTGTTAAACCTGCTCTTTTGCTTTTCTTGTAACAGGAAGATGGTGTGTTGCTCCACGAGGATAATGCTCGCCCACATACTGCTCATCGAGCTCAATGTGCCCTGTAAGACGTGTGGCAACTTCCAACTTCCCTGGCTGGCACGGTCTCTGGACTCCTCTCCAGTTCAGCAGGTGTGGCGTATGATGGGACGACAAGTGACAGGTGCGACGTGTCAAGCGCGGACTCTTACACAACGACGTGACATCACGTATCCCAGGGCTGTATTCGCCACCCATACTATCGACTCGATGACAGAGTCAGCGCCTGTGTTGCCGCCCGTGGTGGCTACGCCACTTGCTAATATGGATGTCTCAGGTTGGGTCGATGCCTGGTTCGTCCAACCATGTGTTCTATTCGTCTGTATGTGTTACCACTTCATGTACTCCATATGCAGTGTTACAACAATAAATCTTGAGTGACCTATTAACCTCCAAAAGCACCAATTTTTTTTTCTGGCAGTGTATTAGCAACCATGAGTCGCAACATTTGCAGACAATAATCCTATACTATGAGATCATCAGCGTCCACCTTCCACCTCTAGTCCACGCTCGCCATAGACATTAAATCATGAGTAACGTGTAGTTAAAATAGATAACTTCACACAGAAATGTCCTAGGAAGCTTTGCAGGCTTGTTCCAGCTCTACTACTGATGTGGCGACAATGGCTTGCAGCTCATACAGGGTGTGGGGTTACAAGCTCAGACGCCTAGTTTATAATTAATATGTATTAAGGAAGAATATTTAGAAAATGGCAGTTCAAATTTGCCGAAACTAGTCATCACTGTACGATCAATTGCGATTTCGGTAAATAAAGTTTTCGAATCAGAACACTTCACCATTTAAAGCTATAGAGAGTCTTCTACAAGACTGTCCCTGTGCCAGGTAATCCAATAGATGTGACTTAAATTATAATGAATGTAATCCAAATAGAGATGTGCAGGGCGAGTCAAAAAGGAATTTGCCACTTTAGAATGATGTAGAAATGTATTGAGATAACTTATAGAATCGGTAGGTGTATGATTATGCAGCAAACAACCTCCATGTACTTCAGTCCATCAGTGCCCCATTCCACCACTAGGAACGCCAGCGTTGTGCACAGTTAAGATGGCTGCTTTCACTGGTGTGGAGAGTGCCCGCTGTGTGTTCTGGTTCCATGAAACGAACTCTGCAATAACTGTTCGGTGGTTTTATTAAAGCCCGTGCGTATGTTCCTCCCGTAGCAACGAATTCGGCCGACCTGAAAAATTTAATCTACGCTGCTGTTGCTCAACTTTCACCCGATTTTCCGCAAGGAATGTGGGAAGGGGAAGTTGACTACCAGTGGGATGTGTCCCACATCATAACTGGTATTCGCATCGAAACGAAATGACACTTTTATAAGAAATTTGAGGTTCTTTACTACAAAATAACACGTCAATCGACTCTGTAAGTTATCTCAATATATTTATGTATTTCCAAAGCTACAATGTCCTTTTTGACACGCTCTTTATTTTCAGCGTCATCAGTGCGCAGTTTTCTAGAATGCTACTGTTGACCAAAAATAAACTCCGTCCAAATGCAACATCTTTGAACCTTAGCGTCAGCCACACTCTTTGGTTTATTTACACCCTGTAGAACAAGTGGGAGTTGTTGGCTGTGGCAAAGTTTGTGTATTGCTGTGTGATCAGTCCAACTGGAGAACATGAACCACGTTCTTCAGTGTGGCTTGTGAGCAATGGGTAAATTGGTGGATGGTAATTACTGTAAGTAATACCATCAAGCTGACCTTGCACAGTAAGTAATTCTGGATACCTTGCCACATTCTGCGCTTCTTTCTATCGTCTTTTCTGTCCTTCCTTGGACTACATTTAGACATTAGAACAGTTATGCGAGAGATGACTGGCTTCGTGACATTCGAGGCGTGAAATATCTCATGTGGTAAACTAATAATGGGAGGCGCCGCCCAGGGAAGTCGGGCTCGAGGACACGATCTGAGACCGCGTTCCTCAGCAGCGTTGTTGAGGCCACAACTACCAATCATTCCTACTTCGCTTTTTTTCTCTTCTCAAAAGTTAAAAATTTTATAATTTTCGATTTGTAAATTTCTTGTATTATAATTTCGAGAAGTGATTACAGCTGTATGTTACACAAAAAATGACAAAAGACCTCCACGCGGCAGTGCACGGGCAGCGCTGCCCGTGACGTCAGCTGCGCAGCCAGACACCGCGGTGAGGCGGGGGCCGAGTGCACTGAGTAGAGCACCGAGGTCCGCAGAAAATTATCAGACGGCGGACCCAGGCTGTGCTCGGAAAAGAAAGAAAGTGCAGCCTTTGCTGGAGTCACTCGTGCCGGTTTTCCAGGACGCTTAGCACGATGCCGCAGCCGTGGCGGCTACCTCGGCAGTGAGCGCTCAGCCCCCACTGCCTGAGAGGACAGCGCCGGCCGCCACCGTCAGCTGCCGTCAGCCTCTGAGGCACCCACTCGGCCGCCAACTACGTGTTTTCACGCCGCTGCACAGACAAGTTGTTGTACTGCATTTGCGGCATTCTTAGTGGCCTTCCCTGCACGGAAAGCGAGCTGCCAGTAGTTTGTACCGCTCAGAAGCCGGTGAGACGACTTCTGGCGCCACCCAGCTTTTCAAAGGCTTTTTACAGAACATCCAGGAAGCAAGTAGATTTATCGGACTTCCTTGATTACAACTACCTCCGCGATTTTCCATGGCCAATTTCTAGAGATCGATTATAAACGAGACATAAACATGGAGCTACCTTTGGCGCCAAAAGTTATATAATTTACCTCTGATAATCCATTAGGACATTGACCTGTGCCTCAAACAAGACTATTTAAGGGTATGGAGACAACCTCATGAATACATATCAGCAGGGGACCGACCGTTCGAGGGGCTGGAGGCTCAGGAATGGTGTGGAGCGTCTTCAGTTGCAGTGACATGGGACTCCTGATATGTCTATATACAATTCTGATAGGTGACACATACATAAGCATCCTGTTTCATCAACTGCATCCAATCATGTCCATTGTGATGTCCGACTGATTTGGGCAATTCCAGCGGGGCAATGCGGCAACCCACATGTCCAGAATTATTACAGAGTGACTCTACGAACTTTCTTTTGAATTTAAAAACTTCCGCTAGCCACCAAACTCCCCAGACGTGAGCATTATTGAGCATATCTTGGACGCCTTGTAACGTGCTGTTCAGAAGAGATGTCCACCCTCTGGTTCTCTTACGGATTTACGGACAGTCCTGCAGGATTGATGGTGTCAGCTCCCTCCAGCACTAATTCAGACATTAGTCAAGTCTGTGCCACATGAACCAATTTCTTTTACTCTTCAGTGCCTACATGTGTGCATGTGTATATGTGTGGATCTTTTTTCACCTACGCACATTATGTAAAGGCAAAAACCAATTAGAAAAGATAAAGTGGTTGACTGGGAAAACAGAGTGCTTATTATTAGTTTTTAATTTGTACATGGAATTAAATGCAAATATGGCACATAATTAAACGGAAAAAGCAGATAGTTTATTAATTTAAAAATGTATTTGGAATTAAATGTGAAATTATATATGTGATTAAATGGTATAAATGGTTCAAATCGCTCTGAGCACTATGGGACTTAACATCTGAGGACGTCAGTCCCCTAGAACTTAGAACTACCTAAACCTAACTAACCTAAGGACATCACACACATCCATGCAAGAGGCTGGATTCGAAACTGCGACCATAGCGGTCGCGCGGTTTCAGACTGAAGCGCCAGAACCGCTCGGCCACACTGGCTGGTTTAAATGGTATAGAAAATGAATATATTAAAAAATACACATCGATCATTTTTTTACAAAAAAGATTCGTAACTAAAAAACCATTTCTTATTGTTTAGTTATATCATTGTTATTTCATTGAAAAGAACCTAATGACTACAAATGACTAGCCAGATGTAAATGATGAAAAAGGAGTATTTCCTTAAATCAATATTGTAAGATGTGGCTAGTTATTTACAGTGTGCTGCATTACACATGTCTTTTCTTCAAAGCACAAAGTAAACTTCAAGGTAAAACAATAGGAACTAAAAAAATTATGTACAGTCACAGCAGCTTCGCAAAACATTACCCCTGAGTTAGAGTAACTGTATATAATTCAGCATTAACATTAAAGTGCTGACTGCTGCCGGCCACACGCTGTGGCGCGCCACCCCTCTGGCTGCCCTCCAGCTGCGGCGCCAGCACTGCTGTGGACGCCGTGGCTGGCTGGCTGGGTGTGGGGCTGGCTGCTGGCTGCGGCCCCGCCTCTGCAGGTCTCCTCTGGAGGCGGGCTGGTGGCTCCCCTCCCAGCCAGTGGCCACGTGGGGCCCGCGGCGGCAGCTCGCCAAAGCACTGCCCGGCCGACACGAGCGCCACAGAGCCGTCTCGCGCACAGTGCTGGAGACTTCCGAGTAAACACTGGCTCATGGTACATTTATATGAACTTGAATGGTGAGGATTGGTACGCAGTGAGGCAGGAAGAACAATTTATTCTGTATTTTCTCTATTTACATATGTACGTTTTATACTCATTGTGTAGAGCAATGTTTTCCCACACATTGCTTCATATGAGTCTAAAAAATTCAGCTTGTACAGTATTCTGTCCAGCAAGTGCCTCAACATATGTATTAGTAGACATACCACCCCTGAATTCTACTTCACTGAACTCGATAGTAATAGGCTCTCCTGGTACAGCGAGAATAAATGCATTTATACACTGCTCCTCTTACATTCAACTACCAGTACCTCAGTCTGTCTGTAGCAGTCGCTAAAATGCAGTATAAATCATCCAAATTCCCCACACTCGAATGTTTTATTTAAATGCGCATATCCCCTGAAGTTGATTCAGTCATAGCTTCCCTGTAGATATGCAATGTTGAAACCCTCCTCCCATACATTTTAAAGTCAGTTGGTGATTGTAATGCACCACACTTTGTTGTCATCTACTTCTTTGTATACTCCCTCATGCTGCACAGATAGTCCTGTGATGCCAAAAACACGTCGAAAGTTTTCTATTTCTAGACCTACACTGACGCTTTTAGATAGACTAACAGTCACAGTATATGTGTTGGTGAAAAGCAGTACACTTCTGCAACTTAACTGAGACTTGCCGACTTGAGGAACTTCTGATCTCTGTGTGAAATAGTTGAAAGACTGCAGGTCTGATAAATCTGGAAGATACTCTGTGGCTTGTTGCTGCATTCCAGCTGGAGTTCATTGGCCTGGTGTAAAAATACATACGTATTGTCGAGTACGTTTGGTTTTTCGGCCCATCCCTGCTGACTGCACTTTGTGACGTTCTTTTCACTACTTTATACAGACCTGAAATGATCTTTATTGGGCGACAACAGTGTCCGGGAGGGGAATGTAGGGGGATTGGAGTGGGGAGGGAACGGTGAGTGGATGGGAAGGCGACATACGGATATGTGTCTGCTGTAATATGACACCGGAAGAAAAGTACTGACAGATCCTGAGACAGCGATTTCGCTCGTGCAGTCTCTTAACGGATGAACGCAGAAAAGGTTTCTAGATATGGGAGTGGAACGCAAATTTCATAATAGCAGAACCCCTTACTTTGCACACGACAGCGAGTGTTCATGAGAGACAAAGGTATCGCCAGGAGTGCGGCAGAACGTAATCTCACAGACAGGATGAGCTGATGATGCTGTAGTGTACAGGGACGTCTAAGTGTTGAGTGACTGTAGGATGGTACAAGATGACTTATGCAAAATTTCTGGTTGGTAAGATGAATTATAGTTAGATCCAAATGTAGAAATATTCGAATACAGAATTAGCAGCGCGCTGCTTGACATTCACGTCCATGAAATACCTAGTTGTGACGTTGCAAAGCAATGTGAAATGAAATGAGCATGTAAGGGTGCAGCGGAGAAGGTAAATGCTCGACTTCGGGTTGGAGAATTTTAGGAAAGAACGGTTCATTTGTAGAAGACAGAATATAGGACACTAGTACAATCCGTTCTTGAGCACTGTTTGAGTGTTTTGGATCCGCACAAGGTCTTATTAAGGCAAGACGTCGAAGCAATTTAACTGTGCAGCCAGAGTTGTTACCTCCAGGATCGAACAACATGCTAGTGTTATGGAGGTGGTTTGTGAACGAAAATAGGAACCCCTGTAGCGAACACGATATTATTTCTAGGAAAATTATAGAGGAAATTTAGAGAACCGACATTAGAAGCTGACTGCAGAACGATTTCACTGGCGTCAACGTCCATTTCGCTTAAGGAGCACTAACAGAGAAATTTGGGTGTCTGTGGAGTCATGGCGAAGAAGTGGGATCTAGAGAAGATAAGATCCAACAAAGAACAAATTACAGAAATGCTATCACTTGAGTTTCTAAACACATTAAGAGACAAAGAACCACTTGATAATGTCAACGAGTACTGGAATATGCTGAAAGAAGAAATCATCAAAGCAGGACAGCAAAATATAGGATATGTAAAAGGGAAAAGGGAAAAGAAACGATAGGTCACACAAGAAATGATTTCGAATGTGGAGGAGAGAAGAAAATTTAAAAACAAGAACACTGAAGGTGCAAGAAAGATGTACCGAAGGTTAAATAATGAACTGCAAAGAGAAACAGAGCGGGCTAGGAAAAAATGGTTAAGAGGAATGAATGCAATCGAAGAACTGGACAGGAAGGGAAGATACGACTTACTGTACAACAGAGTAAAGACTATGACATGGGATTAAAACAGAGCAGGAAGTGCTACTATGGAAATTTTGAGTAAAGACGAAGAGGTAGTGTACAAAGATCGTGACGATGTCCTCCAGCGATGGGAAGAATATCTAAAAGAGCTATATGACACAGATCGCAAACCAGAAACTGTGGAACTTGAATTACTCAACAGTGTAAATGATGACCAGAAAGGAAGGCCCAACCATCATAATGGAAGAAGTCACGTCTGGCATGACTGCAATGAAAAACGGTAAAGCAGTAGGTACAGATGCCGGGAGAAATATTAAAATGCTTGAAACAAGATGAAATAAGGGAAATATTGAGGTTATGAATAAAATATGTGACAGTGGTGAATAGCCTGAAGCCTTTCTGACAAAACTAATGATTCCATTACCGAAAAAAAAACAAGGAATCAAGAAATGCAGTGAGCACGGGACAATCACCCTCATTTCACATGCAGCCAAAATGATGTTAAGAATAATTAATAACCGACTTTCAAAACTAATGGAGGAGAATCTTGGCGAGGAGCAGTTTGGCTTTAGACGGAATACGGACACCAGAGATGCAGTGGGGCTCCTACGACTCTTGGGAGAAAGGTTTATTGAAAAAGGAAGAGACCTCTAAATGTGCTTCACCGATCTAGAAAAGGCATTTGACAATGTGGCTTGGGGCAAGCTGGCGACTGTAATGAGAGAAAAGACTCATTATATTTTAATCAAAAAGCCTCAGTTAAAGTGAGAGGAGAAAGTACAAACTGGATCGGACTAGGAAGAGGAGTAAGACAAGGATGCTGTCTATCACCTAACGTTTTCAATCTCTACTTGGAAAATATGATTGCCCAATGCACATTAGATGACAAAGGAGTAGAAATTGAAGAAGAGTAGGGTGTTTGAGGTTTGCTGATGACATGGTCCTTCTAGCCACAGGAGAAAAACAATTACAGGATTTAATGGACAGCATTGACGCCATTATGGAATGAAAATTAACACAAAGAAAACAAAAGTATTGGCACTAGGAGAAAATAAAGAAATAAAAATTACGCTGGATGGAGAAGTATTAGAACAGGTGCTAAATTTTAAGTATCTTGGAAGAAGGATAGACACCGACTGGAAGTGCACCACAGAAATGAAAACAAGGATAGCAGTGGTAAAAGAGGCATTTTATAAGAAAAGGAGAGTTTTCTGCAGCAGTGTGGACAGAGAACTGAGGAAAAGATAAAATGTTTTGTATGGAGTGTTCTTCTGTATGGCCTGAAACATAGGATTTGAGGAATAAAGACCGAGAAAGGCTGGAGGCTTCTGAGATGTGGACATGGCGGAGTATGGAAAGAATAAGTTGGATGGACAGAGTAATAAATGAAAAGGTATTGAGATGAGTGGGAGAGAAAAGACAGTTGCTAGATGTAATAAAGAGAAGAAAATGAAATTGGATTGGGCATATATTAATAAAGAATGACGGACATGTGTAGAAGGTCATGTAGAAGGGAAAAGGAAGCGAAGAAGGAGGAGATTTCAGATACTGGATGACGTAATGGACGGTACAACATACAGCAGCCGTAATAAGGAGGCAATGGATCGCAGAAAATGGAGAGGCAAAGGACCTGCTAATATAGCAAAAAACTGATGATGATGGAGGCATAAAGAGAGTCGCTTTTCCCTCTCTGTATTTACGAGCGTAACAGGAAAGAAAATGACTAGTGATGGTGCAAGGCAACTTCCACCATGCACCATAATGCGACTCATGTGGAGTTGTAGATGTACATCTGCATCTACACCAGTACTCCGCGTGACACCCGGCGGTGTGTGGCGGAGGGTTCTTGTAGCATCACTAAGTGAAAGTCTCTTTAGTGCGCTTGTCGCTTTGTCAAGGTGTTCTGCAAACAAAACACAGTCTTCCCTACAAGATTTTCTATTTGATCGTTCCTATTTAAGTTGGCCCTAATTGTAATACCTTGGCATTTAGCTTAAACGGCACCCTTTCGATTTGTGTGACTCATCGAGTAAAAGAAATTTAACGGGTTCCTTCTAGTTCTCCTGTGGATGACGTAACACTTTTCATTATTTAGAATCAAGTGCCACTTTATGCACCGCAACGGTACACTCTCTAAATCATTTTGCTATTGCTTTGATCTTCTCATGACTTTACTAGATGGTAGAAGACAGCATCATCTGCAAACAATGGCTGCTCAGATTGCCTCCTAAATCGTTTTTATAGATTAGGAACAGCACAATTACTACAACACTTCCTTGGGGAAGGGCAGATACCACGTTTGTTTTACTCGACGACTTTCGCGAACTCTCACCAGGAAACAGGAATACGGCGGTCATCCGGATGAGAGGCGTCACGCTTCCCGTGGTTTGGCCGTCCTGCGGCAGACTTCCGCTGCGCCCGCCGTCATATTGAGCGCGCGCTCCCTGCGACGCGCACTGCTTCTGTTTGCTCCACAGTGTCGACAGCGGACAATGCAGCCGGCGGGCGTAATTGCCACAGTGGCAGCTCTGCTTGCAGCAAACGGGACCTACTCGGTGCTGGAGTGCGTCTGCAGGCACATGGACAAACGCTCCGAGCTCAGTGGCGGTGAATTTGTGCTACGGTGGCACTACTCTCTCCATTCCAGTAAGTGCTCTTTCGTGCTGTACGTATTGATAAGACGTTATGCACAGTCCACTTATCCAACACTCACAGGCGGCTTGGCTTACATATGCTGTTATTAAAAATTATACGTTTTCTGCCTGACAGTGAAGGACTACGTTTATTATGAGGACGCTCAGCTAGGTATCCACTCTTAAGGAATACGTATACAAATGACATTGGTGTAACAGGGTGACGAGAACTGAAGGAAAGTGATGGCATGCAACCGAATGCGAAACAGCCTGTCGTGGAGCTTATCGTTGCTGCAGGTAGTGTTATAATATGTTTCATACACACTGAAAAGACAGATATCTGGAGGTACTATTCATCTGGTGGTTCCAGGTGGTACGAACTGCTATGTCACACACTTTCCAGGAGCGGTAGCTTGTTCTTTGGGAGTATGATTTCTATGCGCAGCATAGTAATGAAGAAAAAACACTTATTTTCTGACGAGCTATTGGCCAAAAGCAGTGATCATACAATAGCTGTAGTTCTCTTACGTCTGTTCTCCCACTCTTGTCTTCTGTGACGTAAATATTCCCTACGGCCCCTGCCAAAATTACACACACGAGAAAGAATCAAAGGACGCAGAGCAATAAATAGCGTTGCAGCCAATTTACCATCTGGTTAATCAGTCGGCATAACTGTATACGAATGCGAATTGATAATAGATGATCTTGATTGATCTCTCTTGGTACCTCTAATTTAGAGGGGCCCTTTCATGTACGTTTCCTCTTCAAATGCCGATTGGCTGCAGTTGAAAACAAATTCCTTACTCAACGACGGGGTAAATTTGCTTATCTCATCTACAAATATTTCGGTCGATCCTGTAGTTTGCTGTACATCGTCAAGTTGACGCTTTCATCGAAATTTCATTGTCTCACGTCTCACACTTCTGTAGCACTGTTTGATGTCATGCAATCATCCACTGCTTCTTTTGAAATCTCTGTAATGTATGTCGAGCATCCTTGAAACGCGCAAGTGAGCCATGTCCTCCGTTGAATGTCTGTAGTTTTCCTTACACACTAACGTCATATTTCTGCAGGCTTGTTCAAAGTATGTTCGTAATTGTTCTTTTGCTATGCTGTCTGCGATTTTCCAAGTACGTAATTACGTTTAGTATCTGCTCCTTGGACAGCGACTGTCCTTCACTACGTGTGACTGGAAACGGGAGCTGCGGCCCTCTGTCCGACAGCGACGATGAACTACACCACACCTGTTTCAGTACAACTTTCTAGTGCCGTGCACGTATCGCCATCACTGCACTCCTCTTGTACATTGTTCGCACGACACCACGCATTCCGCTGACTCATGCGCCACTTCTTTCACAATCAGCGAAATTTCTTGAGTTCCTTTCTGATCAACTCTCCACTTTGGCTACTGTTTCTGAAGATATAACGCAATGTTTGCTTTGTTTATCGGCGCCATTGCTCTGCTTTGTAACAACACCACTAGCACTGTAGCACTGTCGTGAGTCACTCGTCGACTAAGCAGTTCAGCCACGCTCCGTAGCCTCGTGCTGTCGACATCATCTGACAGCTCCAGTCCCGCCCACTGTTGGCATCATCAGCCAGTGTTGTGTTAGCAACGTGGGCAACATGTGGGGCGCCGAATGCTGTCACATCTGACATGCAAGTGCATGTTCGGCTTGTGTCTTTACCCGTAGCTTACAGCATACACGGAAAATAAAATGGGTTATTCGTAGGAGTTGACCAGGAAATCCAAATGTTACTTTTACAAACATTTACATTAAAAGAGCTGCAGGATGCCTTACTTCAGCTTTTTCACCTTTGCTTTACTTCGAGCTGAGGTAGCGGCTTTTGTACTTCACAGTTCTCTTCTAAGCTTTAAGCTGTGTCACCTAGGGAGATGTACTCTCGCAATTTCATTACTCTACAGTAATTATATTTTTTGTGCTGCAATTATTTTCCGCTGGTGTATTGTTGGCGAGCTTTCCCAGTGGCCCTCTGTGCTCAAGGAACGCCCATAAACTTACTCGCGGAGGTTCAGAGAACAAAATGAACCTTAGTAGTCCCCGCGTAATGCATTCAGACATACGCATGCTATCTGAACAACTTAAAATTTATCATACGATAAAAACTGAAAATGCAGAAAAAACGACCTCATACGAGGCAGAATCGAAGGGCGATTGTTTAGTTGCACACATTTGTAATTTGCACAACCAGCTCTTTTCTGGGGCTTGTAGAGTTTCCAGACTTTAGAGGTTCCAGGCTGTGGCGGAGTGTGTTCCCACGGCCGGAGAACGCGAGCGGCCCGCGGCGCGAGTCGTCCAGTGCGGGGCTGGGGGCCGTGGCCCGCTGCGTGGGAGGCCGGCCTGCCTGCAGCCAGACACACACATCGGGGAGTACGTGGAGGAGGCGCGCCAGTCGGCCGTAAACACACTTTCGCTTAATCACAACAGGAGTAGTTTCCTTTCGTTACAGTGATTGTCAGGGAAAGTCCCTCAGTCATTGGCCGTAACTGAGGCATTATTCCAGTACGGGAAGCTTCAAGTATCGCTGCACAGTTGACGGGGACAGGCTCTCGCCAGAATACATCGCAGGTTACGGAGAGCGCCAAGTGAGTCAGTCGGCCCTCAGACACGACGAGGCGGAGGTCTCCGTGTTGTGCCAGCAGCGTGGACTTCCCTCTGTACGAGTCAATTACGTTCATTGATATCAGGTGTGTATTACTCGAACGTTCGCAGTGGTTAATTACAATAGCCGTACCGCAATGGCATCCCGATTTTTCGGTTAACAGTAGCAGCTGCCCACAGTCACATCAGAAGCGACTCTTTGTATGTTTACAGCCCGGTAGCCACACCGACGCCGAGAGACGTCATCAGGGCAGGTACGAATGTTTACCGGCGAGGTCAGCTCACCGCCGAGGTATCCTCAGCTGGACTCCCTAAGCGAAGCGGATCTGACGAGTGTAGCTGCGCGGCCTAACCGTCTGTTCCTTCACAGAGACATTACGCTTTCTTCTTTCCTTTTGCTTCATTTTGCAGTCTAACTCACTGCGGGTTTTGTCACACATTTGCTCAAAATGACTTGAGTCCCTCGTGAGGGAATGAGCAGGCAGAACATCTTTTGTGTGTCTAGAGATTCTGCCGTAACCTTACTGGCAGATGAGATCAGCGCTTTTTAGTGCAAAGCCACTCTCTGCCACTCAGTGCCTTCATTGCTGCTTTATTTGCGGCGAGAAACCGTATGTCAACCGCAGTTGCATATCGGTCGACAATTTATTTCTAAAATGATCTCAACATTTGATGAGTACTTAGCTATTACATTTGTTTTCTCCCTGCTCCGTAAGCGCTGAACGTTCGCACACAAGTACAAAGGGACAGAAGTGCAACTACTGCCTCGGAAGTGTACAGAACAAATGAACGGCAGCGCCTCTGCTGCTTACCTAACGAGATACCCCGGGTAAACAGTGTTACAGCTAAAAGGAAAATACAGCTCAGAGGCGGATCCCAGAGATTAAAGCGAGAGGAGAGTGGTATGCCGATTACATCATTGGGAATTCCAGATTTTCAGGCTGCAGTTATTTGACTGTGACGCAGTACTTGGCAGGTAAACTGTGATGAGACAGGCTAAGTGTGCGGCGCTCCAGGAGATGAGAGTACAGAATGCCTGGGGTCGTCATTCACGGCCCAGCCTGGACTGGAGATCTGAAGTCACCAGGAAAGGCTCCCACCGGCTGCCGCTCCAGTCCGGAGCGCCCTGCCGCCTGCAGCCCAGCTGCCTCTCGGCCAGCCCGGAGTCTCCTCTCCAGCCCCGCACTGCCAGCTCTGACACCATCGTGAGACTGTATCTGCTCTGGCGTTCTGCAAAGATCTATGAGCATGGGTCCATAAGTCTTATTCCCAATCTCGCCAATCAAACCAGTTAACGATAAGTGTGATTTTCACTTAAATATTACTGTCTGCGCCTAGCCAGGTACATCGCACGTTCCTGTGGTAGCGGTGCTAACTCTGTCAAGCTGGGGCAGAACAGCATGGCTGACATGCGACATTAAATTATTTTGTTGAAAGGGTGTCGAAAATATCGCAAGCGAGCTGTCTCAAGGACTCAGAAATGTAACAGCTGCGATCAGTGTAACCAATTACGTATTGTATACCGAGTGGCTCCCCGTGAGATGGGCGAGAGTGCAACGTTGCATTCTCCGCTCTGCTCAGGGCCTCGATGCACGGATCGTCCACACCGATGCTGCAGTCAGAACCTCGGCTCATACGGAATGACGGCACAGTGTCCAGTGTTGTACTGTCGGCGCAGCTCTTCCCGCTTCCTCGTCAAGGGGAGCCGCAGCAGTGGCCGCCGTGCTGACAGTCAGCTGACTTGTTGACCTTTTGCTTGTAAAAGTGTGCAGCACACCTCACGCCGTGTCCATTATCGTTGGCTGCAGCTCTCTTAGTGTTTCAGTAGCTGCTAGTACTGATGTGCATATGAGTAGCCCATGGAAGCTCGTGAGTCAGAGTCCAGACCTCGAGGTGACTGACGAACGTTTTGCAGATTGGTCACCGGAGCTCGCAAAGTGCGACAGCCTGGAGCAGCCGTCCCCCGCGTGGTCAGCTGCGCAGCGCCTGGCAGACCGCCTCAGGGACTCCGGACTGCCGCCGCCGCCAGCAGGTGGAGCGGCGGAGGGAGGGGGGTGCGCCGGCGCCCTGGCGCAGCTCCGCCGCCTCACGTGGGGCGAATCCTTCGAACTCCTCGAGGAGCTCGACTGCCGGATCGCTGGCGACTGTATCGACTCCCGCTGTGTACCGAGGTATGTAGACTACTCGATGCCATTACTACTAACTGTACAACAAATTCTTTCTCCTCTCCTTAAATTTATTCTCAATACTGTCACCTACTTTTCCTATTTTGCGATACTAATTATCTGTCAATAAGGGCACATTCGTGAGACCCAAAGAGGAAACGCGCTAATACCTTCTGCCGCCGCATCTTCTGTTGACACTTTCCACCGAGCAGTCAATGGAATTTGCCTCGTGGCAAACGTCTCTCTCCGCTCGCTGTCTCCGCATATCGCTACAGCAGACAGTAAGTAATCTGATGATGACAGTCAAAGACTGAAAGCGGTAACTAACAATAAAAGCTTTTCATCGAGACTGCTTGCCTTACTAAAATTGAATTTATATTCCTATTTCCCAACCGTATTATCAAAAATCAATAAAAGTATATCGTCGTTTGAGATGACAACAGCTGTAGCTCGATATCGTTGTTAGTTGTAAATTATTTCAAAAGTGAACAATAAACACTGCAAGTGGCTAAATTAATTACTTTTCGAAACAAGCAATTATAGAGTCAACACCCTGCACCACCGGATTACAGTAATACTCCACAATATTTGCTGTATATACGTAATTAAAATCTCTAACAAGGCAGCAGTCAGCAACAGTAAAATTATGGAAGCCATAGGAATCGAACAGCCAACCAGTGGCACGTCAGATGTTTATTCACACTTTTACCTTGCTTTACTGTTCATTAAACCACGTGGCTATACCTTAGCATTTATATGGGTCATTTTAGTGTTGACTGAGCTTTATGACCTGTTTTCTCTTTTCACACAATAACTTTACACACGTAACTACTTCTTCCAAGGAAGAAAGGTTTATATCTGTTTAAACCTAGGTAAGGATTCGAATAAACATGTGAAGTACAACTAGCTGGTGCATGATTCCCATTCGTTCCATACATCATTAACTTATAGTAAGACAGTCATATGCAAGCCAACTTTTGCTCCAAGCATCATGAAATGGCATCACGGTATTACCGCCTCTAGCCTCGAAGACTTCGTCAACTCGGCGGGGAAGAGAGTTCCGAAAGTTTCTTCAGATACGCAGCATCTGCCCGAGGCCTCCCACTGCTGCATCAGATCCCGCAGAGCTACCAGTGTGTGGGGATGTCGGCTGCCACGTCTCAGCTGCTGTTCCAGACAGTACCGTACAACACCTGCAGCTCTGAGACCGGGTTGTCTAGTGGTCGCCTCGAGGTACTGTAGGGCGCCTGAGTGTTCGTGAAACGGGGAGTGTATGCACGCAGCCCTGGGAACACGACTGTGTGTGTCATCTTCTACAACGCAAGTGACCAGAGAATAGGGCAACACTTCGTCACCGAGAATGTTGAAATAAACGTGCTGGTTCAGGTTCACATTAACCTTAGTGACTGAATCCAAGTCACGGCGACAGAAACACCTCTATGACACCATGGAACCACCAGTGGCTTGAACTCCATCCTCTATAGGCCGTCGGTCCCATCGCCACCTCCATAATTTCAGAAGAGGCGAAATCGCGCGACTCGTGTGACGCACCTCCGCCCAGCCACTGTCCGTCTCTGTGTGGTTTGGGCCACTCAAGACGCGCAGCTCTGAGTGTCTGTGTGAGCGACGGCCGCTGACTCCAAATGTCGAGTCTGTGCAGCCGCCTTCGGAACGATTGCTAGGCAGCTGGTTCAGATGGAGCTGCTTTGCCAGGCATTGGCAATTTGCGTCTCGTTTGAAACCGATCGCCAGTGACTTGGAGTGACACTCGTCAACAGCCCTGTCGGCTAGGATCTTTTTACGCCACTGCCTCACATCACTACGAGTGGTTCACCATTCGTTCAGATACTTGGACAGTCCACATTGATAGACCAACAGATCGTGTAACTTTACTAGTGGTGTGGTCGTGGACATGACGAAACGCAAAATTCCTTTCTGCCAATTCTCGACATCTCCACGTCGACGCAGGTGACCGCCCTGATCCCACGCGAGCGACTGGCACGTACACACCCCGATTGTCACCTCACCGTCACCGCTGACGTCAACGGTGGAGCTTCACGTGACCGCCTGGTTCCTCCCCTGCAGCACGGCATCCAGCCCTCCGAAGCGACCTCTGTGCTCAATTAAGTGGAGGCATAGCATTTCGTCTGATGAGATTAGTTCATGCTTTCCAGAAGCTATGCGTTTTGTACACTTTTAACCAACACTTAATTCGTCTATGATAAGCATCAGGTGGGAAATAACTTTGTAGTTGGCGACTTCAAGGACACTTTGTTCGTTTTTAATTTCACTCATAAATGGTGTACCATAATCGGCGGATTACTTTCTTTCTACAAAAGACATATCGTTTTACGATCACCACCCAAGTGTTGTTATTGCTGTTAGAGGCATATGTGTACTGTTCACTGAACATACATAAATTTCCAGTCTTAGTTCCTCATTTGCATATAATGCCATTTTAATATCATAAAGGAAAACGTTCCTGATGTTCTGCAACTACTATTTAGATAATCACGGACTAGGATTCATGTTCTTATGCTGAGATATGATGGGTTGTGATTAAATTCGTAACATCTGCACAACATTGGGAAAATGTTTCCGTTGTGATATTATTTTCGTGCTCTGTCGATCATCGAACGATAATCCATTTACTTAGTTTCATTTTCTGTCAAACATGGTAATGTCTCCGTCATACACACATCAAAAAAAGTTTTGCATCACCCCAGTTCCCAGAACTGCTGAAGATAGACGTTGATTGTGGATATTGTATCACAGTTACAGTCCCTTTGACTGTTCAGAGATGTCACTAAACCCGCCCAAAGACGTAAACAACCGTGCATGAACAGCGCTTATTAGACGGAAGGGATCCGACAGTTCCAGTCGTTCCACCAGGAAGGAGGTACACGGCTGGTGTTGTCTGTAATTCAACCGTGCCTATACGGTCAATACCGCGGTTCGTTCGCGTCCGCATTGTTACTTTGTGCCAGGAAGGGTTCTGAACAGGAGAAGTGTCCAGGCTTCTTGGAGTGAACCAAAGCGATGTTGTTCGGACATGGAGGAGATACAGAGAGACAGGAACTGCAAATCAGATGCCTCGCTCAGGCCGCCCAAGGGCTACTACTACTTCAGTGGGTAACCGCTACCTACGGATTATGGCTCGGAGAAACCCTTACAGTAACGCCACTATGTTGAATAACGCTTTTCGTGCAGCCACAGGACGTCCTGTTACAACTGAAACTGTGCGCAATCGGCTGCATAATGCGCAACTTCACTCCCGACGTCCATGGCGGAGTCCATCTTTGCAACCACGACACCGTGCAGCGCGGTACGTGACCCACCAACCAATCTGAGGGATCTACGCCGATTCGCCGTTGAGGAGTGAGACAATCTGGACCAACAGTGCCTTGAAGAACTTGTGGACAGCACGCCACGACGAATACAGGCATGTATCAATGCCAGAGGACGTGCTGCAGGGTATTAGAGGTCCCAGTGTGTACAGCATCTGGACCATCACCTCTGAAGGTCTCGCTGTATGGTGGAACAACGTGCAACGTGTGGTTTTCTTGACCAATAAAAAGGGCGGAAATGATGTTTATATTGATATCTATTCCAATTTCTGTACAGGTTCCGGAACTCTCGGAACCGAGGTGATGCAATGTATTCTTTGATGTGTGTATTAAGTAGTGAAATACATCTCAACATATCCATACCTTACTAAGCGAGCTAATAAGATTGCTGAAACGTTGACCTGTCACATTCAAATGGGTAGTTAGATTAGGAAGGAAGACTCTAAAGCAGTAGATGAGTTGTCCTATTCAGGAAGCAACATAATTGTTTGCAGCCGAAGTAGACAGGACATAAAATACAGACTGGCTAGGGCTTGGAAAACATCTCTGGAAAAGAGTAATTGTTTTGCTGTTTAACATAAATTAGACCTTTACGCTGTCATTTCTTAAGGTACTTGTCACGAGTGTAGTCTTGCATGCAAGTGAAACATGGATAGTAAGCAGGTGACACAAGAAGAGAATATGAGGTACTGAGATGTAGTGCTAGAGCAAACTGCTGAAGAATAGGTGTTTAGATGGTTTAATTGATGAGAAGATACTGAATCGAATTAGAGACAGTAAAAAATATGCCACAATTTGACTGAAAGAAGGGATCAGTTGACAGAACACCTCCTGGGACGTCAGCGAATCGTCCGTTTGGTAATGGAGAAGTAGTGTGGGGAGAAAAACTTGTAGAGGGACACCGAGTGATGAGTACAGTAAACAGGTTCAGATGAATGCAGGCCGCAGTAGTGGAGGGGCTCGCACAGGATACTGTAGCATGGAGAGCGGCATCAAACCGGTCTTCGAACTAACAATGACAGCGACAAATAACTGCGACAATTGTAATGATAACAGAAATAACGTTATTTGTCACTAATCTGAAACCTGAATCTTGCTGACAGATGGAAACTGTGTGTCAGGCCGGCACTCAAACCCAGTCCTCCTCCTTCTGCGGACACTTCTCACACCAACTGTAGTACCGAGATATGAACAACAACGTGGGCATTGTCGGTCTGCCTTGATGCAAAATATTTTTGTTGTTCATTTATTTATTTATTCATTGCCCATGTTAGTTTCAGAGACAAACATCGCCATCAATGTAAAACATGCAGAAAATAGCACAGTTATAATACGGTGTAAATCGTTATTACATGTTTACTGTTTGTTTTTTAAATATTGTGTTCTGTGGGTACTTTAATAATACCTTATTTATTATACATTACAGCGTGGTTTTAAGATTCTTGCTGGTGTTTGGGGCATATTTTCTGTGTTTTTCTGTTGCCGTTTTTCTCAACATAAATCATGTCATTTGCAACTGTGTGAGCGACTATTAGTAAACAAATACGAAAACTTGAACTTACGTATGTCAGCGTTATGCAGTTGGGATTACGGTACTGTTGTGGATACAGTTTTGATGTGTACTAGGTTGTTACGTAGTTTCTCGTGTACTCATGTTCGCTGGACGGCTTGCAGCTAGTTCTATACACAGAAAAACATAACCGTCGCACTTCTTTCATAATGCATAACGTTACGCCAACTTGCCGCTGGCGTGTCTCGTGAGAAATGTATCACACGTTGCAAGAAGGTTATGAAAATCTAAGCGCAAGTTCTGACGACTTCCGTTCCTCATTTATGTGTCTCTGTCTGATGGGCGAGTGGTCCTTTTGCAAGTGTGTGCTTTCTGTCGTGTGTCGTGCGTCAGTTCTCTCAGAGCAGTGAAGATTGTGTCGTTGAAAAGTGTTGTTTCTTCGTTTATTACGTTTTTCCCTTCCACTATTGCTTTTTGTATATAATAATTTTCTTCTGTTGTTGTTGGTATAAACAGATAAACTTCTGGGATAGAATAAAATGACCAACCTAAGTGATTACCCAACACAAAGATATCAAAGGAACCCAGAGACATTAATAGAAAGCATCACACGCATCCTCACACAGAACCAGACAAAAAGAATGATACAAAGGAGTCCTAAAGCTCGACTCTTAACAGGCCTCCCAAAGGTCCACAAACTTCTCATTCTAGTCAGGCCAGCGGTGGACTTCAGAGAGACACATGTACACATTCCTAGAGAAAACATACACACACACAAACAACAGAAGTTTCAAAACGCCAGAAGACATAATAGAGAAAATTAACAACATCCCCCCAACAGCAAAACTTGTATCTTCTGACATTACATCCATGTACACACACATACTCACAGAAGAAACTATAAACACTATAGAACAACAGCTAAAGTACAAGAAATTCCCAGAAAGACATATAAATGAAATCTCATCCATTCTTAGTCTAATCACTGAACAAAACTACTTCACTTTCAGCAACAACTTCTGTTTGCAAAAAGAGGGGCTAGCCATGGGATATCCCCTCATTGGGAAATTAGTAGGCATATTCTTGGATCGTATAGATAACACAATATTCAACAACTTTCTAAAACAAGATGAGTACAAAATAATTGACTGGTATCGATACGAGGATGACATAATTGTCTTATAGATGAAACACAAAACAGTTGAAGAGGTACACAGTAGCATCAACACAGTACTACCTCAGTCCCACTTCACAAAGGAAAGAGAAAAAAAAAAACAAGAACCTAAATTTCTTGAATCTTACAGTTACAAGAAACAAGCACCAACATTATTTTTCCATCTTCAGAAAATCCACATCCACAACCACTGCTACCCATATCTCATCCAACCACCATACATGTCAGCTTTGCACCCATGCTCCACAGGATAAATAGAACACGTCTTAAACTGAAGAGCTCAGTTGGTAGAGTGCTTGCTCGCGAAATGCGAAGGTCCCGAGTTCTAGTCTCGGTCCGTCACACAGTTTTAATCTGCCAGGAAGTTTCATATCAGCACACACTCCGCTGTAAAGTGAAAATTTCGCTGTAGAAACACCCCCCAGGCTGTGGCTAACCCAAGTCTCCGCAATATCCTTTCTTTCAGGAGTGCTAGTTTCTGCAAGGTTCGCAGGAGAGCTTCTGTGAAGTTTGGAAGGTAGGAGACGAGGTACTGGAGAAATTAAAGCTGTGAGGACGGGGGGTGAGTCGTGCTTGGGTAGCTCAGTTCGCGTGGCCAGCAGTCTGGCTTTAGCTGTCGCCGCGGTCGCACGCTCCCCAAGTTTGCTCCGTGAAGGTTCAGTGTTTACGCCAGTGTTTTCGTGTTTCGTGACTGTTTATCGGCTTTTTGCACGTGAATTAAGTGTTACAAATTAAGCTACTGGTCTTCGTTCATGTCGTCTTTCTACGTAGTGCTGTTGGGATTTCGGCGTTGTCCGAAATTTCTTCGCTGCAGAACACCATGGCAAACTCCGTGAGAAAAAACACCGTGATTTTCACCTTCGACAAGTACACCCGTCCAGTACAGCCCTCTGCACTTGAAATACACGACTGGATTACCGAGTTATTTGGAATTCATTTTGAATCTGTTCATACCATGCAGCTAGACTCATGAATACTGCATTTTTGTTAAGTTTAATGATTCCGTGAGTGTAGACCGCTTTCTGGAAAAATTTGGTTATGAAACGGAATTTATACACCGTGATGGTACTACTGTAAAACTCAGGAATTCCGAGTCTGTAATTAGAAATGTTAGGGTTTTGAATATTCCCATAGAAGTAGACAACTCCAAAATTAAAGATGTCCTTTCAAAGTGTGGGGTTGTCAGGCAAATAGTCAACGAAAGGTGGGCTTCGCATTTCAAGCTGCAGTGCTTTAACGGCATTCGCTCCGTGGAGATGGAAGCGAAGGCAAACATTCCCTCCCACATCGTTGTTAACGGGCACAAGGCGCATGTTATTTACTCAGGGCAAACCCCTACATGTCATGTATGTAACGATTCTGGTCACCTCCGTCAGGACTGCCCTCGCCGTGTTTTTGTGCTAAAAAATAACTTTCCGCAACGCCGGAAATTAACATTCAACGATTTGTTGCCAGCCAGTAATACAACAGATGCGGCGGCTGTCGTGGATCCTGTTACTACCTCTGAAAATGTTGCACTTAATGTTAACGACTTTCCATCTTTAAAACCTGCATTAACTGCTGAAATTCCGTCCCGTGACAGCGAGACTCCCACTAAAAAGCGTCCTCTAGAGGACACTGAAAAAAATGTTGATGAGGAATCTTCCAGTGAAACACCCGTTGCCAGAAAGTCGAAGCCAAGTCCTGTTGGAAGTGGTAAAAGGAGATGAAATGCAGGTCGATGTGGCTCCCGCACAAGGAATTATACCGCCACGAACAGATAGTGACGCAGCTCGTAGTGACCTTTCACAGAAATGTGACCCTGAGCCTCAGGTCACAGCTGCAATAACCGCATCGAGTGCTCAGCCCATACAGTGCGAACAGTACGAGGAAGTACCAAGTAAACAACCTGCTGGCTCTGAAGCGCAACACCGCGCCGAAGGAGGAAATAAACAAGCATCACCGCCTCGCCAGCAAGACAACGCAACCGACAACTCCCCGGAGCCAAATATTGACGACTCGCAAGCCACCGCCGTTGCGCAAGACGGCCACCGTCGGAGGCTGCAACCGAAACCAGGTCTTGCTGTCACGCGTCATCAAGCGAAAGTCACACCAGAGAAGAAAGACGTCAAGAAAAAGAATATTAAATATGAAGTCATCAGGGCCAACACTGACGAGGAGAAAGACCACAGTGACTTATAGCGATGCATTGTCAGGATTTCAGGATAATTTTCTTTTCAAGCACTTTGTTTCAAAGCAGTAAAAATTTTTCTATGAAGTTAGTGCATGTAATGGGCACACAGCTTGTAAAGATCGTGACTTGTAGAGAAGCATGTTGCTGCTATAATCATACCGATTCTCATAGCTTCTTCAGGTATGTCTGTGATGCAAGTTTATATCATTACTACTATTAACATTAATAAAATACAGTCACCCTTCAAATTGGCAGAATCAGAAGATTTCTTGTTCCAGTCTGGGACAGATATCGCGTTGCTACAAGAAGTTGCGATGACGGCATTTCGGATCCCAGGCTTTTTTGGAATTGTCAGTGTTTCTACGCAAGCCATATCGGTACAGCCATTCTTATAAGGGAAGGCATTCCAGTGACTGAAATCGAACGACTAGAATCAGGAAGAGCCGTAGGCATAAAAATTTTGGATATGACCGTGCTTAACCTTAACACCCCATCAGGAAATTCCCATAAATTGGATGGTGCGATGCTTTTTAAGATGAACTAATTTATTTATTGAGGAAAAATCCGTGTTCTCTTATATTAGGTGGACATACAGTGTGTTTCAAAAATGACAGGTATATTTGAAACGGCAATAAAAACTAAACGAGCAGCGATAGAAATACACCGTTTGTTGCAATATGCTTGGGACAACAGTACATTTTCGGGCAGACAAACTTTCGAAATTACAGTAGTTACAATTTTCAACTACAGATGGCGCTGCGGTCTGGGAAACTCTATAGTACGATATTTTCCACATATCCACCATGCGTAGCAATAATATGGCGTAGTCTCTGAATGAAATTACCCGAAACCTTTGACAGCGTGTCTGGCGGAATGGCTTCACATGCAGATGAGATGTACTGCTTCAGCTGTTCAATTGTTTCTGAATTCTGGCGGTACACCTGGTCTTTCAAGTGTCCCCACAGAAAGAAGTCACAGGGGTTCATGTCTGGCGAATAGGGAGGCCAATCCACGCCGCCTCATGTATGTTTCGGATAGCCCAAAGCAATCACACGATCATCGAAATATTCATTCAGGAAATTGAAGACGTCGGCCGTGCGATGTGGCCGGGCACCATCTTGCATAAACCACGAGGTGTTCGCAGTGTCGTCTAAGGCAGTTTGTACCGCCACAAATTCACGAAGAATGTCCACATAGCGTGATGCAGTAATCGTTTCGGATCTGAAAAATGGGCCAATGATTCCTTTGGAAGAAATGGCAGCCCAGACCAGTACTTTTTGAGGATGCAGGGACGATGGGACTGCAACATGGGGCTTTTTGGTTCCCCATATGCGCCAGTTTTGTTTATTGACGAAGCCGTCCAGGTAAAAATAAGCTTCGTCAGTAAACCAAATGCTGCCCACATGCATATCGCCGTCATCAATCCTGTGCACTATATCGTTAGCGAATGTCTCTCGTGCAGCAATGGTAGCGGCGCTGAGGGGTTGCCGCGTTTGAATTTTGTATGGATAGAGGTGTAAACTCTGGCGCATGAGACGATACGTGGACGTAGGCGTCATTTGGACCGCAGCTGCAACACGGCAAATGGAAACCCGAGGCCGCTGTTGGATCACCTGCTGCACTAGCTGCGCGTTGCCCTCTGTGGTTGCTGTACGCGGTCGCCCTACCTTTCCAGCACGTTCATCCGTCACGTTCCCAGTCCATTGATATTTTTCAAACAGATCCTTTATTGTATCGCTTTTCGGTCCTTTGGTTACATTAAACCTCCGTTGAAAACTTCGTCTTGTTGCAACAACACTGTGTTCTAGGCGGTGGAATTCCAACACCAGAAAAATCCTCTGTTCTAAGGAATAAACCATGTTGTCTACAGCACACTTGCACGTTGTGAACAGCACAGGCTTACAGCAGAAAGACGACGTACAGAATGGCGCACCCACAGACTGCGTTGTCTTCTATATCTTTCACATCACTTGCAGCGCCATCTGTTGTTGAAAATTGTAACTACTGTAATTTCGAATGTTTGTCCGCCTGAAAATGTACTGTTGTCCCAAGCATATTGCAACAAACGGTGTATTTCTATCGCTGCTCGTTTAGTTTTTATTGCCGTTTCAAATATACCGGTAATTTTTGAAACACCCTGTATTAACTGTGTTTTAAACGAGAAAGATCAACAACCCAATTTCAACTACTCGCCACAGTTAAAAAAGTTAGTAAGGAACTTCAGCACCCGACATCAGTCGAGTTCACGTATGTAACCAGCCACTCCCGCAGCAGACTAGATGGAATTTACGTGCCACCACATTTGGAAATTTTTTTATTAAACGTTGAAACAGTTCCCGTGTATTTTAGCGATCACAGTACACTTTTAACTTGCTTTAATTTAAGTGTACAGCCAACCCGTCGATTCAGAGGGCAATGGAATTTGAATATATCTGTCTTAACTGACGAAGAACTGGAACAGGAAATAAGAGTAGCGTGGACTATGTGCCTGCGCACAGCAGACAAGCACCCAACAGTCACTGACTGCTGGACTAGGAGGGCTAAACCAAGGCTGCTGAAAGTTGTCATGCAGTATAGTGTAGCGAGGCGCAGGGAGCTGAGGAATACAATGGAGTTTTATTATAAAGTTTTAAGAGACTTATATCAAGAGGGCCATGATGACGTAATTCGTCTGAATGATATCAAAAAATAAAAGACAAGTTATTAAGCATTAAACAGCAACAGATGGAGGGACTAAAAATTAAATCGAAAGCCACATCAGTAGTAGCTGATGAAACTGCTTCTCTGTATCACTTGGTGCAGCATGCTAAAAACAGACGTCAAGCTTTTATTGATGAAGTCCAGACGCATACTGGTACAAGGCTCACGTGCCAGAAAGAAATACTGGACCAAGTCCACAGGTACTACGACAACTTATATGCCCCTACCACAGTGGACGATGCAGCTCTCGAGGACTTTCTCATTGTTTTAGGTCCACAGTTGTCGGGAACAGAAAACGCTGACATCCTGTCACCTATTACTAAAGATGAAGTGCATGAGGCAGTGCGTAACTCACCTCTCAAAAAATCTCCGGGACTTGGAGGCCTCCCTGTGGATTTTTATGCCCGCTACTGGTGTATAATTGGGGACAAGATCACTTCCATGGCGAATGTGGTCTTGACCGGAAAAGCGGTCCCTGCAGAGTTTAAGGAAAGTAAAATAGTACTGATTCCTAAGAGTAAAGCCAAAACCAACTTTAACAAATTTCGGCCTCTTTCGCTAGTAAATTCTGATTACAAAAAAATTTCGCGTATTATCAACAAAAGACTCCCTGCCTTTTCCAACAAAATATTGAGTCATCATGAGTCTTGTTCTCCTACCAGAAGGGTATTCGAAAGTCTATCTGTATACAGAGACGTCATTGCAATTACGTCAGTGGCAAGTATAAAATCTTTATAGATTTCAACAAAACCTTTGACCGCGTTAGTCATAGATACCTCTTTGCGACGCTGTCAAGAATGACTTTCCACCCTCAGATTGTCAACATGCTAAGAAATATTGCAACAGGTATAAATGCGAAAATAGCAAACAATGGCCAAACCTGTAAACCCATACAGATAAGGCGAGGGGTTCCACAGGGCAATCCCTTATCTATGTTTTTATTTACCGTATCTGTAGAGCCCTTTCTCCGCAGTGTCCACGCAAGATTAACAGGCATAACATTGAGTGTTGGGAAAACCGTCATACGAGCTTATGCTGATGACGTGGGTGTTGTAATAAGGAATAAGGAGACAGTTACACTGGAAAGAGAAATCCAAAAGTATTGTCTAGCGTCGGGAGCGACAACCAATGAAAACAAAAGTAAAATATTGAATCTGCGGGGCCTAGATCACCTCCGACTGGCATGGGCAAAACAAGACAACAAACATAAAACTTTGGGAATAACCTTAATGGCATGTCCGATGAGGATGGCTGCTTTTAACTGGACCGAAGCTAGGAGGAAAGTTCATGGTGCTGTAATGGAGAACATCCATCGAACTGTGGACCAGGTGCAAAAGGTCAGATTCATGAACTCCTGCATTTTGTCTAAAGCGTATTTGACTGCACAGGTATTTCCAATCCCCAAGCTAGTAGCGAAAGGGATCGTGTCCACTTTTACCAATTATTTATGGCGAGGAGACATATTCAGTGTTGGTGCGACTACCGTTATACTGGATGTCAGAAACGGGGGCCTCGGTTTGGTGGACATTCGAAATAAAGCGTCTGCTCTGTTCCTCAAACGGACTTTCCATGTACTCAGAGAACTGTGACGCCCCATAGCCTGCAAGCACCGATTGATGTGCGAAGGATTAATGCCCGTCTGCAGTATGTGAGGAACTTTTTCCTCGAAGCAAGTTACCTTAGTGACGAAATCAGAAGCAACACATGTACCACAGTGCGTGACATCATACTTGAAAGGAAGTTAAATGAGGGCAGAAACAAAATTGAAAAGAAATTCCCTAATTGTGACTGGAAAGCTGTATGGCGGAACATCAACTATGCCGGGCTATCTGCAGACGCTATTTCCGCATGGTACAAAACAGTTAACAGTGTCATCAGCACCAACGAGAGACTATATGGGATCGGTTTAAACCAGACACACCTTTGTGGAAAACGCAATCTGGTGGATACACTCATCCACAGATTCACCTGTGGCGGCAGTGTGAATAACTGGAATTGGATAAGGTAACAAATCGCCTTTCTCGCCAGATCCTCAACCGAATATATAACGCAATCGCTCCTCCTGAGACCTGACATGACATACATTCCGAAATTAAAAACGAACGCCATAAGCTGGTTACTGGGAAAATATGTTAGTTATGTCATCAACAAACTTGGGTCGAACAACGAGATAGAATTCCGCGTTTACATGAAGTGTGAATACGCAAAAATCAGCACGTATCGCAACCACAAGAAGCACTACGGCAACATGCTGAAGATCATTTTTGAAAGAATGGGTGTCGGTTAAATATGTGGCACCACTACAACACCTTGAACGAGAACGAACAGAAGAAAATTAAAAGTCACTTGTGTTCTTATTGTTATTTACTTCTATGTTACACGAAGAGGTTTTTCAAAATTTTCAGAATTACTCGTGTTCGACTTCCAAAGTATTTGTGTGATTCAAGAAGAATTGTTAAGTTTTTGTCAGTGATCAGTTTCTACTCAGAGAAGAGGTTTCTTTGTCTTTCTTACATCGGAGAATGGGAATTTTGTGTTAAGATTTCTGCACACTTAGTGCTTAGTGCTATGACCCAACTGGGGACATGCAAAAAGGGGTGGGAGGGGTTTGGGCCTCGACGCGCCGGCAGTGCCGTGAAGAGACCCCACTGCTAGTGCGGCGTGTACCACGCCCTGTGACCTTCCTAAAAAAAAAAATTAAAAAAAATGTTTTTAGCGCGCGGGAATAGGATACGGAAGGTCATGGGTTCGCGCGTGGGTGGATGTGGAAAATTTTCTTTTCCTTTTCATAAAAAAAGGAAAAAAAAGTTGATAGAGCACTTGCCCGTGAAAGGCAAAAGTCCCGAGTTCGAGTCTCGGTCCGGCACACAGTTTTACTCTGCCAGGAAGTTTCATATCAGCGCACACTCGGCTGTAGAGTGAAAATTTCATTCTAGAAACATCCCCCAGGCTGTGGGTAAGCCATGTCTCAGCAATATTCTTTCTTCCAGGAGTGCTAGTTCTGCAAGGTTCGCAGGAGAACTTCTGTGAAGTTCGGAAGGTAGGAGACGAGGTACTGGCGGAATTAAAGCTGTGAGGACGGGGCGCGAGTCGTCCTTTGGTAGCTCAGTTGGTAGAGCACTTGCCTGCGAAAGGCAAAGGTCGCGAGTTCGAGTTTTAATGTGCCAGGAAGTTTCATATCAGCGCACACTCCGGTGTAGAGTGAAAATTTGATTCTAGAAAGAATATATTGTTATATGGGGAAACGTATAATTTTAGAATTGTACATTTGCATTCGAAACGTTCTAAGAAGTATGTATGCGTTAATGGCACATGCTGTTGCTGATGTCTGTGTCTGCTATTTCCAGTTTGGCTGGTATCTCGGTATTGCAGATGACGTGCAGCGACATGAACAACGACATGTGATACTATGGTTTACATGTCTGTTATAACGTTCTGAGCAAAAATAACACATTCCCAAAAATATGCGTATCCCAATGCGATATTTTACTCTTTACTCTGCAGATGAATAAAGGAAACTCGCTGGTGATAATGAAATATGGCTGAAATACGTATCGGTAAAAAGAGAAGAAACCGTGTTTGTTCAAGGTTGAATCTTTTCAAATTTTTGTTCTTAAATCAAAGACGAGATAAAAAAAACCTGAGATTTCATGTAGAGAAATCACCTAAGATGAATACCTACTCACAACATTCCAAGAAGCTGTATGAAGCGAAGAATCTGAGAATACAAGACGGACGCCTGGCTGTCGCTCTCGTAGGGCCGGCAAAGACGAGGTCACACTAATTACAGGGCGCACAGGAGCGAAGTGGCCGGGGAGACGGTCCAGTATGTGCTACTGCAGGAAAAACCCTCTACCACGCACTTCGCAGGGGTTTGTAGAGTATGGAAGTGGAAGTTAATTCAGATATTACCAGCATGTTATTTTTACAGCCTTATGACTGAATATTTACTTTCGCACAGGAAAAAATAAGTTTCACGAGCTGGGTGACTGACGCAAAAGCGGTAGTGCATGATATGGAAAAATATACTGTCCCAAATAATATATGATCTCAACCACATGCACCCTTACTTATTGTGTAATTACTGCTTCCATTTCCTTACAGTTTGCATCCTTCAGCTTTACCTTTAGTTGCCCACATTAAAAATGGTGTTACAAGCAATTTGAGTGAGTGAGGCGCAGGAGTTTGAACTTTCTTCGACGTACAAGACTTTATTGTTTAAACGTTTGCAAATCCCGTTAACGTTAGTAACGTCTTCACTCTACGACATTCAGTAAACAGATAACCGAAGATTTCCGCTGCTCGCCTGGCATTGTCCTCGTTGTATACCAGCGTAATTTGATGTTATTCTCAGATACGTACATACTACTCACACAGCTGATCCTATCAGCTGGTCTAATGACATTTCTCAAAATATTGCTGTGTTCTCTGTTATTGTCTCTAGTTGATGGCTCTTGATACTGCTGTATTACTTGGCAATATTATGCTTTTAATATGTGTTATTCAAATGCGTTGTGTTTTACACGCATGCTGTTTGTCACTTGTAAAAATGGACATCTTTTTCCTGGAAAATATCAAACGAACATATGTGAAGTATTACATCTTACATCCAACCTGTGGCCACCGATGAAGCCTCAGGAGTTGACTGAATGACTTCGCCGCAGCTGGGTAGGGGCTCATAATCACGGCCGGCCGCGCCGTGCCACAAGTCACGCGTGCAGCGTGTCTGGGCCACGGGCGGCGCGGGCCCGGCCTGCCTGCCGCTCGGCTCCACTCGGTCCTTCTCGGAGGCGCCCGGAAGAGCGCGGCGCTTCATCCGGCGTCGCGGTGCGGCGTCTTCCGGCCGGCACAAGTCTCTCGAGTTCGGCAGACTCGCGCTGTCAGCGCTGTTTACCCTTCGCTGTGTGATCTCGGTACGATGGAGGTTCACTGGGCCAGTGGCTGTTTGCACGAAGGGGGCAGTCGAGCCATCTACCGTCGCGATTCTTTAAAATGAGTGGCAGTGACAGAAGAGAGCGAAGAGCTTTCTCAATTCATATACGTTACAGGTAGTGCATATCTACTGTGAAACGACATTAGATGTACATATACATGGATGCTCTGCAGATCACACTTAAGTGCCTGGCGGAGCGTTCATTGAATGACCTTCACAACAATTCTCGATTATCCCGATATCGAACAGTGCTAGGAGAAAACGAATGCCTATACTTTTCCCTGATAGCTCCCGTTTCCTTTATTTTACTACGACGATAGTTTCTCCCTAAGTATGTCTGCGTTAGCAAAATATTTTCGCATTCGAAGGAGAAAGTTGGTGATTGAAATTTCGTGAGATGATTGTGCCACAATGAAAAACGCCTTTTTGATGTCCACCCCAAATAATGCATCATGTCAGTAACACTGTTTCCCCTATTTCGGGGTAATACAGAACGTGCAGCTCTTCTTTGAACTTTCTCAATGTACTCTGTTAACCCTATCTGGTGAGGATCCCACACTGTGCAGCGGTACTCCAAATGAGGGCATACAAGCGTAGCGTAGGCAGTCTCTTTAGTAGATCTGTTACATTTTCTAAATATTCTGCTAATGAATCGCAGTCGTTGGGTTGCCTCCCCCTCAACATTATGTGTTCTTCCCAATTTAAGTCGCGTCTGCCCATTCTGATTTAGGTTTTCCGTGATTTCCCTAAATCGTTCCAGGCAAATGCTGGGATGGTTCCTTTGAAAGGGCACGGCCGACTTCCTGCCCCATCCTTCCCTAATCCAATGATACTGATGACCTCGCTGTTTGGTCTCTTTCCCCCAAACAACCCAACCCAACCCGACCTCAACCCCCAATCTATGTGGCTCGTAATTATAATTCCTAGGGTTTTAGTTGAATCTGCGGGCTTTAGATTTAGTGACTTATCGTGTAACCGAAGTTTAACAGATTCCTTTTTAGCACTCATATGGAGGACTTCATTATCTAGGATCAATTGCCACTTTCCAAAATATACAGATATATTTTCTAAATCGTTTTGCATTTTTTGATCTCAGATTGCTCCTCAGATTGTTACGAAATCATTTATATAGATAAGGAACAGCAGTGGGCCTATAACACTACGTTGGGGAACGCCAGAAATCACTTCTGTTTCACTCGATGACTGTCAGTTATAAGGAACTGCGACCTCTCTGATAGGATATCACGAACCCAGTTAGCTAACTTATATGATATCCCATAAGCACCCAATTTCAGTAGAAGCCGCTTGTGTGGTACAATGTCAAAGGCCTTTTCGAAATCCTTGTCGATAGCACTCAACACTTCGCGCTTCACAAGAATAATGTTTTCTGAATCCGTCTTTACTGTGTGTCAACAGACCGTTTTCATCGAGGTAATTAATAGTCCTCACACGCAATATATGTTCCAAAATCCTACTGGATATCGAAGTTAATAATATGGACCTGTAATTTACTGGATTACTCCTTCCACCGTTCTTGAATATTGGTGTAACCTGTGCAGCTTTCCAATCTTTTCACACGGATCTTTCGTCCAGCTGACGGTTGTATAAGGTTGTTATGTATGGACCTGTTGCATCAGCATACTCTGAAGGAAACGTAATTGGTATACAGTACGGACCGGAAGACTTGCTGTTATTAAGTGATTTAAGCTGCCTCACAAATCGTAGGATATCTGCCTCTAGGTTACTCATGTGGAGAACTGTTCTTGATTCGGATTCTGGAATATGCAGAAAGAGTTTAAAGATTTGATTGACAATGAAACAGGATTAAATCACGAATGTCGACACACAAGATTCCTTGTTTTGTACATCAAAAAGCACTTTGTGCTAAATTTGCAGGCCTTTGGCACATGGCGAAAGTGGAAGAAAGCATATTATAATTGCTGAAGTCACACGTATCTTCCGTTTTCAGCTGCAACGGTTTTCAGTGAAACTGAACGATTCCCATGGAGACTTCATATCGTACTGCAAAGTACGTAGGTTATATCGAGAGACATACCTGGAACAACTTAAAACTTGCTAGCGTTTAATAAAGGAATGCAGGAACGAAAATTAAAACATGTGCAATCTAGTGCATATTTCACATTTTAACTGGACTTGACTGCACACTGCCCAAAGTAATGCGCTGCAAGGTAACTTTTTCCTCATTTGATGGGGATGGATTTAAAAAGAAAATCGCGTTTCTGGAACGGACACATTCTGACAAAGACAGTGAAGTTCCCTAAGATCACTGGTGTTAAAGGAAATACGGAGTTTGAAGAATACGTTGTGGCCTAGAAAGAATTACAAGGGTAGTTTTATAAAGTTTTTGAGATTTTTAAAAGTTTGTTTACATTAGCGCTTCATTGCGTATTAATACAGGTTACGTAACATCAGTGCTGTTGTGCCAAGTTATCCTCTTCCTTTGTGTAAATTTTTCTGTCAAAACACGTCTAGCAAAGGCGATGTTTGCTGTAGAAATCTGAAGGCGGGGATGTGAAGACTGTGTAGGTTGTGGTTTATTGGGGCGAATGTAGCGGCGAGGAAACTGGGTAGATAAGACGCTCTCCATCGGAACGTACGTTATGTAGAAAGGACAGAAAAGTCGCTGAAAAGGAGGCAAAAATTTGTGCCCTTGAGGCTGAATTAGAAAATGAGGACTTGGAATTATGTAGGCTAAGGGAAGAAACAGGGACGGGAGAGGTAGAAGCAAAAAGAGAAACTGTTGAAAAAACTTCGAAATTCAGTTAGTAAATCAGTTTGGCTTGCTATCTGAAGTAGTGGAGGAAGGGCCTCATCCAGATGTAGTTGAATGTATTTTGAAGCAGAATATTAGCTTCAAGAAAAAAGGACACGTAGGGACCAAATCAGAATAGGAAAAGAAGAATATTGCTTCTAGTCAACAGTCAAGGCCAGGAGCGTCAGGAGGAATTAGGTGCAGCGTACCAGCTCACAAGTTTTGTGAAAACAAACGCTAGGGAGATGAGGTAATCCCAGTTGGAGCAGCAGGAAACAACCTGTGGTATGAATCCAAGGTGTACTATTGCGAGAGACTTGGATGAAATAGGAACATGAACTGGCCACACAAATGTGGTGTCTGTGGAGGTCTTTCAGCGCCATGTTCGGTCCTGCATAAACACTGGTGTAAGGCGTGTTAACACTCTGGCTTGCTATCTGAAGTAGTGGAGGAAAGGGATGTTCCAGATACCGCCAAAACCTCACACACGCGATGTTCCTGTTGACACTACTGGTAGGTGAGGACACACTACGCATGGCCTGCACCTAAATAGGAAGGGGAAAGATAAGTCAGCTTCTCTATTAGCAGACACTGTAAGGGGGAGCCTCAGTCACACGAGGCTGACCCCTGTGGTTAATGGGACCAGGTAAACAGGTTTTTTATGTTAAGGTCAAAGTCCAAACAGGCAACACTCAAGAAAAATAGAATAACAGAAGCTTCATGTACAGTAAATAGGGATGAAGCTAAGGGTAGTATCAACTTACTTCATCAGAATATCAGGGCAAAAAAAAATAAAGTAGATGATCTGTTAGCATATGTAGATGACCTATTACGCTGTCCTTCAGCCAAAAACAGGAAGTTGTTAATCTGTGATGATTTCTAATTAAACTTTCTAACCAGTTCAGATCGGAAAAGTTGAAACATCCCCTTTGAAAAATTATACAAGACTGTGCTAAACTGACACACAGTATTTTTAGCGCAACGCAATGTGACTTTCAAAAATCCCTACAAAAGAATGGCCCTGAATAACATTAACCTATACCTTTCACAAATCACTTACAGCACCAAAAATCTTTGTTACTCGAACTACTGCAATACAGCGAGCGCCACTACTGCCAGCTAAATAAAAGATTCAAACTACAGAAGGCACTAACTACTGATAGGCATAGTTAGCAAATGAAAGATTTTAATAGAGAACAAACAATGTATTTACCTTAATAGTCGTAATATACACTCCTGGAAATGGAAAAAAGAACACATTGACCCCGGTGTGTCAGACCCACCATACTTGCTCCGGACACTGCGAGAGGGCTGTACAAGCAGTGATCACACGCACGGCACAGCGGACACACCAGGAACCGCGGTGTTGGCCGTCGAATGGCGCTAGCTGCGCAGCATTTGTGCACCGCCGCCGTCAGTGTCAGCCAGTTTGCCGTGGCATACGGAGCTCCATCGCAGACTTTAACACTGGTAGCATGCCGCGACAGCGTGGACGTGAACCGTATGTGCAGTTGACGGACTTTGAGCGAGGGCGTATAGTGGGCATGCGGGTGGCCGGGTGGACGTACCGCCGAATTGCTCAACACATGGGGCGTGAGATCTCCACAGTACATCGATGTTGTCGCCAGTGGTCGGCGGAAGGTGCACGTGCCCGTCGACCTGGGACCGGACCGCAGCGACGCACGGATGCACGCCAAGACCGTAGGATCCTACGCAGTGCCGTAGGGGACCGCACTGCCACTTCCCAGCGAATTAGGGACACTGTTGCTCCTGGGGTATCGGCGAGGACCATTCGCAACCGTCTCCATGAAGCTGGGCTACGGTCCCGCACACCGTTAGGCCGTCTTCCGCTCACGCCCCAACATCGTGCAGCCCGCCTCCAGTGGTGTCGCGACAGGCGTGAATGGAGGGACGAATGGAGACGTGTCGTCTTCAGCGATGAGAGTCGCTTCTGCCTTGGTGCCAATGATGGTCGTATGCGTGTTTGGCGCCGTGCAGGTGAGCGCCACAATCAGGACTGCATACGACCGAGGCACACAGGGCCAACACCCGGCATCATGGTGTGGGGAGCGATCTCCTACACTGGCCGTACACCACTGGTGATCGTCGAGGGGACACTGAATAGTGCACGGTACATCCAAACCGTCATCGAACCCATCGTTCTAGCATTCCTAGACCGGCAAGGGAACTTGCTGTTCCAACAGGACAATGCACGTCCGCATGTATCCCGTGCCACCCAACGTGCTCTAGAAGGTGTAAGTCAACTACTCTGGCCAGCAAGATCTCCGGATCTGCCCCCATTGAGCATGTTTGGGACTGGATGAAGCGTCGTCTCACGCGGTCTGCACGTCCAGCACGAACGCTGGTCCAACTGAGGCGCCAGGTGGAAATGGCATGGCAAGCCGTTCCACAGGACTACATCCAGCATCTCTACGATCGTCTCCATGGGAGAATAGCAGCCTGCATTGCTGCGAAAGGTGGATATACACTGTACTAGTGCCGACATTGTGCATGCTCTGTTGCCTGTGTCTATGTGCCTGTGGTTCTGTCAGTGTGATCATGTGATGTATCTGACCCCAGGAATGTGTCAATAAAGTTTCCCCTTCCTGGGACAATGAATTCACGGTGTTCTTATTTCAATTTCCAGGAGTGTATATAGCAGTTAATGACATCCAGTCTTACAAATTTCAAAACTCCGCCATCTCTCTCCCCACATCCGCCACAGCTGGCGGCTCACCTCCAACTGCGCAACGCTACACGCTGTTCACATCCAGCTGCCCAACACTACAATGGCAGACAACAATGCAAACTAGCCACAGACTGCACACAGCACAGCCAGTGATTTTCGTACAGAGCGCTACGTAACGTTACCAATAAGAAAACATAAACAGCCTACATACATAGCCCCCATGCTCCCCACAAAAAATTTTACAAATTGTTTTGGGCATTGGCCAATACAGATTTGAAAAATTTTTTCATAATTACAGTAACAAAGAAATCAAATGCACACACTTATTGATACAATGTTGGTCAAAAGCTAAAATTTTCTCACAGTCCATAAAGACAGTCGTGATCATCCATCACAGTAAAATTGCAGTGTCTTTTTCTCAATGTCTGAGCAGTAAAAGAAAATGCACACAGAAGTAGTGGATTTCCATGCAGTCTTGAATAAGTAGTGTTGTCCTTCCAACGGAAGGACAGTGCTGACTCTTAACATGCAGACAGGTAATGGTGCACAACAGAGCAAACCCACAGCAGAGTCAGTCGAAGTTTTGAAGAATTGGTAGGTAAGTCATCACAGAGTAGACCCACTGTAGTCCTGGTAGAGATTACGATATTGGTGGGCCATCAAAGATGCAGACCCACTATAGTCCTTGTAGAGATAATGGTATTGGTGGGTGATCAAAGATGCAGACCCACTGTAGTCCTTGTAGAGACGGCCAGCAGCCATCTGTTGCGACTGTGCAGGTGCACAATCACCATCGAAGAGTCTTGCGGACAATATAGTAAGTCCATAAACCACCACTTGTGCACTCACAAAGTTTTTTGGAATTGTCCTTAGAACCAGCAATGCTGTTATCCAGTCCCTTGCTGAATTATTAACACATGTGCAAACACTAACAGTCCCTATTTCTCACATATTGTCCATATACAATGACCAACAGAAACGTGTGCAGTGAAATGTAACTTACAAGTTACTTAATTTGATAAACTGGTGTCAATTACAATTTTATAACATAAGAAAACAATAACAAAGGTACAAAATACATCATTAAAGTACATAACAATACAGATAACATTTGTGGTAATGCAGGCTTTACAAAAGAATAGAAATAAACATGTACACCAGTGTTACAAGAATTATGACATAAGTACATGCATAAAAGATCACAATAACTTTTGAAACATCAACATGAGCATTACAACAAAACAGAATAAATAATGTCTAAACATCCTTACAAAGAAAATAACATATTATTAATGCAAATTATATTTGAGTATAACAGTATTCCTCATCATAGTGAATGTACCTTAGTACTAGAAAAATTCTACAACATAAATCGTATTAGCTAAACACATAAAGACAGGAAGAACACAAATATACAAGAGTACACAAACACATAGCGGAATAATACAAAAGCAAAGACAGGATTCGTTTTCAGTGTGACATTTGGTACTGCAGTCCATCCCAAAACTTCGTTCTGTAGATTTTTCCCCTTATTTCAACATTTGTTTCCACCAAAAAAAATTCTATCCAAGCATGCTTTCTGTATTCTGTTCACATCCTCTTTCAAAATTCTTTTTTGGCCAAACCATTTTCTTATAACTTCCCAATGCATTTCTTCCAATTCATCACAACTCGTTATCACATATAGAATACCCCATCTTAAGCTAACTTAAATCTACTGAGCTCAGATGCTAAATTAAGAGACGATGCAATGCAGCAGCACAAAACAATTAAAACAAACAGCAATGGCAAAAAAAAATGAAAATTGGCAAAGCTAGGAGCAGTAAATATAAATTTGAAGAGCAAATGCAACATTATCACTAATATGAGCCAATGTGCAGCAAAACGAAAAATAAATCATTAGTAAAACGGGCTTCACAGAGTAATACAAAGTGAAATTTAGTAGCACTATGCCTCGCAAGCAGCAGCAGCAAATGCAATATTACAACTAATATAAGGCAATGTGCAGCAAACAAGAAAAATAAATCCATAGTAATACTGGCTTAACAGAGTAATACAAAGTCAAATTCAGTAACATTATGCCTGGCAAACAGCAGCAGCAAATGCAGTAACTTATATCTAAACATAACAAAGCTCAAGCAGAAAAAATATTACAGTAAAAATGTCCATGTTTAATACCTATGTCACATCTTAACACTAGAGTGATAATCGTAAAAAAATTATTTATGCAATTCCCGTGAAGGGAAATGTCTATTTATGTGCCCTCGTTTTCTTGGAAGTAGATCATAAATTTCTTATTGACTGGATCTGCAGGCATAAAATAACTATATTAGTACATCTATTAAATTTTATTTTAACCAATGCTGCAGTGCAGCTAGAAACTAGATATTAAACAAAATGAGCAATCTCTCCATTAGAAAGACAATAGATGTAAACTGTTTCTCATCATTTCATTAGGCATTTTAGAAAATATCATAAATTAAGAGCTCCACAGTGTAATCATATGTTTTCAAGTTTGAGCGTATCGTATTTGCGATGCTTTCGACAAAGAAATGTCAATAGCGAGGATAATGGCCTCTTTTTTTTTTACTCCACCTGTGCCTCTGAAAGGCACACACTAATGGCTTTTTTTCCAGGTGACTGTCGCACAGCTGGGTGCTTACAGAGACCTACCTTTCTTCCCGAAATATTTACGGCAGCAGTTTCCGCTACAGTGGCAGTCTCCTATCAAAAAAAAGTTTCACAGGTTGAGAATTTGCGTTAGAAATGTGTAGAAACAAAATCCTATAAATATAACGGTACCCAAAAAATTTTCGTCGGCATTGTGGTACATTCACACATTTACACACATTTCATAACTCTTAAAGTACGATTCTTGGTTTCCAACATCCTTTTTCACAAGTCAGATCCCCTAACCACTACTCATTAGTCCTTACCTTATTACACATATACATATTCGTCGACACTTCTTCAATATTTCATCATAATAAATACGTAGCATAATCTAATTCCTCATATATGGCAGCATCATCTTATTGATCATAAACATATCTCAACAGCATAATACACATCGCCATTGTAATAATATCATAACATCTCAGTCAATTCTCAAAATCGTTGTAGCTTCCTCCAATAATTTCATAACCTAAAACAAATTCTCTGCTCATTTCAATAGTGTCATCTACCTCAAACATAGTTTAAAGTCATGAACCGACACCAAATACGTCATTCAGAGCTCTCATAATATCACAATGGTTCCGAAAAAATATGAACGCTTCACAAAGTACAGACAAAATACAATTTCGTAAGTTTGAAGTTATCCAGCAGTGTACTTATGTAAACATGTGTCACTGACGTAGTAAAAATATGTTTGTTTCTCTGTTAAATAATCAGATAGCTGTGCGATTTTGTGTTGGAGAAATATGGTACCGATGTGTAAAGTTGTATAAGCAAATACCATATTAGCTAGAGCTCCTTGTGCTTGCCGGACACATGGTACACAAAGTAGGCGTGTACCCCCCTGAGGATTAATGAGTAATACCCTCAGGTGTTACAGATTACAGCAATGGAATGAAATGTATCACGGAAAACCTTTGTATCATTGTACTTCAAATATCTTTAAAAATAAATGTTTTAAGTACAAAATTAATCACTCAAATACGTGTACTGAAGCACTAAACTGTACGTCTTGTTGTAAGATAATCTCTGTGGAAGTGTCGTAGTTCTCGTCCTCTGTAAGCAAAGTCTGCTGAAGTCAATGTAGTCACCTCATCATAAACAAAAGTGAAATGCTTTATGTATAGATATCGTCGTCATTATGCTTATTGCCATGATGAAGAAAGTACTGTGCTGTAACGTATTGTTGTGCTACGGAAAAGGCTGTCCCATTGTAGTTACTAGTAAAACATGTTTTACTTTCCAGAATAATTCAGAAAAACTGTGCAGATATAAAACAGAAACACCGCAAAAGCAACAATGTAAATTGTGTCACACATTAGTAGCGTCATGATATAATCGTGTAACTGTCAAATAAACTAACCACTGTGTCATATGGTATCCCTCAGAAAGTACTTTAAATAAAGATTGTCTATTCAAGTAAACCAAAATGTTGCATTAAAATCTCATTAGCAGTATATGTTCTAAGTATGTAAGCCATAAAGTCGTTTCATAATCGTGCAACTAACAAGCAAGAATGTACACACACAATAACACTGTGTCGTCTGTTCACAATAGCAATGCATTCGTAATTTCTGTTTAAATAAGTTCTCTTGGTTCTTGACTGGATATTTAACTTCAAACATTGTTGCATGTTAACAGTTTCTCGGTGTGACAAATTGTACTAGTAGTGTGAAGTGAAAAATTTTATGGCAAAGACTAAGTTAAAAAGCAGATTATCTTTCAATAAAGTTTTACATGTGAAATGTGGTGTAAACCTTTACTCCTCCGAGTATGCACAGTTTCAATTTCAACGCAATTATCATGTGGTATACGTCAGTAAGGAATGCTAAAATTTTTCTAAAGGTTAAAGTCTACGTTATTTTTCTAGGTGCCAGCCGTCGCTCGTGTCTGCCTGCGGTGTGAGTCATTGTCTGTTTCTTTCTTGCCGCGCATCGTTACTGGGATTTGAAAGGTCTAACATCTACAAGTTCACCTTGTCAAGAGGGCCCTGCCCTGTTTGAAACCCGCCAGTTCTGATTAAATTCTGGTCTGTTGTTACGATTATATCGTCTGTCGTCACGTCGATAGTCCCTGTAGTTTCTTTCTTGTCGGTTAAGTGGTGGAGAATTTCTCCCTGAATTGTCACACCCCGGTGGACCGTTGCGTCTGAAGTTATTCTGTCTACCTTGATAACAATAGTTCGCGTTGCCATATTGTCTGTTTCTATGATTGTTTCTGTCATATTCATTACTTCGGAAATGCGATCTTTCTCTGTAACTATTACTCTGCCAGTGGTTGTCATATGGGTGGTGTCTGTTTTGGTCAAAATTTGCGTTGTAAGAATAGCCTTGACTAACATTAACCTATACCTTTCACAAATCACTTACCTCACCAAAAATCTTCATTACTCGAACTACTGCAATACAGCGAGCGCCACTACTGCCAGTTAAATAAAAGATTCAAACTACGGAAGGCACTAACTACTGATAGGCATAGTTAGCAAATGAAAGATTTTAATATAGAACAAACAATGTATTTACCTTAATAGTCATAATATATATAGCAGTTCATGACATCCAGTCTTACAAATTTCAAAACTCCGCCATCTCCACATCCACCACTGCTGGCGGCTCACCTCCAACTGTGCAACGCTATGCGCTGTTAACATCCAGCTGCCCAACACTACAATGGCAGACAACAATGCAAACTAGCCACAGACTGCACACAGCACAGCCAGTGATTTTCGTACAGAGCACTACGTAACGTTGCGAATAAGAAAACATAAACAGCCTACTTTCAAAGTGTAAGTGTTATTAATTACATATAACATAGAATCAGCAATCAATTTCCCTACATGTATAGCTCAAGGCAGTAGCGCTCTAATAGATAATGTATTTATACAGCAAGAGGGTGTAAAACTAGCACATGCTTTCCCATTGATAAATGGATTATCAGCCAATGATGTACAATTGATTAAATTAGAAAACACAGCAAGGTGTACAGTTCAGAAACCATGAAATAAAACTGTAAGGTTGCTCAACCCAGTGTTTATTGACCACTTCAGAGAAAATTTAATAAATGTTAACTGGGGAGATGTATACAATGAGCCAAATGCACTTATGCCTGGGCATGGCCCGTGAGCCAATGTCTTGGCCACCCCATTTCTACACTCCTCATTTCATTTGTAATTCCTACAAACACTAACACCTGTATTCGTACTGATAACTAATTTAAATACAACCTACGGGTGAATTTTGCTTCATAGGTATTCGGCCACTGTCCATGGCATATTTGTGTGTCTAAGACTTCGTCTCCTAAATGTGGAGGCACCACCAAAGACACCACCAGAGGCAATAAACAATGACACAACACTAACTTGTGGAAAGAGACCTATCTGAGATTTCAATTTTGATGTATTCTAGAGCTTCCAGCAGATAAGGGAAACGCTACAATGCTCATGAAATAATGAACCTACTGCAGAAAAACTTGCGTTGTATTACAACCAGGAAAGTACAGTGAGATTAAAAGCAATCTCCCAACATCAGTACTTAGGGTAATGCATCAGCTAGTAAAAGCCTCTTTGATTTCTCTCACCAACCAGAAATGTCTTACTAAATCAGAACTGGCCTGATCAAGATTGTGTGGTATACCAAAAATTCACAAACCCCTCATTCCATTAAGACCAGTTGTTAGCGCTATGGACTGTTCGACAAGCGTGACTGCCAAATAGCTGGCCAGTCTTCTATGGACCTCTGTAGCAAAAAAAGACATATAAAAGGTTCAGTTCATTATACAAAAAATAGAATCCTTCATGTCCATCAGATATTAGCCCATTTAGACGTTCTATTACTGCTTACTATAGTTGCTCTTAATAAAACGATGTCACATATGGAATTTACACTCTTAGACAAAAAAAAGGAACACTCCATGAAGGAAATATCCGAAAGGTACAGAAAGTAGTAGTTGTGCTGTACATGAACAGACAAACAAGTGGATGACTTCTTCAAGAGGGAAGCTACACAAGTTAAGTAATTCAGTAATGCGTCCTTATGTAAACAATCTTAACATTGATTTACAGAGTTGTTGAATGTCTCCCTGAGGAACATCATGCCATATTTTGTCCAAATGCTGCGGTAGATCGTCAAAATCCCGACCTAGTAGGGCGTCCCTGCCTATATTGCTCCAATTATTCTCAATTGGGAAGAAGTCTGGCAACCTTGCTGGCCAAGGTAGGGTTTGGCAAGTCTAAAAACAAATAGTAGAAACTCTCCCCATATGCGAGAGGGCATCATTTTGGAAAAAAAGTTAGCCAAGAATGGCTTACCTTGAAGGCAGAAAAACGGGGTGTAGAACACCATAGACGAACAGGTGTGCTGTAAGGGTACCACAGATTACAACCAAAGAAGTCATGCTGTGGAAACAAATGACACCCCACACCATAACTCGAGGTTGTCAGACCATATGGCGGACGACAGTAAGGTTGGTATACTACGACCATCTGGGGCATCTCCAGACGCGACTTCGGCCAGGAATCTCATTGACTGGAACAGCCTTCTATGATGAGCCTCACTTCTAATTGAGCCCCAATGTCCAGCAAAGATGTTTCTGGAAATGCCTTGGAAACTGGGGGGGGGGGGGGTTCCAATATGACTGTCGTCCGCCATGAAGCCCAACAACCGAGAGTGATGGTCTGGGGTGCCGTTCACTTTCAGAGCAGGACCACTTTAGTAGTCACCCACACAGCAGAGCGATACGTCGACGATATTCGATATTCCACGTCCAGTTTTGTTCTCCTTCATGGCAAGCCATACTGACATTATATATCAGCAAGGTAATGCCTGACCACACACACAACGAGTGTTTCTATTGCTCGCCAAACATACCTTGACTAGGAAGGGCGCCAAACCTCTCCCTAACTGACAACGTTTGGGGCACACTGGGCACGGCCCTCCAACCATCTCGGGGTTTTCATGACTTAACCTGCCGGCTGGACATGATTTCGAACGATGTCCCTCCGTCCCTCAGGAGGACATTCAACAGCTCTGCCAATAGATGCGAAGCCGAATAACTGAGGCGGACCAAAGCGTTACTGACTTCGCTCAGTTTGTGATGCTCTCGAATACATCATCCAGTTTTCTGAAACTGTAGTCATTACAACATTACAGGAAACACACTCAGCACAGTTACAACAGAGTTTTATATGTAAAACTGGAAGGAACAGCTCATCAACCCAGCAAGAAAAATCACTATCGTTGGTTTTGTTATATTGATGACACTCATACTTCGTTATATAGCCTCATGGACAAAAAGAACTCAGAATTTCTAAACTTTCCGAATGATATTAGTTACAATATAAAATCCAGTAAAGAAAAAGAGAAAGAATCTGAAATATTTTAAAATATATGGCTACTTAGAAAATCCACATATGTTAGGCACAGAAGGTCTGCAAAAACCTCACTCACACATGTGGATACATTCACAAAAATTCCAGTCATTGTCCCAAACTCAAAAGAGCAGTGATGAGAACATTGGTGGTCTGGGCTTAAATAATGTGTCACCACAGTAGTTGGAGGAACACCCTGACCATTTAAACACTACTTTCAGAAGAAATGATTAATCTGAGAAAGAGATAAATAGGGCAATAAGTCCATAAAGGTATGGGGCTTCTCATGAAGAAGAACCAAAGATTTACTCCCATTCGTAAAAGCAGTCATGGTTCACATTGTCAGAGTACGAGGAATACATAGTATTGATGCAGCGTTTATACCAATTACGAAGGAGCGTGAATGTTTTGAGCACTGTAAAGAATGTACGGCCAGCACTTGCCACAGGAGGAATATATAAATTGTCTTGCACACACAGTCAAGCACACATGTGTAGTGCAAACAGAAGTAATGATTTCTTGCTTAAGGAACAGAAGAACAGTTGTCATCTGCGAAATAGCAATAAATCGGCAGTTGCAGAACATCCACTGGGACCAGGGAAACTAAAAATTCGTCTCTGCGATACGCAACCAATATTACTGTGCTTGAATTTACAGAGAGGGCATTCAAATTCCAAAGCACGAAAGCAACTTTAACGGAAAGACGAATGAGTGAAATTAGACGAGCTGCTGGCATCAGTGCTGAATACGGAAACCAGCGCCAAGTGTTCCCCAGCAGAAGCTCGACAACACACGCACTCGTGACTCTGCGCTCTTAAGCAGCCGTCTGATGACATAACAGCCCGACTGTGGCAGGGATCCGAACAAACAGTTCAGCTTGTAGAGTTTATAGAAGTTTCAAACTGCTGCCTGAGCCTTTATAGCCTCTGAAGTTGTCTCCAGCTTTTGGAGACGAAACGTTAGAGACCTTTCCTGGTTCTTTTTTTTTTTTTTTTGAGTATCAGTCTTCTGATTCTTTTGATGAGGTCCACCACGAATTCCTCTCCTATGCCAACCTCTTCATCTCAGTGCAGCACTTGCGACCTACGTCCTCAATTATTTGCTGGATGTATTCTCTAATTTCGTACCATGGAAGTCATTCCCTGATGTCTTAGCAGATGTCCTATCATCGTGTCCCTTCCACATATTCCTTTCCTCTTCCATTCTGTGCAGAACCTCCTCACTCCTTACTTTGTAAGTTGACCTAATTTTCAGCATTCGTTTGTAGTACATCATCTCAAATGCTTTGATTCTCTCCTGTTCTGGTTTTCCTACAGTCCATGTTTCACTACCATTCAAGGCTCTGCTCCAAACGTACATTCTCAGAAAATTCTTCCTCAAATTAAGGCCCTAATAGACTTCTCTTGGTCAGGAATGCCTTTTTCGCCGAGGCAAATCTGCTTTAGATGTCCTCCTAGCTCCATCTGTCATTGGTCATTTTGCTGCCTAGATAGTAGAATTCCTTAATTTGATATACTTTGTGACAATTAATCCTGATGTTATGTTTATCTCTGTTCTCATTTCTGCTACTTCCAATTCCTTTTGTCTTTCTTCGATTTATTCTCAACCCACATTTTGTACTCATTAGACTGTCCATCCCATTCAGCCCATCATGTAATTTTTCTTCACTTTCACTTTCAGAATAGCAATGTCATCAGCGAATCGTATTATTCATACCCTTTCACCTTGAATTTTAATGCCACTCCTGAACCTTTCTTGTATTCCCATCATTGCTTCATCGATGTACATACTGAAAATACGGGCGAAACACTACATCCCAGCCTACATCTTTTTTAATCCGAGCACTTCATTCTTGGTCATCCACTCTTATTATTCCCTCTTGGCTTTTGTACATATTGTGTATTACCCGTCGCTCCCTACAGCTTACCCCCGTTTGTTCAGAATTTCTAACACGTTGCGCCATTTTACATTACTCAACGCCTTTTCCAGGTCGACAAATCCTATAAACGTAAGTTTATCGTTCTTTAGTCTTGCTTCTATCACCGACAGCAGCGTCGGAATTGCCTCTCTGTTGCATTTACCTTTCCTAAGGCCAAATTGATAGTCATCTAACTAATCCTCAATTTTCTTTTCCATTCTCCAATATATTATTCTTGTCAGCAATTTGGATGCATGAGCTGTTAAGCAGGCTGTTCGATAATTGTCGCACTTGTCAGCTCTTGCAGTCTTAGGAATTGTGTGGATGATATTTTTCCGAAAAATAGATGGTATGTCGGCGGACTCATACATTTTACACACCAACGTGAATAGTCGGTTTGTCGCCAGTTACCCCCAACGATTTTAGACATCCTGATGGAAAGTTATCTATCCCTTCTGCCTTATTTGATCTTAAGTCCTCCAAAGCCCTTTTAAATTCTGATTCTATTACTGGATCTACTATCTCTTCTAAATTGACTCTTCTTTCTTCTATCGCATTAGACAAATCTTCCCTCCCCATGGAGGCCTTCAATGTACTCTTTCCATATATCCACTTCCTCCTCCTTTTTGGCGGTGAAATTCCCACTGCACTCTTCATGTTACCACCCTTTCCTAACAATTTCACTCAAGGTTGCTTTGACATTCTTATGCGCTGACTCAGTCCTTCCAACAATCATTTCTTTTTCGACTTCTTTACATTTTTCAGGCAGCCATTTCGTCTTAGCTTTCCTACCCATCCTGTCTATTCCATCCCTCAGGACTTGCATTTCTGTATTCCTGAATTTCCATGAACATTTTTGAACTTCCCTCTTTCATCATGGGTGATAAAAGAAATATTTCAGTTATTTATTTTAATTCCCATGGTTTCTTCGCAGTTACTTTCTTTGTACCTATGTTTTTCTTTCCAACTTTTGTTAATGTCATTTTCAGAGATATCCATTCCTCTTCAAGTGAACTGCCTACTAGGATATTCCTTGTTTCTGTATCCATAGCCTTGCAGATCTGCAAGAGTATCTCGTCATTCCTTAGTTCTTCTGTAACTGACGCATTTGCGTATCATTTCTTTCTGACTTATCTCTTAAACTGCAACGTACTGTTTATCATTACTACATTGTGATATGAGTCTATATCTGCTCCTGCGTATGCCTTACAATTCACTATATCATTTCAGAATCTCTGTCGGACCATGATGTAATCTAACTGTAGTTCCCCATGTCACCCAGCCTTTTCCAATTATACATCCTCCTCTTGCGATTAAGAGTATTCGCTATTATTAGCCGAAATTTATTACAGGACTGAGTTAGTCTTTCTTCTCTCTCATTCCCTATCCCAACCCCATATTCTGCAGTAACCATTTCTTCCACGTTTTCCCCTACAACTGCATTCGAGTCTCCCACGAGTAATGGAGTTTCATCTCCCTTTACGTACTGTATTACCCTTTCAATACCTTCATATACTTTTTCTGTCTCTTTATCTACATCTACATCTACATCTACATTGATACTCCGCAAGCCACCCAACGGTGTGTGGCGGAGGGCACTTTACGTGCCACTGTCATTACCTCCCTTTCCTGTTCCAGTCGCGTATGGTTCGCGGGAAGAACGACTGTCTGAAAGCCTCCGTGCGCGTTCTAATCTCTCTAATTTTACATTCGTGATCTCCTCGGGAGATATAAGTAGGGGGAAGCAATATATTCGATACCTCATCCAGAAACGCACCCTCTCGAAACCTGGCGAGCAAGCTACACCGCGATGCAGAGCGCCTCTCTTACAGAGTCTGCCACTTGAGTTTATTAAACATCTCCGTAACGCTATCACGGTTACCAAATAACCCTGTGACGAAACGCGCCGCTCTTCTTTGGATCTTCTCTATCTCCTCCGTCAGACCGATCTGGTACGGATCCCACACTGATGAGCAATACTCAAGTATAGGTCGAACGAGTGTTTTGTAAGCCACCTCCTTTGTTGATGGACTACATTCTCTAAGCACTCTCCCAATGAATCTCAACCTGGTACCCGCCTTACCAACAATAAATTTTATATGATCATTCCACTTCAAATCGTTCCGCACGCATACTCCCAGATATTTTACAGAAGTAACTGCTACCACTGTTTGTTCCGCTATCATATAATCATACAATAAAGGATCCTTCTTTCTATGTATTCGCAATACATTACATTTATCTATGTTAAGGGTCAGTTGCCACTCCCTGCACCAAGTGCCTATCCGCTGCAGATCTTCCTGCATTTCGCTACAATTTTCTAATGCTGCAACTTCTCTGTATACTACAGCATCATCCGCGAAAAGCCGTATGGAACTTCCGACACTATCTACTAGGTCATTTATATATATTGTGAAAAGCAATGGTCCCATAACACTCCCCTGTGGCACGCCAGAGGTTACTTTAACGTCTGTAGACGTCTGTCCATTGATAACAACATGCTGTGTTCTGTTTGCTAGAAACTCTTCAATCCAGCCACACAGCTGGTCTGATATTCCGTAGGCTCTTACTTTGTTTATCAGGCGACAGTGCGGAACTGTATCGAACGCCTTCCGGAAGTCAAGAAAAATAGCATCTACCTGGGAGCCTGTATCTAATATTTTCTGGGTCTCATGAACAAATAAAGCGAGTTGGGTCTCACACGATCGCTGTTTCCGGAATCCATGTTGATTCCTACATAGTAGATTCTGGGTTTCCAGAAATGACATGATACGCGAGCAAAAAACATGTTCTAAAATTCTACAACAGATCGACGTCAGAGATATAGGTCTATAGTTTTGCGCATCTGCTCGACGACCCTTCTTGAAGACTGGGACTATCTGTGCTCTTTTCCAATCATTTGGAACCCTCCGTTCCTCTAGAGACTTGCGGTACACGGCTGTTAGAAGGGGGGCCAGTTCTTTCGCGTACTCTGTGTAGAATCGAATTGGTATCCCGTCAGGTCCAGTGGACTTTCCTCTATTGAGTGATTCCAGTTGCTTTTCTATTCCTTGGACACTTATTTCGATGTCAGCCATTTTTTCGTTTGTGCGAGGATTTAGAGAAGGAACTGCAGTGCGGTCTTCCTCCGTGAAACAGCTTTGGAAAAAGGTGTTTAGTATCTCAGCTTTACGCGTGTCATCCTCTGTTTCAATGCCATCATCATCCCGTAGTGTCTGGATATGCTGTTTCGAGCCACTTACTGATTTAACGTAAGACCAGAACTTCCTAGGATTTTCTGTCAAATCGGTACATAGAATTTTACTTTCGAATTCACTGAACGCTTCACGCATAGCCCTCCTTACGCTAACTTTGACATCGTTTAGCTTCTGTTTGTCTGACGGGTTTTGGCTGCGTTTAAGCTTCCGACGTTGGCATGTACTATCTGAACTATCGTTGTCGGGATTGGTTTGCTGTCGATTGTGATAAGCGTAACTGTATCACTGAACTGTTCACTGCAACACACTCTCTGCTCTACCTTCCTAAAGAATCCTAATCCCGTTCTACTGTTTTCTGCTACTGTTGATAATACCATAATAGCAGCCCAAAATACGACCGTTCCGCCCCACAGCAGAACCCATGGATAGAGACCTGCACCGGTGCCTGGTCACCTACACAGCCTTGTACGATGATCCCCAGTCGACATTCGAAACCTGTACTCGCCGGTGAACACAAGCACACTCCACCGATCCAGATTCCGTTTCACGTGTCCCCTTAGGCAATTCCTTCGCACTCCAAGGTCCCAGGTAGTTTTTTATTGTTGTTCGTAGTGGTCGCCTAGTGACCAAATTCATCGTGTGAAACTGGCTACTTGTGTCGACGAGCCTCCGAGTTGACAACAAACTGAGGGAGTACTTTTACAGATAGAGACTCCAGCAAAACACAAGCATAACTGAGCCCACAGAGTCCTACCTCCATGATACAGAGGCACCCAGGCAGTCATATGTGCCCCTGGATAGGACCAAAATTTCCTGCAGCTACTTCCTTAATTACCTTGGTGACTCCCCCTTCCTGTCACTGTCATTTATGCAGCACTGCGCGGACCTGTGAAAGTCGTTTGGTTCTATTCTAAATCAACTGCACTACATTCCTGCAAAAAAACTGGCGAGCAAATGTAGACAAACAAAACAACGCTGCAATTTCTCTTGGTTATTGAGCTGTCGCATATTGTGCTAAAGCATGGGAGAATGGCATTCATACAGTTAAGACGTAAGGAGCCATGTTAACTATTAATGACATTGCTACAACAGCTCCCACTTAGGGGTTGCATGTTCTGTCACATTTTGTCCCTGCTAATCTCACAATCAAGGATGCCAAGGTACCAATTCCTAAGACAGAGTGCAGTACGTATTCAGTCTAACTGAGTAAGGTAGCGCAGTATGGTCTTTTTTGTCACAAAACGGCACAGGAGAGACATGGCAACGTCTTGAAAACGTGGTATTATAGTGGAAGTGCTGCTCTTGACCATGGCGCCAAGGAGCAGACGGTGAGCCATGTTGTGGGGGAGCGCCCACTCCATGCCTTTGAAGGCGGTCTGCAGTGCTTGTCCAATCAGAGTTCTGGCTGCATGTTTGTATGTGAATTCTTGTATTTCATCAGAAATTATCAGTTCACCAGAATATGTTAGCAGACTCGCATACCAGCCGTAATGTACGCAACGATTCCTGTCTGACACCTCGATTCGTCTCTAATGGGCTGGCGACCTCAATCAATGGGAAACGTAAAAGCTGGAGAGGGGAAAGTTCAGTTTAGTTTTCACTATTATAGTCTACAAAATACAGTCAAGTTTCACAATATCATCTGTCACATAAACTGACTCCATTTTATTTTGAAAGGTTGAACAACATGGAATGGAACATGACAGCGCTGCAAAAGGATGATCTGAGGCATCATATCCTGTCAGTTAATGCTGTTCGACGCATCACAAGAGCCACGGTCGGCAGGGTGAATTGTGAGTGGCAGCGTTATGTTCAGTTTGAGTGGAGGGATGAACCTGGTGAGTATATTATTTGGAAGTTCGTTATTGTTAAATAAAGCGTAATGTGCTCATTTAGGTTTTCTATGAAAACTCACGTCGAAGTTAATCAACACATGGAGTTGCACCACATTTGAAAATTCTGTCCTAATTAAAGTGCATAGAAATAATCACACTGGAGAAAAGAAACAGTTATCTAATCACAACCGATTTCATCTAACAAGAGAAGATCACCAACCTGGTCTCATATACAAAACGCACACTTGCAAGGTGTGAGCCCCAGCTGTCTATGACGCGCGGAGATTTGGGCCACGATTATGACTGTACGCAGTTAAGACTTTCTGAACACATAGCTTTTCAACGCTCGTGTACTACTTGTTTCTGGCACGCTCCGCTGCGTTCGCCCATTGTCGGAGCTCGAACTACTGTACGGTACGGTGAGTAAGAGGTTCGCGTTTATAGTGCCGGTGAACCGACAAGCGACAGTGTGGCAGCTCCAGGAGCAGTATACAGTGACGGTCAAATTGCCACGTTTAGACGTCAAAGCTCGCGACAGTTGTGACCGGTAAGCGTCTTTATATGTGGCTATTCGACTAACTCTTACACGAGGCAAAAGAAACTCTATGAGCGTTTCTTTGTGCTACTATTTGTAACTTGCGATTTAGTTGCGGCAGTCATAGAGAAGACCCGTTAAATGGAGAGAAGAATAGTTGATTGACGTTAGACTATTCTTTATGAGAGGATGGTGGTGACAATGATGACGATACCCTTTCACCACGATCATTTTCGTCAAACAACTTCATTGGCACAATGCGACGGAGACGTAAAATCACGAAGTGACTGTTTAGGAAGCTTGCTTTGAAGAGGGAATATTGTCAGATTTTACCTTGCCTCTGTCCGTAACAGAGATCTCTGTGTGTGTGTGTCTGGCGTGTGTTTTATAAAAAACTGCTGCAGAATACATCCTAAAATATTACTAAACAGTGTTGACCATATATGTGCATGGCATTGAAATACTATCTGTTCATATTGCTTACCCATACAAATAACATGTGTTCTACTTGAAGAACAAAGTTTCGAAACACATGGGGCAGACGTGACCGGCTCCACACACGTCTTCCCACACTTGCGACATGAAGCAGGTATGAGGGCTCAGGACGTCACCCCGCTGCACAGTACTCTGCACTCGTGCATCAGGCAGCTGCAGTGGGGCGGAGCCAGTGGCAGGCAACCTGCACCTACAGAACTTTAAAAACTCTGCATTCAAGACGTCTGAAATGAGTATTATCTTAAGTATGGCCATTTATTTTAAGAGAGGGCGGGTGTTTGGTATCTAGGGTTGAGATCTCGCAAGTGTACGTTTTTCTCCTTACAAAACAAGGTCGAGTTAGTTATGTTTATGTGGAAGGTTACAAGTAATAAACACGAAGGTTGAGGACAGATTTCATTCGATGTCACATAAGGAGAGATCATGCTGACACAGGAGTAGAGCACACCACCTCTAGCCTCGACAAGGGCCTGAGTTGGCCGACAAGGAGAGTCCACGAGTCTCTCCAGCTGTGTCGTGTTCAGCTGACGTCACTCAACAGGTCCCGTAGAGCCGCCAGATCGCAGCGACGTTGAGACCGCCGCTGTCCACACGCTGGAGCCAAACATTTCCTGTGAGGCTGAGACGGGATGGCTTAGCGGGCATGTCGGGATGCGGCAGGACGGCTGAGTGTTCGGTCCTCCAGCCAGGAGCGTGTCCACGCGGTCTGTGAACACGGCTGCTGTCTTGGGAGCGTCCCCAGGATACTCAGCATGAAGGTAGCGCACAGGTCCGGATTAAAAAAATCACTATGCAATGTGATGCGATCTAGACTGCTCGCTCACTGAACTTCAGCACAGATCCCTGACACGTGACGTTTTAAGACTCCCGTTCATTGTCGTTGCGATAAAAGTGACAATGCGGGAAGGTACTGTAACTTTTCCGAAATTTTTAGACCTTTAATGCCATACGCTACAGAGCGTACGGGGATCCACTACACGAAGACAACTTCAGCAGAACAGACACTAAGAGTCGCAAGAAACGACAGAGCCCGTGTCCTTAGAAATAGTGTAAAGTGCGTTATAAAAAGTAGCGGAATTTGGCACATTGTGTACATTTATTTACTTCTTTATGCGTTTATTCCACCTGATAAAATTAAGGCATTCGTGCACTCTCTTATATATAACCTGACATTTCAATGAGTCAACATTACGACATGCGAAGTACACGGGCAGCTTACGGTAGTGATAATTATACTACTTCTGCTAATAACAACAACAACAATGGAGACACATAAGAACACACGTTTCTCTTGATGGGACATGCACAACTGTTGATACACATCCCAGTGATAAAATCAACTGCTGATGTACAATTTTGCAACTGTAGCATGTTATGCTTTATATCAGAATACACATACTACAAAAATTGTAGCTCTGCATCTTTAAGTTGACTTAGATGTAAAACAGTGTAACTATTTCAAACTGTGGATGCATTACTTTTACATATTTGTTCCCCTTTCTTTTAACAAATTACATGATAAAAATATCAAAACTTCACGTACTGCAGTTACATAACATTATTGCTTCAGAACAAACAGTCATGATTGCACACGACGTTTGGCCTTGGAGCGGAGTGGAAGAGAGGGGAGTCCCTTTCTCTCTCCCTCTGTCGCTCTTTGTTTTAATTCGCAACCGTCGGTAGCTATAGAAAACTCTCGCTTCCCCACGGGAGGTATGCTTCGAAAAGGATCGAGGCACAGGAAAGTTCCAACTGAGGTTACGTCCTGGTGAAACACTTGTTAATACTCGTACATCTGTATTTATGGGAAAAATTGTCCGATTAGTATGTTTAGAAGTCGAAATCTGTCGTTTTGTAAATCCTGCTCGTAGATTGTGTGGCACGCGTAGGGCCAGATATAAGCTCAGATCTCAACTGAATTGCGATGAAGAGTGGATAGGAGTTTAAGAACATTCTCTGGAAGAATAAATGCGGGAAGCAGTGGGACACTGAAGTGGAGGGCATTCATGAAATGCCTCTGAATTTCTCTTGGGCTGTAGATACTACGTTGATGAATACCACACAGGCAGTTAATTTGAACAGGAATGGACATCTGTGAAAAGGGCATCACAGAAGTTGGACAAACAAATAACTGGCAACCAATGCTCTACAATCGCTATAAAGTTAAGAGATGTTCAATTGACTCTTTTATTAGAACATGTTACGCGTTTCAGGTTTAACACCCATCTTCAGACATATGTTACAAACACGTACAAAACATAAGCGAACAGCACACTCAACGCGTCTCAACGTTACAGAAAGTGAGATGTAGTCATATGAGTTACATACCACAAACTTCAACTCCTTCCTACCCAACCAGGCGTACAGCCTTGACAACTCAAAGAAAGTGTCGAATAACATATGACTGCGGCACGAGCAGTCTTGAAGCAGAGCGTATACTGACGCTAAACAAGTCAACCAGCAGGGAAGCGCCCTCGGTACATGTGCTCCATGTGTTAACATGTAATTTAAGAATAATGTACTCATCATATAAATCTAACAGGGTGTAATTACGACTAGCAGTCGGAATAGTACTTCTGTACACGTTAACACTAAAAGTTTTTTTAATTTTTTTTAAAAACTCCAGATTTTTTTACATTGCCATACTATGCCTATAGCCAGTAGTGGCACTAAACACAACTCAAACCATATGTCAATATAACATAAATAATAGGGAGAGGGGGGGGGGTTTCTTGGTGAATAAACGTTTCAACCTCTCAAATCTGTAAAAGAATACCACCAAATTAAATATAACCAACATTATCCATCATAAATTAAAACCCTGTGATCAGCTCGCGTACACAAACGTCTTAGGCGCCATCTGTTATAGCCAACGGCAACCACATCGGCGGAAGACTTCCGCCTATCGAGTTACAGCCAAGTGTTACTCATGGGCCATGATTGCCCAAACAGAAGCCAGCAAACAGCAACTTACACCCCTCTACCACATGGAAAAAGTTTAATGGTGAGAGGAAGAGCATTTTAATAAAATCCCAAAAGATACGTGGGCTATACCTCATACATTCCTTATATAAACTAGTGGCACGACAATTACCCGAGATCTACGTATGCTATCCGGATACCGTAGAGCTACAGAGTTTTAAAAAACAAATACAAAACATTAAAAGTGTTAAAACTTTAGTCTAAAATCAATAAAATAAACCATGGTGTCACCAAAGAGCACCCAAAGGGCACTGTGGTGGACAAATCTGTAAATGCCAACCTATACGCCCATCTAACTTTCCCTGTATGACGATAAACTAGCCAACCACTCGGCAAAAAAACCTAGCTTATCATAGCGGTACGTGGACAGAACACCACCAGCTCCTATAAAATACACAATCATACTTCTAATGAGGGGATGATAGATACCAAGTTCAAAACAGTATCCGTTCAAACAAGCCAGAAAACCAGTTGTTCCCACAGGAAGCCTGTTTATTAAATACTGGGTGTGCAGCGTGCTGTATACGTGCGTAGATCTCCAGATCTTCAAAGTTATCTAAAATCTTCCCTTTAGGTTACAAATGCTGAATTCTTAGGCTATCTTCTATCAGGGCCCGCTTTTGGCCAGTCTCCCTCATATGGCACCCCAGCCCACTATTATTACTCTAGTTATGTTCTGTAAACCTTGTGGCAAAATCCCTACCCGTCTGGCCAATGTATGTCCCAGCACATCCCCCACACTTAATTTCGTACACACCGGATTGCTTAAACTTATCTGTTTTCCCTTCGTCCGTATGTACTAATATTCCCCCAACTTCTTCCTTATATGGAAGCTTACGCTAACGCCAGCCTTCCCAAAGGCTCTAGTTATTTTTTGGCAACATGGTCCAACATATTCCATTGGCACAATATTACTATTTAATTTTTGGCGGCCTGACTGCCGCGTCTTGTTAAGAATTTTAGCTCCTAACTGTCGTATAAATTTTTCCGAGTACCCATTAGCCCGTCGTAATTACACCCTGCTAGATTTATATTCTGAGTATATTATAATTGAATTACATGTGAATGCTTGGAGCACATGACCATGCAGCGCCCCGACACTTTCTTTGAGTTGTCAAGACTGTACGCCTGGTAGGGTAGGAAGGAGTTCAAGTTTGTGGTATGTAACTCATATGACCTGATCTCATTTTCTGTAACGTTGAGACGTGTTGAGTGTGCTGTTCACTTATGTTTTGTACTTGCTTGTAACACATGTCTGAAGATGGGTGTAATCCCGAAACGCATAACATGTTCTAATAAAAGATTCAATTGAACATCTCATGCGATTGTACAGCATCGGTGGCCAATTATTAACATAAAAATGATCACAGGCCTCAGACGGGATTTTATGTTCCATATATCAAACAAAGATAGATATAAGGAGCTAAAGGAAAAGAAACCTTGGCATACAGAAAAAAACACTGCAACTAATCGGTAAATGTATAAGGTGCAAAAACGTTCAGAGGAACACAGGAATGCAGCAGTATAAGTCACTTGGGAACGACGTAACTAGGGATAGATGTGAAACCAAAGCGAAATGGTTGTTGGAAAAATGTGAAGAGAGAGAATAACACATGGTCGTCTGAAAGATTTATTCATTGTACAGATTACTCAAAAGAACGACGTAATTAAAAGTGAGGACGTCATCTTTAAGAGAGCATTGGGAATTCCACTGTCAAATGCAGAGGAGAGTGCAGGTAGATGGAGAGAGTAAACTGAAGGCATCTACGAAGGGAAAGACCCGTGTGATGACTTGACAGAAGAAGAAATGAGAATCACTGTGGAAGACACTGGAGATCCCACATAAGAGTTGAGTTGAGTTGTTTGGGGAAGGAGACCAGACAGCGAGGTCATCGGTCTCATCGGATTAGGGAAGGAGGGGGAACGAAGTCGGCCGTGCCCTTTAAAAGGAACCATCCCGGCATTTTCCTGGAGCTATTTAGGGAAATCACGGAAAACCTAAATCAGGACAGCCGGACGCGGGATTTAACCGTCGTCCTCCCGAACGCGAGTCCAGTGTGTAACCACTGCGCCACCTCGCTCGGTGACCCCACATAAGAGTCAGAGCTTAACACAGCTTTGGAAGACAGAAGCGATAGGTAACATACCTTCGGAGTTTCCGAAATCATTGGCGAAAGTGTCAACCAAGAACTACAGAAGTTGGCGTCTAGAATATACGAGAATGGCGCTATACCATTAGATACAACGCTGAAGATATAAGCAGATACTTGCGAGGCCTATCACACAATGAGCTTAACACCTCACGTATGGAATTTGTCGACAGGAATAATATATATAGAGGAATGGAATAGATAATAGAGGATACGATAGATGGCGATCATTTTGACAGTCAGAAGGCTAATAGCATGAGAGGGCGGTACGTCTGATATTGTGACTGATGAGAGAAACAAAACTTGGAAAATAAAATGGCCACATTCATAGGCCCTGTAGACCTAGGAAAAGCATCCGGAAATGTAAAATTCTGCAAAATGTTCGAAATATTGAGCAAAATAAGAGTAAGTTGCAAAGAAAGACGGGTAATACGTGGCATGACCAAGAACAAAATGCTGTCCCATCGTCCTACCAAAGTATTTGGTATGTTCCATTCTTCACCGATTCTGCTGAGAACCTCATCATTTCTTTTCTTATCAGTCAATCTAATTTTCGACATTCTTCTCTAGCACCACATATCAAACGCTTCGATTCTCTTCCGTCCCGGTTTTCTCACTGTCCATGTTTCACTTTCACAGAATACTGTGCTCAAAACTTAACGGGTAGACTTTGGGAAAGTCACCCAGAACTGTGGGTCAGGGGAAACTTACTGTACGAGATGAGAAGGGAAGACTAATTGTTGAGGACTGCATCGGACGAGATTTGAAAACCTAAGAGCTTAAGACAAGGTGATATGCACGACAGAGATTACTGCTAAAACATTGATCACAAGTTATTAAGAGTGAGAAGGTAAGCACATTGTACATAACAGAGGTGGGATGGGGCGGTGAAAAATAGATGGGAATGACAATGAAAGATGCAGGAAACTGAAACGGAGTGAAGCAAAGAGTAGTTACAGTGATAGAAAGCTGGATGGCGAGAACCAAGGACACGTTGTACAGTTAGTTCTCACCTACGGAGTCCTGAGATACTGGTGTCTGGGGGAGGAATCCAGGTGGTGAAACAGGCGCTGGTGTCACGAATGTCACGTTGTAGAGCACGCTCTGCAACAGGATATTGTGAGTTACCAGTATACCCTCAGCCTATGCCCATTCATCCTAATTGATAATGTGATGGTAGTCATGCCTATGTAGAAGGCCAAACAGTGTTTACGCAGTAGCTGGAATATGACTTGTATCTTTTCGCAGCTGGCTCTCCCTTTGATATAATATGTTTTGCCAGTTACAGGGCTATTGTAGGAGGACACACTCTTGTTAACTCGAGATCAATGTTTTAGCAGTAATCTCTGTCTTGTATTACCCTATCTTCCACCTTTAAGCTCCCTGGATGCGGTCCCCAACATTCCTTCTCATCTTGTACGGTAAGTCTCCTCTGACCCGCGGTTCTGGGTGACTTTCCCAAAATCTACCCCTTTTCCCCCTTTTCCTAGACCTGTCCAGTCCTTTTCCTTAACCCTTCTTCCTTCCGTTTCAACCCTTTTACCTGCAGAAGGAGCCACTGGCTCCGAAAGCTTGCCAATCACAACAGTTTCTATGTGTGTTCTGCCGCTGCTTCGTGAGTCGATTCTTTTATCTATCCTATTAAATAATTTTATCAATGATTGTTTGATTTCGTTGTTACAAAACTGACAGTTGATGTTAGTTGACTTCGTTTGGCCGTGAACATCCTCTTTGAATGTTCTTCTCTACTCTTTATGTTCTCTTTCATTTTTCCATTATGAGTTAGTTTGTCCTTGGTTAAAATGGCTCTGAGCATTACAGGACTCAACTTCTGAGGTCATCAGTGTCCTAGAACTTAGAACTACTTAAACCTAACTAACCTAAGGACATCACACACATCCATGCCCGAGGCAGGATTCGAACCTGCGACCATAGCAGTCTCGCGGTTCCAGACTGCACCGCCTAGAACCGCACGGCCATTTCAGCTGGCTACTTTGTCCTCAAGGTAGCAGAATTCTTTCAGTTCGTCTTGATCCTCGTCTACAATTCTGACAAGTTGAACACTGATCTGATTTCTGCTAGACATCATTAATTTAATCTTTCTTTGGTTTAGTCTTAATTCATAGAGTCTACCCATTAGATTGTTCATTCTACTCAACATCTCCTACTGTTACCTCTGACTTCCATTGAGAACGGCAATGACATCAGCTATTCGTGTCACTGATAACCTTTCAACATGAATTTTAATTCCATTTCTGAACCCCATTTTTAATTCCGTCATTGCTTCTTCGATGTACAGATTGAATCGTAGGGGCGATTAGATGTATGTCTTTTACTTTTCCTAACCTAATCTGTTTGTTACTGGTCTTCCTACTTTATCCTCTTGTTTGATGTACAAATTGCACGTAACCCTTCTTTCCCTAGAGGTTACACCCATTTTCCTTAGAGTTTCGGAAATCCTGCAACATTTTAAATTATCGTACGATTTTTGTCTAACTACAAATCCTACGGACATGCCTAGATTTTCCTTAAGTCTCGCTTTAATCATCAATCGCCAACTGAGAAGTCCTTCGCTGATGCCTTTATCTTTCCTAAAACCAAATTGATCGTCATCTAGCACTTTCTCAATCTGCTTTTTCCTCTTATATACATATTCTTGTCAGCAACTTGAGTGTGGGAGCTCTTTAGGTAATTGTGCGGATGTCCTCGGACTTATGTGTCCTTGAACATACAGAACTATGCGAATGATATTCTCAAGAGATACTGATTGTTTATCTGGAGAACCAGTTCGAATAATAATTTGGCTTCCAAATTTCTGAACAATTTTCGAAATTCCTAAGAACTCTTCCACATGCCTTCCACATGATTTGATCGTGAGTCTTCCTGACCCCTGTTTGTTTCTGTGGGCTGCAGAGCTAGGCATCTCGACGGCCGCTGCTTCCCGTGAAGTCTCACGAGGCCACCTGAGGACAGAGCAGCGTCGACCTGACCGCCGCAGGCAAAAGCGACTCCCGCCGCTGAACACCACAGAACGCCGCTCAGTGCCCCAGCTGATTCTGGTCCTACACTATGCTGCTTGTGGCGTGGTGTCAGTGGTAGCCACAGATCTCAACCCAGGTTACATCGGTCTGTCTGAGATGGCTGGTGAACTCAGCTCTCTGTTGTCTCCACCCCAACCCGTGGCTATACATTCTGCAGTCGTTGCCCTACAGCCAGATGCCAGTGTAATGTGTCGGTACGATGCTCTCAAGTCCCTCATGCCGATGATTCGTTTTTTTTACAGAGTAGTTAAGATGCACGTTCTTTGGACTTTCTCTTTTGCGATTTGCGCTGAGTAATTCCAATAGCATTAGGAACAGAACAAACATCGTGTACACACATCATTCTCCATCTGTAGCAATGTCTTTTTTGTACTGAAAATAGGCTCGCATAAGAACAAAATGCCAAAAATCTGGCACGGGCATAAAAATAATGCAGTATTTTTCTTAAAGACGTTGTATCTGCCATTAACTGTAACATTATTTGTTTTCACGACTACATTTTCGATCCTGTGCCCTTTATACAGCTATACAACAATAACCGAAAAGTGAAGTGCAGATGGCATGTATAGAACGCCACTATCCTCCCATACATGAGGCAGTTATATTACAAAAAATGCTAAAAACAGCACATCACTTGCATCGGGCCACTGGAGGTGTCAAAATTTACGAATCTTCTGACGTGTGTATATCTCACTGTTGTCTCTGTATGTTGAGTCTCCTAACTGCGAGTGTACATCAACTTTAGATGAGCGTAAAGATCATAGTTATGCCATAAGATAAATTTATTGTTACTGGTGTTAACTTCACTAACATGAATACCCTCAAATCACTGTTCATGTTGTTTATACGACAACTGAGGTGGTTGGTGGGGAACATACTCACATGTCGTTTCTTCTTTGCCCTTAGCAGTGATTGTACATGCCACAGTAAACGTTTTATACCAGAGTATATTAATATCGTGTTTACATTTGTTAACAAAATTTGGCATTCTGTTTACGATACAAGCATTTGGTGTAAAGAAATAAGATAAGACATTTCTTTATTGTGATAGTGCGTAATAGTACATATGGTATCCATCGTCAAAGGCTTACAGTAGCTTGACTGCTCATAAAAACATGGCAATAATAATTATATATATATATATATATATATATATATATATATATATAATTTCACATGTGTATTCTTTGTACCACATTAACATCACAAAGATATAAATCGCATTCACAACAACTTTCGTACATGAATTGATCCGGTGGACAAATAAAAAGAAAAAGGAGTACAAAAAAAGAGATAAAAACATGTGATGGGATACATGTCACACATTACAGAACATTATGTGTATCATCATGTAATTGTAAAATGTACTGTTAATATGTAAGGTACTGTACCAGTACCAATGTAGTCATACATTTCCATGGTCCTTAGAAAGTTTAGGCCGAGAATGGCTTTTTCAGCTACACTTGCAAAACACCTTATTCAATTTTTTACTGAATTACTAAAATATATTACTTATGTTAAAATAAATACATCCTAAATATAAAAACGTTTGTGAGTGGACATAATTCTTCCTCATTTCCATACATATCATACAACTCACGGCACGGGAAACGTCATAAAGACTACTCATATTAAAAAACCAGCATAGACACGATTCTGTGCAAATCGTTACGTCCTATGCTTGTCAGTAAGTCAAAGTCAAATAGCCAAACTATACATTCTCATTTGTGTTACTTTGTATTATTAGCACATAAAACAGACTGGAATTTATCTCGATGTCTCTTATTTCTTAAATCTGTCTTATTGTTGGGGAAGCTGTGTGGGTGATTTTTGAAATAGTTGTATATTTCCACTTCTTCAGGTATTTTGATACTTCTACCATTAGGTTAATTTTTATTACTGGATCTACGTTAGGTGATGGTACTCCTCTCTCTTTGCTTGATGTGCTCTTTAAATTTTCCGCTGGAATATGAGCTTTGTAACGTCCGGTCAAGGTGTCCGTGCTGTAACTCATACGATTACTGACATAGTGTTTTGATCTAGTTTCAAAAGGTAAATGCTACCTGCATACACTTTGTGGGGGCAGAAAGTGAAAGCTGTGCTTCTACAGAAATCTGATCCACTGGCTTGTTCACCAGTCCGTCGTCTCCCGTCTTGTGCAGAACTGCAGGCCCAGGCGGCTGTTTACCGGGAACGCCTCTCCAGCTTCTGGCGGGACTTGGCGCAGCTGCTCTCACTCGGCGCGACGCACGCCTCGCAGCTGTTGGTTCCCCTCGCATTCGAACGTATGGTAAGTGGAGTTTTTTCCTCCTCTTATAAACTGTATTATACGTACAGGGGGTGAGAAAATGACACACACCACCTAGTCTGTTCTTGGGGAGTGTTTCCCAGTTTACCTTCTTCACACTGTAGCTATCTTTGGCTCTCCAGTTCTAATACTAACCATCTGGAAGAATTCTGAACCAACCTCTACTTCTGTGAGCCTTTTTGGGCTAAGATACAGGGATGCTAAGCTCGGAATGGTTAGAGATCGAAGAAAATCGTCTGTATCTTACTTTTCTCGTATTTGCTAGCTACTTCTTTTACAGATTCAGATAACTTTGCATCCAGTCCTGCTTTACAAGCTGAAGCATATTAGCTTCATATTTAGTGGAGAGTGGTCTAGAGTCTCAGTGTGGCATTTCAAGTCTCCATCAGAATTTTATCTTCCTAAGAATCTCTAATCCATATGGGAGGCCTATAAAATTACTTATGCTCAACATGGAGGTTCGTCAACTTCAAATCTCGTAATGAACCTGTATACATACCACATAATTTATACAGTTCGTTACAACTGCTCAAACTCTTCCCACCTTAACATTCACGTGACCATTTCCCACGACTTCATGATCAGACGATAGCGCAGCTGACACTTGTGGCTCGACGCCATTGGTGGCCCCCTGTGCTCACCACTGCCAGCCAGCACGGCAATGCCCCAGCCGCCGCAGCCACAGAGGACGCGCGTCAATAACGAAAACCTGCAGTTGGGGTCCACCAGTTAGCGCGTGTTGCGTCAGCGAGTGGCTTTGTTAAAGGCACTGTGCTACTACAGTCACAGGCGGAATATCTGGTGAATGCGTCAAGGCCAATGAAAATCTGTGCCAGACTAACATGAAACCGGATGCTGCTTTCTGAGAGCATTCATCTTAGTCGTTAGCCTTTCTGCACGTGTCTCGTGGCCTAACTCGAACCATTATCGAGTTTGAATTCTCTGTCTATGATTCATGAACACTACCACCAGTGATTTTCACACTACCGAGAATAACAGCTATGTGGTCTTAACACATACACTGGACTCGCATTCGGGAGGACGACGGTTTAATCCCGTGTCCGGCCATTCTGATTTAGGGCATAGCCGATTTCCTTCCCCATCCTTCCCTAATCCGATGAGACCGATGACCTCGCTGTCTGGTCTCCTTCCCCAAACAACCCAACCTCAACACATAGAATGGCCACTGTGCATTATGACTGTTTGGATTCTGACAGTAGTATACATGGAAAGCAAAAGGACGCAGTATGATCTGTGTCTTTGTGTAAGTTTTTGTGGCGTATGTAGCAACGTGCCGGTCCCTAAAGTATCGTGTGAGCCTCATTTTGGATCCTTTGAGAAGAGAATTAGGCGATACCTGTTTTGTTGTTGTTGTTATGGTCTTCAGTCCTGAGACTGGTTTGATGCAGCTCTCCATGCTACTCTATCCAGTGCAAGCTTCTTCATCTCCCAGTACCTACTGCAACCTACATCCTTCTGAATCTGCTTAGTGTGTTCATCTCTTGGTCTCCCCCTACGATTTTTACCCTCCACGCTGCCCTCCAATACTAAATTGGTGATCCCTTGATGCCTCAGAACATATCCTACCAACCGATCCCTTCTTCTGGTCAAGTTGTGCCACAAACTTCTCTTCTCCCCAATCCTATTCAATACTTCCTCATTAGTTATGTGATCTACCCATCTAATCTTCAGCATTCTTCTGTAGCACCACATTTCGAAAGCTTCTATTCTTCTCTTGCCCAAACTATTTACCGTCCATGTTTCACTTCCATACATGGCTACACTCCATACAAATACTTTCAGAAATGGCTTCCTGACACTTAAATCTATACTCGATGTTAACAAATTTCTCTTCTTCAAAAACGCTTTCCTTGCCATTGCCAGTCTACATTTTATATCCTCTCTACTTCGACCATCATCAGTTATTTTGCTCCCCAAATAGCAAAACTCCTTAACTACTTTAAGTGTCTCATTTCCTAATCTAATTCCCTCAGCATCACCCGACTTAATTCGACTACATTCCATTATCCTCGTTTTGCTTTTGTTGATGTTCATCTTATATCCTCCTTTCAAGACACTGTCCATTCCATTCAATTGCTCTTCCAAGTCCTTTGCTGTCTCTGACAGAATTACAATGTCATCGGCGAACCTCAAAGTTTTTATTTCTTCTCCATGAATTTTAATACCTACTCCGAATTTTTCTTTTGTTTCCTTTACTGCTTGCTCAATATACAGATTGAACAACATCGGGGAGAGGCTACAACCGTGTCTTACTCCCTTCTTAACCACTGCTTCCCTTTCATGTCCCTCGACCTGTTTTAGTGAACTGAAAAGGTTCTGGGTAGATTAAATCTTTTTCCTATAAATATTACGGATGTTTACTGGATGGTAATTTCAACGATTGACAGTAGCGGGTTCCGTATTTAAGAATGGTTTCTGCCGACATCGTATCATGTCCTGTCATTGCATCTTGTTTTCGTTACCATCATCTATGCATTTCACTGCAGCAAAGGCAATTTACCTGATACGTATCCAATATTTTGTAGAGTTACTACCTCATAGCTTGCGAGAACATTTAATGGATGACTTCTTTATTACATTAGCGGTGCAGCTACGCTTCGTTGATCATACACTGCACCTGCTTAGGAAAAGTGTAATTGCGAAAAGTTATTCCGTGAAACCAGTGTTGTACAGATAGTTTCGATTTAAAGACACACTTTGCTTTCTGAATGAAACTTAAGTCTTCAGACAGCTGCAGCAGTCCTGAGGTATTCGTATTCGAGATAATTCCTCTCGTGGCTCTTCACTACAGCCCTGCAGAGTAGTACGGCAAAGCGTGCTGTGGCCCAGGTAACGACGCAGCTTACGATTTTGACCCTGGTAACTGGGCTCTCACATAATACTGTGAACAAATATGTATGTATGTATGGTCAGAATAGTTCAAATGGCTCTGAGCACTATGGGACTTAACTTCTGAGGTCATCAGTCCCCTAGAACTTAGAACTACTTAAAGCTAACTAACCTAAGGACATAACACACATCTATGCCAGAGGCAGGATTCGAACCTGCGACCGTAGCAGTCGCGCGGTTCCAGACTGAAGCGTTTAGAACCGCTCGGCCACACCAGCCGGCATAGATTAGGTCTAGATGGCAGAAAGCGCAGTGGCGGCATGGCAAGGACGACGGATTCAACGTATTGGAGGGTGCAGATACAATGCACCACCTTCCAATTCACTGCTCCTGCACAACGAGGGAAATTCTGAATTTTATTTTTCGTTTTCTATACTGCTTATCGACGTACGGGTAAGAGTCGACTGCAGCCATGTGTCACCACTGCAGTGAGTTTGGGTTTGTCTCTGCGCTGCACCCCCTACTGTGTGGACTCGGCCCGTGTCGCTCGCTGGCCTCCCTCGCCCTGTGTTGTTGTCTGGCCTCCCTCGCCCTGTGTTGCTGTGACGCCCACAGCCGGGCTGGCAGAAGCACGGAGCGGCTCAGACCGCAAACGGGATGTTAGCTGCCCGCTGACCGCTAACCGCATGCTGTCACAGCGAGGACGTGACGCACGTCCCACACACACACACACGTAAACGCGTGCAGTATTCCTGGCGCACATCCGCAAAGCTCTACTTACGCAAATACGAATTGGAGGCGATAAATCGCGATCCCGTCTAGAACCGATCGGCCATGTATGTATGTATGTAAATTTAAAAAATATTGTATTCGAAAAGGATTTCTTTTTTTGTCTGGCTCCTGCCATCAATATAAAACTGATAAAGGAGGTATTTCATTCAAAAAATATGAAAAAGATGAACAACTGTATTGTGAAAACAACTGAAGGCTTTTTAATTTCCATTTTTTCTCGTATTTGTTATATACGTAACAGTTTTGTTATTTCGTAATTGATTCATTACAATATACACATTCTTTAGTGAATAAGGTAATTTTTTAATTTCCAATGTCTATTAAACACTTATTAGCAACTCAGAGAAAGAGAGAGAGAAGTTTTCAGTGTGTACATACTTAGAACAGCAAAAGCAATGGCAGCTCAAAAACAATACACACACACACACACACACTCACACACACACACGCACCACAAACATATAAAATACTTTCTTTACACGGATGCATATTTTACATGTTCCACACGAAGTATATACTCTGTCTCTCTCTCTCTCTCTCTCTCTCTCTCTCTCTCACACACACACACACACACACACACACACACACACACACACGCACACACACATGTACGGACGCAGTGTGCAATGAAACATGCATAATCTCAAACATGCAGTCAGAACTGTGACAAACAGTTCATCAAACTATTCCACACACACCCAGTCAAGTGGAACACCTTTTTATCTTTTTACTAACAAATAAACCCACCCAGACATATCAGTAAATAGTCTGGGTGCAGCAGATTTCCACACCTATGCCCCCCGATGAACCACTTGTGATCGTGATAGGACACCCCCGCTTCCAGCTGGAATTGCAGTATATACCTCAGTATATAACCTCAATCGAAAGGTCTCCTGATAAGCATTTGTGGTGCAGCGCCAATGCCCTAAAGGAGGCACCTGTTGAAGTCCCTGAACGTGAAAGTCTTTCAGGCTGTGCAAATCACCGTGTTTGTCATGCAGACTTGTGGGATAGTCCAGCTCTACCTCTAGGACATATCCCTCACCAGCACCAGCAGCCACATATTTGATCTCTTTCCTCAGTCTGGTGATTTCCCCTTTGGACATCCATGAGAGCCCTTGAAAACGGAGACTTTGTTGCATGGTTTGCTTTGAGAGACAGTTTACATCCAGGTAAAGGATGAAACTGAAGTCGTGAGACAACCTGTACTCCACTCGATTATTTGCAAGTTATTTGCCTTGGCATAGCTGCGCACACATTGGCAAAGTCACTCGTGGACCGCATGTTCCAGGAAGACATGCATCTCAACGTTGGCAAGAATTCGCTGCTGGCTTGTGTCTTTCTTAACATGGCATCCCACGAAATCTCAGCCATATGCTACAGAACTTCTCGAAGATGTTGCCGGTCAGATGTACATTCGTGTTCATCATTTTACATGTTCTGATAAATCAGAGATGCCGATGTCCTGCTGTTCATTCACCAAGTGCCCGTTCTTTCCATTCATTATGAAAATGCCTCTTAGTTTACGAGCGAATCCAGATATTCGTATGGAAAGACCCCTTCTCCGTCACAAGTTGAAACTCTTGAAACTCTACATCATCGAGATATGTGGCTCCCTTTGCTGAGAATATCTCCAGGACGCGTTGGTTCAGCAAATTTCTAAAGAGACGTGAGCATGAAGCGTTGTGAATCCAGGAAGTGATGTGATCCCCTGTGAAGCGGCATGTATTTGCCAACGGTGTCAGCAATGACACTGATCTTATCATCCTACTACCCAGACTCGTCAAAGTGCTGAACTAGAAAGTGGGCATCATGCTGACCTAAATTGTGGAAAAGATGGCTGTGTGCTGTGGCAGTAGGTACTTACAGTTACATGGGTTGTCAGCTGCACTCTGGGACTTCCCCGTTACGTGGCAACAGTCTCTACAGGGAGCTTCCTCACCTCTGTCCAGTCACAGTCCCCAGATATAACGATCAGCTGCCTGCTTGCACAGTGCATCATTCTCCTTCACGTTGGTCATGAGGACGTTTTCACTATAAATGTTATAAACATCCCGGACAAGACTTTCAAGCTCAGTGAGCAGCCATCTCGCACTATTCCCTTGACATACGATTTTAATTTTAGTGCACAGAACTTTATGGCTAGCCACATATCGCATGCATCATTTTGTGACAGTGATATGGGAGGCAGAGGCACCACGTTCACACTGTACCACAGGAGCTAGGAGGCGCTCTAAATCGACGTAAACAACGAAGGGACAGAAGTGTTGGTGAGAGGCATTCTTAAACTTCGAGAACCGTTTATCCTTGATAAGCATTTCCACACCTATTGTTTCCTGGCTCTAGCAGCCAATCAGGTGTCTTTCAAGATACATGCTCTTGGTAAACGACTTGAGACATCTACAGCAAAAATATCATGCACCTTTTTTGTTTTCATTTCAGAGGAACGTAGGTGGGGCATGCATTTTATCCATACATTGTGTTGCTTATCGTCTTTAGAGATTAGCAGCACGTCTACACTTTTTGGATGTTTCTCGGCTAATATGGACAAGAAGAGGGGACCACCTAATTTACGCTCGACTTCTTTGTCGATGTACCACACATCGTGTTAATGTTTGTCTTCTTCTTATGGCTTTCCTACATTCGGCCATAAATGAGAAATTAGAACGTCAGTGGACATCTGGTGTTTGTTGTGTATCTGTATGCCCTGTATTTTTTGGTTAATTTCTATCGCTAGCGAGAAGCAACCATGGAAATCAATTTAAATTCCTCTCGTCATGATTCTGGGCATTAGGACATGCTTTTGGTTAGCAGTATATACTTTTGAAGATAGATGTAACTGGACCTGACAATAAGTTGATCAAAATCTTATGAACATAAATCAAGGCAGAGCGTACAGCTGAGTGTCTTACAGGACCCCCTTTCCTGCACCTCAGAAAAGTGACTCAGTATGACCACTCTGGTATCGAGTCACCCCATGATGTCACGACAGCTCTCCCCCTAACTTGGACAATGCTCTTCTCCTCGACAACACGTCGAACTCCTAATAACTCTGCACACAAGAAGGAGAAAGAGACGCAGTTGATAAGTATCTAAGGAAGGAGAAATAAAAATCCGTATTCGTATAATAATAGTAATAAATTCTGAGTACTTACAAGCAAAACTGTTGTTGTGTTCGTTACTGGAATGCTCTTCCAGCAACTCATCATCAGTGGGCATGTTTGTCATTAAGGGCATATCCAGCATGGGTACTGGAGGAGGTGTATGACGTCGGTAGGGGAATGTGTCTGAAAGAATATGGACTAGCCCAAACGAAAACACAGGTGCAAAAGAACTAGTAGCTGGTGGTCGCGTCAAAACAGCGATAATCGCATTGAGTACAAACTAGACCATCTCAAAAATAACAAACAAAACATTTAATACTGTAGAATAAGCGATATCTGCCTCTGAACGATCGAAGTCGTTCCCCAGAGATCATCATCATCGCCATCATCATTATCAGCTGCTGGGTTCAGATCCCACAGCGAGTAACGCCTGCTGACAGCTAGAAAAGAAGAAGTAGAACCCATAAGGATCACTTACACTACTAGCCATTAAAATTGCTACACCAAGAAGAAATGCAGATGATAAACGGGTATTCATTGGACAAATATATTAATCTAGAACTGACAGTGATTACATTTTCATGGAATTTCGGTGCGTAGATCCTGAGAAATCAGTACCCAGAACAACCACCTCTGGCCGTAATAACGGCCTTGATACGTCTGGGCATTGAGTCAAACAGAGCTTTGATGGCGTGTACAGGTATAGCTGCCCATGCAGCCTCAACACGATACCACAGTTCATCAAGAGTAGTGACTGACGTATTGTGACGAGCCAGTTGCTCGGCCACCATTGACCAGACGTATTCAATTGGTGAGAGATGTGGAGAATGTGCTGGCCAGGGCAGCAGTCGAACATTTTCTGTATCCAGAAAGGCCCGTACAGGGCCTGCAACATGCGGTCAGGAGTTGTCCCGCTGAAATGTAGGACTTCGCAGGGATCGAATGAAGGTAGAGCCACGGGTCGTAAGACATCTGCAATGTAACGTCGACTGTTCAAAGTGCCGTCATTGCGAACAAGAGATGACCGAGACGTGTAACCAATGGCACCCAATACCATCACGCCGGGTGATACGCCAGTATGGTGATGAAGAATACGCGCTTCCAATGTGCGTTCACTGCGATGTCGTCAAACACGAATGCGACCATCGTGATGCTGTAAACAGAACCTGGATTCATCCGAAAAAATGACGTTTTGCCATTCGTGCACCCAGGTTCGTCGTTGACTACACCATAGCAGGCGCTCCTGTCTGTGATGCAGCGTCAATGGTAACCGCAGCCACGGTGTCCGAGCTGATAGTCCATACTGCTGCTAACGTCATCGAACTGTTCATGCAGATGATTGTTGTCTTGCGAACGTCCCCATCTGGACATGGCTGCACGATCCATTGGAGCCATACGGATAAGATGCCTGTCATCTCGGCCGGCCGCCGTGGCCGTGCGGTTCTTGCGCTGCAGTCCGGAACCGCGGGACTGCTACGGTCGCAGGTTCGAATCCTTCCTCGGGCATGGGTGTGTGTGATGTCCTTAGGTTAGTTAGGTTTAAATAGTTCTAAGTTCTAGGGGACTTATGACCTAAGATGTTGAGTCCCATAGTGCTCAGAGCCATTTATACTATTTGAACCTGTCATCTCGACTGCTAGTGATACGAGACCGTTGGGATACAGCACGGCGTTCCGTATTACCTTCCTGAACCCACCGATTCCATATTCTGCTAACAGTCATTGGATCTCGACCAACGCGAGCAGCAATGTCGCGATACGATAAACTGCAATCGCGATAGGCTACAATCAGACCTTCATCAAAGTCGGAAACGTGATGGTGCCCATTTCTCCTCCTTACACGAGGCATCATAACACCGCTTCACCAGGCAACGCCGGTCAACTGCTGTTTGTGTATGAAAAATCGGTTGGAAACTTTCCTCATGTCAGCACGTTGTAGGTGTCGCCACCGGCGCCAACATTGTTTGAATGCTCTGAAAAGCTAATCATTTGCATATCACAGCATCTTCTTCCTGTCGGTTACATTTCGCGTCTGTAGCACGTCATCTTCATGGTGTGGCAATTTTAATGGCCAGTAGTGTATAAACAAAAACACTGTAGAAAATATGTATACTTGCTTTCATCCTCAGCCAAGCTGACCATGATGAATGACATCACACCGTCGTCGGTAAACAGTGAGAACAGTGCGGCGTCATCATTGTTATCCAACGTGCGTGGCCATGACTGCAGTCACCATCGTCGTCACGGATACCGCACGAGCGCTTGACTCCGATATCAGGGCTGGCTGGCAGTCGGAGAGAGAGAAAGACTCGGGTCGCCCTCCGCAGGGCTGTTTACAAACCCCTTCAGCCACGCAGCGTGCGCTGATCAGCAATTCAAGTCGCAGTTCATCACGCTTCTTCTCTCCCCACTAACATTACTTACACATAGCGCATTGCGACAGTGCCCAGCGTGTTGGTACACATTTGAACATGCCTCTCTCAACTTGCTACTACTCTCATTAATTACCAAGCGTGGACGCAAGGCAGCACAAACGGGTTTATTTCTCGTAAGAAGAAGAACTTCCACATATTAAACGAGTGGGATTGTGCTGTGACAGAAATGCACGAAATGGAATATGCTGGCTACAAGTAGCTGCTGATCGGTTACGTTTTGAGTGACACATTGCAGAAACTTGGGAAATCATCTCGACAGTTCTCCAAAAAGAGTGTAGATGTCACTTGGTAAATAAACGTAGCTGACAAAAGAACTGTAAAAAATGAGCTCGGGAGTATCTAAATAAATACAAAAATTTTATTAAGAAAATAATATTTGCACATATCTGCAACACAAGTAAATCCGTTTTTCTCTCCACCACCGTGCACTTGCCTAAGGTGTCTGACTGACATACAGTTGAATGATTCCAAATTCAGGATGGCAGTGTTCTTGAAAATATCCCACATTCTTGCACCACCTCACGACCTTTGACGTGCATGACGCTCTCTCTGTGATCACAGTTTCGGAGTGATGTCAGCATATCCTCACAGGTCATTCCTGTATCGTGGCGGCTACTGCGATAGTGGAATCGAGTCAATCACGCTACTGTCTTCCAAGACATGTCACACCTCATTGTTCTGAGCAGCTGGGCAGAAGTGACAACTGTGTAGAAACTTGTCGAAACACAGACTGAGTCGATGTGTGTGACAACAGCCGCACCTTTAATCATCTTTAAACATGAAGCGGCCGCACTCGTCGTGGAGGCCTCGCCCGTGAGCACCAATGTTGTACCAGGAGACAGGCAGCTTGGACCCTGGCAAGCAGGTCTTCAGCTGTATCTACAGGTGTTTTGTACATAACCTCAGAGAATGAGGTCTAGGGTTGTAAGATCCAGCGATCGCAATGGCCATCAGAGAGGACCCCCCCCCCCTTTCCAGTCCTACAATGAGTGTGAGTATTCTTCAGGTGCTTGCAAACATTAACATCAAAGTGGAATGATCTTGGATAATGCCCGAAAATACCTTGACAGAATCTTTGCTGTTGGCCTCCGATATGGGTGGCGTGGGTGTTGTCCTCATTCTGGATCTGCCTGTTTGGCTTTTGAAAACAACATCACGCATGAATGAGGCCTCATCCACAAACAATACAAACTGTATGAAGTTGGACAGTACAGCGCTGTGAACGATACTGGATTGACACAAGCAGACATAGGGCTCAAAATCCGTTCGTCGCAGTGCTTGCACATTTCATCTTTGATTACTCATTGTGCGCTGTACACAGCAACACACCTCACCATGAACACGACACAAGCTATCTGATGCAATGGACAGCTGACAGCAGGGTCAGTGGTGTGCTTGCGGCACAGGTTAATGCGCCACTGCGATGCTTGACTGCTACGAGCCTAGTTGTGCACAGTAGGTCCGTTTGGTGGTCAGGTGTGTACACTGTTTATCAGCTGCTACTGTTCGAGTGCACAACGGACACCCGAGATCTTTGCAAGGGTGTGAAGAACTGCAGGCATCATTGCAATACATGCATTCATTCAGACTGACAGTCGTTACTTTGAAGAATTGCTATGAGCTACATTGTTGTTAGGTGGTGTATGCTGTGTATGTCCTTAACACAATAAATATGCACTTTCGAGTATTGGTTCCCTATCTCAATATAATCTATTGTGGAACCACTGTCACCTGTTTCAGTGTGACCCAAAAGGATTGGAGACTCCACGTACAGAGAACAAGAACAGTTCTGTCCCACTTCCCTCAGACACACCCATGTCTGTGGTGAGCACTCACCTTCCAGAACAACATACTGGGTGATGCTAGGGTAGATAGAAGAAAGGAAAACAGAATGGGCAAGTGCGAGAGGGACTCACGCACTAAGGGTTCTGTACAAACTCCCAATAGTGGGAATCGAGATTCCCAATGATTTTTACCTGTTATCGACACTTTGTAACTTTACTGGCAAGATACTGGTCCCAGGAATACCAAGATCGGTTCAAAAATTCTACGTTATTTCCTCAGCCCAGCCCAAACAAACAAGAACAAGCAAGCAGTGGACTTTAGTTTATGTATGTAGGGAGAGAAGATTTAATAACACATTTCTGTTTACGTACTAAATCATGAATGCAACATACATTTTAAGTTTGGATGCAGTAATGTTCGTATGTTATACTTTCAACAGGTGGTGAATACAATGTATGTCCAAATCGAAAACGACATTTTTATGTGATATAATTACAAGTTGACAAGTTTCAGATTTTTTGCTTTACTTGCACCGGAAAACTTAGTTGTTGCCAAATCTCATGATTCCAAGTCAATGGAGGGCACCCTATAGGCTTCGATGAGTGAGTTTTCGATTATCAAAACACGAGACACAAACGGCCGTCCGTATCTGTTGACTGGAGTGAGTTATAAGCTTACAGTTTTTACGCCGCCAAGGGTCCATATACCTTTGTATGTCACATAATTTGAACATGATACCCAGAACGTATCCAGAGAAAAAGATTCCTAACAGATGGACAGACAAATAGACAGACTGATAAAAAATAACACGAAAAGTATTTTCTAGAGTTATATAGTTACCAATTATGGATTTTAAGACTTTGTCCTTTATTTGCACTGTGAAATCTGGCTTCTTCCAAAATGTCATGATTCTAAATCAACACGGAGCACCTTATGGATTTTTGTGAGTGATTTTTCAAGTATGAAAATATGTAATTTAAATGGCCATATCTTTATTGCCGTGACTTAGAAACCTACAATTTGTACAACGCCAAAGGAACATAGACCTTAATATGTGATATAAATGTGAACTTCGTACCCCAAAAATGGTCCAGAAAAAATGATCTTAACGCTCGGACAGTCAATACATTCCTTCAAATCTGCAATATTCGAGACGTGTTCAGATACAGACGACATCGTGTTAGATGACGAGCAACAAACGCAAATTTTCGGCAAAAGCGATGAGCCAGGCAATAGACAAACGATACAAAATTTTGAGTCAAACTGACATTTCCCGTGTGCACAACTAACTCAGATAATGTTTCAGATATGGAGCGGCTGATGTCTATCGTTGCGTTTGTAGAAGGTCATAACATGTGTTCAGGTTTCTCACATCGTTGGTAACGAGTAGGATTTTGACGGATTTGTCAACAGTCTGGCCATTCTATTTTCGAAAATCGTTCAAAAGTTTGAATAGAATCTCGTCAGAGCTCCAGCCACGCCATGTGGCTTTACACGTAGGAACTCGACGCTGCTGGCAGCTGCAGAACATTTCAGTTGGATGCATCGTCACGGGAGTATACATTCATACATTCAGACGTCTGTAGTGTCAACTACCAAGAAATATCTGCACCTCTCTTATCGGATGTCACAGTTTGAGTAATGTATTTATTTAATAAAACCCCACTAGGCATCTGCTGTGCATTAATGTTTTTATGCCTGCACAAAACTGAATGTACTACACTCATGCGCTGGCAGTAATTTCAGTGTCATGTAATAGTGCTACATTTAACTGTATATTAAGACAGGCTGCTGCTTGTGGATGTTATGAAAGTAATTTGAACTATTTTCTGTGTGTCTCAGGGTAACCACGCAAGTGATCAGCAACTCCACGGTTGGATTAAGGACATGGAACGTGTGAAAGACATGCTGCGCACGAAATTAACTGGATGGGTACATGACATGCAATTAGCCAGCAAACAGGTGGAGCACTACGAGGTGGAAGAAGACAAGGACAGGCCAGGGCACTTGATAATCAGGTATAAACCAGTGTACACTCAAATGTCTGTCGTACTCACTATGGTTTATTTGAGTTTATCTCACTTTTATCCATGGAAGTATGCATTAAAGTTATAGAAAACACAGGGATCATATAATTCAAAATGGAGTAAATAACTAGCATTAATAGACAGTAGTGAAGGACATGGTTACAGAAACTCGTGATTTACAAAGGTTTTTGACTCCGTTTAGCCTTCGATTTTTTGATTTGCGAGCGAGAGGAAAGCGGAATAGTCTCTCGAGTGTTTGACATATGGGGCTGTGGAATGGAGTAGTGTAGGAGATGTGTTGGCACTATGGAGTGTGACCAGGTGGCTTCCTATGTGGGAATGGGCAAGCTCCCAGCAGGCACCCCAGGTCTTGTGGCGGTGTTCTTGGATTCTTTTAGGAGGCTTATTGTGAGGTAGCTATGGAGGTGGAAGACGTGGAATAGGATGGACAATTAGACTCAGCCGTGATTGCTATCAATTGGATGAAAGACTTCTGCAGTTATATCTGAAGAGGTCGGTAGGGGAGCTACTTTGGGATGAGTGTGTCTGGGAAATGGACTAGGTCTTCTGAAACGAAGGTGAACAACCGACATCCACAGTTAAGTTCATCATGAGAACTGATGTGGGTAAACAGCTGTGGAGAGGCAGTGGTCAGTGTGAGGAACGAAATTATGTGCTATAGGATGATGACAGAGACAGGCAGTAGGACAGATCACGGTCAGGGTGGTAAAATACACACTCAGGATAAAGTATTATGCAGGGTGATTGAACATGATTTGTAGCCAACTGGAGCTGTTTTTGAGGAACGGTATTGTTACTCCGCAATGTTTATTGTGTGGGGATTTTTGGTTTGCTACTCCACATCTGTCATCAGAACTGTGAGTGGGTTACCGGTTCACTGTGTACGGACACATGCAGATAGTGTGACGGGATAAAACTATCGACATTCGGTCAGGCAGTGGGAATGAAGGTAACAGTGGTTGGGAAGGTGAACTGAAAATCGGAGATGCGTAGATTTGAGGACAGGGGTGCACTACACAAAGGAAGCAGCTGATCGGATAGCAGAGTACTTGTGGAGCGCACATGGGGGGTTTCAGGCTAGCCAGTAGTTTGAGGTACTCTCATGAACACTCGCCAGTTGGTACACATTTAGGGAAATCAGATAGCTTTCAGAGTAAAGTCAGTTCGACTCTGAAACTATTATCAGTCAACTGTCGAAGTATTTGTAACGTAGTTCCCAAATATGCTCTCCTCCATGAACGTTCTCAGCCTCAAATTATTCTTGAATTGAGAGCTGGCTAAGACCCAAAGTAAAAAAACTCTGAGATATTTAGCGAGTCGTGGAATGTTTATCGGAAAGACATATTCGACGCCGTAGGAGGGGAAGCGTTCATTGCAGTTGACAAAAAATATTCTCTTTACTGAGGTTGAATTTGAGTGCAATAGTGAAGTTACGTGGTCGCACATAACAGGACTAGGTGAAACCATATCAGTTGTTGGATGTTTTTACCACGCACCCGACTGCGCTGGGACAGATTTTGAGCCATTCAAAGAATCAGCATTGCATAAATATCCAGATCACGGGACACTAGCTGGCGGTGACCTTAACCTACCGAGTATAGACTGGGACGTCTATGGATTCACTGCAGGTCGTGCACACAGACGGTCTTGTAAAGGACTTTTGAACACGTTTTCCGAAAACTGTGTTGAGCAGCTAGTTCGTCAGCCAGCACAAACAGGCAGGACCTTATCGATGGCGTCACCATAGAGATGGGGATTAGTGATCATGATGTCATCATAGCGTCTATGGTTACGAAAGTCAGTAAACCAGTCGAGAACGCTAGGAGAGTTGATATGTAGTTGTCAGCGTCTCACTTAGACAATAAAATACAATAATTTAATTCCAGAATTATGGCCATAGAGGAATTATGGCTAAAGTTTAAAGAGACTGTAAATCGTGATCCGGAAAGTATGCGCCTACTAAGTGGATCAAAGGCGGAAAAGACTCATCGTGCTTTAATAACAAAATTCGGAAAATGCTGAGGAACGAAATGCTGTTACATTCTCGGTTCAAAAGAGAACGCGAAAATGAGGACAGCAAGATTTGTAGAGATTCGTGCGTCTGTGAAAAGATCTGTGCGCGAAGCATACAACAGCTACCACCGGAGAACCGGAAAAAGTTTTGGTCTTCTGCAAAATCGTTAAGCGGATATAACGCTTCGATTATAGTCACACGTTGACCAGTCTGCTTTGGCGCTAGAATATTCCAAAAGGAAGGCAGAAGTTAAAAATTCCTCGTTTAAGAAATCGTTCACGCAGGAGAACGGTACAAACGTACCGTCGTTTGACCATCGCACAGAGTCCCGTATGGGAGAGAAACAGCTGAAACAGCTGAAAATAAATAAGTGGCAATGCCTAGGTGGAATGCCAGTTTGGTTTTACAAAGAGTAGTGTGCGGCACTGGCCCCTTACTTAGCTTGCATTTACCGCGAATCTTGCGATCAGCGCTAAGAACCAAGTGCAAGTGAAGAAAGGTAAAAGAACGGACCGAGAAAATTGCAGGCTAATATCCCTAACACCTGTTACCTACCGAATCCTTGAACATATTCTCAGTTCGAACATAATCAACTTTCTTCAGACTAAGGAGCTTATGTGCACAAATCAACACGGTTTTGGTAAGCATCGCTTCTGGGAAAGTCACCTTTTCCTTTTCTCGCATGATGCACTGAGAGCTATGGATGAAGGGCAACAGGCAGATTCCATATTTCTAGATTTCTCGAAAGCATTTGACACGGTGTCCCATTGTGGGGTGCTAACGCAAGGACGAGCATATGGAATAAGTTGAGTGACTGCAAGTTGACACAAGATGACAAAATTTCTAGTTGGTGTGATGAATGGCAGGTGGCTCTTGCTGTAGACGAAAGCGGATGAGTGGCAAAAACGAACCCGCAATATCCGGATAAGGCACTCCAAGTGTCCTGCTTGCCACAGTCACTTCGTTGAAATATCTGGACGTAATGTTGCGAAGCGAGATGAAATTGAATAAACGTGTGAGGATTCTGGTAGGAAAGGCGAACGGTCGACTTGGGTTTATTGGGAGAGTTTTGTGAAAGTGTGGTTCGTATGTAAGGGAGACCCCGTGTAGGACGCCAGAGCGACTTCTTGTTCAGCATTGCTCGAGTGTTTGGGATCTGCTCCAGGTCGGATAGAGAGAAGACATCGAAACAATTCAGGGGGAGCAGGTAGATTTCTTACCGGAGTTTCGATCAGCATGCAAGTGTTACGTATATGCTTCTGGAGCTCAGGAGGGAATTGCTGCAGTGAAGAAGACACTAAAAAAAAAAAATGGCTCTGAGCACTATGGGACTTAACATCTTAGGTCATCAGTCCCCTAGAACTTAGAACTACTTAAACCTAACTAACCTAAGGACATCACACACATTCATGCCCGAGGCAGGATTCGAACCTGCGACCGTAGCAGTCCCACGATTCCGGACTGCAGCGCCTAGAACCGTACGGCCATCGCGGCCAGCGAAGACACTCATTTCGAAGAAACCAACTGAGGAAGTGCAGAGAACCGGCACTTGAAGCTGGCTGCAGAACGATCCTAATGACGCCAGCATACATTTCTGGTATGGACCACGAAGACAAGATACGAGGAATTACGGGTCCTAAGGAGGCATATAGACAGGCGTCTGTCCCTCGCTCTGTCAGCGAGCGGAACAGGAAAGGAAACAACTAGTTGTGGAACAGGGTACCCTCCGCCACGCACCGGACGGTAGCTTGCGGATTATGTATGTAGATGTAGATACAAAGGACGATAGTTGATAGGAATTATTGGTTTCATGTTCGTAAATTTAGTGAAAACACTTTTGGCTTGGTTTCATTTGGAATCGTGATGTTTTATCTATTCTATTTCATTTGTTTGGTCTTATGACTGCATGCATGAGGGTTGTGGTGTAATAGGTGGCCCCAGTTGTGTGTAGATAAGGACATTGACAGGAGTTTATGACGGCGGTGACGAAGCTACAATGGTGGTGGATGTGGTTGGAACTTCCGGCTCCGGCAGTGGTGGGGGCGATGGGGCGGGCCGCGGTTTGGGGCTGGCGACGGTGATGGCGATAGAGCCAGCGACGCTGCTGGAGAAGGAGTCGACGGTGGCGCAGGTGGCGGCGACGGTGGTGGAGCATTTGACGGAGGCAGTGGCGGAGGAGCTGCCAGACTACGGCTCTCTGTGAGTGGTGAAGCAATGAAGACGACGGCGAAGGGTGGGAGATGATCGGCGAAGAACCACTGGCAGAGTCCAGCCGAGAGATGAGGTGCTGGTGAAGTATAGTAGGGCCTGTCAGTAAAACGGAGGGTATACTTCGTACTGGAAATTTTGGGAGGACATTTTGAGGTTAACATGAGTAAAGCGAGTCAGAGTATATACTCCAGCCGAGAATGTGCTCATCGCGAGTAAAAGGGTGAGGGATGTTGCTCAAAACAAAGAACGTTCTCCGATTTCGTGTGAACAAAACTAGAGGAGCTTCTCACAACCGGAAAATATTGAAGCGAGATCTGTAGCATTCTTCGGGCTGAGTAAGTTCTGTTAAGTTTTACCTACATTTTGGCAATGATGGCAGAATTCATAATGCTTGGGAGGCAAAAAAAGAAATATATAGCCCAACGAAGTGCTGAATTGAGGAGCTGTAGAAGTTTATATCGCTTTGACAATAACAACATCATCTGCGGACGACCTCTTAAAAGAAGTGAAAATTGAAACATTTTTATTGCTATTTAGTAGACCCAAGTTTTCAGGCTGACGTACGAGAACATTTAGCTGTAGACCTACACCAAACAACCGTGTCGCTGCCCCGCTTGTCGACACTCCAGCTCCATGTGGCGAGTATTTATTGCGACCTCTGTTGATTTGCCACTTTGTGTTGCAACGCACTTGCTCCTAAACTGAATATGGCAGTCAGTTTTGTATCATTATAGCAGTGTAGTACATTCGCAACTGTCCAGAAGTTTCGAGATTTTCTTTAGAGATTGTTTCAGTGGATATTGTTTGTTCACTTCCTTGCTGCATTTAAATCCGTTCTTTCGTTGCCTTAGGGAATGAACGGCTCTATTACGTTAAAAACAGCCCTTTCCCGAAATTCTTCCCCAACCAAATCTCCGTATAATGTTTATTCAGATCATTGTCAGTATGCACGTACATCCTCCATCTGGGGCGTAGAAATGATGATTTTCATCACGGCACGGGTTCTGAGTCCCAGCTTGTCAGTGGAGTAGGTGTGGTACTGTACCTCCAAGCAGAACAGCGTGCTGGTGTACGTAGCGTGGAAATGATTTGCGAGCCTTAGCACCATGGCACCACATGTCTTATGGGAGGGACAGCTCTCCGGTCAAACTGGGGACCCAGACATCACACGGAACTCATTATGATGCAGCTTTATGCTTTAATTGGCAACGTCGTTGTCAAGTAACAGTGATAACCAAGGACCATACTACAAGGAGTACAGGGAGTACTGATTGTTCTGCATTGTATCTGGCAGTATGGAAACTTTCCATCGTTGATGGGTTATTGGGAATGCAGTGGTAGATTAATCAGGAAAAAATTGTCTCATACCCGATTCTGAAGGCTCCATTCTCATCACAACATGTACCTGACACATATGCATCGAATCGTTGTACGGAACACTGACCTTAGGACAAAGTTTTACGGCCAACAATTTCTGTATGGTAATTTCCACTGCCAAACGAGAGACCCGCACCAACCACTCACGAAACGAGACCGAGCGAATGCTTCAGAGTCAAGTAAACAAACATTTGTATGCAATACTGAAGCGTCATTTTGTCAAGTTTTACGTCAGCAGACATGTACTTCTGCACGTCATGCATACAAGTGTGAGATGGTGGGCTGCGCACTGCCGGAAGTAAGCGGAAACATTATAAAAATGCCACAACTGATAAGGGTATAATGAGTAAAGCAAAACACGTATTGAGAAATAAAAACACATGTTTGGTATTTGCAAAGACGGATTTGAAATAGTTTAAGTCATCGTATCGCGCTGTCCTTAGCCGTTGGATTAAGTGAAAGGGACTGAATAAGTGGACCTGCTTGACGGTACATTCACGATTGTCCACTGAACTCATCTTCCTGTGTCATACAGTCTTTACGGAAAATTATCGCAGATGTCACACCACCTAATTCAGAAAGGAAACTCCCTGGCAGATCGGATCCCCGACGTTTCAAGTGACTGCACTCTCCACTGCAGAGTGAGGATTCGCCCAGGAAGCAACTCCCGAGGCCTCTGGTCACTGCAGTGCCCATCCTTCCGGGAGCGCTGGTCCCGCCGGCCGTGCAGGGGAGCTTCTGTGACGGCTGGAAGGCAGCGGCTGAGGCACTGACGGAAGTAAGGCTGTGACGGCGGCTCTCGGTTCCTGCCTGCCCAGCTCTAAGAATTTTTTTAAGGACGTCATATTCGCTATTGACTATAAAAATTGTTTTACAATTGCAGTTTCGACCTTATGAGTCATTTTCAAGTGGTAATGAGGACGATTTTGCTTCAGCTCATGACAGGCATGTGTACATCTCAGCATCTAAAATCATTTATAACAAATTCGAACAAGTCATTCATATCCTTAACATAAATATCACATGTTCACTCTCTTGCAATGCATACGAAATTCTTCTTTAAAGAAAAGAGGTATTCTGCGGCAAGCGCTGCAGTTCTGCTGTTTGATGTGTCTGAAACCAGTTAAAACGATATAGCAGCACAGAACGGATTGGATGATTTGCAAGAAATAGTTACAATCGGTATCTCACTCAAGTATTCTGAAATCAAAAGTTGAAATCTCGATGCGCTAAAATGCTAAAAAGACCAATGGGTTTGCGTTTGTTTGCTGTGTTTCTATGCATCCTTTAAAGAATGAAAAAGTTCTAGGTTTTTGTCCCAGTCTCGAACACAGTACTGATCTGCCAGGAAGTTTCTAATCCACTGCTGAGTGGAAATCCGTTCTGAATACTTGTACGTTCTTGCATAAACTATACATGCTAGGTTTTTAACTTTTAACCTGGCAGCTTGTGTGCTACAGGCGGCCGCTGTTGAGTGAACGCCTGCTGCGCTATCAGCCGTGGAGCCTCTCCTCTGACGACGACTTCAGTGCGCTGTGCAAGGAGCGGCAGCCAGAGGCGTCGCAAATGTTCAGCCTCGCTGACGAACTGTACGCCTTCTATCGTGTCTACTGCGTCCATGCACCGGAGTACATCGATACATTCTACGAAGATGATGTCAAGATTGTAGGTAAGTTTAATACTGGGACCCGGCCACTTCACGGTTATGCGCTGACAACTGTTCAGTTGTTCGAGGAATGAGATTCAAATATCCTTCTGAATGTGTAGTTTTAGCTCTTGCGTGATTTTGCATGCCACGCAAGATAATCTCTGGTGCTCTTTCCAAAGTCAGTGTTTAGATTCCTCGGCAACTCTCCGTCTCGATCTATGACAAGCTAACTACTTAACTTCGATGTATTATTTACTTCTTCATTATGGAAGGACTAAAAAAAGACTACGTACACAAAATTTTGGATTGTTTACAGAAGATTAAAAAGAACAAAGTTTATGTGACACAAATGCCACAGGTGTGATGTTTTAGAGACGTTACTGAATTGCCAGCTGGGCGCTAACACACTCGAAACAAGTGGGTGTCTCACAAATAATGCTTGCAGCCTCAGCCTAACAGGCAACAACCTCACCTGGGGTGTCTGCCAGTGTCTGGTACACTGAACAACTCGTCTCCCTCCCGTAGGAGGCACGCAACACCTCTAAAACAGTGCCCATCCCACAGCACTTTGAACTCCGTCTCTGAACGCCAGTGCAGATAAGAACTTCATATATGTGCGACACGTGCCTCATTGAAAATAGTGTTCCTTCTTAACTTCTATAAACGCTCTAAAATTCTGTACACGTAGTTTTTTCCAGGCCTAGTCTAAGGCTTTTTAAAAATGGCGAATGGTCTCTGCAACATAACGGCTACAGACAAGCTAATTTTCTGTCAATACTGTAACTGGTGTAGTGATCTAAATTTCTCGTGTGTGATCCTAGCACGATACTGTTCGTATTTACTACAGTATTTCGATTTGTAACTGAACAGTTAATTGTATGACGTACACTGTTAATATTATCCTTAGAAGTGTTAATACTATGAACTGTAGTAGGGCTGAGGAAACACGGCTATCGCACCTGTCTGCTAAACAACTCTATTTGTTCGAATCACTATATTTTTAAAATTTATTATTTTATTCTCGTTGTTGGACTTTATCTCTTACTCGATCATCTATCTATCGTGCACCAGACATGAAACGAGTTGTAATCGTTTAATTCTCTCTTTGTACCTGCCTGATAGCTACTTGTTCGGTAGGGAGTAACTCCATTTAAATGAGAGGAAGGGAGGACAGTGGGCTTGTGCTCTCTCAGCGGAAAAATTATTTATGCCTGCCGTTATCACTCTTGACCGCTTCAGGCAATCGAACTTGCAGGGTTTCAATTGATAGTAAGCCGACTAATTAAGAAACTAAGGTGGTCGAAAAGGGTTACAACAGATAAGGAAGTAAGTTATCATAAGAATATCCGTATAGTAGAACCAGGAACTGTAATACTGAGAAGAAAGGCGTTTCCAAAATTTCGGCTGTCACCGATAATTTACTGCAGACACTCATACGAATAATACTGGCACATAAAAGGAAATACGCATTGTTAGCAAGTTACCAAACAAGCAGACTCTTACCCCATCAGTTGCTAGACTGAGCTGCACTCTGCAGCATGTCTATAATCATGACTGAAACTGTTATGGACACCGAGAACAAACGTGTGAGCTGTAGTTGATGTTTCAATTCCTCACGAGTGGCGACAAGATATTAAAGAATGAGCAGCGACAAGACCTTACAGGGTTGTGGACAACTAGCCGTTTGTCTGGAAGCTAACTTTAAGCCCGACATTGAAGATATCTTCAGGGGAAAGTTCTCGTGAAAATCCAGAGAGATCGGAGAGGACGTGGCAGTTCGGTCAAGATGGGGGGCGGGGGGGGGGGGGGGGGAGGGAAAGAAGAAAAGAAGAAACTGGTGCGAATCTCTTCTGAGCACGTGGCGATGTTCGAAATGGTTTGCACCATCCAGCAGGCTGCTACAACGGCCCTGTCTGAAAGAGTTGCCCTCGCCACTATTAAAACCGTGGCGCTTCTCTGCCGGCTTCTTTACCCATCACTGTCCAGCAGAACTAGATGCTTGCCCACAACAGACCAACGTGTCGAGAACTGAGCCCTGATCTGTTGTCGCTGCCATTGTGTAAAATCACCTAAATCGCAAATCCAAGCCTACAGATGTCACAAATACTTCCTGTGTGACGACTATCTGACCCAGTATCGCCGGCCGGTGTGGCCGTGCGGTTCTAGGCGCTTCAGTCTGGAACCGCGTGACCGCTACGGTCGCAGGTTCGAATCCTGCCTCGGGCATGGATGTGTGTGATGTCCTTAGGTTAGATAGGTTTAAGTAGTTCTAGGGGACTGATGACCATAGATGTTAAGTCCCATAGTGCTCAGAGCCATTTGAACCTTTTTTGACCCAGTATCGCAGAACCACCTGGCCTACCCCAATTACAAACAAGACCAGTCCAAGTTGCAAATTTTTATTTTTTATTCATTCGATGATTTGTTTCGGACCGAGACCCATTTTCAAATCACCATAACATAGTCGAAAATGGCATTTCCGAAGATGTCAAAAACGTGCAATGAACATTTACAGTGCATAGAGATAACTCACCGAATGAACAAAAACTTGGAACGGTTTTTCGTTCACTGGTTACCAGAAGTTGCTGACCCAAACTACTGCAGCATACTGGAACCTCCCATGTTAACTGTGCCCAAATGTACAATCCTTGCACAACTGCATCATCTACACAGCCTCAACTCGAATAATCTAATAAATATAAAGTAAACACATTATTGACGACGCTAAACTTACATTCCGCATCCCAGCAACTACATGCATTGCATCCTCACCATCAAAGATATTGAGTTCAGATCCACAGTTTTCTACACCGTCAGTCGAGCTCACAGTTTTTTGTGTCACATCCCTAACATGAAAGACATCCAGTTTTTCCACAACATTCACTCTCTTTCAACTCTCGTCCAACAGATGACGATAACAGCCACAGTCACCTTCCACTTTTAACATCCAAGTCACCTGCTCCAAAAAGCAATCCAACTTTATCTTCAGCCACACCAAAACATCAGCTTAAAACCTATACCTAACCTTGTTTCGCCACATAAAACATCAAGACAAAGCAGCAGCATAGCATTCCATCCATATGTCTGTTCCCTTAGCTCCAACGAGATCTTCATCACTCACATGTTATCTCAATGCTACAACTATACTTTAATGAAAATTGTTACAGTTTCGTAACACAGTCCCAGTCACTATACACTCTACAAAGCACAGATAATTGCTACAACATACAATCAGATGGTACTGCCAATGGGTGCTTGTGAGATATCCTGATACCAGCACCTCATTCTGCAGATCAGAAACCCAGGGATTGGTGATACACATGAACAAAAACACTGCCACATTTTCCATAAACTGAACAATCTATTGAAAAAGGATTCATTCTCCTCTCATCCATAACAACCACACGTTACCAAACAACCTCAACAAGGCAGACTCAGTGCTTCATATCTTAAAGATATACTCATTGTATCTAATGACTGCTCGACAATTTGGTACATACAGTGTCACACAAATACGACCACCATATCTCTTGGTCCCAGTTTAAAATGCCTGTCTATAACGCCACAAAACGAATTAAATATAGCATTTACAACACAAGACTATAAAGTGAGTGTGTGGGTTGGTGCTATTCTGTCATTCTGCGCAACAGATTAATCTGAGATGTACCCTTTACCCTTTGGCACCTGCAAGATGCAATTTCCACCCCCACACTACTACAGAAGTCAGACGGACACTCCTAAAGTTCTAAAGGGAAATGCCTGAAAAACTTTCAGCAATAAATACCTTCTGGAGTCGTCCACTGTAAGGAAATGACACAATAATTCACAAAATGTCTTACGTAACTAGTGGGATACTTGGGTACTGGAGTAGCGCTAGTTAGTGTAAGATAAACATGGAAGTAACGAAAATTATCATTTATTTTGCAAAAATTCTGAGAAATCACAATAGCACTTTTAGTTATAAATTGAACACGTTATTTGCGGGTTCTTTTCAGAATGTGAAGTTACCTCCTATGGATAGGATTCGCTAATGAAATTTCTATACAAAGTTTAAGATTGTTATTGACTTGGCAGAATGGCTGAGAGCCGCACCTACTCAACTTGAATAATTATCGGTTAGAATGTTGCTAGGTACAGTCGAGGCTGTCACGTGTGATATGCAGTGAAGGGTACTGTTGTGGAAGAAATGTGGGGGTCGCAAGAGCTGTAGCTGTGATGACTGCTGTCTGCGCCACTCGCTGCCAACAAATAAGATAACTCTCGTTCTATCGGGATTGACCATCGCCAATCAAACTCTCCCTACGCCTTGATGAAGTCAAGGACTCCTATTTGCCCCTAGTCTATTGGCGTGGTACACCAGTCACATAACCAGTCCACCATGATGCCACTCAAAAATTCGCTCGCAGGCGTTTAACTATTACTCAGTCCGTTCACACCACACAATAAGTGTGGCGGCCAACACAGTGAACAACGCTTAATCGCAAGGGCTCAATATACAGTTGCACTTCGATTCGCTCTCGACAGAGGTGCTCTCCCAGTGAAGTACTGAGGAGAGACTTGTTCCTCGCTCTTTGAGTACATGCACGAGCGCGCACGCTCTCGTTACGTGTTCTCGCTCCAAGAGCGACAACGGAACGGCCCCTCTGCACGCCAGACGTGAAGGGGTATATCTTTCGATCTCTTCCATTACTCCTTCAGCTCAAGGCGTCAGAAATATCGTCTGCCAATCAGCATTGCTCTTCTAAAACGGGAGAATGACATTTTGTTTAAGGTGACCAATCCGGAAATCTGTAGTATCGGTGTTTGGCGTTTGCTGTCTCCCTGTGAAAATCTCTGAAACTGCGTTCTATATGTAAAGAATGTGTAGGCTAACCGCTCCCACACAATGTAGCGGAATTTGCTTTTAAGCGGAACACGGGGTCGTCCTATCACTCGGGCTAACGCTGTCTGCTCTACAGGCGGTCACTGGCCGACGTAGATAGCTTGGGACCGGCCTCCTGGGGTGCAGTTGCCTCTCTCGAGCTAAAAGCTCCTGTGACCGTCGAGTCTGGTATGTATGTGTGTACGCCAGCCTCGAGTGTTTCAACCACAGTGCGCACTTGCGATTTATTAGTTATTTTCATATCGTTTACATGAATTCATACAATACTGACTTTATCTTATCGAGTTTGGGCTCGAATGAAGCGTCTTGATGTACAGAATATGATTGTGAGGGCGGAATATGTAACCAATGAAGGAGACCACGACGTCTTACAATTTCAGGAAATTCTTATGAGAGGCTGCTCATGACTCCATTACTTTCGACCTCATTAAGAAACTCGTATTTCCTACTAGCTCTAGTCAAGTTGTGTGATATCATACTGTATGCAAGTTTATATCCCACGGCTCACCTATGATTTAAGGGTAGTGTCTTTGTATACTAATCAAAACGTCATGGGACCCAGGATCAAACCTCGCTACTGCTTAAATTTAGGATAAAAATCATCAGTAATGATGGATGGGCGGATAGAGCTTCAAGGCACTTTCTTCCCCTGCTCCTAAAACCCTGAAGAGTCAGCAGTGCTCAAAGGCATGAGAATGCAGAAGGTAATCGGAACCACTGGTATCTGTCCACAGGACATGTGGCCTGATATTGAAAAGTGGTATGATGACTCCTCCACTGGCGAAATATTCCGCAATAGTCGCACATTCGGATATCTGGGAGGAAACTGGCAAGTGCCAGGTGTCCCAATGAATTATGTTTACTGTATAGCTCCTTGTCTGGCACACCATGCTTCTTTTGTTACTGTAAATCTTACTCAACAGCATATCTCCATCTGCCTCGATAACTTCACCTCTTGGTGTAGCCTCTGCTACATCAAAATCACTTATGTTAAAAACCCAAGGAATTATTACAATAAATACCACCAATCATTTCTCTCTCCCTAACTTCCACCATGGCACACATAAACATGACTGTGTGGTGGTACCCTCTTCAAAGGTAAGCTGGTTCGAATCCAGGTGATGGAAGAAATTTGCATTGCTGGTATTTCCCCAGTAATGGGAGCGGGAATTGAAGGATAAAGTTTCTCATCACCAGACCTAGTGTCAGTGTTGCACATCACATTACCTCTCCTCAGTGTAACATGATACACTGATGAGGCCTGTGACACTGTTGAAGGTGACACATGTGGTGTCGACGATACTCGCCTGCAGCAAATCGTCAATCGACCACCGCTGTACACCTAAGCAGCATCTCCACCGCCTATGAGAAAGAAGTAGTAAGCCACTCCTCCTGTAGCTTCGAGGCGCCACACACGACAAGTATTTCCAGCCAGTGCCTGGTACGAGTTCTGCCAGAGTCCAGCCTGACTTCTGTTCCGTCTACGAGGGTATCAACAGTTCCATGACGACTGCAGAGAAGCGACGAATTTCTGCCTTCAGAGTGCAGTGTCGGCGTAACGTCACTCAGTCAAGCCTAGGCCAAGCATCCACATACAGAGAGTCGAGGGCCAACAACAGACACATATTTGGCACAGTTGTAGTAAACGTTCAGTGCTCATCATGTGCAGACTTGCACTGTAATGCCGCTCAGTGTTTTCAGCAGCTCCTGTGTATTTGGACCCCAATTAATACCACACGTGCTCACCCAGCCACAGCCACGACGAGCTAAAGATAAGTGTATTGCTTTCCAAACAATAAGGCATTCTGATCATTGACTGTTTCATCTATCTACTTGTAAATTTAATAAAAGCATGAGACAACAACATGTGTGTCAGATGTGGATGTTAAGCTCTTAACGCATCCATTACAGTCATGTACACTTGAAACGTCCCCTTTGAACAATTATACATGACTGTGCTTAACCTGACACACAATATTTTGTTAGCGCAACGCACTCTGACTTTCAAAAATCCCTACAAAAGAATGGCCCTGACTAACATTAAACTATACCTTTCACAAATCACTTACCTCACAAAAATCTTCGCTGCTCAAGCTACTGCAATACAGCGAGCGCCACTACTGCCAGCTAAATAAAAGATTCAAACTATGGAAGGCACTAACTACTGATAGGGATAGTTAGCAAATGAAAGATATTAGTAGAGAACAAACAATGTATTTACCTTGATATCATAATATATAAATATAGCAGTTCATGACAAATTTCAAAACTCCGCCATCTCTCTCCCCACATCCACCACTGCTGGCGGCTCACCTCCAACTGCGCAACGCTACGCGCTGTTCACAGCCAGCTGCCTAACACTACAATGGCGAGTATTACAACAATGCAAAGCAACCACAGACTGCACACAGCACAGCCAGTGATTTTCATACAGAGGTGGCGTTACCAATAAAAAACCTAAACAGCCTACTTACATAAAGAAAACATAAACAGCCTACTTACATAGCCCCCATGCTCCCCACAAAAAATTTTACAAATTGGATTGGGCAGTGGCCAATACAGATTTAAAAAATTTTTTCATAATTACAATAACAAAGAAATCAAATGCACACACTTATTGATACTATGTTGGTCAAAAGCTCAAATTTTCTCACAGTCCATAAAGACAGTCCTCATCATTCGTCACAGTAAAATTGCAGTGTTTTTCTCAAAGTCTGAGCAGTAGAAGAAAATGCACACGGAAGTAGTGGATTTCCACGCAGTCTTGAAGAAGTAGTGTTGTCCTTCCAACGGAAAGACAGTGCTGACTCTCGACATGCAGATAAGTAATGGGTCACAACAGAGCAAACCCACAGCAGAGTCATTCGAAGTTTTGAGGAGTATTGGTAGGTCATCACAGAGCAGACCCACTGTAGTCCTGGTAGAGATTACGGTATTGGTGGACCACCAGAGGTGCAGACCCACTGCAGTCCTTGTAGAAATAATGGTATTGATGGATCATCAAAGATGTAGACCCACTGTAGTCCTTGTAGAGATAGCCAGCAGCCATCTGTTGTGACTGTGTAGGTGCACAATCACCATTGAAGAGTCTTGCGGATAATATAGCAAGTCCATAACCACCACTTGTGCACTCACAAAGTTTTTGGAATTGTCCTTAGAACCAGCAATGCCGTTATCCAGTCCCTTGCTGAATTATTAACACACGTGCAAACACTAACAGTCGCTACTTCTCACATATTGTCCATATACTATGACCAACAGAAACGTGTGCAGTAAAATGGAACTTAATTTGAAGAACTTGTGTCTATACAATTATAAATTTACAACATGAAAATACAATTACAAAGGTACAAAATACATCATTAAAGAACATAATAGTACAGATAACATTTGTAGTAATAGGGGCTTTACAAAAGAATAGAAATAACATATACATCAGTGTTACAGGAATTATGACATGAGTACATACATAAAAGATCAGAATAACTTTCGAAACATCAACTTCACACATGAGCATTTAAACAGAATAAATAATGTCTAACATCTTTACAAAGTAAATAACATATTATTAATGCCAATTATATTTGAGGATAACAGTATTCCTCATCTTAGTGAATGTAGCTTAATATTAAAAGAAGAAAAAATTCTATGAAACTACACAGAGACAGGAAGAAAACAACTACACAAGGGTACACTAACACATAGTGGGATAACACAAAAAGAAAGGACAGGGTTTGTTTCCAGTGTAACATTTGGTACTGCAGTATTTTGTGAACAAAACATTTGTTGTTCTTGGAGATCTCCCTTCGTTCATCATTATTCCCAAAAAGTCCAGTCTGTACCTCTTTTCTGTATTCTAACCATATTTCTTTCAAAATAAATATGGCTCATTGTACAATACTCATTTAGGCCCAAATCGTTTTCATATAACTTTCAAAGCATTCTTTCCCTATTCTCCATGGTCAGTTTCTTATATAGTCTACCCCCTCTTAAGCTAACTTAAATCTACTGAGCTCAGATGCTAAACTAAGGGACGAGGCAATGCAGCAGCACAAAACAAGTAACACAAACAGCAATGACCAAAAAAATGGAAAATTGCGAAGCAAGCTACAGTAAATCTAAATCAACAGAAAAAATGCAAAATTACAACTAATATGAGCCAATGTGCAGCAACAAGAAAAGCTTAACAGAGTAATACAAAGTTAAATTTAGCAGCACTATGCCTGGCAAACAGCAGTAACTTATACCTAAACATGACATAGCTCAAGCAGAAAAAATATTACGGTAAAAACAACAATGCAGATAAGGGAAATATATATTCACATCTTAATGTCTATGTAATTAAACTGGTGCACCACAACAACTTATTGTAAAAGAAATATTACCATGTACTTGAAAAGAAAATTATGTGTTACTGTTACTAGTTCCTTCTTATTGTTCTTTCCTTTCCAAGTGCTCCTTTTTTAAAGAATGTGGATCATAAAATAATTATTTAATAGATCTGTTGACAGAAAGTGTTCACATTAGCAATGCATTTCATTTTATAAAAGCAATGCTGCAACACAGCTGGAAACCAGATATCAAATGAAATAAGCAACTATGAAAAGCAAAGTATAAAAATATCATTCAGTAGTCATGTGACATTTCATAAGTTAGTAGAAACTCTCTCAACTCTCGTAGAAAGAGGCTTGTCATAATCAGGTGTGCAGATGTAAAAATATTTCTCGTCATTTCATTAGGCATTTCAGTAAATATCGTAAATTAAGAGCTAGTGTAATCATATGTTTTCAAGTTCGACCATGTCGTTTTTGTGATGCTTTCTACAAAGGAATGTCAGAAGCGAGGTTAATGGCGTCCCCTTTTTTTTCTACCTGTGCCGCTGAAAAGGGCTCGCAATAATGGCTTTTCCTCCAGGCAACTGGCACACCTGGCCGCTCGCAACGCATTACGTCACGGTCACTTACCTTTCTTACCGACATATTTACGACAGCAGTTTCCGCTACAGTGACAGTCTCATATAAACATTTCACAGGTCGAAAATTTGCGTAACAAATGTGTAGAAACAAAATCTTGTAAATATAACAGCGTCCAAAAAAAAAAAATTCGTCAGCATTGTGATACAGTCACACATTTACACACATTTCATAACTCTTAAAGTACGATTCTTGGTTTCCAACATACTTCTTATTCCTCATATACGGTAGCATCATCTTATTGATCATAAACATATCTCAACAGCATAATACACATTGTCGTCGTAATAATATCATAACACCTCAGTCAAATCTCAAAAACGTCGTAGCTTTCTGCAATAATTCCAAACCTAAAGAAAATTCTCTGCTCATGTCAAAAGTGTCATCTGCCTCAAACGTACTTTAAAAATCATGATCTCATACCAAATACATCATTCAAAGCTCTCATAGTATCACAATGGGTCCGAAAAAGAGTTCACACAGTACAGACAAAATACAATTTCGTAAGTGTGAAGTAATCCAACTCTGTAATTGCGTAAACATATGTCACTGATGTAATAAAAAAAGTTTATCTCTCAGTTACATGATCAGATAGCTGTGTAATTTGTGTGTTAGAGAAATATGGTACCGATGTGTAAAATTGTATAAGCAAATACCATATTAGCTAGGGTTCCTTGTGGTTGCCACACACATGGTACACAAAGTAAGTGTGTACCCCCCTGAGGATTAATGTAATTAACCCTCAGGTGTTACAGATTACAGCAATGGAATGAAATGTATCACGGAAAACTTTCTTTGTAATTCAAAAATCTTTAAAAATAAATGTTTTAAGTACAAAATTAATCACTCAAATACGTGTACTGTAGCGCTAAATGTGCGTCTTGTTCCAACATAATCTGTGTGGACGTGTCGTAGTTATCGTCCTCCGAAAGCTAAGTTCTGCAGAAGTCAATGTACTTACCTCATAATACACAAAAGTGAAATGCTTTGCGTATAAATGTCTTAGTTATTACGCTTATTGCCGTGATGAGGAAAGTACTGTGCTGTAACGTATTATCGTGCTACGGAAAAGGCAGTCTCATTGTAGCTATACCACAAAAGTTATTACTAAAACATGTTTTACTTTCCAGAAGAATTCAGAGAAACTGTGCAGATATAAAACAGAAACACTGCAAAAGCAACATTGTAAATTGTCACTCATTAGTAGCGTCGTGATAAAATCGTGTAGCTGTCACATAAACTAACCACTGTGTCGTCTGGTATCTCACAGAAAGTACATTAAACCCAGAATGTATTTTCAAGTAAACCAAAATGTTGCATTAAAATCTCATTAGCAGTACCAGTATGTGTCCTAAGTATGTAAGCCTGATAGTCGTTACGTAATCTACATCTACATCTATACTCCGCGAGCCACCTTACGGTGTGTGGCGTGCAACTAACAAGCAAGAATGTACAAATACAACACTGTGTCGTCTGTTCACTATAACAATGCATTCGTAATTTCTGTTTAAAAATGTTCCCTAGGTTCTAGACTGGATATTTAACTTCAAACATTGTTGCATGTTAACAGTTTCTTAAGTCTGACAAAGCATACTAGAAATGTGAAGTGAAAAGTTTTATGGCAAAGACAAAGTTAAAAAGCAGATTATCTTTCAATAAACGGTTTTACATGTGAAATGTGGTGTAAACCTTTACTCTTCCTAGTACGCAGAGTTTCAACTTCAACGCAATTATCGTGGTATACGTCGTTAAACAATACTGGAATTTTTCTTCAGGTTAGCGTCTATGTCATTTTTCTCTGAGCCAGCCGGCGCAAGCGGCCGCCTGCGGAGCGAGTCATTGTCTGTCCCTTTGTTGGCGCGCGTCGTTATTGGGATTAGGAGACCTAACTTCTACAAATTCACGTTGTCGAAAGTGCCCTGCTCTGTTTGAATCCCGCCAGTTTTGATGCAATTCAGGTCTGTCGTTACGAATATATCGTCTGTCGTCATGTCGGTAGATTCCGTAGTTTCTTCCTTGTCCGTCACGTGGTGGAGAGTTTCTCCCTGAATCGTAACTGTGCGCCGAACTGTTGCGTCTGAAGTTATTCTGCCTCCCTTGATAATAATTGTTTTGGTTCCCATATTGTCTGTTTCTCTGATTGTCTCTGTGATAGTCATTACTACGGAAATGCGATCTTTCTCTGTAACTATTATTACGCTGCCAGCGGTTGTCATATGGGTGGTGTCTGTTTTGGTCACGATTTGCGTTGTAAGAATAGCCTTTTCGTGTCCAGTTATTGTTTCTGTCATCACGGAATTGTGACGTATGTGACCTGTAGTTTTCCTGTTTTCGCATCCGGCGACTGTCTGTGTCAATTTCTAATTCTTGTAAGAGTCCCTGAAATGCTTCAATGTCGTCTTTGCAACGTCCTGTCAAGATAATATGTCGTAAATGTTCAGGCAGTTTGATTAAGCAAATGCGGATGAGTTCTGAGGGGCTGTATGGGTTTGAAAGATACTGATTCTTATGCAACATGTCTTCAAAATATTTCATAAGACTGGAAAATTCAGATTGTTCGAAACGTTTCATCATTATGATGCTATGTTTTACTCGGTCTTGTGTGGCTTGAGACCAATATGCTGAGAGGAAGGCATGGTAAAACTCTCCTTCGCTGTGGCAATCGTGAATTACCGATCGCATTCTTACAGCTGGTTCATTCTCCAAGTAGCCACACATAAATTCTAATCTGTGTTCTGACGACCAGTTGGGAGGAAAACAATGCGAGAATTGATGGAGCCATGCTTGTGGATGAATGTCGTTGCCAGAATTCTTAAATGTTTTGAATTTACGTGTAGTAATGAACAGCTTATAGTCAAAATCATCATGTCGGTGAGTCGCATATCGGTCATTGTTAGGTCGTGTCGGCCGTTCCATCTCAAAATTCGGTGCACATTGCCAATTTCTTTCATAACTTCCGAAATGCCCTGTGTTATTATTTTGTGGCTGTTCCGTATTTCTGTGTCCCTCTTCCCATATTGGGGCGCGAGTATCCTCTGAAATACGTAATTCTTGTATTACCTATGTCAGCTGATCTTGTACTTCCCGGATTTCTCTTTGGTGTTGTGTATTGATTTGATTTTGATTCTGTTTGAATTTTCTAATTTTTTCATACTCTTCTGTGTCAGTGAAGGCTACAGGTCTTGTGTCTTTCAGATCATCATCTACCTTTGTAGATAAGTTAGTGACCTGATCCGAAAGTTCGGCTACTTTCTCCGATAGTGTACTTATTTCTTCAGTGTGTTTTTCTGAACCAAGTTTCAGAGTATCTACTGTGTCCTTAAAGTTTTCCTGAGTTTTTGCAAGTTGCGTAACCGAATCGGTAAATGCAACTGAGTCAATTTTAGCCCACAAGGTCTCATGATTTTCATGAACAATGGTTTGCAGTTCTTTTATGGCTGCTTCGTGATTCTGTAATGCATTTTCATGGCGCGAAAAAATAGGTTGAAAATGCTCACAAATTTGTGTTTTTACGTCATTACAGACTTTTTGACATTTCGATTCAATGTTATGTAACTCAGTAGTTAAATCTTCACGTGTTTGTTCAAATGTGGTGTCTAACTTTTGAAGATTTTGTTCCATTGTGTCTAACTGTTGCTGTGTTTGTCTCTGGTGTTGTTCCATTGTGTCTAACTTTTTAAGATTTTGTTCCACTGTGTCTAACTTTTTAAGATTTTGTCCCATTTGTTTCTGATTTTGTTCAAGTGTTGTGTCTAACTTTTGTAGCTTTTGTCCCATTTGTTGCATTAACTGTAATAACAATGCACTGGTGTCTGAAACATGTTCCTCAGTGCTTTTCGGCAGTGAATTTGCACCGGTAACATTGACATTTTGACAAGCAGAAAATGTGTCTTGACTTATTTGAGAAAACGGTGAGGACCCAAAACCTAAATCTGCAGTATTTGCAAGATTGTGTCCTGTCATTTCCGATTCCTGAGGCGAGCTGTTGCCGACCGATCGATCGATAATGCTTCCCTGTTCACTATTTGTTTCACTGTCTGCGCCATTGTTTGCCGCCCGCTCCATTTCCCTATGCACTATTACCAAATTACTACTTTGAATGTCCGTTACTTCATTACACAGTGGTGATGATAAGCTATGCTCGTCGTCACTATTATTTCTCAGTTTACTTTGGAGCCTAGTGTTACGTTTTTCACACGCCATTATTGTCACAATATTTCACACGATAACACAGAAAAGCACAATTTGAAGAGCAAAATAAAATAACATAGCAATGGAAATAATGTCTACTTAATTGCCAGCGCAGCTGTGAAATACTTGGTGCAAATCTACATGCATGCCACAACTGTTTTACTGTACAACAATGAAAAACTACAACTACAAAGGAAATTCTCTCTATGATTACGCGCTATCAATAAACAATAGCTACACCAATTACACAAACTACAAGAAAAAAATCAGAAGATTCCAGTGAGGTATCCTCGGCTAAGGGTCGACATATGAAACGTCCCCTTTGAACAATTATACATGACTATGCTTAACCTGACACACAATATTTTGTTAGCGCAACGCAATCTGACTTTCAAAAATCCCTACAAAAGAATGGCCCTGACTAACATTAAACTATACCTTTCACAAATCACTTACCTCACAAAAATCTTCGCTGCTCAAGCTACTGCAATACAGCGAGCGCCACTACTGCCAGCTAAATAAAAGATTCAAACTATGGAAGGCACTAACTACTGATAGGGATAGTTAGCAAATGAAAGATATTAGTAGAGAACAAACAATGTATTTACCTTGATATCATAATATATAAATATAGCAGTTCATGACAAATTTCAAAACTCCGCCATCTCTCTCCCCACATCCACCACTGCTGGCGGCTCACCTCCAACTGCGCAACGCTACGCGCTGTTCACAGCCAGCTGCCTAACACTACAATGGCGAGTATTACAACAATGCAAAGCAGCCACAGACTGCACACAGCACAGCCAGTGATTTTCATACAGAGGTGGCGTTACCAATAAAAAAACCTAAACAGCCTACTTACATAAAGAAAACATAAACAGCCTACTTACACACTCAACAGATAAAACACCGAGTCACAGTTCTCTCACAATGCAAGGACAGTGCCCAATTACGTGGAGGAAGATAAGCGCTTGCAGTAAGGCGGTGGACCTGCTGCTCCATTCCTCTCTGCTGACATGGGCAGAGGACTCTCACTTTCTCGTATCTTGGAATAATCACGCATCCCCAGCTTACAACAAACTCAAATTAAGAAGACAGGAAACTCGACAATGTGGGGTTTCCCTCATTCAGCCATCCTCTGTACTTGGGTAAAACCCACTGAACGAGGCGATGCTGTGGTAAGCTGTTGGCTCCAAACTTGATTTTCGACCATATTTAGTTTCTCTGGGATGTCCCTACACAGCTTAAGGTGAATGACACGACGGTTCCTATGGATGGACGCAGCTGTCTGCTTCCCCGTTCTTCCCAATTCTGGGTTGTGCTCTAATAGCTGTTTCACCAACAGGACGTTAACCCCTGATCTTGTTTCTTCCTTCGTCTTTCCAAAAACCTTAGTGGCCCCAGTGTTACTTTCGCCAATATAGCTTGGATCTCAGCACTCTCAAAAATTTACCATTCCTTAAAGTCTTAGAACACCTTGCATTCTGTATCATATTTGCAGTCTCAGACGCAACCTTTGTCACAAATTGTAAACGTCCCATAAACGTGGGGAACAAAAGCAATTTTTCTCGCCTATCCTCTGGATACCTAGGCTTCTGGAGCGCCTATACCAACATGTCATATCCACCCTCCACTTGCCACCCTTCTGTATCCTATTCGAGTGGAACTTCAGCTGGCTGGTTCTTCCTGTTCCAGAATAGTATGCAGACACTTACTCCTCCAACCATCTATAATCCTAGCGTATATGCTCTTCAATATGTAGATGATCCCGCTTCCAGCCTCCTGACCACTGTCATCCCTCCCTCACACCTCCCTCTACCCACATCAACTTGTCAATCATACTTCCCAGCCCACTCCAACACCTTGAATACATACACCCTTTCTGGCCGGCACCTGCATCATATTGTATTACCCTCGTAGTAGTTATCGGGAACTGACTGCCAGTGACTTGCCAGAAGCAAGAGCCTTATCTTCCCCATAGCACCATCATCAACTTCAATGTACATGTGTTTATGTAGAGACGCTATGGCTTTTATTTTTTTGAAACCTATCATTTTATTCATTCTCCCATAAAAGCTATACTGGCCTAACTTCAATAGGCTGAAGAGCAGCAAAGTGTCCGAAGCTTGCGCACCACACGATAATGTGGTGGGAGAGGAATGAATAACAAAGAAAATGGAGTGTTTACGACAAAGTCGTGCATTCGGCCTTTCACAGAACGTGCCGGTGTATAAGAATCTTTCAGAACTTATTCGTCTTACTGGGTATACATTTGCGCTCAACACGCCAATGAACTATACAGGGTGAGTCACCTAACATTACCGCTGGATATATTTCGTAAACCACATCAGATACTGACGAATCGATTCCACAGACCGAACGTGAGGAGAGGGGCTATTGTAACTGGTTAATACAAACCATAAAAAAAATGCACGGAAGTATGTTTTTTAACACAAACCTACGTTTTTTAAATAGAACCCCGTTAGTTTTGTTAGCACATCTTAACATATAAACAAATACGTAATCAGTGCCGTTTATTGCATTGTAAAATGTTAATTACATCCGGAGATATTGTAACCTAAATTTGATGCTTGAGTACCACTCCTCCGCTGTTCGATCGTGTGTATCGGAGAGCACCGAATTACGTAGGGATCCAAAGGGAACGGTGATGGGCCTTAGGTACAGAAGAGACTGGAACAGCACATTACGTCCACATGCTAACACCTTTTTATTGGTCTTTTTCACTGACGCACATGTACATTACCATGAGGGGTGAGGTACACGTACACACGTGGTTTCCGTTTTCAGTTACGGAATGGAATAGAGTGCGTCCCGACATGTCAGGCCAATAGATGTTCAATGTGGTGGCCATCATTTGCTGCACACAATTGCAATCTCTGGCGTAATGAATGTCGTACACGCCGCAGTACATCTGGTGTAATGCCGCCGCAGGCTGCCACAATACGTTGTTTCATATCCTCTGGGGTTGCAAGCACATCACGGTACACATTCTCCTTTAACGTACACCACAGAAAGAAGTCCAGAGGTGTAAGATCAGGAGAACGGGCTGGCCAATTTATGCGTCCTCCACGTCCTATGAAACGCCCGTCGAACATTCTGTCAAGGGTCAGCCTAGTGTTAATTGCGGTATGTGCAGGTGCACCATCATGCTGATACCACATACGTCGACGCGTTTCCAGTGGGACATTTTCGAGCAACGTTGGCAGATCATTCTGTAGAAACGCGATGTATGTTGCAGCTGTTTGGGCCCCTGCAGTGAGGTGAGGACCAATGAGGTGGTCGCCAATGATTCTGCACCATACATTTACAGTCCACGGTCGCTGTCGCTCTACCTGTCTGAGCCAGCGAGGATTGTCCACGGACCAGTAATGCATGTTCCGTAGATTCACTGCCCCGTGGTTTGTGAAACCCGCTTCATCGGTAAACAGGTAGAACTGCAACGCATTCTCTGTTAATGCCCATTGACAGAATTGCACTCGATGAGTAAAGTCATCACCATGTAATTGCTGATGTAGCGACACATGAAACGGGTGAAAGGGGTGACGATGCAGTATGCGCATGACACTACTTTGACTCAGTCCACCGGCTCTCGCAATGTCCCGTGTACTCATGTGTGGGTTCATGGCAACAGCAGCTAACACACCAACTGCACCCGCTTCTCCTGTGATGGGCCTGTTACGGACCCGTTTGCGTGCTACGACCATACCTGTTGCATACAGTTGGCGGTAGATGTTTTGCAATGTGCGGCACGTTGAATGCTCTCTGTCCTGGTACCGTTCTGCATACACCCTGCAAGCTTCAGCTGCATTTCGTCGACACTCGCCATAGATGAGTATCATCTCCGCCTTTTCAGAGTTCGAATACACCATGGTCACAGTTCCTACAACACTACACTATCACAGACGTCTGGTAACACGGTGTACTACAGTTGGTCTGCGTGCGGAGACGAATGCAGAATAACAATAGCAGCAAGCGCTACATGCGGACACTGCGACAGCTAGACCAAACCACAACAGTGCACTGCAGCCACACTCGTAAACACGGTCGTCATCGTAAACATGTCCCTGCAGATGCTGCCCGCCGACCGTGGCCCGTGTTAGTTACAAGACGCAACTGAATGTCGGAGGTTTCAAGCGTCAACTTTAGGTTACAATATCTCCGGTTGTAATTAACATTTTACAATGCAACAAACGGCACTGATTACGTATTTGTTTATATGTTCAGATGTGCTAACAAAACTAACATGGGTACATTTTAAAAAAACCTAGGTTTGTGTTAAAAAACATACTTCCGTGCATTTTTGTGTGGTTTGTGGTAAACAGTTACACTAGCCCCTCTCCTCACGTTCGGTCTGTGGAATCGGTTCGTCAGTATTTGATGTGGTTTACGAAATATATCCAGCGGTAGCGTTAGATGACTCACCCTGTATACATTGGATGATGTGTAGCATATGAGTATCATTCTCCTTTGATTTGTACTCTGAACAGGAATAGTGCTCGAGGAAAACGACCATCAGGACTTCTCAGAATGCAGTAGGTAAAGCCGTCATCAAGCTGAAGCCTGGTTTGGTCACCACAGTGCTTCGCGAGCCACTGTCCTACTGCAGGTTGTCGTCACTCGCTGTCTTCCTACTTCTGAACTAACTTACCCAGTTAATAATTGTGGGACACAGTTAGTTATTGGGTCTCCGAACAATTCTACAGTTACAACATTTTCGATTTCCATAAATCAATGTCAGAGGTGAAAGAAGAGATAAGTGACAGAAGGAATCTCGGGAGCAATGGCTGAATCCCAAATCTCTGGAGTTGTAATCCCACATTCATCCACTCAGCAGCTGAGGCATGTATGTCCCAATTGCATTTATTGCTACATTATTATCATTACACTAGGTACGACTGAGGCGAAGTAATTACATTTTTCTCCGTGCTTTTGAATGTATGCAAACAGAGTATTAACAGTAAATCGTTCATTGTGGTAAAGGTACTTCCAAAATCGTCAGTTACTATATTTTGTTGTGCTTTTTCTCGACAATCTCGTGCTAACGAAACAAACTAGTGACAAATATGCCCCATCACTTTTTTTTACGCTGCGTGATGGGGTCACTAAGTTCACGGAGGAAAGTGAAATATCACAAAGTCGAGAATTCAGCCTGCATCCTATTTCTCTGTACAGGACGCCTATGGAGTTATATTCAAAAGAGTATATTCTATATGGACGTAGTTAGATATAAAAAAAATACGTATCCAACGGATCAGTGTATGGACGATCACACCTTCCTCAGATATCTATGTGTCTCGCTGTCCCCCTTGCTATAAAGCAAGTAATTCTGCTTAGAAAGACTTCCTCAACACTTGTGTCAATTTTCCATTAATCTTTCAACGTTGAGCCACATGCGGCTTTATTATTCTTCATATTCAGTTACTTGTGTGGTAAGATCAAAAGTTTGTCATGACGATTTCAAAAGGTTGTTGAGGTGGTAATGTTGGGATTTCGTGGTAACCATTTTAATATGTCTTTAAATGCTGCAGAACCAAATAGAATCCGAGAATAAGTTGTTCATTAAGAAACCCACACAGCTGAACAACAAAACGAGACTCAAGCTCCTTCCTTCTACAACCACACAAGATCCGTGACTGCCTTGTCATGGAGCTGAGATACTGGAAACTTCTGTTGTACAGAGAATTGGAAGTTCCCATTCATGTAAGCTTCAAAAGAATGTGGTCCTAACAGGTATTCTGATCACACAATGGCCCACATAAGGTGAGGTAGGTTCCTTTCCAACTCTTGGTAATATGGGTACTTTCCTTAGACAAGAATACAATATTTTTCCTGAGCAAACAGTGGTATATGGCACATTTATAGGTAAACAACACTCTTGAGCGAGACATGGCAGAAGTCACCGCAACGAAGTACGGTAGGTTACAAATCGTTGCTCCACATCATTGCCAGATAATTCTGTAACAAACATGGGCCTAAATTCTTTCGTATTCATATTTTTTCAGTGTGGTAGTGCATTGTTGAAGAAGATGCTTGAAGTCCAACTGCTCTTTTGCAAATTATTTTGATTGGAGACTGCTCATCTGATTAAGAGTGGGTGACACACGTTTCCTGTCACTTTTTATTGCTTCCAATATGTGGTCTGTCTTTGAGACAGCCTGAAAATACAGGACATTTATCTCAATCAGGCATGGCTACTTTACGAGGGGGACTGAGGCAAATGGTCTCATCATACCTTACATAGTTTTTCCTATCTGCGGATGTTCATGCACCCACGAATCCTCCACTGATCTCTCCTTTACAAGATAATTGTTGGTCCATGGATTCGGAACTCAAAGACTGCAGTTCTGAAACAAAAATATAATTCTGATAACATTGTTTTTTTAACATCTTCAGTGCAGGACTATCAATAAAACCTATTTACCTCCTCATTTTTACTATGTCAAGAGCGATACAGGGACTTCTTGGACACCCTGTAGATGAAATAGACGTGCATAGTAACATGATACCTGTCTTTGTTAATACTCTTACTTTGTGTTGACATGCCGCCTTACATACTTCTGGGTAACTGAACCTGTATGATGCGGGTAAACGACGCCCAGGATCGTCATCCAGAGAAGACTTTGGATTCAGCTGCCTGCAGTGTACGGCCACCACCTACTTGCTGTCGTTTTCTTGCAGACGAGAAGTGGCAGCTGGAGGACAGAAGCCACGATACGCTCTCCGTGGACACTGACTGCGTGCAGCTGTTGGTGAACGCCCTGGACCACCCCACGTGTCCGCTGGAAGACCTGCCACTGGAAGCCGTGAAGCAGCGCGAGCAGTGCCGCGAGCAGCTGTGGGACGACGTGGTGCAGAGGTCGCCCCACATACCTGTCACCAGCTACCTGGCCTACACGCAGAGGATAAACGTCAACCTCTGTCTTCTGGCCTGGATGGCGGTCAACTCGTACGGCATTTGTCAGGACGTCCCGTTTAGTATGATACAATCTGTGCACGATGCTCGCTGCTATTTCGATAGTACTAACGATCAATCATGTCTGCAGTCGAACGCTACAGACGCCATCTGCTCTGTTTCCAGAGCTATTCTGTTGCTAAAGTGTCGCGACTTTTCCGTCATTCGGACTTCCCATTATTGTAATTTCACTAGTTTCGGATTTGGAGCATTCCGTAGTACTAACAGGGTGCTCTATCAAAAGCTAACAGAAGAAACACTGAACTACAAAAACAGTTTAAACAACGCCACCTTGAAATACAAGGATTTCAAAATTGACAGCTTGAAGCCTTTAGAAATCTCATTTATACTGATAAATATCATTTTCCGTTTATCGACTGCCGGAGTATACATGTACCTTCCCCAGTTACGCAACTTGCCTGGAAAGATACTCGTGTCCTTTCAGATCACGTGCATAGTCCAGATCCTGTGTTCTGAGGTCGTGTATCGTATGGCAGGCGTCCCTGACTTACCTACAGCAGTGCTGATAGACAGCGCCCTCACACTTCTCAGCTGTTTCTGGCTGAACTCATTCTGCTACCACATGTATGCTTGTGTTCGCCATCTCAGGCTTCCTGACCAGCTACTACCTGCTGAAGTAAGCCAGTTATTCTGTCGTGAGGTGCTGTGTGTGCTTATACCGTGGAGTATAGTATGTGTGGCAGCTGTTGCTTTGGAAAAGACGAGTAAATATTACCTGATCTACAGTCGCATAGTAGTCCTTGCAGGGATTTCAGTGTCTGTGGCATTCAACTTGGTTTGTCTCGGACTGATTGGATACATGTACCTACGTAATCGGTGCTCCATGCGGCAACTCGAAATTGTTGATGACAAGAAATTTGCCTCAAAGAAGGAATGTATTTTTATGTCAGTTAAGGCCATTATATTAAGTGGAACAGGAATTATTATTAGAATTGGGTTCCACCAGGCTCAGGGAATAGCGCAGTTAGTGTACTATATGCATCTAGTTACGATGGTGCAAGGACCAGTGCTCTTCGTCTGTTTCGTTTGCAATGGAACGACGCTCCCTCTACTGAAGAACAGGATACTTCTCTGGTGGAACCCAACCAACATCCCTGCAGGTCTAGAGCTGTGTTCGGCAGCCGAGAGGAATCTGGCCAGGAGAAACAATGAACAGTCTCCCTTTTCAGAATCCTCGCTGTAGGCTCCTTCAGTATTTTTCGCAAATAACTGTGTCCACACTACACTGCATTACGCCCAGCAATAAAAATGGACTCTACCTGGTATGAGAATGTTAAATGTCATTAAATCTGATATGGTACAGCCAGTACTTCTCTTTCCTAACGTCTCCTTCATTTATAACTGTGTGCTTATTTGTGAGTGGTAGCCTCTGTCTACCTATTCTAATGCACTGAGACTACTTACTAAAATTGTTGGGAAATGCTTCGTGTATACAACAGGCTGCGTCAATCACACGGCCTGTTATATACAAGTAAAACGCATCACGTTGTCGGAGGAATTCCCATTCGTCAGTGTCATCTACCGTGGCGATGGTGCATTTCTGGATACATGTTCGTAGGACGTTTTTTCTCCGTTTTCCTTCGAGGATCTGTCTTTGCAGTTTGTCGGTTTTATTAATGTATGATGTATGATATTAGTATATAACATTATGTCTGAAACAAGGAAATTTTCCATATGTGTGTGAAAGATGTACTTTTACATGATTTGTAATTCAAGTACCATGACAAGAGACATTCAGATACTTATAAAATCAAAAGAGAGGGGCCAATGACTGAAGTGGTGTGTGCATGAAAGTGTAAATGGGTTTGTTTAGCTTATTAGTGGTTCGATCACTTAGAGTGGCTCAAACAGGTATAGTAATAAAGTAACACATGACTTGTTGTGTGAAATGTGGCTTGAAGTGAACGCAAAATGTCGAATGGCAGAGTTATATGAGATTAGCATTATTGGGTTTGTGAGACAAGACGGTGATTTGTTAAGCTAGAGGTTTGTAAGGGTACTATGGCAGATGTTAAAAGTTAATGTTCCATGTGCCACTCTTGAGCAAGGAAGAACATTACTTAAAGGCGTATTTACAGAAACAGTACTGTGGAAGGATAAACTTGTGCCAGTACTGTGAGTCCTGGAAAACATGTGCCATAGTAGCTTCACTAGAAGCACACAGTACGCCGAAATTGTTGTGATTCGTAATCAATAGACGATCTCCCATTTGTTTAAATAAAACCTGAGTGAGCAAAGTAAAGGAGTGTCTGTGTGAATTTAGTATCCAGCCCAACTGAAAATCCTGTGATAAATAGTACTACGTGGAGTGATTTTCGTGAATTGTGAAACTACAGGCATCATCGCGCACTTGCCAGGCACCCGCAGTGTTAACCGCGATTTCCGTACTGGACGCAGTGGAACCAGAGGCCGCAGCGCCACGAGGGAGGCAGGTGCCGGGTGCAGCCCGCCAGGCCGCAGGGGGGCGCCGGCAGCTCAACACATTCTGTAAAAACGTTTGACGAAGATTTGCAGGCCGTGCGCCTCGATTCTGTCAGCGCAGCGCCAAGCCAACCCTGGCCCGCTCTGCGTGACGTCACAAGAGCGCGCCGCGGCCTTCTCTTTAGGTGGTGGCGGCCAGAGCCGACACGGGGCCCACCCACACAAGCGTCCTGCACCACCGGGACACGCGTAAAGTCAGTCCGACTCAGTGGTCGCCAGCCGAGCCTCGACCCGCTGGAAAGTATCGAACCTCATCGCTCGAAAGCCAATAGTTAACGGCCCTCGTGCTACCTACTTACCCCCAGGCAAGATCCCGAGTTACGACCGCAGTACTGGGAACATTCACAGCCGAGTCCAGGAAATTACTTTCGACTGGCTGTACGAAATACACAGTTCAAACTCAACAGGAAGACGGTCACTCAAAAAACATTACTCCCAGATTTGGATAACAAACTGAGATTATCGCTATCCAATTACCCCAGCCAAGTCAGTCTGAGTCGGAGGACCACTCCCACTTCGCTAACATCACCGAGTTTTCCCTGGGCTACAATTCGCCTAAACGCCCACACTAATTACTATTTCAACATTCGCAGATAACGACAGGAAAGTTCTTAAGCGGTAATGGATGCGCGCAAACGAGAAGGCGTTTGGAAACTCGAGAACACTGTGCGTCGCGACACAGAACTCCGCTCCAGAGCGCCCGCGACCCGCCACGTCGGCCACACGGGCGCTGACAGCCAGCTCTCGATTCCCCGAGCTCCGAGCCTCTCCACGAAATCCTTCTACACGTGGGCCTTTCAGCCAATCAGGAGCAGCAGAGGACTGCAAGCCCCACCACTGGCAACTCCCTGCTGCTGCTTACAGCCGCTGCTGTCACGTTCTGATCTTCAAAAAGGCGAACCAGCGAGCAGATATCGGTGGTCAGGGAATCAACTGTTACAACCCTTTCACTCGTGGGGTATCAAGCATTAACTTCTGCAACCGATATACCTACTAAGGGGTTTCCTCTGATATATATGGAGACAAGCATTCTCGCAGCCGAAACTGCTTGAACTGTTGTTACATGTACGTAGTTGTTCGACAGCACACGTGTTACTCAGACGATGTCCCCTGCAAAGTGCATCATGCGTAACTCGCGCCACTGTCGTCAAATGCAGCATTGTCAGAGCGACTCAGACTTGGGATCGGCAGTCTGCACAACCGCCACACTTTGACACAGGGACGACCAACTCGCATCTGCCGAGGCTAAAGGCACAGAACTCAACGCTGACTGCGAGAGTTCTCAAGCAGGGCGTGGGGACTATGGATCGTCCTGTTTCCGATATGCAACAACAGATCAGAGCGCACCAGACTGAATGAGAGAACTCTGTCTCCAGCAGATCTCCAGAAACGCAACGCTACGCCGAAAACCCGGACAAGAAATCCGAAGTAAACAGGCAAAGCCGCCACAAACACGGTACTCCAATTACAAAAAGTTTACACTCATCCAAATACATCTCACGAAGAACAAGGTTTACAACTGGTTGGATGTAGATGGAATTAAAGCACATCTAACACAACTTACGGCACTTTAGCAAACCCTACTATAAACGAAGAAGGTGGCAAAGAAACCGCCAAATCGTTGTAACCTGCACTAAAACAGTTGCCTGGGCCACCAAGTCGTTCACAAAAAAATCCGAAAAAATTTGCCAACATCACAACACACCCATCAGATATCGAAACCCGAGAGAACAGTTTGAGTTACTTCCCGATCTGAAGCAACAGTAACAGAAATCACATCGCACGCCAAACACTAAGCAAAAGAGAAACCACACAGACTCACGCTCGCCTTTGTGATAATCAATTTTGACCGTGATACAACAAACGAAAAAAATGAGGGGGACCTAAAGGTACCAGGAAACTAAATCAAAATTCCCCGCTATTCCTTCCAGTCATCTATAGTTACAAAGAACCAACTAACAAGCTACTTGTTCACCATTTCAGAATGCACTGTGTACCTCACAAGGTTGGACTATTTAAACACTACCTCCTCAATAACAGCTACGTCCATATTGCAACACTTTCCAATAAGCCACGAAAAGCTGCGATATAAATTGAAATGTGAAGAACGGAGTCGAGCACATAGAATTTTTAATTGCAAAATATACCCGAAACAAAAGCACCAAAATGCAGGAGCTGCAACACTGATAACGTTAATAATGATGAGAGTTGCAAACAAAGACCGAAACAGCCTATCTCAGCAAACAAAACTGAAAACATTAAGCGCATTGATGAAACTTCGTCCAAGAATGTCAAGATAACAATCAAACGGGAAACATACACTGAGTCTTCACTACAGCCCTTCCCAACATGATATCTGAAAGAAGGGAAATAATAACAGCAGTTTCTAAAAAGCTACTTTCTTTGGCGAACACGGATCCACGTCTATATCGCCATATTGATAGACAAGGAGGCCTATGCCCAACCTAGCCTGAGACACCAGGAAACAAGAATTAACCTTTACATTCAAGCCTAAGAAAGATATTGGCACTATCTGCATTGTCAACACACTGGGTTTCTGCTCTAAAAACAAACTCCCTAAAGGCATAGTAAGAGAAAAAGAAGTTGGTATTATAGTCGCAACACGTACCTCATGAGCAGGTAGAGAAATCAATCTAGATAACTGTATCTGTCACGCAAACCAGACCGTAGTAGAAGCTGAGATAGATGCTTCATAGTCTTTCATATAAAACACCACAACGATGTATCCTGCCGAGGAACCGCCAACTGTTCTCGTTAATTATATACCCTCATTGTACCCAGCTAAAGGAACAGGAGACTCAGTGTTAGATCTGCGATATTTGCTGAAAAATTGAACAAGAAAGATATTAAACTGGTTGTAGCCATTTTGAATCACGCAAGACTCAGAAATGACTCGCCGCCTTTTATCAATCACTATGGCACTTCTATCTTAGAACATATACTACGTACAACATAGCTACCCAGATTCTGAAGCTATACTGAATTTGGCGACTGGATAGCTAACGAATACCTCACATTTATTATGCTGTGAACCGCAAAACATCAGACGTTTCTTCATCGCGGCCATGAAACTGAAAATAGTCTCTCTAAAATAGAAGCAAGCTAAATTCAAGATGATTTCCCAACCCGAAAGACCAAAAAACAACACCAAATCATAGGTTACCGTGCTCTCAGTGACAGGGGAAGCTTTCGAGACAGACTAAAAATATTCAAGGAAGAACAACATAATCGCACAAGAACAAGCCAGGTTCAGCGGCAACCACAGCACAGGTGACCCGGTCCCAGGACTGAGCAGCAGAGCGACGCAGGCTGAACGCAACACGGCAGGCGCAACGCCAGCAAGCTTTCTAGTGAACTTCGCATGCCAAAGTGTGCAGTTTACTAAAAATGTTGCTGGAAATAGGTAAGTACATGCGCTGCTTGGTGATCACCATTGGACAGGTATTAAGCCAGCTGCAGCGACGTCACGTGGGACAGTCACGTCTCCAGTGCTACACACCTACAACATGGCTGACATCGCTAAGGGTCGAGGATCGAAAGAAGAGCCCTGTACACAGACGACACTGCCTACTGTTGTCAGGGCCCGACATGCGGCAGAATTAACGAGCAGGTCAGCCCCTTCACAAACAAGCAGGAAGCATCGCTAAGCAATTCGAGTAGATTAAAATACAGTGGATCCACGAAATCTATCCTTCAGCACCAACCTGTGATCTTCAACTACTCCTACTTTAAATAAATATGTAATCCTCGCGTCATCTTCAGAGGTACTATGACAGTCAGTTATAAACAATGAAGAAATACACCAACTGGAAAATAAGATGTTATAACACAGAGAGATGTTGTTGCGCCCCTCACTGTCAGGACTGGTTTCAAAAATTGCTCTCCATTCTACTGTATAAGTTGCAGGCCTCTTCATCTCCAAGTACATACTGCAGCCCACATCCATCCGACCTCTTACTGTATTCACCACCTGGTCTTTACGATTTTTAACCTCCACACTTCCCTTCAGGTTTAAATTGGTTACCCGTCGACGTCTCGGAACGTGTCCTACCAACCGCCCCTGCATTTGGTCAGGTTGCGCCTCGCATGTTACCACGTTTCTCGGGAATCCAAACTTATCTTCCCTGAGGTCGGCGTCTACCAGTTTTTTCATTCTTCTGTAAAGAATTTGAGTTAGTATTTTACAACGACGAGTTGTTAAACCTATAGTTCAGTAATTTTCACACCTACCAGCAACTGCTTTCTTTGGAATTGATAACATTACATTCTTCGCCTGTCTCATACGCCTGGCACAACAGTGGGACAGCACCGCCGTGGCCGGCTCTCCCGAGGCTGCCTGTAGTCCTGCCAGAAGACTGTTTACTCCGTGGGCCTCGTTTCGACTTAGATATCTCAGAACACTGTCAAATTTGATCTCACACAGTTACATCTCCCACCTCATTTACATCCATGACCAATTCCCTATCTGTAATATTACCTTCAGTAAGATATATATCTGACATAACTACATTAGCAAAAGACAAAACCTATGTGATGTCATGACAGCAGAAATTCTAAATATGATGTAGCTGTGCTATTGACTATACAAAGACTTAGACCACTACACTATTCAGAATGACTCCAGTTTCTTCTATATAACATGGCACTTACCTCTGACTTACACGGTTATGTTACAAATCCCTTCGTATCATACTAGAGATTAGTTCCTAAGCATTAGTCTTAAAGACTACTAGTACAATGTAACAGGACACAAAATGCCATAACGATCGACAAACAATCGCAGGTGATGCTTTTTTAAAGGAAGGTTTTAACCCACTCATAAGGCGAATGCCAGGACTCAGCTGTAAGAATAGCATCGTCCTCCAATCCGCCAGGATTACACGCTGCGTCCAAACCAAATAAGAGCCTCACATTAAAGATGAACAGCGTCACTACATCATTAAGCGCATTTCCGTTCAAAGAGTAACACGTTTGGTAAGGTACATTACTGCTTGTACTAAACTTAAATATTTTCATTTTCACCTCTCCCCTGTCAACAGTGACTGTAATTGGGATCAGCAACTCAGAAACAGACATTCTTTAACAAAGTCAGTCTGAAGTAGTCGACGAATGATCTTGAAATTAACCACATTTTATTAAGACCTGACTTATTAGGCGCTGCAGATAAGTGATCTTATGTATTTCTAAAACATTAAAACTTAATTACGAAACCTTTTAATTTTCTTGATCGCAAAAACACATTGCTTTACCATTCATTACACGTTTTGGTTGCCAATCAACTATTGTTAGCTTGTAAAAGAAGCAATAAACAGGGAATTGCCTTAGATTTAACCAAATGTAAGGAAGTTACGTAGTATTGCGTAATGATATGCCAATCATGGTAAATGCAATGTGGCTATGAATTCTGTAGGCTTGAACGCCATCATCTAATAGCATATCTTGGAACTGTGTAAGTAATTGGAAAGTTCCTATCAGGTGAATGTGAATAGTAAACTGTTTTCAGATATTAAGCAAATAGAAATAATGATAACATACCATGCTGACTAATGAATATATTTTCCATAGACTATTGGTTACACCAACGAAGTTACAGAGTGCAACTCTCAACATATAGTAACAATCGAAACACACTCTTTCGTTAAGAATAAAGGCGCTAGCCCAGCTTAAGAAGCGAAAGTAATTTAAGGAAGAGACACTCTCTCTAGTTACTTATATCGGAAATGAGTATGAGCAGAAATTAGTAAGTGTAGCTGCCTTTTTGGCCCTATCAGCTGTTCTCGACACTGCTTGGTGAGAAGCACTTCTTTAGAAATTCACGATTGTGTCGTAAATTTAAGGACTTACTTAACAACATGCTCAGCAATAGAGCATTTCATATCTATTCTCACAATGACAGATGCAGGGTACGTAAACCAAGTGATAGTTTACTTCAAATGTCTGATCTGAGTCCACTACCACTTTGGTCTGTACATGCACAGCTTACCAAAGGTCTTCAAAAAAACTGATTTATGCTGATGACATTTGCTTGGTGGCTCAGAGCCCTAACGTTTATGATGCTGAAACCTCTTTATCTACTGATATGGAAGTCTTAGATATATACATCAAGAAAGAGTGGCTCCACCTAAATCCACAGAAAATAATTGTATCTACATTACATCTATGCAGAAGACAGTCAGAGTGCACACCAGAAGACGGATTCAGAGACCAAGTCTCGTTGTACTGCATTACACCATAATACATAGGAACAGCGCTAGATAGAACTCTTGACTTACAAGTAGCACCTAAAGTCAAAACGAGAAAGAACAGTCTTCAAAAATTTGGTGGTATCTTATGGGGAGCTAATGCTCGTGTTTTGAGATCCATAGCTCTAACCCTATCATAGCTGCTCTGTTGCTGAAGATTACTGTTCGACCAGGATCAATAGTGCTCATACTAAGAAGATAGATGTCCAACTGAATCAGGTATTATGGGATGTATTCAGAGTACAATCGCTCTAAGACTTCCTGTTCTCAGCATCATCCCACCCCCAGCTCTAAGAATCCATCTCTCCTAAAGGTCTGGAAGAACATTCTGAAGAATCCTCAGCTGGCCAGTCATCGAGATGCTCCACAGGCAGAACATCAACACTTGAAATCAAGGACACCCTCATCATGCACAGCAGAAAACCTCGTTGTGTCCTCTTTGATTGCCAACCATTTACGGAAAATTCAGTGGAATCCGTCATCAATAGTCAACAAGCATCTAGTCAAGGGCCCATTCATGCAGACAGAATTCGATCTCCCCAGACATCAGTAGAGGATCTTGAAATGGATTAGCGTGGTGAAGGCTGGTGTGCTTATCTCAAGCATGGGGTGAGTGTTCTATTTACAGACAATTCAATGTCACTTTCTAAATATTCCAGTTTCAATGGCCTCAATATTATCATAACAGAAACAGGGTCACATGTTGCAACACGCTTGAGGCAGCTACAAGTCCTTCCCGCTGCTGTGACGTCACATGATTATCAAATCTAATGCTAATTCCAGAGATCTCTTTATCCTAACACGTGCTGATTCGATTATGTGCATGCTTAATCATCAGGATATGTAATTACCCAGGGGCTGTCTTCTGGATCCTGAGGTGTATGTCATAATTTCATCAAATAATTACAAATGATTTATCAGTTATGCTTCTCCCATGGTCTTGGTCTCTGTATCCTGAAGTGAACTGAAATAGTACTTACCGACGAGAGTCGTTGCACTGTGTCATTTTCACTACGTCTTCACTGCTTAGAAAGTGTGTTAACTGCCCTGTCGTCGTGCTATATAATTTTTGCATGTTATTGCATTAAGTCTTGGGATTTCGAGGTCATCTATACTGCAGAGAGGTATATAAACCATACAGCTCTATGATATTATCAGTTCATTTCAGAATGCTACTATTTACTAGTACATACATGTTAGCTTATGGTTCAAAACATGTATATGTAGGATTAGCATGAGATCGTGAGTGTGAAGTTATAGTAGAAACTGAGGATGTCCGTCGTAATGTAAAACACAATTTACAGATACGAGTTAGGGTGAGCATTGTTTGCCGATGAAGCACACTGAGAGGTTGATGACAACAGACTACGATCCTTTTCAACTTCCTCTTCACATGAACATCTGTAGCAATAAGGCAACCATCATCGACCTGTATAAAAGTGTCGTGAAGTTGTATTGGTTATGCAGTGTACTACGGATTGCAACAGACAAATACGGTGGCAAGTATATGTGAAAGCGTTACTAAACGATGTTGTGTGTTATGTAAGTGAATGTTGCATACAAGATGATTTAGAACAATGTGTAAACATATGTATGCTTGCAGCACCAAGGGCTGCTACTATAATCCTATAAATATTGAAACTGTAGAGCCTGGTTTACAGACGGAGAACGGAGATACGACGTTGCTCCTGTTGGATTGAATACAATGGAAGCAGAATTTATAGCATAAAAAAACAGTTATTTAAAGAATAATACAGAGATATAAGACAGAATGAATATTAAGAAATGTGTCAACAATTGTTTTTTTTATTTTGTGCATGTAAAAAACGTTAATAAACAAAGTTATTTAAAACGTGTATTTGTCTTTCATTGAAAGAGCACCAGTGCAAAACAAACATTATGCAAGATATTTACAGATATGATAAATACGTCACACTATTCTGCAAACCCTCAATCATACATACAGTAAATATATTCACTCATTGAGTGAATAGAGCCAGTATGGCACAGTGTCAAAAAATTTCGACGATATAAACACACATTTAAAACAGCTTAAGAAGGGTTCAAGTTACTTGCAAATACCAACATACTTAAAACAGAGATGTGAGCAACTAAAGACGGTATTTCTGTTAGGATAATGCTTAGCGTTTGATGCTAAAAGGGTTTGAAAATCCTATCTGCCTGTAGATACACACATCAAATTGTATTACATCACATCGGTTCCGAGAGATCCTGAACCTGTACAGAAAACTGGAATAGAATCAAGATAAACATCATTTCCGCCCTTTTTATTCGTCATGAAAACCACACATTGCGTATTGTTCCACCATACAGCGAGACCATCAGAGGTGGTGGTCTAGATTGCTATGCACAACGGTATCTCTAATACGCAGTAGCACGTACTCTTGCAATGATGCACGCCTGTTTTCATCGTGGCATACTATCCACTGTTCCGTGCGGTTAAAGGCGCTGCAGTCTGGAACCGCAAGACCGCTACGGTCGCAGGTTCGAATCCTGCCTCGGGCATGGATGTTTGTGATGTCCTTAGGTTAGTTAGGTTTAACTAGTTCTAAGTTCTAGGGGACTAATGACCTCAGCAGTTGAGTCCCATAGTGCTCAGAACCATTTGATTTTATCCACTGTTGGTCCAGATTGTCCCACTCCTCAACAGCGATTCGGCGTAGATCCCTCAGAGTGGTTGGTGGGTCACGTCGCACATTAACAGCCATATTCAATCTGTCCCATCAATGTTCGATAGGGCTTATGTCTGGAGAACATGCTGGCCGTGAGATACAGGAGGATTCCAGTTACATTACATTATAGTCAGGCAGAGGTTCCGAAATCAGGTATTGGATTGTAAGGCATACCCAGGAGCAGTTATAGACTCAGCTCACAATTTAATAGTGGTGAAGAGTAGACTGAAGTTTGAAACATTAGTCAGGAAGAAACAATAGGCAAAAAAGTGGAATACGTAAGTACTAAGTAATGGAGAGGCAAGCTTAAATGTCTCGGAAGCTACTGATACTGCAATATAGCGCATTATCCAGTTCAGTAGAATAAGAAGGACACTTCTATAAAGGGTGATCAGAGAGAAACGGTCCAGTAAACGAAATTCTAAAATGCATACCTTATGAGCTATGAGCACTTTTTCACGTTCGATACTGTGGAACGTGCACTAAATAGTTTATCTCTCACTCTTTTTGACGTGTCAGTCCTTTTGTATTTCGTTCTTTGTACCTTACGAATATGTCTATAGTTGTGGAAAAGGGCAGTCACTTGTGTCCTGATAGCAAAGTTTAATCATCCTCCACTCGACCGTCATTTCAGCATCGTCAGAGTTCTGAGGTGCAGCGATCATGGTTCATTAAGTTACTTCCTCAGTTCGCACACATACCTGCAAATCCATCGCTATCATCCGGTGGAAATGATGAAAGAAACTGTGACTGTTCACATGTATGAGCTACGCGTGGTCATTGTCGAGGCCATTCGAGCCATGGAACAGAGAATAATTTTAGGAACTGGAAAATATATTTTAGAAAATGCTGCTTGTTCCAGATATAGGCACAGAAGCTCAGGACGACTCGCGAGAAATATGCACAGACAGTCCAGTTACGCTGGATTCCCTGAAAAATTACAGCAATCTTAGATAAATAAGGGCATAAATGAGTACTGCGCAAGGGGAAGTGGCACCTCATCTTGGAATGATCAGAAGTAAAAGTCTGCAGTCCTGCGAATGAATTAGGACACAAGCTGGCCAAAGAGCAAGAAAGTGCAACAGGAAACTAGAGCGGAAATTTTGCCTCAGTGAGGAAATGACAGATGCAGCGCGAAAGAGAAGTGAGAAAGAGTGGTGTGAAACCATGAAAGAGACTATGGCAAATGAAAATTTTTTTCAGCTGTTCAACATCGCCATTCTACCATTTACCACCGTCGCCTAGTGTTACAGCTGTGTCGGCTGTGCAGGGGAGATTAAAGGCTCTCTCCAGCTTGCTGAGACAGTTGAGTCTGGTGGGCCTGGCGGAGGGGCGCGAGCCCGGAAACCGAGGGGTCACTCGACGAATTCTCCTCGGGTTTTCAGGCGAGTGGTGGCGTCGTCTCGTCCCAACACTCTCTTATACAATGGCTAGCAACTCGCGATCGCGTAAAAGCAGTGGAATTTGGGGTTTCTTCGCCGATTTAGGTGATGGGAAAGCAAAGTGCAGCTGTTGTTCTAAGTGTGTTTCATATAAAGGAGGAAATACATTTAATCTAGCGCGTCATGTTCGAGTGCTGCATCCGACAGTGTCATTGTCAATCAGGCGCTTAGCGCCCCCTGCTCCTGCATCTTCCGATATTTCTTGGACAAATAACGCGGACAATCCGGAACCAACACCAGCAATTGTCAGAAGCGAACAGCAGTCGGTGCCAGAAAATAACAGTATCACTTCATTATCAGACAGCAGGCATCAATAACACAGGACATTACCGACGTATTTTTCGAAACCTCTTTCGAACAGAAGAAATCAAGAGAGAGATTTCACACTTCTGGAGATTGTTGTAAAGGATTATTTACCCTTCAACATAGTGGAAAGCAAACATTTCCAAAGTTTTGTAGGCAAACTAAATGGTGCTTACAGCTCGGAAGATCATTTCCGATACACTACTACAACAACAGTACACCATGATGAAAGAAATTGTAAGAGTCAAAATAAATTCTGCGGTAGCGGTTGTGCTGACAGTGGATGGGTGGACCTCAACCACAAATGAGAGTTATTTGTTGGTGACAGCACTCTACGTTAAAGACCTGGAGCTGGCATCTTCCCTCCTAGAGTGCTTTAAATACGACGAAAGGCACACGTCAGGAAAACTCTCCGAAGAACTGCGACATGTCACAATGGAATGAGGCATTCCAGAAAAAGTCGTGTGTGTTGTTAGTTACAATGCTGCTAATATTGTGGCAGCTATAAGACTCACAGCCTGGAAACACATCCCCTGCTTTGCGCACACACTCAATTTAATCGTTCAGAATGGACTTCCGCACATTCAACCCATTCTGAATAAAGTAAAAAAAAATTGTTCAATTTTTTAAAAGAATTTCATAGGCCTGCACGAAACTGAAAATGATGCAGGAATTTTAAACATAAAACGTGTTATGCTATAGTTGCCCTCTTTTATGCTACCTTTTTGTATTTTATATCTGAAGAAGTCTGGTCAATAATCTGAAACTAGTAATCAGTAGAGGAGCTTTAGCGATCTTGAAATACGACTTTTATCCACACATTTTAACATAACAGATCGCCCATCATCCCTTTTGAAAATGGGAAACAATAACGAAAAAAAACTTTAACTTTTGTGCCCAAGGGCATATTTTGCACTGGGTTGGCGCCACCTGCGACCGCAATTCTAATTCGGTCTAAATCTCATTTGGCAACCCAGAATGCCAGTTTGATGCCGCATTGTTGAATGTCTAGTTGCTTAGTTTCATTTTCATGGTTGATTTATAGACTAACCATTATTATTAGCAGTTTGTCACACTAGAGCAAACGTGTTTCTTTTGAGGAAGATTTTCTACAATGAGTCATAGAGACCTGAACGAGGCGGAAATTTTCGCTTAACATGTAATAGACGAACAAGTATCAGAGTTACGGGATTTCGAGTCGAATTATATAGACATTGAAGAGAATACAAATAAAGAAGATACGGGGGGGGGGGGGCAGTGAAGAAACAATGCACACAGACAACACTCCCAATATGCTACATGTTCTGGTAGAGTGCATCCAAAAGCAGCTCGAAGAATACGTAAAAGTGGTTCTGCGAACTTGGCCCATAAACCTCAGCGAAGAAGTACAGCTGGGAAAGAAGTATCTGAATCAATCAAAAAAATTTTCACTCCTGAAATGGTTAGGAAAATAACTGACGATACAATTGTATCATGTGAATGCAAAAAATGGATCTCTTGTTAGCGATTCTGAACTATACGCTGCACAGTAACACATACTAGAATATACTGCCCTACTTAACTTAATCTGTTACATTAGTTTGCTTTTAGGATCTAAGATGTACGTACTCACTTTGCATTTGACGATGTATTCGTTGTGACGCCTGATTTGAAACCAACAATCTGCATAAATCGAATGTTTGAAAATAAGAGTTACCTCCCCAAATAAGCAACAACAAAAAAACTAACATTGGATCTTACAGCCGATACATTTGTCCGAAAATGGAATAAAAATACGTAGTTTTTATGGGTAAGTCGCAAAAAGAGACGTCCTAAGGGACTTTATAAATATAGTGTTCATATAGGGTTTAGATGAGACCATTAGATTCCTGTGTTATAGCCTGAATACAGCATTCATGTACGGTTTAGATAGAACCATTAGATTTCGATGTTATAGCCAATAAGTCGTTAAAAGTGATGTCGCTATGAACGGTCTCGACTGAATGTATCCACAGGACGTGTGGCCTGTAATTGAAAAAGTGGCGTGCCAACGCGTCTCCTCGAGGCTTTCAGGCTTGCAGCGAAATGACCACGACGAGAAAAATTGAGGAATTGCAGCCAATATAAGAGCTCTTGCCGACGATCGCCCCAACCACGCGACATTCGCGAGCGGAACAGGAGTAGGCGGGTGACAGTATGAAGAGAAATGTTGTTGAGAATAGGTTCTGGGTTCGAGCCCCAGTCCAACACAAAGCTTCACGTCACGGCATTTCAAATAAGTTACATGTGAAGAAGCAATATTTAGCATCTCTCGTAGTTCGTTAACAAGGACGATAGATGCTGGGTAGGAATCCGCGTCCGTTAAAAATGTTTACGTTATGTAATTTATAGTTGATATTTGCTAACTGATACTGTCTAAAATCGAGGTATATCACTCTCTGTATGCATAGTCAGGAATGACTGTAGGTTTCCGTCAGTCACTAAATCTTTGCTTAGTCTACATGACCTGGGTTTGAATCCATATGCAGAACGAGACGGTTCGTCGTGTCATTTGAAGTTCATAGATATTCTCTACTAGCTGCTCGTTAATAACTTAAATTTTTAATGCCATTTTGCGTTAAATAATAAGTACGGTATGTTACTTTCAAGAAAAAATCATGAATATGACGAACTTACTACGTGCATTACCTATCCGACGTAACAATGAGAGTGGTAACATTTGAGGTATGTCATTTATTGTCATAAATGTGAGCTTACAAGCGTGAAGGACAGTTTATATGTGATAAGGGGTTCCCTGATATTTGTAGTATCGTGGTATTACTTTACATCTTGAGTTACTGCGATACACAGCAGTGTTTCATAGTGATGACTTGTTGGAAGCAGTTTCAACGGTCAAACAACTGTACTGAGAGGCTATTAGAGGACCTGCTAAACAGCTGCGTTATGCGGGTTGCATGCGATTCAGGCAAAATGCAATTCGATTCGTTCGGATACTTTTGAGCATGACTGTACGTACATAAGTTGTGTACCAGAAAGGAGTATTGTGGGTCCGACACAAGTAGGCTATTCTCACCATTTACGTACGTAATCGTTCATTGCTTACGGAAAGATTCCGGACAGTAACGTACACAGTGTAAGTACTGGCATCAGAGGCGGTACCTTCAGTGTCGGCGCTGTGTGGTCAGGAAGGGGCAAAGTGCGAGAACGTTCTGTGAAAGAAATATTAGGCGCTGCTGTGACTAATAGTAAGGGCACAGAAGTATTTTGTTTGTAAACATTGTAGGGGGTGTTCTTGGAGGCAGATTATCTGTGAAAATATTCCTACGTTATTCAAAGAATTCGTAAATAAAATATTGTCAACCGATCTGACTAAAAATTGAACTAATTTTTGGCATCACATAAAACCAGCAAGCGGATCAAAACCATGAGCTGAGTCGCTCAGTAACCATACTACCACAGAAACGGAAGACGACAGACAGAAGGCGAAATACAGAGCTGCCATGAATCATTCACTCGTTTCCAGAATTCTAAATTTTCCGAAATATTACATGTACAAATATGATTGGTGTATGGATATAACAGCCAACTCAGCGAGTTTAAACTGTGCCGACCACCTCACATTAACAATGCGGCGCCTTGCCAAAATGCCGACAAAGCGAGAGAAGAGTTTTCTCGTGTTGTAATATGCGGGATATTTGACCAAATGTGGCAGCTGCAACCGTGTAGGGGTGTGAACGAGATTTCTGTACGCGGTCCAAAGAAGTCAACAGCAGGCGCAAGCCGCGAACTCTAAACACCGCAACAAAGTGTGTGGAACACCGTGCGTCGGCAGTCACACATCGAACCGCGACGTCTGCATTTCTCACAACTATTAAAAGCAGAAGGCTGCGGCCGGCGCCTTCTGATTTGGGCCACAATGCACGGACCGGTTGAGGATGGACATTTCGTCCCCATGCTCATATTCAGCAACGAAGCAACCTTGCATTTATCCGAAAATGTTTATCTCCGCCATGTGAGAGTGTGGCGTACTGAGGATCGTCGTAGTTCCTTCACAGAATAACAACGGCCCATTCAAGCTTTGTCTGTGACACTGACAGAAAACATTAACCATCGGAGAATCTGGTTGATGCGCCGCAATTTCATGAGGATTTTCAGTAGCCCACACTCACATTGCGGAGGTTAAGTTTTTCAGATAAATTCTAGGTTGCTCCGTCGCTGAAGATCAGCATGGAGGTTCAGCATGGAGGTTCATCCTCCAGCGATCCCTCCGTTGTGGCGCGAATCTTAATGCGCCGGCCGCAACCTTCTGCTTTTAATTGTTGTACGGGCTGCAGACGGCACGGTTCGAAGTGTAACAGCCGACGCACGGTCTTCCACACACCTTGCTGCGGTATTCAGAGTTCGCGGCTTGTCGCTGCTGTTGACTTCTTTGTACAAAAATCTCGCTCACCCTCCCCCACGGGCGAAGCTGCCACATGTGGTAAAATATCCCGCATATTCCAACACGAAAACTCTTCTCTCGCCTTTTCGGCATTTTCACAAGGCGCTGCATTCGTAAGATCAGGTGTTCCGCACAGTCTAAACTCGCTGAGGTGAAAAATATTTCGGAAAATGTAGAATTCTGGAAACCAGTGAATGATTTATTGGTAGCCCTGTATTTCGCCTCCTGTGTCGTCTTCCATTGCTGTGACGGTATGGTCACTGAGCGACTCAACTCATGATTTCGATCCCGTTGTTGTTTTCACGTGAGGCCAAAAGTTCTCTTAATTATTAATCGGAAAGGTTGACAATGTTGTATTTACAAATTCTTTTAATAATATAGATAATATTTGCACACAAAACCTGCCTCCAAGGATTCTCCTGATAATGTTAAGAGTCAAAGTACTTCTGTGCATCCCGCAGCGCCTAACATTTCATTCACAGAATGTACTAGCTCTTCTGTACTAACTAATCACACAGTGCCAAAACTATGTAGTGACTTCAATGCTACTACCTATACTGCGCACATTACCATCTGCCATCTTGCCGTAAGCAATCAACGGTGACGTACGTAAATGGTGAGTATATGCCTACTTGCATCCGACTTTTATTACTCCTTTCCAGTACACTATTCAGTAAGTACGAACATGCAAACCAACGCAATTTCGCACCTGACTGACGTACTCATAGACCAAGACACAGGTATCGTTAATAGGTAGCGTGTGTGGCCGGCCGTTGGTGACCGAGCGGTTCTGGTGCTACAGTCTGGAACCGCGCGACCGCTACGGTCGCAGGTTTGAATCCTGCCTCGGGCATGGATGTTTGTGTTGTACTTATGTTTGTTAGGTTTCAGTAGTTCTAAGTTCTAGGGGACTTATGACCTCAGCAGTTGAGTCCCATAGTGCTCAGAACCATTTTTAGGTAGCGTGTGTTTGACTTCCGTAATTAAATCTAGAACTTGTTTCTGTGCAGCCTCAAGAATGAAAAATTAATACCCCAATGGCTTTATTCTTCCTGCAAAACAATGCTGAGAAATTTATGTATGATAGTGTTTTCTAACAGGTATGGTGAGCTATCAGTGCCGCTATTCATTAATTTTTAATTCACGTCTTACTGACAGTTTACTTATAGAATCAGTGGCGAGTGGCTGCTTTCCTTACCTGAAATGCCGATTACAAGATACGAAGTGCCATAGTAACTGACCTAACGTTCTTTAAAGGGCAGATGGACCTGTACTGTATCACTGGCTTGTACCGATAATGTACATCATTTTCGTTACCACTCACGAATGATTCTGCGTCCTGTTTATTTTTCATTTAAGGCATACTGATTCTGTAGCTGATTTCACTGTTGCCTTTCATCTAGTGATGTAGTGCCCGAACACAAAGCTCCGACGTCATTTGCATGGGAAAATTTAGTCGATAATTTCACATCTCCAGACAAAAACCGATCGTAAAGGTTTGATATTTTGCACAGAAACGAATATTCTTTTAAATGGAGGTTATCGCAAGTAATGCTTTTGAAAGCCATCTAACAATTTGTTTTTGAAACTGGGAAACCGGTAATGGTTTTGTGTAAATAAACTTTCCATATCATATTCATGGTTGACTGCTCTAATTAAGTTATAATCTTTATAATTTTACTACAGCCTAGTTTGTCATGCTGTTTGTTTTCGAGAATGCAGCGATAGATAGCAGGCACTATATAGTGTGTCTCAAATCAACATGAATGTTATTCAAAAGACCATTAGTAATTGATACGCGTTACCACTGCATTGGAAAGCACGTTTCCTCATAACATTAGCACTAAAAAGTTCAACTCGATTTTCCATTATATCATTCAGAAGACACACTAGATGATACCGATAACTCGCGTCATAAGAATGCACGATAATATTCTTCAGATCCATTTGTTCCTTTTTAGGCCACTCGGCCAATGGGTTAACAAAAATTTGAAAGCGCACGAAAGACTAGAACTTAATATTGCGACGCAGCAAAACGGAGCAAACGAAACAAAACCGTGGACGGGACAGCACGGTCTGTATTCGCCTGGGACGTGTTGACTGCCCGCGCCCACGTGTCAACAGGCGTACGAGGCTGGCTGCACCGATGCCTCTTTGGCAAAGGCTGCGTCCGTCTTGCGCACACGCAAATTTACACAGGTGAAAACGTACGTTTACACTAGCTACGAACTGTGTCCAATGCTGAAAAATACTGAACCTGCCGTTCCAACTGTGTTTCGATCCATGACGACATCAAACCGGACATAAAACACTCGTCGAAATCTAACGTACATAAAATATCTGACACAGCAATAATTATCGTTACTGTAACACTCCATTTCTTTGGCTCCGCTGACAACCGTACTGTAACCTGTCAACCCAGCCTAGACCTCGGGCTATGCAACACGTCACTTTTCCACCACAACCTATATTAGAAAAAATACGTAATATAGCAGCCATGTAAACATCACCGCGTTCTGTTGTATCCGTAAGTATATATGACGTCACAGAGTACATCATTAAGCCACGGGGCAATGTCGACGCCCCCTATCGGTAGCTGCGACCTGCTCCAGTTTAGACAGTCGCCTGTACTGGGAAGACAGGTATTTGCAGAACCTAAGGAGTGTTGATGCTTCAAAACGGTGAAACAAGACGGAAGTCAGACAACTGCAGACTTTTTTTAACTGGCTAACTACTAAATGGTTTATGACCAAATGGGCCACAAATGCGACAGCGAAATTTTCGCGAATCGCTTTTTTCTTCAGCAGAGGCATAGAAGTACCGGGTGGTCGTAAGTAAAATGCAGCCACTCACCGAAGTCCACTGTGGTCTGTAATTACCGTATGGCAACGAAACTTGGCAGGTATGCTAAGGCGTTAATGCGAAACCAGTTTGCGCCGGAGGAAATCAGTTCCGATTTTAGTTACCAGGTGCGAATCTGTCGTTGTGCAACGTCTCGCCGAAGTCTTCGGTGCTCATACTGAACAAATTGTGCAGCTGGCGGTTAATAACAAGATCTACATTCTGCCTTTCTCACTTGTTTGACCCTTCCTGCCCACGTTCCGTTGCCAATCCATTACATATGGAAACATTTCTATACGTCTTTCTTCCGTTGATAGAGCCATTTGGTGGCCAAAATCGAAAATAATTCCTTTCCAGTGTAAATCGGTTCCGCAAGTGGGCTTTAGTATACCACGTTTCGCTACCATACAATAGTTACAGTCCACACTGGACCCCTGTGAGTGGCTCAACTTCAGATTATGAGCACCCAGTGGAACAGTACCGTTACTGCCAGCCCAAGTATCGTGTGAGACACCACACTGTCAAAGATTCTGCTGGTGGACAGAACACGTGAAGAATTAAAAGCACCCAGAAACATTGTACACATTCGTAAGTCACCAGCGATCTTACTCCGTTATTATGAGCAATCGATGTGCGCCTCAGAGAGCGAATTCCACACATTATCGATTAAATGGCGGCCTTTTTCTGAAACTGTTTTGGCTCCAGCCACTCTTCATCCGTCAACGTCACATTTCCCGACAATTCAGCACTACTAATCTCGCTACACACGAGACGTTTTGGACAGGTCTTCAATTCGGTGCATCAATTGCGTTGCATATTTTGTGATAGCCGAGTATAAAAACGGAAACCACCACACACACACACATACTTCAGTGTCACGAAAGTGAGAGCCATTTGGAGCTCAGATTTCGGGTTACGCATTATTCATAAAATTCGTGGAACTTTCGTTTAATCATCCTGTCCCTCACGTGTGAAGACAGTCACTTTTATGTGACATCACGCGTCCTGTGCTGCGATTGGATGCGGGGAGCAAACTGGACAGTTGCTGTGCTGATCTACCTGTTTGCGAAGTTAAAGTTGGCAATTTCGTAGCTTTGGTACTCAAATTTGCGTTTTATGACGATATGTAGTCTAAATGATACACGACACTTCAGAAGTCTTCAAGATTTTCAGTACATTATCATGCTAAAATGTCGGTAAATCTGACGTCAGTGGCTACCGATAATTCCCAATCAGTGACTTACCATCAGTAAAGGGTAAGGCTTCTGTAGCAGTATCTGCCTAAACGAAATAATATTTGCTATAGGTTTCAGTCAAATATAATTAGCAAATGCCGCCACAAATGTAATTCCGACGTGATTCAGTGCTCTGACGGAAACTAATAACAAATCTACGTCGATTCTCGCAAATATTGCACTGGAAATAGCACCAATTAAATCTAGATTCTGTCGTCGTTATAGGCCGCATATAAAAATTTACACTGCAGTTTAATTGTGTCATTTGAACGTCAGATAAAGAAGTTGGCAAGTGACAGTCAATCACCTTCATTCATTCTTTGGTCACGTAAGATACGACTATTGCGCAAGCACGATTGCGACAACTTTTCTGCACAACAAGCCGCAGAGAACACGACGCGTCTCAAAGACCTCTCATGCGTTGCTTTGTCTCTTATCAGGCAAATAATAACACGTGACAGCCACACAAAGCACTGCAGAGTTGGGTTCAAATGGCTCTGAGCACTATGGGATTTAACTTCTGTGGTCATCAGTCCCCTAGAACTTAGAACTACTTAAACCTAGCTAACCTAAGGACATCAGACACATCCATGCCCGAGGGAGGATTCGAACCTGCGACCGCAGCGGTCACGCGGTTCCAGACCGTAGCGCCTAGAACCGCTCGGCCACTCCGGCCGGCGCTGCAGACTTGTATAGAGCAAAAAAATTGTGGTGTGTGATCGCTTCTCTTTGATCAGCAAATCACAAACGAAACGTGACGTCACAGAACGATAAAAAGAATACGGAAGTTTTATTTCATGAAACGCAAACATTACGATAAATTTTCAAGAATTCGCCAACAAGCAACCAAATCTTCGCCTCAGTCTAACGTAGGTTGGGGAAAGCAACAGATCGCTCGTACATCACAACCTAAATTCCAGAAAATGTAAAAATACTGAAATAAACGCAAGTGCCGCGTTTCATCGTCAGAAACATGTCGGCATGACGCAACGAGTTCTGATTGGCGAGTGGAGTACAGGATTCGGAATGCCTACGCACTGAACAACTTCGGACGTCTGATTACTTTGCAGATGAGTTAACGCCTGTAATATCTGACGTTAAGCATGTAAGCGATCAAAAGTTTAGGAACGGTTTGAAATTATTCTCAACGTGTGCTCGAAGTCGCCAAGTGCTCAAATACTGGGTGTATAACGTTCGCGTATTTCAGCGCCGTGCGTTACGTTACCTCGCGACACGCCTTAAGTTTACAACTGTGATACTTTTCTTACTGTGTGAAAGCCGTAACGGCAGGTTATACCTTTGAATGAGTACCTTACAACATTTTAGATGTTCAAATTCGGCCAAATTAAGCGAAATGTTGAAAAATAAACTTCTGTCAGCACTGCAAGCCACAACAGAGGCAACCTGCTGTCACTCTCGGCTGGCGGTCCAGAATTACAGACAGCCACGGCTGCTGGGATCAGTGGCAGAAGACGCCGTGTCGCACTAAAACTCACTCAGCCCGAAGTGCTGACTGTTTGATGGTTTTCGCATACTTGCGTCCTCTACGAACACTGGTTATTTCGTTGCAGTGACGTAGCCAGGAACGCGTGGTTTTCGTTTCCAACAACTGTGGTACGAGAAATCTGCAGGAATCGACAATGGTACATCGAAACACTGCCCGACTGAATGTGGCGCTATTTTTCCGTTCGTTGCACGCTAATCTCGCTCAAGGTATCAGCGATTAAACGACTGTAAAAAGGCGATAAATAACGAGTAATAAATTATTAAACACTCGACGCATTAATTTAACAAACTATTCGCCATCCCTAATGTTCGTATCGATCCTAATTGTTAAAGTAAGACAATGTATTAAACAAGAGCAGTTCCGTCGTGAGTTACGCGACAAGCCACACAAAAGCGAGCAGAACGACAGCCGCAGCTTCCAAGTAACCCAGTGGAGGCCGGCTGCCCGCCTCACCTGTCTCTGGTGTTCTCGCCGAGAGGCTGGACTGCGCCGCAACGCCGCCACACGCCTGGCCGCTCCGCCACAGCTGGGCCGCACAGACAGCCGGGGCGCGCGGCTGCCCCATTTCTCCCCCCCCCCCCCCCCCCCATCAAACGACACGCTGACCTCATGGGGCGGCGTTGCTAGCTCGGCCCGCGGCATGCGAGGGAACGGCTGCAGCAGAGCGACCGAGGCGTCTACGTCCGTGTCGGCACTGCCGGACCGCCAGCGTCCACCCACGCCCCACGCCACAGTCCGTTTATCTCGTTCCGCGCTATACAGCTGGTAACAACACCCCCCCCCCCTTTACATGGGGCTCCCAAAACCGCATTTCGTAAACCGATTTCCCAATACCACTTCTGGTGAACGCAACGATGGAACTGAGACGCTGTATTTTGGTCACGGGACCAGGAGAGGTGTGAACAGAAGATTGTATTCGCATTTACGCATTAGCCATTCACTGTCGTATGACAGATTTGTAGTAGATGCAACCGAGGTGGTGGTGTTAAGTCCCAAACTGCTGAAGTCATCGGTCCCCAGGCTTACACACTACTTAATCTAACTGAAACTAAATTACGCCAAGGACAACAGACACACCCACACTCGAACCTCTGCCGGGGGGGGGGGGGGGGGGGGGGGAGCAGTGCAGATGGCACCGACGCGATGTCTCCGGACTGTTACAGACTACAATGAGAGGCAGGCGGCAGTTGCAACACAGGTTTCGGCGAGCTCGCTTTAGTGCGCCCAATTGTCTGTTGGCTGTTATGTGTAAAACTAACTCGTGCCCCTTAATACGAGGAGAAGAAAGTGTTCTTCCTCTAAAACGATGAAAGAAGAGTTCCCTTTCTTGAAGTACACCACGACTATACAAACATACACTGTGTCGTTCGGTGTTTCTCATTGAACATGGCGTACGAGTCGATAAAACACAACTCACAAAGAAAAAAACACCTGTTGCCAGTTTTTGCAAGAATTTCTAGCAGCGTAACTTTCTTTTCAAGTACGAATAAACTACAAACAGAGGAAGACTTTGGCGTATCAGGTTGAAAATTATGTCACACTCTAGCGTCGATGGCGTGGTGGCAGTGGAAAAGTTTTGTGCTTGTAGGTGAAGCCAGGGAAAAGTTACGGCCACGTATGTGACACGCTTGAACAGTCGAAACGACAAGCGGTGAAGAATGTCATTTAGATCTGACGACCAACATGCATCCATACCTTAAACGCATTCAATGATTTTTAAACAAGTTTGTACAGTCATTTGGGCTAAAATTGTTTTTTTTTGAAAGAGAGTGTTCAAGCATTCCTCATTGCTCCGTCACTGGGCAAACTATTTCGACTTTTGTTCCACGTGTCAGTCTGCAACCACTTGCATATTAAGCACTGCCGATAATTCACTGCCGTCCATCCAGCCCGGGAAACGCATAATGTGGAGATGTAGACACCTACTTTAGAAAATGTACACATATTCTGCACTCATCGCGGCCGGCCACGTTCCATGATACACAGCCGTGAGGTCATAACATGGATACACTCGTCTTGTTTATTACGACCGACTCTGCAGCGCCGCATATACAGCCCCTACCATCGACAAAGCTTGGCCTTACAGTCTTCTTACTCACGATGATATGCTTAGTATTGCAAAAGACTTGTCCTATTATTAAGTTTTACCATTTAAATCGTGTAATTTTTGTGCTGCTACAGTTTTAATATACTCTCAAAACATATAAATGGCGTACATCTAAGCGATCGTTACGAAAACGGTGATCACAAGTGCCAAATGCACAAATTTCCATCATTTTATTTTCTGCATCGACAATCGAATCGTACAACCTTTGTTGTCAAAGGGTTTTTGTTGCAGTTTGCTTCCTCCTCAGCGAAGTAGTGCTGTGATTTCTTACACACTCCAGTCACGTATCAAATCGGTATGAAAGTTGCCTTGATGGCAATAGAGAAGAAATTTATCATTACCAGGTGCTCGTACGAAGTTTGGTGTCCGCTCTCCGACGTGTCCGGAAAGTCCATATTAGAAAACTGTACTACAAACTGGCACGCATCGTTCGCGTACCTAATCACTGAAAACCATGTCCCAACTAGGGCAAACACTGTTGCTAAGGTAAAACTAGTGTGTGCTATTAGAATCTTGTCTTTAATATACTGAGTTTACATAGGAAAGCCTCTGAGGGGCTCAGAACATTTCTGTGAATGACGTATACTACTTTTGTTTCGATCAGACCGATGCTTCGAAGTAAGTATCAAAAATTGCAGTTACTGTTCCGTAGTTTATCCACATACGGTTCCGGTGGCAATATGCAGCAGCTTTCACACTAATTCAGATTTCTAACAAATGAAGTTATGTTGTCTTCTTGTCTTCAGAAACTGATAGCACCTCTTAGTTCCGACAGGATATGCTTAACCGTTCCTCTACGTGGACCACAACGTCACACACACTATGTTAGTCTTGTGGCGCTGGTATAGATTGAGACCAGAAAGAAAAAAAAGACGATAAAGTCATTACAAATAAGTTCCTCCCATAGATTTCTGTGTGTTATGCAGCTCTCTGTGTATGCAATGCTTTATTTGAGAAGTAAGGATGCGTCTCTAAGTTAGTAACGGTAGCAAAATTTAGCCCACAGCTGAAACTCCGGTTCCAAACCAGAGACGCCATGAAATGATGTCGCCCTTACTAACGAGGCGATGAAGCGAGTTGATCAACTCTGGGTTAATTTTCTGTTTTTTTTTTTCATTTTCATCGCTTGTGGGGATAGACTGAAAGAGCGTACTGATATCTCTCTTAATCATCAGAAAACACTATAAGAAATGGTACTCTCTCCCGATGAAATTATAAGAAAAGCCTTCACCTCATCTTCGTAATCGCATTTCTTTCCAGTTCGCCGCTCTGTAGTTCGTTAGTATCATATAAACGGACGATTAAAACGACACGGCGTTTATAATAAACTGCCGCGAAACATGCTGCGGGCAGAAAATTCCGTTACAACTGCAAACAGAGTTGCTGGCGACGGCATTCTTGCGTCAGACGCCGTCCGTGTTCTTACCGAGTTAAAACCTTAGTGGCAGTTCCACAGTATTTTAAAATATTTTGCCCCACGTAGCGATGTAAATGATTCGACGAATTGTTCTGGACAAACGCCGCTGTCTCGATTGAAATTACTGTTGCGAAATCTGACCTGTGTGGCCTCTCTGATAACAGAAAATGTAAAGCAATATTATGATATAGAAATGTCTGTACCTCCCGGTTTTGCGTTGATAACAGTACTGTAAATATTTTTGTCTGAAACCAAGGTGCGAAATATTATACACAGATAAGTCGAATTTAATTTTCCGTCTCTTGCAACCGACAGAGCTTTGTCACTGCCTCAGCGACTGATTGTTGCTGTTAGCATCGCGGATTGTTGCCACTTGTAACTCTCCCGCGAGTAATGGCTGTTATATGGAGTAAATGAGAACGACAAAGAAATTTGCATGCATGTGTTTATCACCGAAATGAGAGCGAATCTATATTTGACGCAGAGACTACGTTTTTAAAATGTACCCACAGCACAGCCTCGCGTATCCCTCAAGTTGCGAGTCGCGTGTCCACTCCCACATGTGAGTCACACTGACAGTCGCTGGCCAGTTTTACCATCTTAACGCATCCGCACACTTCCTGTTTCGCACTCGGCACATTCATGGATGGCCTTCTGTCTCAGCTGCCTCCAGCTGATGTTACTCTACATTCCTGGGAACGAGGCGATTGTGTGAGAAAATCTTCCGGAAAACATGTGTAGAAATCGTCAGAAAATACCGCCAAAATGTTTTTATCCAAGCCAATTAACACATGTGATACTTTTATTATGCTCACCTGGATGACACGCGTTTTGCAGAATAGGGATAGCGGTAACGAGTAGAACGTATTTACACCTCATTGTTTTGAAGACATATTGGCTAGAAAAGTTCCTCTAGAGTCAAGGCGAAGTCTTAATCACGTACGTTGGATTAGCGGATACATTGTCACCAGCCATCGTGAACATGTAATAATCAACTTAACAGCATCGTCTGTATTTTATGGATGCGAATTTTGAACTCGTGGCAGTGTGTCCAGCTGTTCACCTTCTGTTTCTACAAATTGCTTTCGTTAATTGGCAACAGATAGAAAACGATCCGTCTAGGGCCTTTAACCACTAAACATGAGAGGAGGAAGACTGCATTCAAGCCAACAATTAATTTCTCTGAAAAGGCGATGAAAAGGAAAAAGCTCGTGTCAGTGGTATTATTTTGTCGTTTGGCTGATCGGCGTCGATCGGGAAAACGAAGATCGCCAAAGCTTTATTTTACGGCGCCTGACTGCTTTATACACCTCTCGTAGGCGCATGTGAAACTGTGCACACACACCACGTTTCATGCGTTCGGCCATAGAGGTAAACATGTACACGGAGCACACATCTATTCTTCAAAACTTAAGTGGATTAGACAGTTACGTTATCTACACTTGGAATCAATTACTGATTTCAACAATTGATCTTGTTGTATTAGTATCACACATGTAGTAATTCAATTAACCTACTTTCCCCAACAGTCACAATGTTAATGCGATAACTATCCTTGTTACGTTTGGCCAGGTAGAGCGACAGCAAACGTTTCAAACACTGTCCTGTCATTTCTTTATTTTCACAAACGACAGAACTACAGTAATTCGACGAATTCCCGTAATGTGGCTCATTTAGCTGGCCATTTCCACAGAAGACTAAATATCGGGAAGGCACGTAGTTTTCTGGCCATTTCCTCAGGACTGCGTGTTATGTGTGGCATTATGCTTTAACAAGTAACATCCGTAATGTCCTATTTTTGTACGGAATAAAACGCTACGATTTTGCTTAATCCGGTACAGATGCCGGCACAATATCGAGATAACAAGCGTAACGTACCAGAAAACTTTACTAGTAGAGCAAATTCATAATAGTGGGTTAGAGGTTCTGTCGTGTCAAAAATTTTTGCCATTAATAGAGTTTTAGATCTGACCACCGACATAGCCTACTTTCATCCAACCCAAGGATTCTGGAATTTGTTTGCTGCGTAGCTTTTGCTGTCATTTGGGTTCAAATTCCCCCTGTCGAAAGAGTGCCCAAACATTCGTCAGTGCTCCGTCAATGGGCAAGCTGTAACGACTTTTGTTTCACGTGTGTTTCTGATGGTTAGCAGGCACTTTCATGATACGTCATAGCGACAGCTGACCGCCGACAGCCCAGCCCAGCCCTAGAAACGCATATGCAGATGCATAGACCTACTACGGAAAATTTACGTATGTTCTACATATATCGCGTTCCATGAGACACAACCGCGACGTTATGACCTCTGCACTCGTGTCCTGTTTATTACGACCGACTTCCCTTCCAAACGCCACATATGCAGCCCCTACCTTATGCTCTGTTCACTGATACGTTTAGTGCTCCAAAGACACGTTCAGAGTACCAGGTAAAAGAACCGGTGGCGCGAGTAAACATGTTCAGAGCACATAGGGACAGGTACAAAGGCGTGCGAGTTAACACGTTCAGAGCAGGTAAAGGGTTAACAAATAGATGACGTATAACTAACAGGTTGTTTGGAACATTTCGTGTTACAAGTGCCAAACGCATAAATTTCCATCGCTTGATTTCTGCCTCGACAATCGAATCGCGCAACTTCAGTTGCCAAAGTGTTAACGTTGTAGTTGCATCATCCTCCGCAAAGTAGTTCTGCGACATCTCACACATTCCGACCACGTATCAAATCAGTATCAAAGCTGCCTTGATGACGACACAGAATACATTTATGATTAATATTTGCTCCACCAAATGTGTTGTGCGCTCTACGTCGTGTTTAAATAGTTCTTACAAGAAAACTGTACTAGAAATTGGCGACAGTCATACGTAATCTTTGAAAACCGTCACCCAATCACCGGAAACACAGTTGCTGTGCTAAAATCACTGTGTACTACTAGAATTTTTAATTTGTCATTGATGCGTTGACTTTTACGTAACAAAGCGACTGTTGTACTCAGAAGATTTGCATGCATAATGCATACTACGATTCTTCTGTTTCGTTCAGATCGACGTAAACATTTTGGAGCCAGTTTAGTCAGAACTGGTAACATATTGGTAGTGTGTGATGCTACGCATTCTTTTGGTCATAAGAGACTGATAGATCTTCTTTGTTCCGACAGATTGTACTTCGCCGTTCCTGCACGTCACACAGAGTATGTTAGTTTTGTGCCGTAGGTTTATAGTAAGACAAGAAAGAAAAACAAAAGACACCTGAGATCAGTATATGTAACGAAGTGATTCATTACCGTGTATGTTACTCACATCTCGGTGTGTGCACTGCTCTGTTTGGAAACTGAGCAAGTGTCGGTAGCAAACTTTTGTCAACGGCTGAATCTCCATTTTCAAACTGGAGGTCGTCCGTACTAGCGAGACGATGAAGCGATTTGCCCACTCGGGGTAAATCTGTATTTTAGTTTCGTTGCTTAGGGGGACTGAAACAGCATAGTGTTGTCTCCCTTAATCCACAGAAAACACGCTAAGAAAGGTTAGTTACGCTCTTCCGATTAAACTACAGCTAAGAAAAGCCTTCAGCTTATCGTCGTAATCGCAGTTCTTTCCTGATGACCGCCCTGGCCGGCCAGAGTGGCCGAGCGGTTCTAGGCACTACAGTCTGGAACCGCACGACCGCTACTGTCGCAGGTTCGAATCCTGTCTCGGGCATGTATGTGTGTGATGTCCTTAGGTTAGTTAGGTTTAAGTAGTTCTCAGTTCTAGGGGACTGATGACCTCAGAAGTTAAGTCCCATAGTGCTGAGAACCATTTGAACCATTTTTTGACCGCCCTGTAATACGTCAGAGTCAGATAAACGGACAATTAAAATGATGCGGTGTTTACAGTAAACTGCTGCGAAAACAGCTGTGGGCCGGAAATTCCGTTACAACTGGGAACGGAGTTTCTCGCGACGGCATTCTTGCGCCAGACCCCGTCCGTGCTCTTGTCGAATTAAAAACTTAGTATTTTAGAAAGGTCCATCGCCTTTGTTTCGGCGCCGTATCACTACCGTCGTGCTGCCAGGCAAGGCGTCGACGTCTGCGACGCTGTTTCCCCACGTCGGGACGTAAATGATTCGACGAACTTCTCTACTGGACAGTCGCTGTACATGTTGGAAGTTTTACGAAATCTGATCTGTGCGGCCTCTCTGGCGACAGAAAAATATAAAGCCCTTTTCTTATACCAAAGAATGTCTTGTATTTCTCTGTTTCTCGTTGACAACAGTGCGCTAAATATTTTTACGTAAAACGCTAGGCGAAGTGTTACACTTAGATGAGGCAAGTAACAGACGAGGGAAAACGTAAGAAATATGGCGCGCTTCCCAGAATTAACTGTTCCCGTCGCTACTCATATTCAGGTCTCGGCAGGGCGTCTATTGCTGACACAATATGGTGACGTCATAACATCGATACGATCCTGCACTGCCACTGTACTGACCCTGGCCTCAAATTCTTACTACTAAGGTACTGAAGAAACATTTTTTTCCATTTTAATGTGACTCATTTTTGCCCTAATATGCGTCAAATATACCTTGAAAACGCAAACGGCGGACATCTTTCCGACCGGTTTCTACTCTTCTGGCTACAACCGCCAACTAATAGAATTTCTAATCGCCCTGTCTGCTGATTCAGCAAAAGAATCGCCTGAGGCGTCCAGACGACATGTTTACATCGCTGTGACGTCTTCTTTCCCGAAATGATGCTGTGGTCTCTACAGCACATTTCGGTCATATATAAAGCTGGCTCGTACTCGTCTTGTTTACAGTGTGGCAACACGTACAGTTGTCATTTCTGTAGCCTCTTGTCAAGCATGCCGTCCATTCTGCATCGTGTTTGAATAGTCGATACCACACCGCCGCAAAAGAAATAAGTGCGCAACCTGTATCTACACTTAATTCAAAACCGTGTACCAGTAAGCGTAACTTTGGTTGCTCAAACGCTTCGAAAGCTTTAACGGACGTGGATGAAACTTTTGAACATCCCTTTGTGTTCAATGTCCTCCTCCTTATATCTTTACTGGCATCCGTAAGAAATGCATACCCACCACCGTTTCTTAATGTCTCCTCTCATATTAGATAAACACCGACAAGTTCGCTGTATCAAGGACAGACGCCTAAAAATTATGGAGCTCGCAACTTGGAGGCTTCTTCAGACTAGCAAAACCTATTAAGGTTTAATAAGTAAACATGACTGGAGAAAAGTGATATCCAAAATTTTCGTCAGAAGAATGTCGTGTTCCTTGTAAACGTCGTACCGTTCACCTTGCCTGCTCAGTAAATAGGCTACATGGAAATTCGCAGCAAATATTAAATTCTGGTCGACGGCTGCGTGGTGCAATAGATCATTGCCCATATATTTTAGGTATGTATTGAGATACTAAGAGAAGTTAATATAACCGCATTTAACAGTTTCTGAGTCATTACTACCTAATCAGAGACGATATAAAAGGAACAATGTGACCAACGCAGTTAAAAATTTTGTTTTGTTTTTAATGGTTTGGCAATTGACCAACGGTGCATAGTCTTTACTTTCATTAATACAAATTCTGTGGTGTCTCACGTGTTGCCCCATTATAACATGACTGACACTTGTCACGATACTTATACATTTGCTACATCACTAGAGGACTTTCTGTAATCAAGAAAAGTATTTTACATCCATTTTCTTAGCGCGTTTTAAACGTAGCGTAGTTACCGTCTGCTCAGTTTTAAAGTTACAGATCACTACCAACTCATTGCGTCATTTTCCCGTTTTTAGCAATTTCTACCAAAGATTAAGTGTACTGGACTCGCTGAGAATTCGACCAACATTTAGAGACAGAGGAACCGAACAGCAGCAGCACGCACCGACGTGTGACGTCACATGGAACCCCTGTCTCCGTTGATGACGCGTGACGTGTTTCGCCACATATCCTCATTTGTCTTTATCGATGATTTCGCTATTTTTTCACTTTGGAACATCAGTATCTTTTCTTGGTATCAACAGAATCAAAGTGAACGCGCTGTATAATACTTTACAACCGCTATGATTATTAACAGTTTTACATTATACGTTTTACCAAGTACTTACTCGTTAGTTACCGTATTTCGTCACTCAACACTCAGCTTCGAGCAAAATACGTGTACATTTGAAACTTGGCCAGCTTTTACAGGGTACACCTCCAGTAGTAATTGGTGCATAAAATATATGTGTAATATACACGCAAAACGTAATCTACGAAAAACACAAAGGTCAATCCGTGTTTCTGTTTAAGTGAATCACTCGAGTCTCTCCCTGCTTGGGGCAACGAACTAATGTTTGAAACTCTGCCCACAGCACAATTTAGCGTACCCTGCCAGTTATGAGGTGCTTGCCTAGTACCGTGTCCCATTCAGTGATCAGTTACGTCGATTATAATCTGTCCAGAGAGTGCCGTACAGCCGCCCACACATTACTCGATACTCTTCCTACGTAACAGAAACTGTCCGGCCTTTGTCTCACGCTGCTGTTTAGATTTTCCGTCTCAAGATCCGCCGGACAGTCGGTCGACTCCAACACGTCACTCATGACGTCCTTCTCTGAAGATAGCGTTTCTTCCAGCGTCACACCTAACTGATTATGCTTCTTGTTACCCCATGCCACGAATGGTGCTATGTTTTTAGAAGTACCCAACAAAAAGAGAAATACAACGTATTATTTTAAGTTGCTGAAAATTACTCTTCGTAGGGAGTACGGTCAACGTGATATCAAGATAATTTTTTTCCTTCCTCTTTGAACAATTATATTCTGTGTAGTGTTGGAAAATCACACGATAAGAAGGGTTTGTTTACTTCCATTCTCTTAAAAAGCAAAACAAAACATAAACTTATTTCATGGTTTTCCTACATACTTATTTCATAGCGCTTCCCACGGCTTTGCTCGAGAACGAAGGCAATCTGTAGTTCACACCGCGCCGCCTCTCTGCGTTATACGATACCCTCTGGCACAGCGCGGAGGCGGATTTGAAACCGCAGCCGCCTGCCTCTCTGACGTGGCAGTCTTGCCCGCACACAGTTATTTCACGTTACCTTCTTTCATGCTAACAGGCAACAAATTTCGACGTACGGATGCTCTGTTTTGTTTCACGAAAATACGTGATTTGCGCCGAACCAGCGATACGGAAAGACACATTCTGTTGCCGCCTCGCGATGCAGGAAGCAGTTGCGGAGGATGCAGTGTAGCCGTTGGCCGACAGATGGCAATATGCGACTTGCATAAATAATTAGATGTTACAAAGAAATAAACAGTGCAAAAAAGGCTAATACGTCTATCGGGCGCCATTCTGTCACACAGCCATGAAGGACAATGTATAGAGTATAATACAGGAAATAGGATTTATGATACGGTTTCAAATACAGCTGTAAATGTAGAAAGGAGGAGGAATGTGGAGTGTAAAAATATTTTTTTTGTCTGTCTTCCCGTTCTGGAAAAGGAACGATATGTGAATATTCACTTTAATTGCGCCAACGAGAATATGAAACGTACTTAAAAAGTGCTACATATGGCTAGCAAATGTGGTTTTCATAAACCGATCTCCGAGTGCCATTTCCGGTTCGTTATGTGACCACTTTCGTATCGATTCTCGCAATGCGGTTTCAGATGCCGGTTTTGCTACCGTATATTGAAAGTGAAAGTCGATACCAGAGCAATCCATCATTTTGCGGTTTTGAAGCATATTACATTTTATCAAAGACTAAGTATTGAACTGCTGAAAATGCGGTTAGTACTCCTGTCACGTCATGTCCGGCATATGTAACGGTACTCGATGGCAAACCTTGCTCAATCTGCACAGCTGAAGTTACTCCTATTTTTGACATGCGTTACACATACATCGCTTAACAACTTCCAAACGCGTCGTCGGCCAGTGTTCCGCCACAAGCACGAAATAGTAAAACCATCTTCGGTTTCGCATATTGACGGTGTATTGATTCTGAAACGTTTAATGGGACCTTCAGATCGCAGTAATGGAGAATGTGACTTTATGTTTCCGTTATTCCTCCGTCTCCTGCAGTCCACGGAGCTCCGTCCGTACAGCGATTCATTGTTGGTGCCAGCGCTCCAACATGTCGGCAGTTTATCGCGAGTAATGGCTGTCTGCTGACGTAAGTCGAAACAGGAAAAAATGATAATCAACGCACAACCACCAGCCAGACTATGGATTTAGCACAGTAACAAGCGAGTAAACTTGTACACGATAAATTACGTCAATGGGGCGCACATAACTGGGACTACGCTACATAAACCCACATTTAGAGTTATGCCTTCAGAGACAAACTCGCGAAAGTTATCTTTCTTCCCAAACGAAATTAGGTATCGTTTTCTTCGCTGAAAACGACACTGACTTCCACTAACCATTGCTGGCGTCATGTTTGCATGTGCTTCTTTATGCCCTCTGTCCGCATGTAAAAATAGTTCAATAATTGTAACGCCCCCCCCCCCCCCCCCATGAACCATGGACCTTGCCGTTGGTGGGGAGGCTTGCGTGCCTCAGCGATACAGATGGCCGTACCGTAGGTGCAACCACAACGGAGGGGTATCTGTTGAGAGGCCAGACAAACATGTGGTTCCTGAAGAGGGGCAGCAGCCTTTTCAGTAGTTGCAGGGGCAACAGTCTGGATGATTGACTCATCTGGCCTTGTAACATTAACCAAACGGCCTTGCTGTGCTGGTACTGCGAACGGCTGAAAGCAAGGGAAAACTACAGCCGTAATTTTTCCCGAGGACATGCAGCTCTACTGTATGATTAAATGATGATGGCGTCCTCTTGGGTAAAATATTCCGGAGGTAAAATAGTCCCCCATTCGGATCTCCGGGCGGGGACTACTCAGGAGGACGTCGTTATCAGGAGAAAGAAAACTGGCGTTCTACGGATCGGAGCGTGGAATGTCAGATCCCTTAATCGGGCAGGTAGGTTAGAAAATTTAAAAAGGGAAATGGATAGGTTAAAGTTAGATATAATGGGAATTAGTGAAGTTCGGTGGCAGGAGGAACAAGACTTTTGGTCAGGTGATTACAGGGTTATAAATACAAAATCAAATAGGGGTAATGCAGGAGTAGGTTTAATAATGAATAAAAAAATAGGAGTGCGGGTTAGCTACTACAAACAGTATAGTGAACGCATTATTGTAGCCAAGATAGACACAAAACCCTTGCCTACTACAGTAGTACAAGTTTATATGCCAACTAGCTCTGCAGATGATGAAGAAATAGGTGAAATGTATGACGAGATAAAAGAAATTATTCAGGTAGTGAAGGGAGACGAAAATTTAATAGTCATGGGTGACTGGAATTCGTCAGTAGGAAAAGGGAGATAAGGAAACATAGTAGGTGAATATGGATTGGGGGGAAGGAATGACAGAGGAAGCCGCCTTGTAGAATTTTGCACAGAACATTACTTAATCATAGCTAACACTTGGTTCAAGAATCATAAAAGAAGGTTGTATAACTGGAAGAATCCTGGAGATACTAAAAGGTATCAGATAGATTATATAATGGTAAGACAGAGATTTAGGAACCAGATTTTAAATTGTAAGACATTTCCTGGGGCAGATGTGGATTCTGACCACAATCTATTGGTTATGAACTGCAGATTGAAACTGAAGAAACTGCAAAAAGGTGGGAATTTAAGGAGATGGGACCTGGATAAACTGAAAGAACCAGAGGTTTTAGAGAGTTTCAGGGAGCGCATAAGGGAACAATTGACAGGAATGGGGGAAAGAAATACAGTAGAAGAAGAATGGGTAGCTCTGAGGGATGAATTAGTGAAGGCAGCAGACGATCAAGTAGGTAAAAAGACGAGGGCTGGTAGAAATCCTTGGGTAACAGAAGAAATATTGAATTTAATTGATGAAAGGAGAAAATATAAAAATTCAGTAAATGAAGCAGGCAAAAAGGAATACAAACGTCTCAAAAATGATACCAACAGGAAGTGCAAAATGGCTAAGCAGGGATGGCTAGAGGACAAATGTAAGGATGTAGAGGCTTGTCTCACTAGGGGTAAGATAGATACTGCCTACAGGAAAATTAAAGAGACCTTTGGAGAGAAGAGAACCACTTGTATGAATATCAAGAGCTCAGATGGCAAAGCAAAGAAGGGAAGGCAGAAAGGTGGAAGGAGTATATAGAGGATTTATACAAGGGCGATGTACTTGAGGACAATATTATGGAAATGGAAGAGGATGTAGATGAAGACGAAACGGGAGATAAGATACTGCGTGAAGAGTTTGACAGAGCACTGAAAGACCTGAGTCGAAACAAGACCCCGGCAGTAGACAACATTCCATGAGAACTACTGATGGCCTAGGGAGAGCCAGTCATGACAAAACTCTACCATCTGGTGAGCACGATGTATGAGACAGGCGAAATACCCTCAGACTTCAAGAAGAATATAATAATTCCAATCCCAAAGAAAGCAGGTGTTGACAGATGTGAAAATTACCGAACTATCAGTTTAATAAGTCACAGCTGCAAAATACTAACGCGAATTCTTTACAGACGAATGGAAAAACTGATAGAAGCCGAACTCGGGGAAGATCAGTTTGGATTCTGTAGAAATGTTGGAACACGTGAGGCAATACTGACCTTACGAATTATCTTAGAAGAAAGATTAAGAAAAGGCAAACCTACGTTTCTAGCATTTGTAGACTTAGAGAAAGCTTTTGACAATGTTAACTTGAATACTCTCTTTCAAATTCTGAAGGTGGCAGGGGTAAAATACAGGGAGCGAAAGGCTATTTATAATTTGTACAGAAACCAGATGGCAGTTATAAGAGTCGAGGGGCATGAAAGGGAAGCAGTGGTTGGGAAAGGAGTGAGACAGGGTTGTAGCCTCTCCCCGATGTTATTCAATCTGTATATTGAGCAAGCAGTGAAGGAAACAAAAGAAAAATTCGGAGTAGGTATTAAAATTCATGGAGAAGAAGTATAAACTTTGAGGTTCGCCGATGACATTGTAATTCTGTCAGAGACAGCAAAGGACTTGGAAGAGCAGTTGAACGGAATGGACAGTGTCTTGAAAGGAGGATATAAGATGAACATCAACAAAAGCAAATCGAGGATAATGGAATGTAGTCAAATTAAGTCGGGTGATGCTGAAGGAATTAGGTTACGAAATGAGACACTTAAAGTAGTAAAGGAGTTTTGCTATTTAGGGAGTAAAATAACCGATGATGGTCGAAGTAGAGAGGATATAAAATGTAGACTGGCAATAGCAAGGAAAGCGTTTCTCAAGAAGAGAAATTTGTTAACATCAAGTATAGATTTAAGTGTCAGGAAGTCGTTTCTGAAAGTATTTGTATGGAGTGTAGCCATGTATGGAAGTGAAACATGGACGATAACTAGTTTGGACAAGAAGAGAATAGAAGCTTTCGAAATGTGGTGCTACAGAAGAATGCTGAAGATAAGGTGGGTGGATCACGTAACTAATGAGGAGGTACTGAATAGGATTGGGGAGAAGAGAAGTTTGTGGCACAACTTGACTAGAAGAGGGGATCGGTTGGTAGGACATGTTTTGAGGCATCAAGGGATCACAAATTTAGCATTGGAGGGCAGCGTGGAGGGTGAAAATCGTAGAGGGAGACCAAGAGATGAATACACTAAGCAGATTCAGAAGGATGTAGGTTGCAGTAGGTACTGGGAGATGAAGAAGCTTGCACAGGATAGATTAGCATGGAGAGCTGCATCAAACCAGTCTCAGGACTGAAGACCACAACAACAACAATTGTAACGGTAGAGATATAAAAAATATCACCCTCTGGCTTCATAATTATCATGTCTGTATGCACACATGTCATGTGACGGTCGACCACCGGTTTCTTCACATGGCAGCGAAAACGATTTATTGCCATGAGACAGTGTGTAAATCTTGTACGGAGACATGGAAAGCGAATCGCGAAGGTGACCATTCATCTCTACAGAAAGTAACCGTCGTATTCGTCACTGAAAAATGATATAAGTGATAATATTTTCCATAATCGATCATTCTCGGAAGCTAAACGTTTTGTCGACCCATCACCGGAACTACATTTCTCCTCAGTTCTTAGGTTTTCAGGCCATCAGCAAAATATATGCGTACAATTACAAAGACGTGCAATTTATAAAATGCTGCGAAAAGAGTTGTGGACCGAACGTTCCGTTACAACTGGGAACGGAGTTTCTCACAGCGAAATTCTTGTGACACACGCTCTCGGTGTTCTTGCCGCGTTAGATCTGAATAGCAAATTTATCCAGCCGACTGCAGCCGTGCTGCGAAAGAAGGTGTCGATGTCGGCATGCCGAAAACGTAAACAAATGTCCGATATCCTCCGCGGTCTCTCAACGCTAAGACAACAGCCGCCGTGCCGGTACAAGTTACTGCTGAACGTTCTCGTCTCTACGGCCTGTCTTCTGACAGAACTGACGTCCCTTAGTTTTAAGTGAATACACATAATGTAGCTAATTTTGGCTAGTAGCGATCGTAGCTTATTTACGACGCTATGGCAGCATGAAAGCGGTGGTCAGATTGAACAGTAACTACGACATACTTACCTTAATTAAGAGGTAGCTCATTTTCGTTTACTTTGACGTTTTTAACACATGAAACATGATCATGTGATTGTTTTCATTTCGAAAGAAGTGCTGTCTGGTACGTCAGTTAAGTACGATACATGGAAATGAGATGCTTTAAGTTTATCTTGTTCTCACCGTGAAGACTGGTTAGTCCAAAGACTGTGTTTAGGCATACATTTTCTGTGAATTACCTTTCATTTTGAGTAAAGACGTCCATATGACTGATTTCGGTTACGTTCCTGTAGAGCCTATAATACGCTGTTGCGACCCTCAGTTGCTAAAATTCCTATGTTTCACACTATCTATTCGTCCTACACCTTTGGTCAAACGCTTTTTCCTAATCCTGTATAACGCTGCTGGATGGCAAACCTCGCTCAACCAGCACTGCTCAAATTATTCATTTTTTTACGTACGTTACATATACGTTGTTGGATGACTCCCAACCCGGTCGTCCGCCTATATTCGGCGATGTCACTGAAGGCCAGCACGCTATCCACAAAATCACGAAACTAGTACCATAGTTGCATATTGACGCATTACTGATTGTGAGTACATTCACAAATCCAGATGGTAGTGACGTAGAAGCTGCGTTGACTTTTACGTTAATTCTCCGTCTCTTGCAGCCGTAAGACCTTTGTCGCTCCCTCAGCGAATGATTGTTGCCGCTAGCGCCGTGGAAAGCTGGAATTTTAAACTCTCCCGCGAATAATGGCGGTGGTGTGAAGTGAATGTAAACGATTAAAAAATTTACACGCAAGAGTTCGTTATCAAAATAAGAGTGAATCCTTGCTTGGCTCAGCGACGTAATGTTTAAAATTTTCTCATAGCAGAACCTCGCATAGTCCTCCAGTTGCGAAGTGCGTGTCCATTCAAACACGTGAATCACAGCCCTAGTCGCTGGCCAGTTGTACCACTGTAACGCATCTGGACTGTGCTGTTCCGCACTCCACACATTCACGGGTGGCCTTCTGTCACAGTTGCCTCCAGCTGATGTTATCCTAAACTCCTGAGAATCAGGATATTGTGTGAGAAAATCTTCCGGAAAACAGGTACAGAAATCGTAAAAGCATAACGCCAAAACTTTTTTTATCCACGCCAGTTAACGCATGTGATACTGTTATATTATGCTCACCTGGGTCACACGCATTGTGGAGAATGGGCGAAGCGATAAGACGACGTGGAACGTATGTACACTCCAGGGCTCCTAACACATAGAAGGGCTACAATAATTCCTATCGCATCAAGGTAAAACCTTAATCATATACGTAAAACTGGCGGATACGTTGTCACCAGCCATCGATTGTGAAGATGTAATAAAGGAAGTTGACAGCATTGTCTGTTCCGTATTGATGGGGATTTTAAGAACAGTGTGAGACACGGTTTCGCTTCCTGCCAATGTTTTCAACTGTTGGCCTTCTGTTTCGACAGATTGCATTCGTGCCTCCAAACAGACAAAAAGAAAAGATCTAGCGAGGGCCTTTACACACTGCACGTGAGAGGAAGGGGACCGCATTAATGTTAACAATTAATTGATTGGAAAAGGCTATAAAAAGATAAAAAACCATGTGTCACCGTTATTATTCTGTCGTCCATCTGGGCAGCATCGATCGCGGGAACGAAAGCCACCAAAGCATTATTTTACGGTGCCTGACTGCGTTATAACACGCTCGTTTGCGTGGTGAAACTGTGGACACACATCTCCCTTACCTTGGACCGTAGAGACACACATATAGACGGCGCATGCCTCTATCACTGCCGTGTTGATGTTTGCAAACAAATGGATTAGACAATTAAGTATCTGTAGCTGGAATTAAGCACTGCTTTTTACAACTGAAGTACTAGTTCTGCTAGTGTCACACATGAAGTAATTCAGTTAACCTTAGTTCCCTAAGACTCGCATTCTTAATGCTATACGTATCCCTGTCCATTTGGCTACGCGAAATGACAGCAAGCGTCTCAAACACTGTCCCGACAATTCCGTATTTTGAAGAACGACAGAATTACTCATTCGATGAATTCCTGCTCTTGTTGGACTTGGCTCATGAACCTGGCCGCTTCCACGAAAGATCAAATGTTTCCTGGTCATTTCCTCATCAGTATGCGTGATAAGTTTTACAGTACTTTATAGATGAAATAACATCCGTAATGTCTGCTTAATCCAGTACAGATACCGACAGCATATCGAGATAAGAGGCGTGATGTACCAGAAAATGTTACTGGTGGAGGACACTAATACAGTGAGTTACAGATTAAGATCATGTCGACCGACGTTCATCCCCTCTTTCAACGCTTGAAAGGATTTTTAACAATTTTGCTCCGTAGCTTGTGCAAGCAGTAATTTGGCTTAAAATTCTCCCTTTTGAAAGAACGTGTCCCAACATTCCTCAGTACTCCGTCACTGTGTATAATGTAACGACTTTGGTTTCATGTGTGTTTGTAATGGTCGGCAGGTACCTGCTTCTTAAGCAGTGCCGACAACTCACCGCCGTCTACCCAGCCCTGAAAACGCACATTCAGATGTAGACACCTACTTTAGAAAATTTTCTAACGTTCTATACACCGCGGCAGACCTCGTTCCATGATACACAATCGTGTCGTCATAACATGGGCACTCGCGTCTTACTCTGCAACGCCACATATGCCGCCCCTACGATCGACAAGAGCTTAGGCCTTATACACTTCTATCTAACATGATACATTTAGTATTCCAAAAGATTCGTCCTATTATCAAGTTTATGATTTTAAACAGAGTACCTTTTTGTTCTGCTACAGCTGTAAAAACTCTTAAAACATAACAGTGGCGTAGAACTAACCAATCTTTTGGCGCACCAATTACCATCGCTTTGTTTTCTGCCCCCACAATCGAATTGTGCAACCTCTGTCACCAAAGTGTTAACGTTGTAGTTCCAACCATCTGGGCAAAGTAGTGCTGTGATTTCTTAAACGTCCGACCACGTATCAAATCCGTATCAGAGTTGCCTTGATAATGACAGAGAAGAAATTTGCGATTAATAGGTACTTGTACGAAATTTGGTGTCCGGTCTCCGACATGTCTGAATAGTCCATACTAGAAAGCTGTATTAGAAATTTGCGCGAATCGTATCTGTACCTAGTCTTTGAAACCATGTTCCAATTATGGCAAACAAATTCGGCCGATTGTTCTGTGGTCTTTCGGCGCTAAGACAACAGTCGCTGTTGCGACATCTGATCTGTGAGGCCTCTCTGATGACAGAAAATGTAAAACCTTTTTATGATGCAAAAAATTATCTGTATTCCTCGGTTTTGCGTAGATAACAACAGTATTGTAAATATTTTCGTCAAAAACACTGGTTTGAAATATTATAGTTACATGAGCCATGTACAAAACGAGGGAAAATGTTGGAAATATGGCGAGCTTCTCAGAACTAACTGTTCCCTTCGCTTCAGTTGCGTAACATATATTCAAGTCTCGGGGGCGTCCCTTGCTGATACACTGTGGTGACGTCACAACACTCGCGACTCATTCACTGCGAAAGATCCTGCACTGTCGCATATGCTTCCTCTGTAACCGAGTGTGTCTGGCCTGACATTCTTCTTACTACACTAATACACTGAGTACTCGTAAGTCTCGTGCGTTTATGATGAAACATTTTTTTTACGTTTTGTTGTAATGTATGTCTAATACACTTTGAAAACGCAAACGGCGGAGATCTTTCCGATCGGTTTTATCTCTCTTGGTTATGGCGTCCAAGTATATAATTATTTATCGCTTTATCTCCTGATTCAGCAAAAGGATCGCACGAGTCGTGTAGTCGACATGTTTGCATCGCTGTGACATCTTCTTTCCCGAAATGGTGCTGTGGTCTCCTCCACATTACGGTCATATATAAGAACAGGCCCGTACTCGTATTGTTGACAATGTGGAAACGCGTAAAGTTATCATTTTTATAGCCCCCTGTCAAGGATGCTGTGCATTGTCCATCGAATTTTAATACTGCATACCAAGAAGGTGTGTGAGAAATAGGTGCGCAGCCTATATCTACACTCTTATCAAAACCAAGCCCCAAAAAGGCTTTCAAAAATGTAACTTAATGTGAACAACGTTATTTCATGCGGTCTGAAGCTATCGGTATGAAGGTATATGACTGTTGCATTGGACAGGAAGTTATTTTTTGTATGCATTCAACCATAAGAATTTCGCTTAATGTTTTATTAAATGGAAAAATACACACACGGTTATGTCTACATCTATATCTACATCCATACTCCGCAAGCCACCTGACGGTGTGTGGGGGAGGGCACCTTGAGTACCTCTATCGGTTCTCCCTTCTATTCCAGGCTCGTATTGTTCACGGAAAGAAAGATTGTCGGTATGCCTCTGTGTGGGCTCTAATCTCTCTGATTTTATCCTCATGGTCTCTTCACGAGATATTCGTAGGAGGGAGCAATATACTGCTTGACTCCTTGGTGAGCTGGCCAGATTGGCCGAGAGGATCTACGCGCTTCAGTCTGGAACCGCGCGACTGCTACGGTCTCAGGTTCGAATCCTGCATCGGGCATGGATGTGTGTGATGTCCTTAGGTTAGTTCGGTTTAAGTAGTTCTAATTTCTAGGGGACTGATGACCTGAGATGTTAAGTCCTGTAGTGCTCAGAGCCATTTGAACCATCTGTAACCTACTTCCTTTGTTTTCGGACTGCATTTTCTTAGGATTCTTCCAATGAATCTCAGTCTGGCATCTGCTTTACCGACGATTCATTTTATACGGTCATTCCATTTTACATTAAACTAATTAACCTAAGGACATCACACACATTCATGCCCGAGGCAGTATTCGAACCTGCGACCGTAGCGGTCGCTCGGTTCCAGACTGTAGCGTCCAGAACCGCACGGCCACTCCGTCAGCTCGCACCGGCCAGACCGACGTCGTGGGTTGACTCCTGTTGGTCTCGTGTCGGCCGCGAAGCCACTACCCCTCGCTATACGGCGCGGCCCACTGGACTCGCGTGGCGACCTCACATGCGCCGACGCTCAAGACGGACAAGTCATCTTGGAGCTCATAGCGCCCTTTAAATCCACGTGAACTGGCAACTTTTCCCCTTTCCCACCAGAGGGAGACACAAAAGCTACGATTGCCACAGCGGCGCTACCGCTAGAAAAGGACAGAGACTGCTTTACACTACACGCTGCGGCGCGCTCTTCAAACCAGCAATTTTTTTCCATGGCTTGTACATGTTGAGCACTTCACGTCTTACAACATCTTTGTCGAAATTATCTCAATTGGTTACAGCCCTCTCACGAGTGCGATATTTCCCTGGCGATCTGAAAAGTGGGCTTCCACCGGTCTCCGTGGATAATTTTCCTTCATTGGCAATCCGCTGAACGGTTTTCAAACCAACGCCTGTCGCTTCTGCAGTGCGTTCCTGAGATCTGGCGACGTCTGTGATAGGTCCACCGCTCTCTGCTCCGCGCTTGAAAAAAACATGTATCCTGTGCATAACGTCCCTCACCTGTTTATGGAGAGTTTGTCGTTTACCACCATCATCAGCCATGACAAGTTGCAACAACGCACTCGCCAAGACATTCACAGCAGACCGCTCAGAAAACTGCTGAACACCCATTGGCTGTGAGCGGATGCATGACGTCAGGTGCGTAGAACGAGCCATAAATAGACCGCAGTCGTTCATGGTTCCAACTGTACAGAGTGTTCATTTTTATTGGAGACATTGAAATATCCGAAAATCTACACATCGGATCAAACATGTTGTTGTTGTTGTTGTTGCTGTTGTGGTCTTCAGTCCTGAGACTGGTTTGATGCAGCTCTCCATGCTAATCTATCCTGTGCAAGCTTCTTCATCTCCCAGTACCTACTGCAACCTACATCCTTCTGAAACTGCTTAGTGTCTTCATCTCTTGGTCTCCCTCTACGATTTTTACCCTCCACGCTCCCCTCCAATACAAAATTGGTGATCCCTTGATGCCTCAGAACATGTCCTACCAACCGATCCCTTCTTCTGGTCAAGTTGCACCACCTCTTCTCCCCAATCCTATTCAATACTTCCTCATTAGTTATGTGATCTACCCATGTAATCTTCAGCATTCTTCTGTAACACCACATTTCGAAAGCTTCTATTCTCTTCTTGTCCAAACTATTTACCGTCCATGTTTCACTTCCATACATGGCTACACTCCATACAAATACTTTCAGAAATGACTTCCTGACACTTAAATCTATACTCGATGTTAACAAATTTCTCTTCTTGAGAAACGCTTTCCTTGCCATTGCCAGTCTACATTTTATATCCTCTCTACTACTCCCCAAATAGCAAAACTCCTTTACTACTTTAAGTGTCTCATTTACTAATCTAATACCCTTAACATCACCCGACTTAATTCGACTACATTCCATTATCCTCGTTTTGCTTTTGTTGATGTTCATCTTATATCCTCCCTTCAAGACACCATCCATTCCGTTCAACTGCTCTTCCAAGTCCTTTGCTGTCTCTGACAGAATTACAATGTCATCGGCGAACCTCAAAGTTTTTATTTCTTCTCCATGGATTTTAATACCTACTCCGAATTTTTCTTTTGTTTCCTTCACTGCTTGCTCAATACACAGATTGAATAGCATCGGGGAGAGGCTACAACCCTGTCTCACTCCCTTCCCAACCACTGCTTCCCTTTCATGTCCCTCGACTCTTATAATTGCCATCTGGTTTCTGTACAAATTGTAAATAGCCTTTCGCTCCCTGTATTTTACCCCTGCCACCTTTAGAATGTGAAAGAGCGTATTCCAATCAACATTGTCAAAAGCTTTCTCTAAGTCTACAAATGTTAGAAACGTAGGTTTGCCTTTCCTTAATCTTTCTTCTAAGATAAGTCGTAAGGTCAGTATTGCCTCACGTGTTCCAGTATTTCTACGGAATCCAAACTGATCTTCCCCGAGGTCGGCTTCTACTAGTTTTTCCATTCGTCTGTAAAGAATTCGTGTTAGTATTTTGCAGCTGTGGCTTATTAAACTGATTGTTCGGTAATTTTCACATCTGTCGACACCTGCTTTCTTTGGGATTGGAATTATTATATTCTTCTTGAAGTATGAGGGTATTTCGCCTGTCTCATACATCTTGCTCACCAGATGGTAGAGTTTTGTCAGGACTGGCTCTCCCAAGGCCGTCAGTAGTTCCAATGGAATGTTGTCGACTCAGGTCTTTCAGTGACTGGTTTGTAAGACTGGTTTGTAAGGTTGAAGAAATTCACGGAATTGCATCCAGTACGGTAATAGATTTTCCAAGTTCATATCCAGGTTCAACGCCGTGCATTCGAGACGAAATGTGTCTCAGCACTTTCTGCCTGCAAAACGCTTTGAAGTTCTGAACAATCCCCTGGTCCAGTGGCTGGCTACGTGGACTTGGATTTGGCGGCAAGGAGATTGTATTCATATTTTTTAGTGCAGCATTTCAGTGGGAAGTGGCACTATCCAAAAACTTGCTTACCTTCTTTGTCTGTCCATCCTCCCATCAAATGCCAGCAACCAGTCAGTCAGTTATTGCTCAAATCATCCGAGAGCATGTTCAGTTTACTCAAGTCAGTACCCTTAGCGGTGTCGGCAGTAATTAAAGGCTCGTCACATTCGCCTGTTTCATTAACACGCAGTAGAGCAGTGAGTCGTTCTTTTGAAATTTTACTTCCTGAACAGTTTTCACCTTTAGCAGCCACGTTTTACTCTGTAGAGTTCTGAAGGAAAGACCAATCTTGTCACAGTTGAAAACACCTCTTTCTTCATAACCCTCACAAATTCCTGTTATCCTTTTCTGCCAGTCTGACACGGTGTTTTCGTCCACTGGACTGGACTCGCCACACACGGTTAGAGAAGAGATGATGTGTCTAACCCTAAATTTGTCAAGCCACCCTACAGATGCCTTAAAATCGTTAAGACCCAACTCCTTGGCGATTCCGAGTGCTTTTTCGCGGATCAGAAGTCCACAAACTGGAAAACTGGAGAGGTATTGCTGCGAGCGCGTCAGAACCATTCGGCTGCCGACTTTTAAGCCTGCTGTGTCGGGGAAACCGCGCTTACTGGTGAGCTCATCGTTCCCAGTCCACGATTTCAGAATGCCACTTTTGTACGTATCTTAAAATGTCACTAATCGGTGTTTTTCCAGGTCTGGATGGACTTTTAAGTGCGCTTTTGGCCGCTATTGGGTACTATTTTTAAGTCTCTTTTGAATGAAGTGTTACAGGTAGAGTAGTGCAGACCTCGTTCAAAATGCGAAAAATTGTTTTAATCTAGAAACGCCCTGGACCGGCTTCCCCTGATAGCTTTCGCCCAGTTACTTTGTTAAACTTTGATTATAAGACTGAAGTGAGGATGTCGGCTCTGATGGAGATGATCGTTGCCAAACATCAAGCTGCCTGCGTATCTGGTCGTACCATTCTTACTCCTATAGTCGAGTGTCGTGACCTGGTTTCGGTTGCTGCTGTAACGTTCGTCCCTCGTGTCCTTGATTTCCTAGGCATTGATAAGGCATTTGGTCGTGTTAATCACGACCTCCTGCTTCGGATTCTGGAGGCAGTTGGTTTTACTGCTGACACACGGCGAGTGCTCTCAACTTTGTTTACAGGTATTTCAGCGTCGGTGGTTGTTAATGGCCAACTGACACCCCCCATAAATATCCGTCGGGGAGTGCCCCAAGGAAGCCCGCTTTCAATGACTTTGTGTTGTCTCTGGAGCCCCTACTTCGGAGCTTAGCATCCCAGTTGAAAGGTTGGACGCTTTCCGGAGGGACTATAGGTGTTGGTGCATACGTAGATGATGTGATGGTTCTACTCCGCAATTCTGCAGAGATATCTCGACGGAAGGCTGTAAGGGAAGATTATTGTCGGAGTTCAGGTGCACTACTTAATGAAGGTAAATGCAGGCTTCTTACTTTGCGAGGTTTTGATGACGCAGTTGTTGCATGTGCTACTGCGGTGGATCGGCATACGTCTCTCGTTATCATAATTGATCGTTGTCCACTCAAAGTGGCGACGCTCAACCTGTAGTCTGATACGGGAAAAATTCAGGGCGCGATACTAGAGCATGAAAGGCGTTCTCTTACTCTGCTCCAGAAAGTCCGAATACTGGATACATACGTTTTATGCAAAACTTATTGCGTGGCACAAGTTTATCCGCTTCCCTCGATGATGGCGAAGAAACTACAGCTACTGTCTGGTCGTTTCTTATGCAACAGACAATCTTTCGCCTACGGTATGAAATGGTTACAAAGCCTCGTTCTTTTGGGGGGGTTGGGCCTGGCTGACATACGACGGAAGACGCACATGCTATATGTGCGACGCACTGTTTTAACGATAACTCAAGAAACTCACACATTCACGTCTCGTTTGTAAAAGTTAAACGAATAATTTAATAACAAGGGTTCTGTTCTCAAGCCTGTAATTGATGTAGACGACAGAGAATTGTACTGAATAACTGTTATTCAAGAAAGAACATCTCAGGTAAACGGGAAGTGGTCCAACGATATGCACTTGAAATACAGACAAAAATTACCCTCATCAAATGCAGTATTGTTTTTTTTTTTGAGAGCGTTACGATAATGATAGCCACATCCACGAACTAAACTGTAATCAAAGATAAGCGATACAGGATATACTCACCAGCTCAAAACAGTTCAGAGTCCAAGATGATGATCTACAGATTATCAGGCACGATTCAAAGGATAGTAACTCATACTCTGTCTATCCTCAGTTACGTAAACGAGTGGAAAAAGCAGCAGTCCCACTCTGGAGCACGTTCAGACCTCTCGACACATAAAGTCCGTTGAGAAGTTTAAGTATGGGAGGGGCCATACAGCGCCCAGAATCAAACACCTGCATCATCGAATACCGCTCGTTACCACATCCACGTCTCTCTCCTTCCAGAACTCGCTCCATTAAGCTCTTCGCTCGAAATGTCCCGATCTCCACTTGACTCCCGTAGTGCTCCGCAACTGTCCCCTCTTCGATTGGCCGAAAGATGTACAAAAATACATCATTATTTGACTCAAATTCGCCACTTCCCGGACTAAATTAATACACTGTAGCGCCAAAGAAACTGGTGTAGGTACGTGTATTCAAATATAGAGATATGTAAACGGGTACAATACGGCGCTTCGGTCGGCAACGTCCGTATAAGAAAACAAGTATCTGGCGGAGTTGTTACATCGGTTACTGCCGCTACAACGGCAGGTTATCAAGATTTAAGTGAGTTAGGACGTGGTGTTATAGATGGCGCACGAGCAATGGGACACAGCATATCCGATGTAGCGATGAAGTGGGGCTTTTCCCGTACGACCATTTCACGAGTTTACCGTGATAATCAGGAATCCAGTAAAGCATCAAATCTCCGACATGGATGAGTCCGGAAAAAAGATTTTGCAAGAACGGGACCAACGACGACTGAAAAGAATCGTTCAACGCGATAGAATTGCAAGGCTTCCGCAAATTGCTGCAGATTTCAATGCTGGGCCAGCAACAACTGTCAACGTGCGAACCATTGAACGAAACATCATCGATGTGAGCTTTCAGAATCGAAAGCCCACTCGAGTACCCCTGATGACTGCACGACACAATGATTTACGCCTCGCCTGGGCCCGTCAACACCGACTTGGTCAATTCCAGCAGCACAATGCGGCACCCCACACGTCCGGAATTGCTACAGAGTGGCTCGAGGAGCACTCTTCTGAGTTTAAACACTTCCGCTGGCCACCAGATTGACGAGACACGAACATTACTGAGCATATGCTGGATGCCTTGCAACGTACTGTTCAGAAGAGATCTCAACCCGTCGTACTGTTAAGAATTTATGGACAGCCCAGCAAGTTTCAGCCGGCCGGAGTGGCCGAGCGGTTCTAGGCGCTACAGTCTGGAACCGCGCGACCGCTACGGTCGCAGGTTCGAATCCTGCCTCGGGCATGAATGTGTGTGGTGTCCTTAGGTTAGTTAGGTTTAGGTAGTTCTAAGTTCTAGGTGACTGATGACGTCAGAAGTTAAGTCCCATAGTGCTCAGAGCCATTTGAACCATTTTTTGCCAGATTCATGATTTCAGTTCCCTCCAGCACTACTTGAGACATTAGTCCAGTCAATGCCACGTCGTGCTGCGGTTCTTCTGCGTGTTACCAGTTTGGCTCTTCAGTGTATATTACAACAATATTCGATATAGAAATGTAATAAACATTCGGTCACACTCAGACCATTCACAATGCCCGGGATTATCCGAGCGGTCTAAGGCGCTGCAGTCATGGACTGTGCGGCTGGTCCCGGCGGAGGTTCGAGTCCTCCCTCGGGCATGGGTGTGTGTGCGTTTGTCCTTAGGATAATTTAGTTTAAGTACTGTGTAAGCTTAGGGACTGATGACCTTAGCAGTTAAGTCCCATAAGATTTCACACACATTTGGACCATTCAATATAAACAAAGGTTTGTAGAGACATAAGTAATCCAGTGTTGTTGCGCAAGTACTTTCCCGATATATGACAACAGATTGTCGTTGGATATTTTTGAAACAATTATTTAGACCTCTTTGTGAGAAGAGTCTTTTGGCAGCATTTTACAAAGTTGGTGCCAGCTAACACATCCGTCTGATCACTTCCTACATTACCACTGTGTTGTATTTGTTATTGTAGCTCCGTTACGGAATACGAGGCAAGAATCGGTGACGTACCTCGAATTACCTGCAGGTGTGGGGAATTTCATCTGTGAGGGGACGCATGTTTTTTCCTCTGCGTTTCGCTCGCTTTTAAGCGGCGGCTGCACTGGCCGAGACAGGGCAAGTCTGGGACCTTCCCGGAAGGAGGCGAGGGCAGTGAGTGAAAGCGGCAGAGGGCCCCACGGTCGCACACGGTCCGCCTCTGAAGTTTCCCGCGCTCCGCGACGGCCAGACAATGAAATTTCGGGAATACGTTTGTCTGGGTAAGATATTTAAGTGATTAATCCTGCAAGCTCACAGGTTGATGCAAGTGTGAGATAAGCCATTGCGAATGTGAAGTGCTGATACATCAACGACCGGTGTAACCGCCAGAATGTTAAATGCAAGCGTGAAAACGTGCATTCGTTGTGTTGTACAGGTGCGGGACGCCAGTTTGTGGGCTGGAGTTGCATGCCTGCTGCACCTGCTCGGTCAGTGCAGGGACGGTTGATGCTATCTGTGGATAACGCCGCCGTCGGATCCTGCAGGTGTAGGTCCGGTGTGTTGAGCACGCAGACGAGCTGGTCGGAGGTGCTCGACTGCCGCCTCCTAAGCAGCACCCAGCCGTCAGCAGTGCAGGGGCAGAACCAGCCGTCATAGGGAAACGGAACAGTCCTCCATCTTGCTCTCGCTCCAGGCCTCTGAAGTCGCAAATGGCGGTGGTTTGTGGAACGTGCCGTACAGGGCGTCTGGCTCGGAGCTGTCCTCGAAGTAGCCGACGTCTGACGGTTAGGCTGGCCGCAAGGTGAGACGCAGGCCCGTGAGGTGACGCAGGGTGACTCACGGTGAGTTTTTGCGAACCACACAAGTGAATGGTGCTGCCTTCGCAAGTTAGAGCGCAGCGTGACGTGACGCAGTTGCTGCGCTCGGTGACCCTGCGGACCGCAGTCTCCTGTACGCAGTTTACTGCGAGGCTCACGGTGCTTCTGGCTGTTGGTAGTTCGAAATGGAGGAAAAGCTAACTGAAGCCGTACGTGTTCGCAAAGTTCTGTATGATACAAGCCATGAAGATTACTTGAAAACGAAGCTGAAAGAAAGCTGAGAAGTGGGAGGAAGTGGCCAAGGAAACGGACACACGAAATGGCAAGTTGCATTGTAATTCGTTGTTAACATTCGACATTGACATTGTTAAAACTCTGTAGCAATTTTTCGTGATGTGCTCTGTCCTGGTTAAATGTTTATCCAAAAAAAAAAAAAATGCCTAGGTTCCTCACAATATCATTCCTTACTAGCGTGTAGCCCTCCATATCTACCAGTGAAAACGGAATAGATGGATTTAACCACGTTTTTGATATCAATATAGAACGAAACTATCGTCCGAGTACATTTCTATATATACAAATTTTATAATGGGGAAACATAGTTACGAAAAATCGTCAAAAATTACATGCATATAGGATATATAAAATATATTAAAGAAATAGGTACCTAAAAACCATCCTGTATTAGAATGCAACGTTGTGTCAAAATTTCAGAGCAATCGGTCAAGAGCTTTCGGAGGTTAGTACCTATACACAAACGAACAGAACATTTTTATATATAGAGATACATGTTCATCATAATAGCTTACCTTAAAAACCCATCTAGTTTCTCCTTGGTTCCAATGGGCCTTGTAGCGTTGCATCCATGTCTGTCAATTTCAGTCTTGATGAGACCATGCACTTATTGGAATTGATCACGTCTTAATCTAAAATAGTTCGTGAATTTTTCATCATCAAGTTCCTTAGTTAAAGTGAATTCCCCATGACCTAGTCTTCTTTTCATGTACGCACTTTTTTCTGCGTTTTGTTTCATCAATACGATGATGATGATGATGATGAGCGTTTGGCGTCATTGGCCGGGAGGCCCCTCGCGGGGCAGGTCCGGCCGCCATATCGCAGGTCTTATTACATTCGGCGCCACATTGGGCGACCTGCACGCCGGATGGGGATGAAATGATGATGAACACAACACAACACCCAGTCCCTGAGCGGAGAAAATCTCCGACCCAGCCGGGAATCGAACCCGGGCCCAGAGGACGGCAATCCGTCACGCTGACCACTCAGCTACTGGGGCGGACATCAATACGATGTAACACACCGTTTCGAACTCAAACTCAGAATCGGAATCCGATTCAGAACTTACATCTATTAACACAGCAGAAGTAGTCGCCATCTCTGCCAGAGCCAAAGTTCCTCAGCAAACTGCGTATTGAAACTGCGATCCAGCTTGCGATGACTGTCGCCGTGACTCACGCTGCCGTGAGGAATTCGGCGTGAGCCCCCCTGCGCCACCTCACGGGCCTGCGCCTCTCCTCAGCGCCAGCTGCTGCTCAGATTATTGCCGCAGCTGCAGTGCGAGCCAGCAGAGCCGCACGCCGAACGGCGAGTCTAATACGGCCGCCCGGAGCGCCGTCTTCCTCCAGCCGCACATTCCCGTGGCCGCCGCTGCCAGCAGTCAGCCACGCACAGTGGCTGCATCCCCGGCACGCTTTTCTGCAGCATCGCAGCTTCTCGCCGTCCTCTTACGAGACCTCGTACAAACTCACTGACGTGTCGATAATGGCGCCTTTATCGCCTTAAAAGCATTCTTCCCTGACGTCGACCCACCACCTCTTGTATGGACGACACTAAACCAAACCTGAGTCACATCCTCATAGTGGGCTACTACCGCCCCTCTTATGCGATTGGCGTGGAATTTGAACAGACGTCATCTTTCAAATGTATAAACACTCGCACTAACTTTCCTTTCTGTCCCACAACTCCTTCTCGGCGTAGGGACTTTTTCGTTCTGTGTACAGTAATTTCGCAGTAAGAAAGCAGTTTGCAGCACACATGCGTGACTCGCCGTCGCCAAGATCGCGCTCTGAACTCCACACTTGTTCTGCAGGAGAAGACCTTCCAGCACTTTTATTACGACGTACAGTTTCATTCGTCCCAGTACAAGTTCCAATCGACGCATTACTGGACATTGCTTTATCAAGAAAAATGTTTAATTCCACGCCGTCTGTTATTTCTGAAAATTATAAATAGTTGTCACGATACACCTCGCGTAACGTTCTATTACAATTAAAATCAATTGGACTGTAGAGAAACAAAACTTGTCGTAATCCATGTCTCCAATATCCCACGCATCCACACCAATCAGGCGAATCACGAGTGAGTGTGCCAAAGTTAAATACGAGTATATCGAGAAAGAATACCAGCGCCGTGACTCTTTCGTGGAGAACGAGACTGAATCAGTAGTGATAGGTACTGATTTGAAAAGTAGTGATGAAGACAATTATCTGGAATCAAAGAACACCACAGCTAGGGAAGTGGATGGCAGCTCGACGGAAACCTGCACAGCAACAGAAAAAGCTGATACGGTTGATGAACTTCCGACTTTGACTTGAGCAGCTACACAGTAACGAATTACTGTAATACGTTCGTACCCCTCATTTAATTTTATTTCTTAGATTGCTATAACTTACTTTGGCTTCACTTTACAACAAGAGGCTGAGTATTACACATTGAGGAAATGTGCGATGCCAGTGTGTCTGCCGTGTGGAGTGCTGTGTGCCCGCTCGCTCCCTGGCATGCCCACACATTTCAGTAAACAGACAGACACCAGCGCACTCGCCGTGTGTTGTGCAGCAGGCAGCTCACTGTAGCCCACTCGCCTGTAGCACTGTCAGTGGCGCTTTGCGAGCCTTTCGTTCAGCACATATTTGAATCACCCTATCAAAGTCCAGCGGCCTTGCCAAAGTATGTTCAGTTGGCGCGGTCCCCAGATCTGAGAGACGTTGCTGGTGTGTGGTGGGTCTGACACAGTCTTTAACACGAGCCAGAGTGCTCACAGACCTTAATGCTTCAGCTACAGCCATGGAAGAGGGTACGAGATGCGCACAGCTACACATACATTCGGAAATGAACTTGGAATTTTAAGCTCGTGCAACTTATTCGAGAGGTCTAATTGTTTCAAAGGAAGTATAAGCAGTTGGCACTCTGATAGTTTTCAAATATTTAACTTCTTCCTCTACATCTGTCCTGACATTGTTATGGTATTCATTGATAAATAACTTGCATGCCTCGGTGAACTGATCGTCACTCACCTTTGTGTATTTCTATAAAAACCCAAATGCTTCATCTGTAATCTTCACTGTTTCACATTGGATATTCAAGTTATACACTAGACTGTCAATTACGACATGAAAACGTTTTATTCTGAATAAATCTTCTGAATTTAAATCTGTCACTTCGTACCTGGCTTCATCACGAGATGAGTTTCTGTTCTTAGTGCGTACCTCCGAAAATTTAGGACCGGTATTAATTGCGCTGGCAACAACTTTAGATTAGGGGAGAATGGTGTCCCAATTAAAAGTTACGTAATAAGCACTCAAGGCGTCGTGTCTCAATGCCCGTGGTAGTATTTCGAGCTCGTAGTAATTTGAGTCTGTAGTCAGCTTGTGCCATCAACTTTACCCAACTCGATGTTACGATTAATCACTTGAAAGATGTTCCGTAACCTAAAGAACCCTCTGCCACAGAGTGTGTTTCAGCTGACAGATTCAACTCGACTTTCCGGGGTTTCAGCAGCAACGGCAGCCTCACCCACGTCGGCTGCAACCGGCGCCACAGCTTCAAGCCGAGCACGCCAGACGTGGAGTACGGACAAGTCCCAGCACTCTGTTCCAGAGTGTCCCATCGTCGTGGACAGCAACTGAACAGCTCGTATAGAAGCTGAACCACTCCGAGAATCGTATCTGCTTCGTGACAGCTCTCACTTGCAATAGCAACTCCTGTTTTCTGGTTACAATCTACGAATTCCAAAGCGGTTCATTTATTTCTTGTATATACTCGTAAATTTCCTTACTGAAGCAAATATAACGCAGGATGAATGTCGCCTGTTCCCCATCATTTGAATCAGGAGCTGCATCGACAATAATTGAGTAATACTTCACATTTCCCCTCTGTTTCAAGATGACAGTCCTGAGTCCTGACGCAATGGGCACAACTAGAAATCATTTGACAGATAACGCACTTGTAGCGCTTTCCAGCTCTTGTGCGTCTCTGACCTGGTAATGTATTTGCGATAAATGAATCGTAGTGACTCAAGAACACTAATATTCCGAGGAAATTTCCGTTAATGTGGACCTCCAATTTTATGAGATCAGTCTCTGAAAGCCAAACTTCTTTGACCAAGAAATAATTTCACATCAAGTAACGCAAAACTTCCCATGTAAGATGGCTCTTCTGCAAACGAACAAAAGAAGAACATTACCTCTTTACTTCCCACCATTAGCTTGGTCACTGTACCTCTTTTATTTCATTTCATTTCTTCACTTTTAGGGTCCTTCCAGGACAACAGATATACAGTAAAAATCGCTCAAAACGGAATCACGTTGGACTAAAATACTTTTCCAAATTGGGCAAGTTTCCGGATTACACAAAACTCACTAGGCTACATAAAATTTGTCACGTATCATGCATAAAGGTATAAATTTATGAACGTATTTACGCAGTATGTGCACTCCTGCACAATAGATGTTTGTTTACTGTATATTGTACAATAGAACAGTAGACTATTACACTAATTGATAAATTATACGGCATTTTTGTATTTTTACTCCGACTTTAAATTCTTGTATTTTTGTATCTAATACACAGTATTCCTTTGTTTATCTCCTTTACAATTCACTTATTTGTCACATATCAAGAAGGGAAATTGTACGAATTTCCTTTTCAAAATCGTTTACGCAATGTTTTGCACTGTACTGTAGTTCCAACAGCGTGGGAGTATTTGTGTGTACTGTAACTTGCATAACATTTTTCGGGAAATTAATTTTTCTAGGGACATAATTTTGCTCCTTTTCTCCGTTCTGATCAACTTCTGTGTTGCGGATTCCTGTTAAATTTCTTGCTGACATAAAAGTGGAGTGAGTTGACAGAAAGTCATAACTTCGAATGTTGTCATCTGCACCACAAGAAACGTTTCACATTTTAATAAATTAACCAATTACTGCTACATTTCCTTGACTTTCAATGGCCATAAATGCGTCTTGTTCTTGATCTCCAAACCCCGCTTTCCTGAAGCACTTGGTAACAGTTTTTCACTTCATTTCGCTGACTGCCAAGCCAATCCAATTTACTCCATCCAGGACAGATACTGGCGGTGCCAGAGCAAATGCACTTTCTGCTTCTTCAGCACAAAGAAAACGAGATTGCATCTACAATCGCACGTAATGGGACTGGTATATGTAAATAGCCCCCCCTGGTCCATTGTTTGTGGCGGAAACCGAGCCAGTTTCACGTTTCATAACTTACTTGACTTTCGGGTGGCAGGTTGCATTGTCTGGGAAAAGGAAAACTTGGCAATTTCTTGTTTTCACTATGGCGTTGAAGATCCCAGCCATTCTTCCATAAGACCGCACATTATCCATGCCTTTATATTGCTTTGCCCTGTGACTAGAAGGCTACTGGGGCCTATAGTTTCGAAACAACGTGGTTTTGCTTCCTTTCCAGTCACAGCTGGCGTCTCCTTTTCACGTAATATATTTCCACACAGTAGTACAGTGAGTCTTTCCTGGGACATTTTTCCACCGGTGCACTTTTCACCTCAAATTGCTGGAGATTCTGAAGACAGTGCGCGACGAAACAGACCCGTTTTATCGGCTCTGAACACGTCTTTCGGATCATAATCCACAGTTAGGTCGCACAATATTGTCTTCCGTTCTGTTGCTACACTTTGCTGCACATCCTTAGCTTCCCCACACACTTCATTCCACACGATGTTGTGCCTAGCTCTGGAACTGTACAGCCTTCCCGTGTATGCATAAACCCGGTGTTTCCAAGCTCTTTGGCTCACCATGCAACGTGGGTCCAGAAAAAGGTAAGTTAATTTCCCACGCACTTACGAACCATTCCGACATTATTCCGTTAATTTCTTCATCTCCCGTCTTCTTCGCCTTTCTTTTCATTTGCCCCATCCCAATCATCCATTCATCCAGTATCTTCTTCTTGTTTCTTAAAGCATCGTAAATTTGTATTTTACCGCATTTGAAACGCAGCATTATTTCGTGTACTGAGAGTTGGTCTTTCTCACTCGCCTCGATTATCTTAATGTTTTCATTAAGTGTGTTTGCGACTTGTACTTTTCCTTCGAATCATTTTATCACTTAATTCGCTACTAGTCAAATGAAACGGACAGACAATAATGCTGTTAGTGCGTCATGGGAACAACACTCGTCTCCTTCACTGCACCGATTGCAGCAGCGTCCACAGCTGCACCACAGTGTTCCAGCGTGCGCCCCCCCCCCCCCCTCCTCACCCCTATGCGTCAATAATAATGGAAAACCAGAGACCCCGCCAAACCGCCAAGCCGAGCGCTCACGAACGAACCATTTCCTTTGATGCACCGACACTACTCGCTAACATGTTAGTTGTTGCACAGAGCGGTGCAGTCTGATATCCACGCCCGCAGCACATATGCTCTTTTCTCGTTTTGCGCCGCCGAGCAGACAGTCAGGCATGTATTGTCTTTGTGTCAAAATTAACTTTCGGCATTACACAGTAAATTCTTAATAAAGTCGTAGAATTTGCGATCCGTTTTAGACACGTTCCGCTGTATATATTTTAAAAAAAAGTTAGCTTGTAAATGTGTATTGAATGTGTCGGGACTGAAATACTTCTACGGTTTGGGCAGATTTCTGACTTACACACGTTCTGAATTGATCAAATTTTACTATATTTTATTTTGTGTCCACTCTCGAATGAAAATATTTTCTGCATATTTCGTGTAAAATCACCTTGTGATGCTATCAGATTACCTTAGATTTTAATGTTGCTGGCAATCGTAACAGATCATAGCGACATTCTACAGCTGTTGCTGTGTACATTTGTTACGCACATGCTTTGGCAGTCTTTCCGACAGCATTTAAAGGAAGCACACTTCAGATTCCATCACAAGTAACGTGGTTTCAATGTATAGTGTCTAAAGAAAAAGTCGTGCATTCAAGATTAAGCAAGAAATAGAATTGCGTGCAATTCACCTGTAAGAATGGTAAAAGTGACAAGAAAGAGCTGGATGGGGCACGCTGGTGCAAGATGAAGAAATTGTTTTACAAAAGCAACCTCATATTTGCCAGCTTTGTATTCTAGGGCAGTCGAAGCCTTGAGAGACGTGAGGTCTCCCATGAGGGCTGATGCCCGGGGATTTTGCCCACACCCTTCCCCCCCTCCCCCCCGCCCCCTTCTATCTCTTCCGGCCTTCCCTTCACCTCTTCTGCGGTAGTGCTTCTCTCCATAGTTTTGAAAGTTTGCTAGTTTCATAATTAAAAATTGCTTTCCCCGTAATAATGGACCCATCTTAAAACCGTTTTACTTGCAACACAGGTAATCTACTGAAGTTATATTTCCCTAAACTTTTACACAGCAAATCGTGGCCAAATCTGTACACTTTGGGGAGATCTCTAATTTTGCCCGTCAGTTACGCTGCACATTTTCGTATGGCGTACGTATAACTGCTGAGACTATCAGATACGCAATTCATCCTTAAAAACACCTAAAGGCCCGCTACACAATCAAATAGTGGCACATAAAAACGCCCTCACTCTCTTCAAAAGTATGTTGACACTTCGAATGGTACCACATTAAACACAAACTACACTGTATCCATAGTGCCCTGATTTTTTCCTCACGTCTTCTAAATAACTGTGGCCACAGGATCCACATTTATTGGTATCTTTTGTCCTCTTCTTTCTCACTCCAGAGGTGCTGGCTTGTAGATTTAATGTATCTTCCTTTCGTGGCCTACCTATAAATCAGTAAATTTCATTAAAATAAATAAACAACAACTCAAAGGAACAACTGTCAACTCTGTTAATGAAGTACGCAGGATAATATTTTAGAAAATGCATAGGCCTACCTCTGGTTCCTTTTGGAAGCTGCTTCTTGAATTGGAGTCAGACATTTTACCTTGCTATCTGTCTTTCTCCTCCGCTTGCATTTGTTCCCATCATCTGTTAAGACAAGCAGAGCACGAAGGTCATTCACCTCTGAATGACTTTCTGGATCATCTAATGCTGGCTCCAGATTGTCTTCTGCAGGTTTGTCTGTCAGCTTTGATGTTGCTATTGCCACATCAGTCACAGTGGCAGGATTAAATGGATACATCCCAGTCTTCCTAGAAGCTGATATGATGATCTCAGGACTGAAAGCACTGTAGTAAGCGAGTTTCAACAACTTGTGAGAATCAGATCTGTTGGGTCTGAGACCTGGATTCTTGACCATGTAGCTATTTAAAGATGTTCCCCGTGATCTTTTAAGTTGCCTATATACCCCTACATCCAATGGTTGCAGAATATGAGAAGAAAATGTCAGAAGAATGATCTGGTTCTTCTTGGTCAGGTCAATGACCTTTTATTTTATTTTTTGTATTTATTTTTTATTGTTCCACGGGACCAAATTAAAGAGAAGTCTCCATGGTCATGGAACGAGTCAATACATGAAATTATAACACGATAGTAGAAACAGATAAAATGAAATATAAGAAACATATTCAGGCGACAAGTCATAAGTTTAAATAAAGAAACTCAACAATGTAACACTGGAATTTGCTTAATTTTTCAGCTCTTCCAGGAGCTCCTCGACAGAATAGAAGGAGTGAGCCATGAGGAAACTCTTGAGTTTAGACTTAAAAGTGTTTGGGCTACTGCTGAAATATGGGATCCATGGGAATACATTACTAAAATTATAGGTCTTGCAGGAGGTATACATCGTATGAAATTATTGGTCCATTCCAGAAAAAGTTCTCCATTTATCCTCCCTTTTGGTGATGAATGGTGCCAGGAATTACGTCTTTCAGAAGATTTTCTGACATTCGAACACCCTTAAATATTACCATAGGTGGTACCCAGTAACCGCTAGCAATGACACGGGCAAGAACTGTGTGATTTTCACCTCGATCAGCTAAAGTTCTGCTATTTACATACTTTTTTCCCATTGCTGTAACGATCTTGGATGCTTACACCACATATGAGAGCCCTGTCTTATCACAATTCCATACTAGATCTGGACGATTTTGAACTCCTAGATCTGTGACTAATGCTTCTAATTCTTGATAAAAGTCAGTAATTATTGACTTATTTCCCACTGAAGACCTATAAGCAGCTATATTTTCAGGCACTCTTAAGGGAAGCCCATAACGTGTTTTAAAATCTTTCCACCACCAGTCCCCTGCAGCTTGTTCTTTTTCACTGAAGGGATGTTTCCTACCAGTTGCTGTAGCTAGCTTATATGCCGGTTTTAGAATCTAAATTACAGTCAATTCCTGCATGGAAAGTATGTAATTGCATATTCTTTGTTCCATTTGTACAGGTAAAGCAGAGGTTTCCCTAATTTAGGTACGCCTACACATTCACCTTCAGTCCTGCTAAGAAAGTCTTTTGGGGTAGGCCACGGCACTTGACATTGCTTTGATGCCTTGGAAATTGAGTACTTCTCCTCTTTTACCAACCTTGCTGCTGTAATAATATTTTGGTTCGCATAATTGCGATATTTTGGAGACATCTAACATGCAGAAGAAAAAATAAGGTTAAGTTCGTGATAGCTTGGTTAATTCGTGATATGTAAATTTAATATATTATCTGGTTTAAAATGAAGTGCTGTATCTATACCATGGGCATGCTGCTACAAATAATTAAATATCCGCTCTTAAAAACGTTTATTAGCCAGTATTTGCGAAGACTGTCTAGGGTGGCGTAAGATGGCAGTTAAAATGCTAAGATGTTTACTATAGTTAAGTTCTGTTATCTTGGCAGTTCGCGCAGACGCGGGAGATTGCTGCGTTGCCAGTTGCACGCGCTAAGAGAAGCAGCGCCATAGTATAGTATAGTTCGCAAACTTACGTTTAGGGTGGAGCGCGCAGTTTATGAAGTAAAGCCACCACGGCCGCATTTCGCTGCTACAGAGACGTGCTCCCCGCATTCCGCGCTGTGCGCGATTTTGTCATCACTGCACTGCTCGCCTGTGCAGACACATCGTGTTCCCACTGCTTTGACACACTTATCATTAGATTTCACAAAAACTATTTGGCCCAAAAATTTGATTTTTACACATCTTGACTGATTACCTTACCCCCCATAAATGATTCAATTTTGTTTCGATGTTTAACGCAGTTATTGTGCAGCATTAAATGTAGTAAACCATTGCACGAAATTTTGAACAGTTTGCAGAGGTAAAAGTCTAAAGCGTATACTTTCCATATGGTTGATTTTAGTTGCCACTAGATATTTCAAAAAATGACATTCAAACGAATAAAATTCATGAAGTAAGACACTTCTATATTGTTTTTAAATAATGAAAATATTAAGCATCGAATAAGGTTTGAATTCAGAACCTTTTGCTTTCAATCCAGACACCTTAACTGTCACACTACCACAGCTTGTCGTTCAATTGGCTTCCTGGAGGACTTTAAAGAATCACGCAAAATACCTACAAACACTGTTGGTATGACTATGAATTACTCACGTTTCGTCGAAGTACAATAGGAAATAAACAATTACCGCTGTTCTTTATTGCGAATGAATGTTCTTGCTATCTCCTGAATTAGGACGCTTATTGCTTGTTTGGTTTAATTAATAAATATAAATTGAAGCAATTGGTATAAAGAATGCTTTTCCCAAACTTTCTTTTATAGAAAGTCTGCTATCAAGACCTAGCTTTTGTTCAATTACTTTATTTGTGACAGAACGTTTCTAAAACTGAAGACACTCGTCCGTGCTCTGCACTGCAGTCGAGCTCTGGCAACATCGTTCTCTGTTCATTGGCTGACTGTGTTTTGTGACGTCAGATGTGCAGAACGAACCTAAACTCGGCCGTCATCGTAAATGACGCGCACTTTAGCGCAGCTAAGGCTATTACGTCTAAACTAACGAACGCAAAAAGACAAACCTTAATCAGAAAAATTTATTTATATCACATAAACAACTGTGCAAAATCAAAAAATGTTACTTTGTTAGTATGAGGAGTAATCAGCACTTAGAAAGCACGTGGGATTCTGCAGCGCGAAAGCGAAAGCCGGTTACCCCCGACGGGAGGAAACAACTGACTGTGCTGCCGAGGCCGCAGGTAGGGGCCGTGTGCTGCTGCGTGTGAGCCAGAGGCTGCAATTCTGGCGTGGTTGGTAAATCCGTGAAGAGGAATCCACAAAGTGTCACGAAATATGCAATGCCACCAACTTACCAAGGTTTACCCTATATACGATACGCCACCCTTTTGACTCGAATAAATTATTTTTGGAGGTTATGATCTACGCCTAATATTTCCAATAAAGATTTTGCTAGATGAGGTTTCGAATAAACCTGCGATTGCAGTCCATATATTCCGGATTATATCCCGATATATTTTCATCCTCAGGATACCAGAAACGCGCTCTTATCAGTTTCTGACGCTCCATATTTAGTGCGTGAGAAAATCGGTCGGTTTGACCGAAGAAAACTAGCTCATCTGAACTTCACCGATGGTCGTCCGAAGTCTGTACGTTCGGGAGAGAAGACGTGCCGTAGTGTGGCGGCGCACGCAGCGGCGGACTGATTTGAAAAGATCGGCCGGCCGCCTCCGGCCGACGTCGGTCGTCGGCGGAATCCACCGACACCGGAGCCACGGCGGGCGCCGCCTTACAAGGGACGCGGGTGCGTGCGGTGCGTAGCGGGGCCCGCCCCCGCACGGCCAGCGCGGCGGTGTCTCGCATTGCCGATGGCACCATCGTCGCTCTGGAAACATGTTTTCGAGGTGACGTAAAATACTGTCGAACTTACAGCGTGCTGGAGCAGCTCGGGCCAGCAACTTCCGTTACTCAGTAGAACCAGAAAAACCAGTCCGAGTTGCAAATTTTTACCCTACTTAATTGATCATATTAGTTCACATAATTTGCTGTCAAGCGATCAGCTTCATTTTAGAAGTGCTTTAACAACTAAAAATGCTGTATTCTTTTTTCTCTGTGACTCACTTAACGCAATAAACAAAAATTCGCGAACACCAGGGATGTTCTTTGATTTAACTAAGGTGATTGATTGTGTTGGTCACAAAATGTTATTACAGAAGTTGGGCCATTATGGAATAAGATGAGTAACACACAACTCGTTCTACTCATATCTTAAGAACATACAGCGAAAGATGATGTGTCCACAGTAATAAGAACGGGCATAACATGGACTCTGACTGGGAGACGGTTGTGTAAAGCGGGGGCGGAGGCGGGTGGGGGTGGGGTGTGGGGGGGTTAAAAGGTCGGTGCTGGGACCGTTCCTGTTTCTTATATATGTGAATGATATATCTTTATATCACTGATTATGAGATATTTCTGTTTACTGATGACACTACCTTCATAGAGAAGGATGTCGAGTGCAACATAGGCAACGTATCAAATGGTGCAGTTCAAGAATTAAGTTCAGAGCTTGTAGAAACAAAACTGATGCTAAATCACAATAGGACTCAAATTTTACACTTTCTATCACACAGTTCAATCAAAACTGTCGTTCTGATTTCGCAGCGTGGGCAAATAATAAGTGAATCTGAACACTCCAAATTCCTAAGAACTAAGCGGTCATGGAAAGCCCGTGTTCAAAAACATGATGCTGCTTTATTTACTATTAGTACAGTATCTGCAATAAGTGGTAGTCGAACGTGGAAATTAGTCTACTTTGTTCATTTATTTATGGCATGTAATATTACTTTCTCTGGGGTAACTCTTCCCGTTCTCAAAGGGTATTTTTGGCTCAGAAATGGGAAGCTCGAGCAAAATGAGGTACACGATCGCGAACCTGGGATTCTGACACTGGCCTCTCAACAGGCATTTTCTTCAGTTCCGTTCGCTGTTAACAACATGAGCCTACTCCCGAGAAGCAGCAGCTTTCCGCTCGGTTAATACCAGGCAGGAATCCAGTCTGCACTTGGCCCGCACCTCATTTACTGCTATACTCCGGTGCATCCATTTTCAGTAAGCTGCCGCGAAGAAAATAGCACACTCCTTCTAGTGTGTCAGCGAGTTCCCGGATAAAAGAAAGAAAATTCGTGTGTTATATTGTTGGTTATGCTAGTTTTTGCTCATCATCGTGTAGATGTTATCTGTTGTCAACGTTTCTGATCTTAATTTCATGTACTGTCTCGTTCCATGACCACGGACATTTCCTCGTAAATTTGGTCCTAATGAACTAGACGTGTAAAATAAAAAAAAAATAAAAAAAAACTACTTGCCAGAATGAAATTTTCACTCTGAGCAGAGCGAGCGTTGATGTGAAATTCCTGGCAGATTAAAATTGTGTGCCAGACCGAGAATCGAACTCGGCACCTTTGCCATTTGCGGGCGAGTGGTCTACCAGCTGAGCTACCCAAGTAGGACTCACGCCCCGCCCTCACAGCCGTACTCCCGCCAGTACCTCGGCTCCTGCCTTCCAAACTCCACAGAGGCTCTCCTGCGAAACGTGCAAGGCCGGCGCTCCTGGAAGAAAGAAACTTGCGGAGGCGTTGCTTGGCTTCAGCCTGGAGCTATGCCGCGTCTCCGCAATATCCTTTCTTTCAGGACTCCCGGTCTTGCATGTTTCGAAGGAGAGCCTCTGTGATGTTCGGAAAGGGTTAGACGGGGCAGGAAGTAAGGCTGTTTTCGGCGAAATTGCCCCGGACACCACAGCCCATATACGCCTCCTGTAATTATATGGCGATAACTGTCCTCATACCCTCTTAGAGTAAACAACAGCAATCGCGACGTGACGCAGTTTTCAACAATACAGGAGCCTCTTCGACGCCCCGTGTTGTGTCTTAGCAACAGTCTGAGACGAGTCGAATGGCGAGCATCACGAATGGTTCTGACCGCGTTCAGCAAAACCTTAAAAAACCGTGAAATGCTGCAGCGGCACGGGCAACGCCAATAGCCGTCTCTGGTAAGTCTTGAACCAGCATCTGTTTTCCGCCAATCCTTGGCAGCCAAAACACAGGCGTTAAATCGCTGCACGATTCCGCGGACGCATAACATTACTTCTCACATCACGTATGCTGGGTGAATACGGTCTTCGACACATCAGTTATATTCGAGATAATTTAGTTTTGCAAAACAGGTGTCCAGACTTTTTATTACGGTTCGTCCAAAGCAGTTTGTGTTGGAGAACCGTTAACTTCATAAATCTTGTAATCAGAGTAAGCTGGGAATTACTACTAATTGTACATGGTGCTACGAAGATGCCCATGCGAAGTGCTTGCTGTATTCGCTCGCGTAGACAATGTGACGTGTTCAGTACATCACCGTGCTGCCGTGAAACACACATTTTCCATGGCAATATCGTAAGAAGTAACGTATTTTAAACACTTTCTAACTTATTTTAAATGAATTTCAGGCATTAAGTTCTATGTTGAAACAAATCTAGTGTCCGTTTCTACCTGTCAGCTTTGACCAATGACATCCCGAGCGAAGGACGCCATGAGTTTACGATGTTCGAGTGGCTTGTTATTAAATTTTATCTGTGGTTGTCTTAGTGTCTGACGTAAACTACGCTGTTTATTACAAACATATCTCGATTTACCAGGTTGCGGTTAGTCAAGAACCTAAGTGCACAGCTTAAGTTGCTGCGTGTCAATCAAGTAGCAATCGTATTTATAATCGTATTCTCGTAAATATATATGGCTATTTTTTCCTAATACGGCATGATTTCCGAAGGCGGCGTTAGACAGGAACTTAAAGAGCGTAGCTGAAATTGCTGCGTGTGGGGCGACCCTCAGTTGCGTCTATAATCTTGCTTCTTACAAATATTTGGCCGTTTTCTTCCGAATGTGCCACGATTGCCGAGGGTGAGGTGTGACAGCAACCAAAGACGACAGTTACATAGGTCAGTTCTAGTTCTCCATCACTCGGTTCGTTATTTTTCGTGGTTTTTCAAAAGTGTTATTTCTTCTAGGATTATTTACTTATTTATTGTCTGATATACACTAGGTTAAGTGTAGTTGTTGATTCCGACGTTAGTAATGTTTTTCATGCTTCCAAGAGCATAGCAAGCGATACGAAAAAGTGAAACCCTTGACGAAATAATTAACAGCCAATAAAAATCTTGAATAATAATAGAACGTGGAATCAACAAATGGCAATACTCAAAGAATGGACAGTACACAGCTACACCAACAATAGTTGTACCGAAAGCAACACCAAAACAGATGTTGTTGTGGTCTACAGTCCAGAGACTGGTATCGTATAACAAACCATTGCACACTCCTGCTATGCACTCTTTCAGAATTTTCAAGTTGGTGTCGCTCTAATTATTGACTCCACGTTCCTTTATTACGTCATTTTCAGGAGGCGTGAGTCCCTAGTTCCTTTAGGACTTACCTGTACTCCGTCAATTCTCTCAGGTAAGGATCCCACACCGGGCAACACTATTCTGAAAGATGGCGGACAAGCGTAGTGTAGGCTGTCTCTTTAGTAGATCTGTTACATTTTGTGTCCTGCCAATAAAACGCAATCTTCGGTTAGCCTTCCCCACAACATTTTGTGTGTATTCCTTCCAATTTAAGTTGTTTGGAATTGTAATTCCTAGGTATTTTGTTGAATTTACGGCCCTTGGATTCGACTGATCTATCGTGTAACCGAAGTTTAACTGTTTTCCTTTAGCACTCATGTGGATGACGTCATACTTTTCGTTATTCACGGTCAATTCCCAATTTTCGCACCATACAGTCATACACCATGATGACTTCGCACGGCGCCGTTAATGTTTCAGGCTGCCCTGTATTGCACTTCTTGTTCTTCAACCGTTCACTGTATCTATTTTGCATTTTTTTTCCACAGTCCAGTACAGCGTCCTCCTGTTTTCATGCTTGGTCTGTGTTCAGATTTTGACGGGCTATCCTATCCACCGGGCCATCTTACCACTAACTATGACGGGGGTGCGATGGGCAGTTAACGTTGTAAGTAGCGACCTTGACTTAGGTATGACGTCATTGGTGGAAGCCGACAGTTGGAAACGGAAGCGAGAATTTATCCTCTATTTTCGACAGAACGCTTATTTTCCATTTCAATCATAGCTGTCTACTTCATGGAGCGAAATGCCTTTCGAAATTGTTTTTCTGTTCAAGGGGACATCACCCTGCCTATCTAACCCATGTCAATTTAGGCAAGTATTTGACCCATTTCTGAAAAAAATTATTTGATGCAAGACATTAATATTTTTACTATATGTTACATGATGCTAATAGAGTGAAGTGTACTAAAATCTACTTTATCTATTTTATAATCTTTATGAAATACTTTTTAAATTTATTAACAAAAAATATTAAGTTTTTCGGCAGAAAATATTTTTTTGTTAACTTCCTAATCGAGGAGTGTTAATGAATGTAGTACCAGAGGTGGCTTTTTATGTTATGCAGAGTCTCTGAAAATTTCATTCATTTATCTATGATAGTTTCAGATATAAAGGACATATGTACAGAAAATTTTAGTTTGCGGAAAATTGACTTTAAAGAAAAAACTTTTGAAATTTTGTTATTTACAGTTAATTAAAACTGTCCTTCTGCATATGCTGGCTCTTCTTTGGCCTCTAGCAGGTCTTCCAGCTTCTTTTTCACCTTGCTGGATGTTTGTCTAGCTTTCTTGGCCATATTAGATGCAGACCTGTCTGCATCGGGTATCCTCATTTTATCGCAGTGTTGCAGCCCAGTGATCATATTTTCACCAGGACTAATTCCCAGCTTTTTCAGTATTCAACACTTTCCAATATTACCACAACTGAATGTAATAACAGCATCATGAACTCCTAGTTTCATTGTATTCATGCCTACAAATACAGTTTTAGGAAGGTGGTTCCAAGATATGCTGTTGAAACATTCATTTGGGATCTGTGTCTGTCCCTGCAGACATTTCGTTAGAAGGTCAGGATGAGCCAAGTCTCTGAAAATAGGTTTAATTGCTGTAATAACAGCAGCAGGAAGACAATGCTGGTAAGAACGAGGTTCTCCAGTGGCCTGAGCCCTATTGTATTTGCACCACTAACTTTCTCCTCATGGACACAATCCATGACATGGCCTATCATCAGTAGAGGACTTATGGAAGAATGTGGCCCAAACATCTCTCTTCATTGCCTACAGATTTTCTTTATTTCTCCTAATTGCCTGCCCATAGTACACCTGCAAGTTTTCTATAACAACTACTCGCAATCACACTTGAACAAAACTAACCACGTGTTTGAAAGTGTGTTGTTTACAAACAGCAGAAACAAAAGAACACCGACTGTTGCATTCCAAGGATAGCCAACACACTCGGAAGTAAAAACAAAATCCTAACGTGCAATGTAGGGGATATAAAGATCTAAGATATATGCAGAAAAGTGGGTGACAGAAAAGGGGGCGTGGCACATGAACACATGTGGTAGGAAAAAGCTCGAAAAAAATTTTTTTCAGCACAATCCTTTTCAGATTTTTTAAATAAAACCTAAATCCACCGAAATATGATGAAAACCGAAAATCGACTTTTTTCGACCTGAACCACGGTATGGTCCCTTTAAGTGTCGTTAACTAAGGTGGGGGTGCTTTATCGCCTTTGTACTAGTGCAGTTCGCATCGTTAATACCAGTTTAGTGCTCCCACATTTCCTTGGCTTCTCGTCTCCTTTGTAATGAAGTGGTAGCGTTCGCTCAAATTCCAGCTGCTGATAGGTGATTCATCTCGCATTCAGGTCGTACTGTGCGCCCGGTGCCAAACCCCGTAGTCGTCATTGCTTGTAGTAAAGCAAGAGCTGAAATCTGTTAAACCTTTCTTTAAAGTCAGTACCGATATTAGACTGTTGTTTATCTGGTGTTACATTTACACTTACACGATAAATTTCGGCTTCAAAGTGCCATTATCAAGTGTTTTAAGTGTTATACAGTGCCTAAGATGGCATACTCTCGTATTTAAAATACACTATTAGACACATTGTCTAAGGGTCGATATTTCTGGTAAAGCCTACTGCTTTGTTTCATCACTGAGTATACCATCTTGCAAATGAACGACAGTCTAATGGCGGTACTGACTTTAAGGAAATATATTATGACTGTCCCCGCATTATGAAAAATAAATCGGTTAAACATGTTTTGGAATGTCTCCGGTTGGAAACCGTAAAATATCAACTATGATGGTATTCAGATTTAAGTTATTTACTCTTCTTTCTCCTGTCCTGTGTCCTATATCTTCACAGGGACAGTATATTAATCTGTTAGTGGTATAAGGTGGCAGGATTAATTAATTCTGTCAACTTATATGTCGTACAACAAATTTTATGCTGTGCTGCGATGATTGTCATTAGTTAATTTTCCTCAAAACTGCCGAAACGAAGTGCTAACGACAAGTCAAACCTCTTCATGCAAAATATGTGTTATTGCTAACTGGACCACCACCTCTGAAGGTCTCGCTGTATGGTGGTACAACATGAACTCCTGAAGATAGACGTTGACTGTGGATATTCTATCACAGACACAGTCCTTTTGACTGTTCACAGATTTCATTAAACCCGCCCAAAGGTGTAAACAACCATGCCTATTAGACGTCGGGGGGCCGACAGCCGATCAGTTCCAGACATTCCATCAAGAAGAAGGTACACGGCTTGTGTTGTCTGTAGTTCAACCATGCCTAGACGGTAAACACCGCGGTTCGATCGCGTCCGCATTGTTACTTTGTGCCAGGAAGCGCTCCCAACAAGGGAAGTGTCCAGGCGTCTCGAAATGAACCAAAGCAATGTGTTCGGACATGGAGGAGATACAGAGAGACAGGAACTGTCGATGACATGCCTCGCTCAGGCCGCCCAAGGGCTACTACTGCAGTGGATGACCGCTACCTACGGATTATGGCTCGGAGGAACCCAGACAGCAACGCCCCCATGTTGAACAATGCTTTTCGTGCAGTCACAGGACGTCGTGTTACCACTCAAACTGTGCGCAATGGGCTGCATGATGCGCAACTTCACTCGCGATGTCCATGGCGAGATCCATCTTTTCAACCACGACACCGTGCAGTGCGGTAGAGATGGGCCCAACAACATGCCGAATGGACCGCTCAGGTTTGGTATCACGTTCTCTGCACTGATGAGTGTCACATATGCCTTCAACCACACAATTGTCAGAGACGTGTTTGCAGGCAACCCGGTCAGGCTGAACGAATTAGACACACTGTTGAGCGAGTGCAGCAAGGTGGAGGTTCCCTGATGTTTTGGGGTGGCACTATATGGGGCCGACGTACGCCACTGGTGGTCACGGAAGGCGCCGTAACGGCTGTACGATACGTGAATGCCATCCTCCGACCGATAGTGGAACCATATCGGCAGCATATTGGCGAGGCATTCGTCTTTACGTGTCAATTCGCGCCTCCGTCGTGCACATCTTGTGAATAACTCCGTTCAGGATGACTACATCATTTGACTAGAGTGGCCAGCATGTTCTCCACATATGAACACTATCGAACATGTCTGGGGTACATTGAAAATGGCTGTTTATGGACGACGTGATCCACCAACCACTCTGAGGGATCACCGCCGAATCACCGTTGAGGAGTGGGACAACCTGGACCGGCAGTGGCTTGATGAACATGTGGATAGTTCGCCACAACGAATACAGGCATGCATCAATGCAAGAGGACGTGCTGCTGGGTACCGGTGTGTACAGCAATCTGGACCACCACCTCTGAAGGTCTCGCTGTATGGTGGTACAACATGCAATGTGTGGTTTTCATGAGCAATAAAAAGGGCGGAAATGGTGTTTATGTTGATCTCTATTCCAGTTTTCTGTACAGGTTCCGGAACTCTCGGAACCGAGGTGATGCAAAACTTTTTTTGATGTGTATAAATAGCGTCATATCAATGGCTGGAAAAATTTGGAGAATTATTTCTGTAAACATACAGGTTGACAGAGGGCTAGTGCAATCGGCGGTGCTATTTACAAAACTATACATTACTTTAGTTAATATATTTTATTTTTAGCTCATGTAAAAATTATGTACGACTGATGCGCATCTTTCAGTAATATTCGCTGCGAGATTGTTTTTCCCGCCACGTATTATTTACTCTCTGAGCGTTTTCCCGCGACGAATGATTGCTCTCTGAATGGCGTATTTATACGAGCAGCTGTTGGTTTGCGACACTTGTCTTGTTGCGCTGCCCTCGAGAGTTACATACGACGCGAATTCGAAGCTTGCAGAATTCTATAACAGAGTTCTGTAACAGAAGCTTTTATTTTCGTTTTCCAGCGTCCACCAGAAAATTCTCTCGGCGAAAAGGTAAGAGATACTCAACTTTTGTAGCACAAGACGTGGCTGACGCGTAATCAATAGCGCTTGTGCTCATAGGTAGTTGCGAAAATGTGTGGTGTTGGTGTTCTTCTAGGATGTTAAGGTTTTTGCGTCTTTATTAGACATGTCAACATATATGAAAAACATACGTGGTCTAACTGCACGCAGTTTCTCGTGTTCTGCAGCTTCTGGGACAGTCATTTCACCAATAAGCAAAATCGCTACGATAACTGAAATGGTGTTTCTTTTGGTTGTCAGTGGCTTGGAATAGTAAAAAACTAGCTGCGTGTGTCTTTAGTGTCGTTGCTCCGTAGTAAGTTCCTGGTCAATTTTACGTTCATGATCTACTGCCTGTCGAGTTAATGTTCAAAACTTACAGCCGGCCGGAGTGCTCGTGCGGTTCTAGGCGCTACCGCCTGGTGCCGAGCGACCACTACGGTCGCAGATTCGAATTCTGCCTCGGGCATGGATGTGTGTGATGTCCTTAGGTTAGTTAGGTTCAATTAGTTCCAAGCTCTAGGCGACTGATGATCTCAGAAGTTAAGTCGCATAGTGCTCAGAGCCATTTGAACAATTTTTTTTTCCAAAACTTACAAACATTCTGTTGATGGCAATGACTGCCTTGTACGTTTAGTGCCACTCAGCTGGTGCTATAGTTCCGTGAGGCGTTTTCTCTAGAATTCGTTTAGTCAGTCTTGGCACTATGTGCAATAATGTAAATTTTTTGTTAGCAGGTTGCGTAAAAGTTTCATGAGTTCATTTTTGACAGCGTATTTGAGCGCGCAAACTCGCGCATGCGCATACCTACACGCTCTCATGTGCGCGCACGGACGTGTGTGTGTGTCTCTCAAGATGGGAATTTTGCGCAACCCCCCCCCCCCAAACCCTCCCCCTCCCCACCACAAAAACAGTCACAGCCCCCTCTTCACGGAGTAACATTAGAACCAACTTGAACGGCATTTTAATGAAAAATTCGTATTCCTCTGTTACAAGTTTCAGGTCACAAATATAACGCGGGTTTCTATCAGTTACGTAGTCTCTTGTCATAATATAATAAATGGTAGATGTCTTACCTTGCGTCATCATTTCTGATAAGGTATTTGTTAATGTGTGGCTGCAATTGAGGTTTTTCTGTCGAGTTGTAAATTACATCATGAGAACTATTGGGACAAACATTCTGCTTTATCTCCATCCAGACTGTCTACTCTAATCATCCTGATTTAGTGACCGTTTTTTCTCAGCAGTTGTCCGCTGAAGCGTATAACCATTCTGAACGGATATTCAAATACACCCGATCTGTGTTGGTCAGATGGAATCTTTCAATACAGATACAGCAGAGTTCGTATCTCGGCAAGAAGTGCAGAGCGCGCATATACGCTCATTGTTAACTGCACAATGCAAAGCGTCCCTCTACAGTAATTGCTGATCACAGTCGCAGCGAAATCTTCTTTACGTGACCTGATGAACGTAGAAGAGTTTCTTCTTGATAATTCTAAACCACAGGTTATCAGAAACCTTAAGGGCTCCCGTATTTACAGCAAACGCAGCAGGGGCGTATGGAAACCAGGCGGCGAAAGAAGCAGCGATCCTTCAGGTAGGAATACGACGTCCTCTTGGAAGTACAGTCAAAGAACTTACGCCATTGTGCAAACATCTACAATTGTAAAATCTAGTTTACTGTGCGAGGGATAATTGTTTGAAACAGGGTTGTGGCAGCTGTTCCAGAGAGTGAGGACGCGATGTTCGATGGCCTCCAACCACTTTTGAGGAGGCGGGTGTGCGACGCATTCGGTGAGTGAACTTCGTTTGATAATCGAACGTCTGTCTCGTGTAGGTCATCTCGGAATGCCCGCCCTATTTTGTCTTTGTGCTACAAGTACCCATGGGGCGAAACGTCTCCACATCATGTACACTATGTGATCAAAAGTATCCGGGCACCTGGCTGAAAATGACTTACAAGTACGTGGCACCCTCCATCAGTAATGCTGGAATTCAATATGGTGTTGGCCCACCCTTAGCCCTGATGACAGCTTCCACTGTCGCATGCACACGTTCAATCAGGTGCTGGAAGGTTTCTTGCGGAATGGCAGCCCATTCTTCACGGAGTGCTGTACTGAGGAGAGGTATCGATGTCATTTGGAAAGACCTGACACGAAGTCGGCGTTCCAAAACATCCCAAAGGTGTTCTGTAGGATTCAGGTCAGGACTCTACGCAGGCCAGTCCATTACAGGGATGTTATTGTCGTGGAACCACTCCGCCACATGGCGTGCATTATGAACAGATGTTCGATCCTGTTGAAAGATACAGTCACCATCCCCAAATTTCTCTTCAACAGTGGGAAGCAAGAATGTGCTTAAAACATCAATGTAGGCCTGTACTGTGATAGTGCCACGCATAACAACAAAGGGTGTAAGCCCCCTCAGTGAGAAACACGATACACCACAGCACCACTGCCTCCGAATTTTACTGTTGGCACTAAACACGCTGGCAGATGTCATTCACCGGGCATTCTCCATACCCACAACCTGCCATCAGATCGCCACATTGTGTACCGTGATTCGTCACTCCACACAAAGTTTTTCCACTGTTTGATCCATCAGTGTTTACACTCCTTACACCAAGGGAGGCTTTGTTTAGTACTTACCGGCCTGATGTGTGGCTTACAAGCAGCTGGTCGACCATGAAATCCAAGTTTTCTCACCTCCCGCCTAACTGCCATAGCGCTTGCAGTGGATCCTGATGGAGTTTGGAATTCCTGTGTGATGGTCTGAATAGATGTCTGCCTATTACACATTATGGCACTGTTCGACTGTCGACAGTGTCTGTCAGTCAACAGACGAGGTCGGCCTGTACGCTTTTATGCTGTACGTGTCCCTTCGCATTTCCACTTCACTATCACATCGGAATCAGTGGACTTAGGGATGTTTAGGAGTGTGGTGATCTGGCGTACAGACTTAGGACACAAATGACACCCAATCACCTGACCACGTTCGAAGTCAGTGAGTTCTGCGGAGCGCCCCTTTCTGCTCTCTCACGATGTCTAATGACTACTGAGGTCGCTGATATGGAGTACCTGGAAGTTGGTGGCAGTACAATGCACCTAATATTAAAAACGTATGTTTTGGGTATGTCCGTATATTTTTGATGACATAGCGTATGTGCGTGCATTCCAAGTCACAAAATTGCTGAATTCGTGCACAAATATCATATACTTGTTTTCTCCTCGACTAAGGCAACCCAGAAGTCTGAGTGTCAGAATTCACGCAGATTTTGGGCAGTCTGTCAGGATCATTAAATACGAGTAATGTCGGCATCACTAACTATGATCATCGTTCTACTGAGAAAGGGAAAATTTATGACTGGGACTGATGAACCTTAAACGACAGCATTTCAGACGAAAGTGAGACGTATTTATCAATTTAATCCACTAATATTATTCAGTAATAATATTGCAACAGTTTCTGTGTTGATCACACCTACATCAAATAAGATCATAGACCATCTTTTTCTTTTCTGTGCAGCAACTGCGTTTTACTTAATATCTGCGTAATCAATTTATACGTGATCGAAATTACAGAGTTACGATATCAAAAACTTCAACTCGCTAAATACACTGACGGAAAAAAATCGCACTACATCTGAAAAAAGGTTGTTGTTGTTGTGGTCTTCAGTCCTGAGACTGGTTCGATGCAGCTCTCCATGCTACTCTATCCTGTACAAGCTTCTTCATCTCCCAGTACCTACTGCAACCTACATCCTTCTGAATCTGTTTAGTGTATTCATCTCATGGTCTCCCTCTACGAGTTTTACTCTCCACGCTGCCCTCCAATACTAAATTGGTGATCCTTTGATGCCTCAGTATATGTCCTACCAACTGATCCCTTCTTCTAGTCAAGTTGTGCCACAAACTCCTCTTCTCCCCAATTCTATTCAATACCTCGCCATTAGTTATGTGATATCCCATCTAATCTTCAGCATTCTTCTGTACCACCACATCTCGAAAGCTTCCGTTCTCTTCTTTTCTAAACTATTTATCGTCCACGTTTCACTTCCATACCTGGCTACACTCCATACAAATACTTTCAGAAACGACTTCCTGACACTTAAATCTATACTCGATGTTAACAAATTTCTCTTCTTCAGAAACGCTTTTCTTGCCATTGCCAGTCTACATTTTATTTCCTCTCTACTTCGACAATCCTCGGTTTTTTTGTTCCCCAAATACCAAACCTCATTTACTTCTTTAAGCGTCTCATTTCCTAGCATTATACCCCAGCATCTCCCGATTTATTTCTACTACATTGCATTATTCTCGGTTTGCTTTTGTTGAAGTTCACCTTATATCCTCTTTTCAATACACTGTCCATTCTGTTCAACTGCTCTTTCAGGTCCTTTGCTGTCTCTGACAGAATTACAATGTCATTGGCGAACCTCAAAGTTTTTATTTCTTGTCCGTGGATTTTAATTCCTACTCCAAATTTTTCTTTTGTTTCCTTTACTGCTTGCTCAATATACAGTTTAAATAACATTGGGGACAGGCTTCAACCCTGTCTCACTCCCTTCCCAACCGCTGCTTCCCTTTCATGCCCCTCGACTTTTATAACTGCCATCTGGTTTCTGTACAAATTGTAAATAGCCTTTCGCTCCCTATATTTTACCCCTGCCACCTTCAGAATATGAAAGAGAGTATTCCAGTCGACATTGTCAAAAGCTTTCTCTAAGTCTACAAATGCTAGAAACGTAGGTTTGCCTTTCTTTAATCTTTCTTCTAAGATAAGTCATAGGGTCAGTATTGCCTCACGTGTTCCAACATTTCTACGGAATCCAAACTGATCTTCTCCGAGGTCGGCTTCTTCCAGCTTTTCCATTCGTCTGTAAAGAATTCGTGTTAGTATTTTGCAGGCGTGGCTTATTAAACTGATAGTTCGGTAATTTTCACATCTGTCAACACCTGCTTTCTTTGGGACTGGAATTATTATATTCATCTTGCAGGCTGAGGGTATTTCGCCTGTCTCATACATCTGGAAAATGATGTATGTTCCAATTTCTTGCCAGTCGCATAGGAGTGGCGACAGCTGCGCCACTACGAGACAGCAAATCAGGTTTGCTCTAAATACGCGCTGTAACGGTCGTGAGCCTTAGTTACCTTTGAGACTGGACGTGGCGAGTTGATTGTAGTCGAGAGTGCCTTTAAGGCGAGAACGATGCCATTATCAACTGCTGATGTCTGTCCAGGAGACCCTCCATACTCTTGTCCATTGCTGCCACTGTGTGGTCTCCGTGTGGATCCCGGGTCCTGTCGGCATCCCGGGAAACGGACGTGTCGACGCGCCCGCCAAACGGGCTGTCGGTGCACCGGCCTCGGAGGCCGGCCTTTCGGAGAGTGACCTCGGGTCAGTTTTGTGGCAGAGGGTACTTCGCAGCTGGGGTGAAGAATGGCGCGCCCTTCCTTCACCCGACAAACGTCGGGCCACCGAGGAGGCTACCGGTGCGTGGCGAGAGACCCGCCAGGACTCTGTTGTCCTCTGCCGGCTGTGCATGGGCCACACCAGGATGACGCACAGCTATTTACTGAACCGCGAGGATCCACCTTTATGTCTCTGCAGGTCAGCTTCGGTGGTGGTCGACATCTTGTCGGACTGCCCGCTTTTAACTCCGCTCGGGCTGACGTTTGCGCTGCCCGGTGCGCTTCCCGCACTTTTATCGGACGATGTTGCAATGGCAGATTTAATTTTGAGTTTTATTCGTGCAGGTTTTTTTTATCGCTCGATCTAAGCTTTTGTCCCTTTTTTTGTGTCGAGTCTGGCCTTTGGCCTACGGTTTTAGACTGGGATTTTTAGTGCGTTTCTTGGTGGTTGGCTTTTCCTTTTTGTTTCTACGGTCGGCCAACCACTGTCACACTCGGTGTGATTTTAATTCCTTTTTTCTGGTCTCTGTCTAAGTCTTTCTTGTCCTGTGTCGTCTCTCGTCATGACCAGTGTTTGTTCTTATTCTCTGTGAGTGTTTCAAGTTCGTGGGAAAAGGGACCGATGGTCCCAGTAGTCTGGTCCCTTCAGTCCCACAAACCGACCGACCAATTTGAACGAGGTCGTGTAATTGCACTACGAGGAGCCGGATGTTCCTTCTACGGCATTGCAGAAATACTCGGCAGGAATGCAGGCACTGTACGTGACGGCGGGCAGCGTCGGTCACCAGGATGTACGGTCGTAAGAAGTCTCGGCTCCGGACGCCCACGCGGCACTGCCGAGAGCGAAGACCGTCGCGTTCAGACGTGGCTCCGGCGCATCGCTCTGCATCCGCTGCAGCAATCTGAGCAGCGGTCGGCACCACAGTGACACAGCGAACTGCTACAAGTCGGTTACTTAAAGGACAGCTCCGAGCCAGACGCCCTGTAACGTGCATTTCACTGACCCCAAACCACCGCCGCTTGCAGCTTCAGTGGAGTCAGCAGGAGCGCTCTCGTGATTATCCCACGCACCCTGACTACAAATCTGGTGATCCGACACGTTGTACTTCCACTCTTGAACAGCACCGCAGTAGGTGTTTTCCAACAGGATAACGTTCTCCAACAAACCAGTGTTATAACCTGACATGCTCGTCGACACGTTGTCGTGGCCTGCTCAATCACCAGATCTGCCTCGAATGATATCGTCGGACAACAACTTCGGTGCCATCCACAAATGGCACTAACCGTCCCTGTTTTGACCGACCGAGTGCAACTGGTACAGATCTTAGACCCACAAACTGACAACCGGCACCTGTACAACACAATGCGTGCACGTTTCCATATTTGGATGCAACATTCTGGTGGTTACACTGGTCATTGGAAATGGAAATGAGCGTTTGGGCGGGAGGCCCCTTACGGGGCAGGTCCGGCTGCCTCGGTGCAGGTCTTATTACATTCGACGCCACATTGGGCGACCTGCGTGTCTAATGGGGATGAAATGATCATGAAGACAACACAACACCCAGTCCCTGAGCGGAGGAAATCCTCGGCCCACCCGGGAATCGAACCCGGACCTGTTAGGATGGCAGTCCGTCACGCTGACCGTCAGGGTGGACACACTGGTCATTAATGTTCTAGCATTTCACAATTGCAATGGCTTATCTCGCACTTACATTAACGTGTGATCTCGCAATATTAATCACTTACATATATTACTAGACAAGTGTATTCACAAAATTTCATTAATTATTTTTTGGTATTGCAGTTTTTTTCCGTCAGTTTATTTTTAGTAGCCTGATGAACCTATGCGCTAGATTGCAACTCTGTTCGACACAAATTTCGAATTACATATAATCAGTGCTTTTTTTTAAAAATAAAAGTTTGAGGGTACTCCGACATGGAATATAATGCAGCGAAAAATAGTTATAACTGAAGCATGGAATACCACCGTCAGCTTTTAGCCATGACGTCATCAACTTATCGAACTACAAAAACAAAAAGTGGTATCGGACTCTTCAGTCGACTTTACAGCTCAAATGAAGTAGGCGATACAGAGAAACATACGAGGGCTATCCACAAAGTACATTACGTTTTGGAATTAAAAATAAATAAAGTATTGGAAATTTTTTTTATTATATACAGATCAAAGCCACACTTTTCTACATAGTTGCCATTTAAATTAAGGCACTTATCGTAGCGATTGACGAGCTTGGAAATTCCTTCGTCGTAAAATTCGGCCGCCAGCGCCTTCAACCACGTGGTTAATCAGTAACCTGGTAGAAATACGATTTTTGTGGATTTCCTGGAAAGAGGCACTACAATAAACTCTGAAAGGTATTCCAAAACTCTGCACAACCTCAGAAGAGCAATACAAAACAAGCGCAGGGGAAAGTTGGGCTCAAAGATCTTGCTGATTCACGACAACGCCCGGGTCCACACGGCAGAATCCACTCGTGAAGTTCTCGAATCTTTTAAGTGGGAGTTGTTTCCTCATCCGCCGTACAGTCCCGACCTGGCACCGAGCGACTTCCACTTACTCCCAGCAATGAAGAAGTGGTTGGCTACGCAGCGTTTTGATGACGACGCACAGCTTCAAGATTAGGTAACCACGTGGTTGAAGGCGCAGGCGCCCGAATTTTTCGACGAAGGAATTTCTAAGCTCGTCCATCGCTACGATAAGTGCTTTAATTTAAATGGCAACTATGTAGAAAAGTAGTATTGAAGTGTGGCTTTCATCTGTATATAACAAAAAAAATTTCCAATACTTTATTTATTTTTAATTCCAAAACGTAATGTACTTTGTGGATAGCCCTCGTACAAGAGAAAGTGGTATCGAACACTTCAGTTCACATCACCTCAAGTGAAGCACGCGATTTGAGCGTACGCTTATCCGTTTAGCACTACCATCGCCCACTATTAACGGGCGAAGGCACTACGTGCTTGTCGAACTGGCTGCCAGCGATTCAGTTGTCGAAAACGGTTGCCGCAGCTTCAAAATGCTTGAAACAGTCAATGATATCGATTTTCCCACCAAAACCTGCACTGGTATCGTTCGTATTGCAATTGCCAACGCGACAAAGAGAAAGAAAAAATTTACGTCCGTGAAATAAATTATTGGCACTCTTCCAAGTTCTCAACACCGTAAAAAAGTTACTTTGTCGACGAAAATGTTTAGGGGTGCGCATCCCCCAGCGTTCCCCAGAAAAACAGCACTGCATATAATGTTTACAGGAACAAAGTTCAGTGAAACCCAAATATGATTAAGCCGGCATGGAACAAATGTAAGTGATGGCTGGGTGTTGTGTGATGTCCTTAGGTTAGTTAGGTTTAAGTAGTTCTAAGTTCTAGGGGACTGATGACCATAGATGTTAAGTCCCATAGTGCTCAGAGCCATTTGAACCATTTTTTGAACAAATGTAATTCAAGGAACTTGGCGTGTTAGCGTAACATGTCCTTTGATGAATGTCGTCACTCTCTTTATGCTGCCGATAACGCTTTCCGAAAGTTGGAAAAAAAAGAAAAGAAAACTCCATCAAACATCACTGCGTAGATACCTGGGCCTTGTAATAAATATTAGTAGCGAGGGACATTTTATAACATTACCTAGTGAGTAATTCTCGTAAGCATCATATTTTATGAACAGTGTTCGTACTTTAATGAAATAATAAGATAGGTAGAACTGGAAACACTGAAATCGATTGTACACTATGTAAATTGAATTTAGGTATAATACAGGGTGAGTCACATAACATTACCGCTGGATATATTTCGTAAACCACATCAAATACTGACGAATCGATTCCACAGACCGAACGTGAGGAGAGGGGCTAGTGTAACTGGTTAATACAAACCATACAAAAATGCACGGAACTATGTTTTTTAACACAAACCTACGTTTTTTTAAATAGAACCCCGTTAGTTTTGTTAGCACATCTGAACATATAAACAAGTACGTAATCAGTGCCGTTTGTTGCATTCTAAAATGTTAATTACATCCGGAGATATTGTAACCTAAAGTTGACGCTTGAGTACCACTCCTCCGCTGCTCGATCGTGTGTATCCGAGAGCACCGAATTACGTAGGGATCCAAAGGGAACGGTGATGGACCTTAGGTACAGAAGAGACTGGAACAACACATTACGTCCACATGCTAACACCTTTTTATTGGTCTTTTTCACTGACGCACATGTACATTACCATGAGGGGTGAGGTACACGTACACACGTGGTTTCCGTTTTCAATTACGGAGTGTCCCGACATGTCAGGCCAATAGATGTTTAATGTGGTGGCCATCATTTGCTGCACACAATTGCAATCTCTGGCGTAATGAATGTCGTACACGCCGCAGTACATCTGGTGTAATGTCGCCGCAGGCTGCCACAATACGTTGTTTCATATCCTCTGGGGTTGTAGCACATCACGGTACACATTCTCCTTTAACGTACCCCACAGAAAGAAGTCCAGAGGTGTAAGATCAGGAGAACGGGCTGGCCAATTTATGCGTCCTCCACGTCCTATGAAACGCCCGTCGAACATCCTGTCAAGGGTAAGCCTAGTGTTAATTGCGGAATGTGCAGATGCACCATCATGCTTGATACCACATACGTCGACGCGTTTCCAGTGGGGCATTTTCGAGCAACGTTGGCAGGTCATTCTGTAGAAACGCGATGTATGTTGCAGCTGTTTGGGCCCCTTCAATGAAGTGAGGACCAATGAGGTGCTCGCCAATGATTCCGCACCATACATTTACAGTCCACGGTCGCTGTCGCTCTACCTGTCTGAGCCAGCGAGGATTGTCCACGGACCAGTACTGCATGTTCCGTAGATTCACTGCCCCTTGGTTTGTGAAACCCGCTTCATCGGAAAAACATGTAGAACTGCAACGCATTCTCTGTTAATGCCCATTGACCGAATTGCACTCGATGATTAAAGTCATCACCATGTAATTGCTGATGTAGCGACAGATGAAACGGGTGAATGCGGTGACGATGCAGTATGCACATGACACTACTTTGACTCAGTCCACTGGCTCTCGCAATGTCCCGTGTACTCATGTGTGGGTTCATGGCAACAGCAGCTAATACACCAACTGCACCCGCTTCTCCTGTGACGGGCCTGTTACGGACCCGTTTGCGTGCTACGACCATACCTGTTGCATACAGTTGGCGGTAGATGTTTTACAATGTGCGACACGTTGGATGCTCTCTGTCCGGGTACCGTTCTGCATACACCCTGCAAGCTTCAGCCGCATTTCGTCGACACTCGCCATAGATGAGTATCATCTCCGCCTTTTCAGAGTTCGAATATACCATGGTCACAGTTCCTACTACACTACACTATCACAGACGTCTGGTAATACAGTGTACTACAGTTGGTCTGCGTGCGGAGACGAATATAGAATAACAATAGCAGCAAGTGTTACATGCGGACACTGCGACAGCTAGACCAAACCACAACAGTGCACTACAGCCACACTCGTAAACACGGTCGTCATCGTAAACATGTCCCTGCAGATGCAGCTCGCCGACCGTGGCCCGTGTTTGTTACAACACGCAACTGAACGTCGGAGGTTTCAAGCGTCATCTTTAGGTTACAATATCTCAGGATGTAATTAACATTTTACAATGAAACAAACGGCACTGATTACGTATTTGTTTATATGTTCAGATGTGCTAACAAAAGTAGCGTGGTTCTATTTAAAAAAACGTAGGTTTGTGTTAAAAAACATACTTCCGTGGATTTTTGTATGATTTGTATTAAACAATTACACTAGCCCCTCTCCTCACGTTCGGTCTGTGGAATCGGTTCGTCAGTATTTGATGTGGTTTGCGAAATATAGCCAGCGGTAACGTTAGGTGACTCACCCTATATACACTCCTGGAAATGGAAAAATGAACACATTGACACCGGTGTGTCAGACCCACCATACTTGCTCCGGACACTGCGAGAGGGCTGTACAAGCAATGATCACGCACACGGCACAGCGGACACACCAGGAACCGCAGTGTTGGCCGTCGAATGGCGCTAGCTGCGCAGCATTTGTGCACCACCGCCGTCAGTGTCAGCCAGTTTGCCGTGGCATACGGAGCTCCATCGCAGTCTTTAACACTGGTAGCATGCCGCGACAGCGTGGACGTGAACCGTATGTGCAGTTGACGGACTTTGAGCGAGGGCGTATAGTGGGCATGCGGGAGGCCGGGTGGACGTACCGCCGGATTGCTCAACACGTGGGGCGTGAGGTCTCCACAGTACATCGATGTTGTCGCCAGTGGTCGGCGGAAGGTGCACGTGCCCGTCGACCTGGGACCGGACCGCAGCGACGCACGGATGCACGCCAAGACCGTAGGATCCTACGCAGTGCCGTAGGGGACCGCACCGCCACTTCCCAGCAAATTAGGGACACTGTTGCTCCTGGGGTATCGGCGAGGACCATTCGCAACCGTCTCCATGAAGCTGGGCTACGGTCCCGCACACCGTTAGGCCGTCTTCCGCTCACGCCCCAACATCGTGCAGCCCGCCTCCAGTGGTGTCGCGACAGGCGTGAATGGAGGGACGAATGGAGACGTGTCGTCTTCAGCGATGAGAGTCGCTTCTGCCTTGGTGCCAATGATGGTCGTATGCGTGTTTGGCGCCGTGCAGGTGAGCGCCACAATCAGGACTGCATACGACCGAGGCACACAGGGCCAACACCCGGCATCATGGTGTGGGGAGCGATCTCCTACACTGACCGTACACCACTGGTGATCGTCGAGGGGACACTGAATAGTGCACGGTACATCCAAACCGTCATCGAACCCATCGTTCTACCATTCCTAGACCGGCAAGGGAACTTGCTGTTCCAACAGGACAATGCACGTCCGCATGTATCCCGTGCCACCCAACGTGCTCTAGAAGGTGTAAGTCAACTACCATGGCCAGCAAGATCTCCGGATCTGTCCCCCATTGAGCATGTTTGGGACTGGATGAAGCGTCGTCTCACGCGGTCTGCACGTCCAGCACGAACGCTGGCCCAACTGAGGCGCCAGGTGGAAATTGCATGGCAAGCCGTTCCACAGGACTACATCCAGCATCTCTACGATCGTCTCCATGGGAGAATAGCAGCGTGCATTGCTGCGAAAGGTGGATATACACTGTACTAGTGCCGACATTGTGCATGCTCTGTTGCCTGTGTCTATGTGCCTGTGGTTCTGTCAGTGTGATCATGTGATGTATCTGACCCCAGGAATGTGTGAATAAAGTTTTCCCTTCCTGGGACAATGAATTCACGGTGTTCTTATTTCAATTTCCAGGAGTGTAATATAGAGTATACACTATGTGATCAAAAGTATCCGGATACCCCAAAAACAGACGTTTTTCACATTAGGTGCACTGTGCTGCCACATATTGCCAGGTACTCCATATCAGCGACCTCAGTAGTCATTAGACATCGTGAGAGAGCAGAATGGAGTGCTTCGTGGTACTCACGGGTTTCAAACGTGGCAGGTGATTGGGTGCCACTTGTGTCATATGTCAGTACGTGAGACTTCCATACTCCTGAACAACCCTAGATCCACTGTTTCCGATGTGATAGTGAAGAGGACATGTACAGCACAAAAGCGTACTGGCCGACGTCGTCTGTTGACTGATAGAGACCGCTGACAGTTGAAGGGGGTCGTAATGTGTTATAGGCAGACATATATTCAGACCATCACACAGGAATTACAAACGGCATCAGGATCCACTGCAAGTACTATGACAGTCAGGGGGCAGGTGAGAAAACTTGGATTTCATGATCGAGCGGCTGCTCATAAGCCATACATCACGCCGGTAAATGCCAAAGAGCGCCTCGCTTGGTGTAAGGAGCGTGACCGAGCAGACCACATGTAGTGACGGACGGGGACTGTCGAGCACTGTGGAGGGGGTTGTAGAAAATCGCATGAAGTCAGTGAAAGGAATCACTCGTGAGCTTCAAAGTGCTGACAGCAGTCCAGCTAGCAAAACAACTGCGCATAGAGAATGAAAAATGATGACATGTAATTGCCTAGGTGCTCCTCATAAGCTGGGCCCGTATCTAAGGTGGACGGGTGGGGGAGGAAGGGGGGGGGAAACGGGGGTATCTGCCTTGGGTGACAATTTCAGGGGTGCCAAATTCATTTTTATTACACTACCGGACATTAAAATTGCTACACCACGAAGATGACGTGCTACAGACATGAAATTTAACCGACAGGGAGAAGATGCTGTGATAAGTAATTGATTAGCTTTCAGAACATTCACACAAGGTTGGCGCCGGTGGCGACACCTACAACGTGCTGACATGAGGAAAGTTTCCAACCGATTTGTCATACACAAACAGCAGTTGACTGGCGTTGCTTTGTGAAATGTTGTGATGCCTCGTGCAAGGGGGAGAAATGCGTACCATCACATTTCTAAAATTATATCTTCTGTGCTTGAAGGAAACCACAGACATAGCATGTGTTTAAAAATGTACACTGTGAGAATGGGAACAGGGTTGAAAACAAGAACACAGAGGTTGTGACGTAAAAAATCATTTATTTGTAATCCAACTTGGAAGTAATTTTACATTTTCATAAGTAGCCACAGCAACAATATTTCCACACATTTTCTTGTTCTTCTTCTTGAGTCGATGGAGAGAAGGACACGTGTAGAATTCAAGGTCTTGAGTAGCAGCAAACCTAAAGATTCGATGCATCCATGAGCCCTTCTCCTTCCCCTTCACGTAGATGATGGTATCCGTGTGGTCGAATAATTGAAGCGATGTCACCATATCTGTACAGGGTATGCCATGATCATCCCAGTCAATTCTATGGTAGAAATGTGTTAACCATTTTGCACTCTTCCATGTCTTAGCACACTTCGCACACTTGAAAGACCTAAGTGATGCAATGTTTACTGAGAATGTCTTTATTATTCCTGCATCTTCTGTGCATGCTAAAAACGGAACATATTTAAGTATGGACTGTCTACGCTCACCATCATACACACCCTGAGCATTCGCAATGATGTTCACACCTTGAGACGTCATTGTAAAATGCTCTAGGTGTGGTGCAGCACCTGTTCATTTGCGCAGCTTGTTTCACAACACTGGCGAGTGGGCAGTAGTAGATCACACGGTCATGTAGAACAAGAGCATACACGGCAGTGTGTTCTGTGGAATTTGTCGAAGATTCAAATTCATTTCGCATGTCTATCAGTCCAGACTTAATTATTTTGTTCTGTTTCGAGCAGTCTATTACGATGATCCGTGATAGCTCTTTGAACTTCCATGGGCTGAGTAGACAACCTCCTCCTTCTTCTTCAGCACTTTCATAGTAAGAAGCGAGAAACCTTGCATATATGTCATATGGGTAGAAATATGAATTCAAGTCGACTCAAGTAGAGTTAACTTGCATTTGTCGGACACGGTGGAATCATTTGCTATATTCCCTCGTCTATCAATCTGAAACGTAAGTATGATGTTTCCAGAATGAAATTTTCACTCTGCAGCGGAGTGTGCGCTGATATGAAACTTCCTGGCAGATTAAAACTGTGTGCCCCACCGAGACTCGAACTCGGGACCTTTGCCTTTTTTTCGCGGGCAAGTGCTCTACCATCTGAGCTACCGAAGCACGACTCACGCCCGGTCCTCGCAGCTTTACTTCTGCCAGTATCTCGTCCCCTACCTTCCAAACTTTACAGAAGCTCTCCTGCGAACCTTGCAGAACTAGCACTCTTGAAAGAAAGGATACTGCGGAGACACGGCTTAGCCACAGCCTGGGGGATGTTTCCAGAATGAAATTTTCATTCTGCAGCGGAGTGTGCGCTGATATGAAACTTCCTGGCAGATTAAAACTGTGTGCACCGACGGAGACTCGAACTAGGGACCTTTGTCTTTCGCGGGCAAGTGCTCTACCATCTGAGCTACCGAAGCACGACTCACGCCCGGTCCTCACAGCTTTACTTCTGCCAGTATCTCGTCTGGTATCCTTTCTTTCAGGAGTGCTAGTTCTGCAAGGTTTGCAGGAGAGCTTCTGTAAAGTTTGGAAGGTAGGAGACGAGGTACTGGCAGAAGTACAGCTGTGAGGACCGGGCGTGAGTCGTGCTTCGATAGCTCAGATGGTAAAACACTTGCCCGCGAAGCCAACGGTCCCGAGTTCGAGTCTCGGTCGGTGCACACAGTTTTAATCTGCCAGGAAGTTTCGTAAGTATGATGTATTTAGGTGTCTCTAGCTGCGAAGATGTTCTAATAGACCTTATTTTACTGCTCGCAGTCAGTAACACTGGGTACTCGAAAAGCTTCCACGAGCGACATGTCAGTGACAGAAATGTACCAAAATTCAGGACTCTTAAAAGCTTCAAATGCTCCTCGTCTGATACACTGATGTGAAGCATTTTCCATACTATCTTTCTGATTGTGATCATTATCTCCTCTTGAGCTCCTTGAATGTATGATTTATTATCTGTCGCACTCCGCACCACAATGAGTTCCTGTTTAGCGTTCATAATAATGTGCCTCATGTCCTCAAAGTACTCCATAAGCATTTTTAGAGGTATGCATGCAGTAAATCGCTTATACTCTGCTCTGTCCTGTGTGTCGTCTATGAATCATCCCGAAATTTCTAAACTATTCCAATCTGCACGTGATGCAGAGTTGATGCTGTGCTGACACTGCGTGTACAGTCGATCTCAGACCCACTGACTTCATAGAGTATCTCTTGGAACAGGAATGTCGTTCTTATGAAATGTGGTTGAAGTGTAAGGTTTACGCGAGAAGTATTCCTGAGGTATAATTCTCTCATCATTCTCTACTGGACTGATTATATTGAGTGAGGGCGTCATTGCGGGGTTTCAAGCCAACTGACTTAAGAAACTCATAGTTCGCACACGTTATCACTTAGCAGTTTGGTAACGTAGTGACATTCTGTAGATTGCGACCGCTGGTTTTATGCTGTATGCCCGTCTTGCCTTGGATGTAATCGTACAATGATTTCCTCACCACGAAAGTCCACAAGGTGTTTAACCTGGTGCACAATACGCAGCGTCAAATAATCCAATACCTGAGCTGTCACTGGAAGGTATACTGCATCGGCGGTAACTGCCTGGAGAGTTACCACGACACGTCACTCACAGAAGACGTGTGTCCTACAATTTCCGGCACTATCAGGACTTTAATACACAGCGCTGTGTACAACTATGTATCATGTTTCTCTTGACGTTTACAAAGAAGGAGAAGGACACTGTATAAGGAGGAGCTTTAACCAGTCCTTCATCAGTTAAAGTTTAGATGCAATGTCGTAAACTTTGATGTTAAAAGAACGATCATCTGTATTGCATGCAAATTGCTTCCCGCCAATTGATTTCTGTATTGATGAATGTAGTATTGCACTGAGTGGACTGGAGATGTACAACAGCATCCCAAATATCACCGAGACTAACAACAAACTGCACCTGGATATTAATTGTGAAAAGGTATTGTGTAAATAGAACCAGGTGCATACGATATCGACAATTTAAATAAAGTCTGAAAACAGTCTGGAAAAGGTATTTAGCTATGTGCAGACATCAATACACTTAAATCTGAAATAAGGACTGTAAATGCAACGATTTACTTTAACCAGAAAGGTTCAATAGGGCGCCCACTGGGTTTCACGAAAGGGCACGTTTGAAGAAGGAACGTAGTAAATTTTACAAGTCAGATCAGACTGCGGACATATTTCCCATCAGTACAATCCTTATCAAGTGTAACATTGCAATGAACTCTTATCTCAACAACAGTCTGATTCATACTATTTATGGATTCATCCCCTCAGTTGCAATGGGGTTTTAGATTGTTGAGACTCCTGCCGATTCAATGTGCCTTCCAGTGACAGCTCTGACATTGGATTATTTGGCACTCATTCATCATCATCTCCCACCAATTGCCCATAATCTAGTCTCACAAGTCAAAGACCACTTCCTTCGCTGAGTCTCCTCTATCCCCACCTCCTTACCTCCTGAATCCCTACTCATCACCGTTGAGGCCACCTCCCTATCAACCAACATCCCTCATGCCCATGGTCTTACCACTATTGAAAGCTATATTTCCCAAGCCACCTACCTCATTCCTCACACACCTTACTAACTATATCCTAAAACACAACTACTTCTCATTTGAAGGGGAGGTACATGAACAAATAAGCAGTACAGCTATGGGCATCTGCATGGCACGCTCCTATGCCCACCTTTTCATGGGTCATCTAGAAGAGATCTTCCTAGCCTCTCAAAACACTGAACCTCTAGTCTCATTCTGGTTCATTGATGATATCTTCATGATTTAGTGCCAATACAACCTATCTTCGTTCCTTCACAACCACAACACCTTCTCTCACAACCACTTCATGTGGTCTTCCTCAACCCAGCGTGCCAACTTCCAAGATGGTGACCTCCCCTTCTATGATGCACCATCTGTACCTCTGTCCACAATAAACCCAGCAACTAACAACAGTACCTGCATTTTGACGGCTGTCATCCCTTTCACACCAAAGAACCCCTCACATATAGCCTGGCCACCTGGGAATAGCATACCTGCAGTGACAAAAACTACCTTGCTCAGTATGTGGATGCTCGTTAAGGCCTTCACAGGCAGGCACTATCTCCAGACATAGTCCACAAACAGATCTCTCATGCATGTGATTTCTCCTCATAACCCCAATCCTCCCAACACCCCCAAAAACCAGCCACAAAGGAGTGTCCCCTTTGCCATCCAGTACCGTCCTGAACTGGAACAACTGAACCATATCCTTCGACAGGGCTTTGATTATCTATCACTGTGTCCAGAAATGAGGGATATCCTACATGCAATACTTCCCACTCCTCCTAAAACGTGTTCTGTCGCCCACCCAACCTCAAAATCCCAGCCCATCCCTGTGCCACTCCAAATGCCAATCCCTTGTCACAAGAGGTCACATCCCTGTGAAGTAACTAGGTGCAAAACTTGCCCAATCCCCCACCAGCACTTCCTATTCCAGACTTGTCACAGGTTTATCCTACCACATCAGGGGCAGGGTCGCCTGTGAAAACATCCATGTCATTTACCAACTCTGCTGCAGTCACTGCACAGCTTTTTATATTTGTATTACTACCAACCAGCTGTCCTTCAGGATGAATGGCCACTGTCAAACAGAGGCCAAGTAGACCATCCTGTGGCACAATATGTAGCTGAATGTAACACACTTGATTTCAGCGGCTGCTTCACTACCTGAGCCATCTGGATTTTTCCCTCCACTACCAGCTTTCCTGAGCTGCACAGATGGGAGTTATTCTTACAGCACATTCTACAGTCCTGTAATCATCCTGGCCTCAACCTTTGGTAACATATTGTTTCCACATCCTCCACCCAACAGTTTCCTCTGTCCTCTCATCTCCTCCCCATTTTTGTCTCCCACCCAGTTTATTTGCAGCCCTCTCCCAACGCATCTGCCCGTCTTTTTCTGCTCCTCTCCTTTTTTGTTCCTTTTTCTCCCATCTGCCTAGTCCACAGTCTCCTGATGCTGCACCTGTTAGAAGTCTAGTCCCTGCGCACTCCACCAGAGAGTTTTCATCTCTCTACCCACATGCCATCCTCGGGTAGCCAGGTTACATGGGAGGGATTTTTTGGTCTGAAAGGGATGACAGCTGTCAAAATTCAGGTCTGATGGTGGTGGTTTGAAGCAAAGTTGACAATTTCGCTTCGCCTGGATGTTATTTCTGGAGCATATCTCCGAATGAAACTATTAAAACGTTCGTTCACATTTTGAATAAAACCGTCCAAAGAACGCTCCAGCAAATCAGGTTTACTCAAATCGGTAAAAATGGGGGTGAAGGCATCGATAACGACTTGTGGAAAGCGGGTCTCTAACGCCGAGGCGTGCAGTGCACACTCGGATTCACACGTTCACAGAATCGTTACTTTTTAGAGTTCTAGCATAATATTGTGGGGAATAATTCTTCAATGTATATACATTCGAATTTCATAATGAAGAAAAATTCGAGATTTTTCGACCGTCAGCCTGTCGTTCCTACAGCAGTCACGAAGATCTACATCTGCGTGATTACTCTGCTGTCCACAATAAAGTGCACTTTCAAGCTGTCTGTCTACTGTTCCACTCTCGAACGGCGCGCGGGAAAAACGAGCACTTAAATTTTTCCTTGCGAGCCCCTATTTCTGTTATTTTATTGTGATGATAATTTCTCCCTATGAGGATGTGTGCCATCGGAATGTTTTTACATATCGGAGGAGAAAACTGATAACTGAAATTTCATGAGAAGATCCCATCGCATCGAAAAATGTCTTTGTTTTAATGATTGCCACTCCAGTTCAAATATGATGTCTGTGGCACTATCCCCCCCTATTTAGCGGTGATACAAAACGACCTACCCGTCCTTTGAACTTTTTCGATGTCACTGAAGCATACTGTAGTTACCGAACGGCTTCAGTTATGTATTCGGACATAATGGATCGATAAGGAAAATCGACTGTGGTTTCATTGCAATTTATTGTGCATGCACATGACTCAGTGTGATTGCCAACCACATGTGTTTTAAGCGTATATCTCGGAATACAAAATGTTTTCTCGATCCTTAGCGGATGAGATACCTACCTGTTTCGTTTTCGTGCCGAAAGCTCAACAGACTGCGGAGTTGGTCAGGGGTAACCTATACACTAAAATCTATCTGTCTAGCTTTCGGCTTCTTTCCCATAGCCACGATCTCGCTTCTATTCAACAGCTCACCTAGGCTTTCATCGGCTTCTTCCAGTGACGAACTGGCAACATGATCTAACGCACACCCACGTGTAGCCTGTGGTGGAACATGGCTGGTCACAGCCCTGCCTGTACACGATGTTCTACTTACACACACCTTCACAATTTACATTACAACTTTTTATGCTCTGCGTTTTTACACTCGTTACTGCATGTCGATGCTAAACCCTCGCAGTCCAGCTTGTATTCCTCTTCACAATAGTAACACCAGAAGTGTAACTGCGCAGGCTTCCACGGCCACAGTCAGTCGACATAAGAGTTTTCTGGGTATGGTATCGCGCGTCATACTGTGTAAAATTCTGCTGTTGGAGAAAAACCTACGTTTCGGTCACGGTTGCAGAGGCCTTCTTCTGGGTCTACTGGTGCGTTCTGTCTATGCAGTGTCCCTTATATTTTGTCGTTACTGTTCACTGCGCATGCCATTACGTCATAATTTTAAAAAGATAGTCAGTTTCATTGGTCACTTAAGGAAGAAGGAGAGGGAACTTTATTTTAATAGGTCACTGCAGTGAAAGAAGAGCGTAACCTCTGTTATCTGTTGGCTTTTGTGTTGTGTGCCGTGATTGGTGGCCACCGTCGACTGATAAGTTGGCTGCTGTTTACCAAATGCTGGACGTCGGCCGCGCGGCGGCAGTTGCTCGGCGGCAGTGCTCGGGCCTCGTGTTGACAGCGCGCTCTGTTGGGCTCCGATTGCTGGCAGCCAAGGTGGGGCAAGCCTGAGTCCATCCGCCCTGTTCTTGTTATTGGGGTGTTTAAGTATTTCGATGGCGTCTCTGATTTTGCGTTTCGTCATAACCGGCTGGTTGGCCTGTGTGTTGGCCACACGCTTGCAGCCAGCCCTGGTTGACAACCGGTCACTGCACCAACTCCGATAACGTCGCACACTGGTGAAGCAAAATTCCAGACAAAACTGTTAAGGGAGCGTTGGCAAAATTGGTCAAAAATTATAAAAGAATTTTTGGCACCAAATAGTTCTGTAGAATGTTAGAAATACTGTCTCCAATTTTCACAGATTAATTCGAACTACAAATGATAGAAAACTGTCTTTTTTCAATCACTGCTCAGCGCCACTCCCACTTTTCTAGACGACATTCTTCTTGTTTGCGATGTTTTATTACTTCCTGCTGTCATAAAAGCATCGGATCAGTACAGAACGCTGTGGACCCGTTTACATCGTGTTATCATTGCTTTCCGCTAGCTATTTTTGGCAGCTCTTATTGTCTGTGGTGCAGAAATATAAACATTTCAGTTCTTCTGTTACTGTGAGAATTACGACTGTGTTCAGGCTTTCTTTGTGTGATTTACTGTATAAAATGCCAAGATATAGCGGCGAAGTGCTTAAGAAATTGGTCAAAGCTCGCCATTTACGTGTGAATATCAGCATCTACAAGTGAGTGAACTATGTCAGCAGAAGACAGTTGTGAAGATAAGACGACGAACAGTTCACAGAAGAAACCTGGATCTAGTGTAGAGTTTCAGTCGACTAAAGACGAAGTGAATAGTGCTTTTACGATAAGTGATTTAGAAATTATGTGTTCTATTATTAGAAATTCTTGTGGATGTGGTAACTACGGCAATAAATCTTTAAGATTATACGACATAATGACAGAGACGGTATTGTATGTATTATGCACTTGTTTTGAATTGAATGTCAATTTTACACCTATCACAAAACATCACTGCTAAGAATTGGGTGTACAGAGCCAATATAAGATTATGCTGTGAGATGAGATGTGTTGGTGTTAGAAGGGAACTTAGTAATTTGTTTTGTACAGTAATGAATATGTCATCTCTGTCTGCCTCGTACTCTGCACTAAACAATCATCTTCTGAACAGCCTGTGAAGGGTGTAGCCGAAAGGGCAGGCCAGAAACATCAGATAAAAGGGAAACAGGTACACGAACGGCAAGAAGACCAAATGTGTGGTTATGGTCAGCAATAAGGTACTAGTTTATGGTGTAAAGCTTTATAAAACTTTTATGTGTATTTCCCAGAATTTTCAGTGAACAAGGAACATTTTCCCCTGAACCATTGGAGATAGAAAAGTAAAGTTTTCTGGAGAATTTGTTCATTGTGTAACACAACTTGGTGTGGTACAAATTTTTTCTAAGTGTATTTATGTCAAAATTATTTACTTTTCTGTGAAATTGGAGATACTTTGTTTCATATGGGTAATTTTTTAAAATAAACTGCAAGGGCTCTAAAACTGGTGTTAAAGAAAGCTTTTGCTTGTCTGATTACTAAGAGTTCCTTATCAGAGTATGAAAGTTGTAAGTAAGGTAACTTTTGTGAAAATGTTCCTTGTGTGACAGCATGTCTTGCGAAAAGTTCCAATAATGCCATAATCTAATTTATTGAGAAAAAAATTTGCAAAAGGTTCAGAATGTAGCCCATAACATAATTACCTCACGTGCAAAGTTTGGTTCTATTATCTTTCAAACACCAAAAACCGTCTTAGATTATGTAAACATGTCCATTTTCTCCTATGTCCCCCATTAACCAAGACGCTTCAAAAACTTATACCCTCGCCTACATGTCGTACTTTGAAACCTGATCTTTGCAAAACTGCGCCAAGAATGGCCCAGGGGTTGACATGGGCGGAACGGCGGCCCCGCTCGCTGACGTCACATCCACGCTGTGGCTGCAGGCGGGAAGCGGCCGGCCGACACTCTGCTGGAGCTCTGAGCTGAAAGCCAAGCCGGGGGCGACAGCCCTATCAGTGGCGCAGGTGAACGTATTTACCACTGGCCTTAGAAGCTCTTTATCACCTTGCTTACTACAAACCAGGGGCAGTGGCAAGGGAGGGGGGGGTTGACCATGGGAGGTATAGCCCCACCCCCAATGGAGTATTATATTACACTAGGTAAAATGACTTCAGAAATCAGCGAGTATATGACTTCAACAGATTCAATCATTTTTTTATAATTATGTAGCAATATAGGTTGCAACGTATTTCAAACACATTTAAAAATAAAAAATAAGAGCGGCAAATAATAAGGTATCTAAATCAATCAATATCATTTAGCTTAAAATGGGCGTCTTATTATTTATTAATATACATTGGATGTATATCAATGTATGACTACCACATACAATAATCAATAAAGTTAAATACGCCAGGTATGCCTACCAATACTTAAATTCCTGACCCCAGACAAAAACTTCGAAATCGCCGGACATCTGGGTCAAATTGTATTAATTTCCTGGGCACACACATTCTGTAGACACGTTTTTACCCTGAACTCCAAAACAGTTACAAAAAACTAGTTTAAGCAACACCAAATTTTGCCAATTTGTCGGTGGTGGACCCCAACTCTCCTTTTGTTGAGCGATAGTCCATTCCCCCAAACCCCCTGCCCCCCCTCTCCCCTTGACCAAATTCTAGAATCGCCCCTGCCGCAAACAACTAATTTTATTTCTATTAAGATACTCGCAGTCGTTTCTCTGATGAGTATGAACACAGTTTTTACGTTCCTAAGTCTACAGTCTCGATACGTCAGCTAAAAAGTCAGAGAGGTGTAGGAGGGTGTGCTGGAATGTAATGCTGTCGAGTCTGAATGAAATGAACTTTATGCAATTCTACATCAATATGTATTTCTCAAGATGGTCACTCTGGCGATGAACATATTTCTCCCAACGAGAGATCAGTTTGCTGATACCGTCACTGTAGATTGTCTGACTATGTTCAGGGAGGCACAACCACACCCCTGCGTGCGCTACGTCATCTCAATGCAAGTGAAGTCCGCGAAGGTGTTCTTCGAGTTTCGGAAGCAGTTGAAGCTGGAGTGGTGCCAAGTCATGCACGTATGGAGGATGATGGATGTCAGTGAACCCAGATTGTTGCAGATGTCGCAGTGCTCGAGTTTGGTCAGGCATTGTCATACTGAAGAAGAGCATGCTCTGTGCGAGGACGAACAGTTAGAATTTGTGCTCTGGCTTTTCTGGGAGTCTCACCGTAATCTTCTAGAGTCTGTGGTGGTATGAATTCCAAATTCACCACACCATGAACATCCCACAAAGCCATGAGTCTGATTTGCCTACTGAAGGAAAGGTCTTGTGCTTTTTGCTGTTGGTTATCCTCTGCAGCGGAATTCCATTGATGACATAACGAAATAATTAGAAGTCAGTGCCTTTCTTCAGCAGTTTATGCCTATCGTATTATTTGCGAGTGTCAACAATAACATTCACACAACAAAATGCCATTGTCATGTGGTTCATGTCTGTAAAAAATTGCGAGGGCTGTTCTGAAAGTAAGGTCCTATTGGGTGCGAGATGGAAACCATAGTGGAAAGCCGATGAAGCTTTGCACAGATGTGTTGGACAGCATCTCTAGTAATCTCGTCGATCGCGTCACGTCGCTCTTTTCAGTTCTGAGCGCACAGTGGGCACGTATAGATGCCTACATCAACAGCGTCTCCCGCCAAGTATGGGGGCCTAATGAGATATTTCGCCTGATGTCACGCAGCCCACACAACATAACTGTTACACGTTTCCTTCTTCGTGACAATTCTCGGCCGCACTCTGCAGGGGCAATGAAGACGCTCCTGCAGCGTTTTCGATGGCAAGTGTTTGATCACCCACAACACACCCCGTCATTGGCTCCCACAAAGTTTCCTCTACGCTCACTTGAAACACTGGCCATGAAAACAACATTTTGGCAGACACAACAAGCTGCAGAATAGCACAGAGAGTTGTCAGAAAGCAGAGGCGTCTGCCTCCTATGACGAGGGTACTGGAAAATTGGTACAGTGCTACGACAAATGTCTAAGTCTGAGCGGCGACTACGTAGACAAGTATTTGGAAGGTTTAAATAACTGCTGAGAATAAAACATTTCTGCTTTTCGCAGTGGTTTCCATTTTACGACCGATCGGAACTTACTTTCGAATAGGCGTCGTAGTATCAAGAAGCGAAACAACATGACGTGGCGACAGGGGAACAACATGTGGGTGGTTTCGTTTCGCGGATGGACACAGTCTGGATTTTTGATAACTGAGACGTAGTGATGCGATTAAGGTAACTTGCCTGTGAATCCGCTTCAAAAAATCCGTATTTCTGTTTTTCATCTTAAATCGCTCTTTAGATATTTTTGAAGAACACGTTGGTTAAAAGAACTGAATTGGACATCAGGAAGTTGTTTAAAAATCAACCTACAGGTATCTCAGTCCATGTCCACACCCGCATCCCTGCCGCTTCGACACGTCAATACAGTCATCACACTCCTGTTGGAGAAACGTATACAATATAACTGTTTCTCAAGTTGACATACCTGCCAGACGATATGCTGTGCAATGCTGTTATGATTCCATTGTGTATTTCTAGTTTTGCGAACGTCGATTTTTTAAAAACTTTTCTATAGTTCGAGTTACTGCTATTTTGTCATTCTCGAAAGTTATTATGCCTGAAACTCGTTTTATGGTGGGACAGTTAGCCGGTGTGGGGTTACTACAAGACAACCAGTGTTGGCAATTGGTTCTGTGAGAGTTGTCAAACCTGAATAGTCAGTCCCTAAGGCAACAACAACACCAGAATAACGAGCAGAAAGAAGGAAATGAGATGAGAAGATAAGGAAAACGTAAACCAAGAAGATTATGCAACTGGAATGTATTTGGCACCACAGAGACAGAGGTGAGTTACGGATATGAGCCAAAGAAGTGAGGGTCGCAGATGTAACGCCCTCACTGTCGGCTGTAGCCGTCATGCACGTAGACTATTCCTTACAGATGAAAAACGATCTCACATGGAAACATAATATTGCTGTTTGCATACGGGAGTAGTTGTTATATGTCACGAAACTGGAGGTACACTATGTGATCAAAAGTATCCAGAGACTCCCCAAAACACACTTTTTCATATCACACGCATTGTGCTGCCACATTCCGCCAGGTACTACATATCAATGACCTCAGTTGTCATTAGACATCGTATGAGAGCAGAATGGGGTGTTCCGTGGAGCTCATGGTCTTTGAAGGTGGTCAGGTGATTGGGTGTCACTTGTGTCATACGTCTGTACGCGGTATTGCCACACTCCCAAGCTTCCCTAGGTCCACTGTTTCCGAAGTGATAGTGAAAACGTGAAGGGACACGTACAGCACAAAAGCGTACAGGCTGATCTCGTCTGTTGACTCACTGAGACCGCCGACTATTGAAGAGGGTCGTAATGTATGATAGGCAGACATCTATCCAGACCATCACACAGGAATTCCAAAGTGCATCAGGATCCACTGCAAGTACTAAGTCAGTCAGGTGGGAGGTGAGAAAACTTGGATTTCACGGTCGAGCGGCCTCTCATAAGCCACACATCACGCTTGTAAATGCCAAACGACACCTCGCTTGGTATAAGGAGCGTAACATTGGACAACTGAACAGTGGAAAAATTATGTGTGGACTAACGAATCACGGTACACAACATGGCGATCCGATGGCTGCGTGTGGATACGGCGAGTGCCCAGTGAACGTTATCTGCCAGAGTGTGTAGTGCCAGCAGTAAATTCGGAGGCGGTGGTGTTACAGTGTGGTCGTGTTTTTTATGGGAGGGCTTGCACACCTTGTTTCGCGTGGCACTATCACAGCACAGGCCTACATTGATGTTTTAAGCCGGCCGAAGTGGCCGAGCGGTTCTAGGCGCTTCAGTTCGGAACCGCATGACTGCTACAGTTGCAGGTTCGAATCCTGCCTCGGGATGGAATGTGTGTGATGTCCTTAGTTAGGTTTAAGTAGTTGTAAGTTCTTGGGGACTGATGACCTGAGATGTTAAGTCCCATAGTGCTCAGAGCCATTTGAACCATTTTGATGTTTTAAGCACCTTCTTGCTTCCCACTTTTGAACAACTCGGGGATGGCGATTGCAACACGATCGAGCACCTGTTCATGTTACACGGCCTGTGGCGGAGTGGTTAAACGACAATAACATCCCTCTAATGGACTGGCCTGCACAGAGTCTTGAGTCATGAATACCTCTCTTCAGTGCAACACTCCGTGAGGAATGGGTCGCCACGATCTTGTAAGTCATTTTCAGTCAGGTGTCCGGATACTTTTGACCTCACAGTGCATATGCAACGTACCGCAACTCCGATTCGGGTGTATAATCACCGACTTGTAGGCAAGGAATTAGTGTGGCATTCGTGTTTTTCTCGGCTGCGAGAGGTAAAAGCGAAATCGTGATTCCACGCAAGACGCCAGTCGATCTGGGAAGCTGGGCTCATCGATTACGGTCAACGACCCGGCCCTGTAGTCCTGATTTCCCCCGTGCGATTCTCACGTCTTCGGTCCACTAGAAAAGGTCCTGACGTGTCGACGACTCCTGTTGGACGAGGACGTGCAGCAGGCAGCCGCAGTCCTGCCTGTCCACTGTGGCCGCCCTCCGTCGACCTGCTGCCGTCGGCTTCTCTGACGTCACTGCGGTATTGATGTTGGCCTCTCCTGTATATGCCCGACTACTGGTTATATCTACGTATCAGACGGAGCAGCCACAAACATCTACACTGTAAATGCGATTAAATTTCGGGTTTTCGTAAATAATTAATGTTGTCGTTTTGCGCAGTGGATAACAGTAATATGTTGTTGCATAACCGAAGACAAGGTGATTAATAACTGTTTTAAATATTAGTTATTATCATAACTTCCTATTTCCCACGTTAGTACTTATCCGCACTGTTTCTGATTTCGTATTGTTTCTGTCCGATTTGGAAATGAAATGTTAAAAAAATGGTTCTGAGCACTATCGGACTTAACGTCTGTGGTCATCAGTCCCCTAGAACTTGGAACTACTTAAACCTAACTAACCTAAGGACATCACACACATCCATGCCCGAGGCAGGATTCGAACCTGCGACCGTAGCAGTCGCGCGGTTCCGGACTGCGCGCCTAGAACAGCTAGACCACCACGGCCGGCAATGATATGTTAAGTAACTTTTAATTCACAATTTACGCTTCGTAATATTTCATAATCGAACCTTCCGTCACCCAGAAATACAATCTCCAGCTTGCCTATGATTATCATTTACCAATACGCATGCTACTGTGGAAATCACTTCAGTTTTTTATTAACAACATTTCATAATAATTAAGTGATCATGAATGATAGCATGTTGTAAATAGAGAAAAGGAGGGTTGATCCTAAAATTACTCTCAGCAATTACGGCGACTAAAATATCCATGATTTTTGTAGTTCGTCACTCAAAGGTACTATAACAAGGGATGTGGTCTCTCACTATACTGCAATACAGTTGTAGGCAACAAATTAAACCCACATACAGCTTTGCACAAATTAATTTATTTTCTTACAAGTCGGAAAAGAAAAAATGACTCAACTAACAGTCAAAGAGTAAAAACTTCTACCTAACGTCCGCTGCAGTTGCATGGAGTAAACGAAGCACCCATCACTGGCTACTCCCACGTTCCCACACAGTAGCCCCCTTAAGGTGCGGAGCACCCAGGATAAATGGGTAATTAAACTTGACTTGTCTCCCTGCTCTCCTATGGACGACTTGCTGCTGCGAGAATGAGGGAGCCAGTGTGGGCTGTTGCGTTGTGATTCCATGTACTCTTGCCATGGGTACTTCTGCCATATCATGCATAATGAGTTTCAAACGTTGGTCCTTCTCCTCCTGTTGAGTATCATCATACTCCAGTTCTGGTAAGCCCCATGTTGGTTTTACTCCTTCTGTGGACATACAAATAGTTTTGTCGTTCTGCGAGATGTCCTTAGTATGGCTGTTGCGTCATACTATTCGGTATGGTCCAATATATGGAGGTTGTAGAGGCGCTCTGACTGACTCTGTGGGGAGCACGACATGTGTACAGTCTGCGAACGCCTTATGCACAATAACTGGTCGCTCACCATATCTAGATACCGAAGGCCTTCTGATTGTTTCTACATGCTCACGGATTACATGTGTCGGTCATGAGAGTTTTGTTGGCTTTGGTGATGCGGCGGCGGTTAGGTAATATGCCGGGATTCTCAGTGGTTCCCCATACACCAATTCCGGCACTGAGTCACCGATGTCCGTTTTGTATGCAGTCTGTAATCCAAGGAGAACCAATGGTAATGCTTTCGTCTAGCTTCTCTGATGACACATGAGAGCTGCCTTCAACGTCCTGTGCCACCTCTTCACCACACCATTGCTCGCTGGATGGTAGCTTGCTGTATGGTGGTGCCGGAACCCACATAAATTAGCTAGTTCGTTGAACAGACTAGGTTCGAACTGGCGGCCTTGATCTGTTATGATACAAAGGGGGCACACAAAGCGAGCTAGCCAATGAGACACAAACGGCTTTCTAACGTTTATGCCGCTATGTCAGAGGTCGGAATGTCCTCCGCCCATCTCGTGCATCTGTCTAGCACTGTTAACAAGTGTCTATAGCCATCGGAAACGGGGAGTGGGCGCATTAAGTCCAGATGGACACGGGCAAATCTTGATGGACAGCCTGTGGAATTCCCATTTTGCACGTGACCGTGTCGTCCTACTTTGCAACGCTGACAATGTAGGCATGCGCGAGTCCATCCCCTGGCGTCCTTTGTAATTGATGGTTACACGAAACGTGCTGTCAGCAACTTGATCGTGGCTTTTGCCCCTGGGTGTGACAGGCCATCAACACTGTCAAATGCCGCCTTACGAAATTCTTGTGGAATGTATGGGCGCGGCTTCTGCCGTGATATATGGCACCATAACTTAAGCCTTCTTCCTGGCACGAGTATCCGCTGTAAGTGTAGCCCTGTCGTGCGCTCCGTCAATTACTTCTGTAGATCCAGATCTGCTTCCTGTGATGTTACGAGTTCTTCGTAGTTTATTGTGCTGGTCACACCGCAAACACGAGAAAAGTAATCTGCAAGCGGATTCTCCGCGCATCTGATGTGCCTTATTTCTGTGGTGAGTTGACTGACAAATACTGGCCTGGCTTCAATATACGGGCGGAAATGTCTGAGGCTTTCATATATTGCCAACAACTTTCTGTCGTATGCACTCCATTCTGTCTGTCAGAGTTGCAGCTTCTTCGAGAAGAAACTAAGATGTGGCCAATGTCCATCGACCTGTTACTGCAAGGCTGCTCCAATTGCGACCTGGCTGGGGTCTACTACAATACTCAACGGTGCAGCAGGTATGGGGTGCGCGAGTAATACTGGCTCCTCCGAGCTTCTTTGTAAGTCGCCAGAAGCTTCTGATGTCCATTGCAGCTTTCGCTTCCCTGTGGTATTATTGCCAGCCAGTGCATTCGTAAGCGGGGCCTGTGTTTCAGCGGTAATTGGCAAATGACGCCGGAAAAATTTTACCGTACCGAGACAACGACTAAGCTGTTTGTAGTCTGTAAGTTTGAGTAGCTTACGTAACATGTCTATCTTTTCTGGGAATGGTTGTACACCGTCGGCTGAGACTACATAGCCGAGAAAAGTTCTTGACTGTTGTTCATGACGCATTTGCGTTCATTTAACACTGTTCCATACGTATTGAGCCTCTGTCGTATCTCCTGGATATGTCTATCATGTGACTGCATATCCTCCGAAAATACCAAAATATCATCCAGATATGCATAACACAAAGGTAACCCCGGGAGCACTTCATCAATGAATCTTTGCCAAGATTGGGCCGCGTTTTTGAGTTCGAATGGCATAAACAGAAATTCGAATAGCGCAAAGAGTGTGATCACCGCCGTGTTTGCCACGTCAGCTGGAGCCACAGAAGTCTGGTTGTATGCCTTACGACAATTCAGTACTGGGAATACTTTCCCACCCGCTAGAGCGTATGTAAACTCTTGAATGTTTGCTATGGGCTACTTGTCCGGTATCAATCGGCGGTAGTCGCCACAGGGACGCCATGTGCTGTCTTTCTTGCGTACTAGGTGGAGAGGGGACGCCCAAGAGCCTTCAGACCTCCTAATAACTCCAGCCTGGAGCATCTCCTCAAATATCGCTTTTGTCTCCGCTAATCGCTCTGGGGCTAATGTGCGGAAACGTCTCGATACTGGCGGACCGCCGGCCGGTGTGGCCGTGCGGTTATATGCGCTTCAGTCTGGAACCGCGTGGCCGCTACGGTCGCAGGTTCGAATCTCGCCTCGGGCATGGATGTGTGTGATGTCCTTAGGTTAGTTAGGTTTAAGTAGTTCTAAGTTCTAGGGGACTAATGACCACAGACGTTAAGTCCCATAGTGCTCAGAGCCATTTGAACCATTTTTTTGAACTGGCGGACCTATTTGATCCGGTTGTAAGAGTTATTTGCCAAATTCACGGTGAGTGCAAAATGAGATAAGCAAACTGCGCCTAAGATTGGCTGTAAAATATCTGCCACTACAAAATTCCACTTTTAACGGGTAGACAAACCAACATCTAACCTGAGCTCTTTATAGCTGTACGTGTTTATACTTGAGAGTATCAACCACTTGCAATCTGTGCGATGTTAGTTTACATTCCCAGGTTGACGCAGAGTGGCATAAAGGTGCAGCACACGAGAAGCCTTCAAGAGCCTCACCTTGACGGTGCGTGGTGCTGCCTGCAGCTGTCAGCTGGTTCCTGGTTCGTATACGGCGCCGTTCGTGAGTGACACAGCCCGTGGCGCCTAGAGCGGGCTGCCCTCGCCATTTGGCTATCCGCAAGGTTTGGCACACCTCGTAGCTTGTGGCCCGAATCGTCTGTGATACCAGCAAAAACTGTCAGAGTGAGCTCCATCCTGTTTGGAGTGTGACTTCTTCTTACTGGTGGACGTCTGCTGCTCCAAGCTATGTAACCGAGTAGCCATATTTTCCAACGTGTCTTGCAGTTTCCTGATCCCTTCAGCGATGCCTTGTTTTTGTCTGTAACATGCGGCTGCGCAGATTCACCTCGATTCTTCTAACCATTCCGATGAGTCATCATTGGCTTCCGTTGCTGAAGTGGCAGATGACGTTGCTACGGACGTTACGAGTGTCGACTGCAGAGTAGCGAAAGATTTGTCAGTTGTTTGCAGTTTCTTGTCGAGAGACAGTCCGTCGTACGCAAATGGACGTCAGTTGAACTTGATGAGGAAGCTGATGTCGCCAGGCATGCAGTAACAGTTCACTGGATACCATGTTTGCGTCGACTATATTCCGCAAATGTCTCCAGAATTCAGATGAACTTCTGTCCCCTCGTTTCTCCTGATACATCACCTGGGAAGGTAGTGATCTAGGCAATTTCATGCAGCGAAAGTGTGGTGTATGATTGTTGGAGCGGTGGATGTATGATCATATCAGAGACTATCGCTGTGGCCCTCTGATCCAGGTTGCGAATTGCGAGAGTGAATTTTTTCTGTGTCTTCGGTTATGCGTTGTTGCTCGAAGATATTCTCTGTAATCGCAAACAGTACGTCTGGCTCCGCAGGCGTGACTGGAGGCGCTCTTAACTGCATACGTGGCGCGGCTGATCGAACGGTGCGTTCGTCCGTGAAAGATCTTCTGCATTTGGGTGTGCTAGTGTTGTGCCTGCTACTACCGGAGTTTGCAAACTCATTGATTCCGTTTTGCTATCATTCTTCGGCGTTGCAAGCTCCAAAAGCCCAACCTCTTCCTTTAGCCGTCGTATCTCGTCGTTTGTTGCTCGCAGAATTTTGTTAGCTTCTTCCATCTTTGGTGAAACTGTCGCACAACATTAAGTTTCGAGAGCTTTTCTTACTTTTCCCGGGGTCATCCATTATGTAGGCAATAAATTAAACCCACATACAGCTTTGCACAAAATGCTTTATCTATCCAACTCGGTAAAGAAACCTAACTCAGCTAACAGTGAACGAGTAAAAACCTACAACTAACGTCCGCTGCACTTGCATGCAGTAAAAGAAGCACACATCACTGACTACTCCCACGTTCCCACGAGTTTATTAAATCGTTATTTCGCCACAAACAGTACGAAACACCGCTGAAAACTATTAAATTTAGTAACAGTATAACATTGCACAAATAACTTTGTCAGTATTTAGCTTTATAGCCGATACAAACTGCACGCCACGAAACGTAAAAACACTACTGAGGTTCAAAATGGCTCTGAGCACTGCGGTACTTAATATCTGAGGTCATCAGTCCCCTAGAACTTAGAACAACTTAAACCTAACCAACCTAAGGACATCAGACACATCCATGCCCGAGGCGCGGTTCGAACCTGCGATCGTAGTGGTCGCGCGGTTCCAGACTGAAGCGCCTAGAACCGCTCGGCCACACCGGCCGGCCACTACTGAGGCGTGATGCTTGGATGAGCGACGTAAGCACACTCACGACTAACAGACCACTCGAGTCAATAACACAGGAAGAAAGACCGGGGTTAATGGGAATCCACTAATAAGTTATTTTTACAGCAAATATTAACACAAATAAACTTTAAAAAGAGTAACTGAAGACAAAACCTTTATAAAATACTGACAATCAATTTCAACAGCAGTCCAGCATGCGTGACGTCACACCTAAAATGGTTGCATCTAGCAGGAAAGAATTGAACAGGCGCAACCTGTGCAATTCTTTTTATTAAAAAGGGAAGCCCCAACGAATTTCCTTGAAAGTGTATGTTTGCGAATACGTATCATTATACTGAATAAAATTAAAAATATACAAGAGATCTGATGGTGCTCGTCGGCTATGTTCATGGTATCTGTAATTACGTGGATGACGTATTACTTTTATTCTACAGACTTTGCTGAGAAAAATCATTCTCCGGGATCACGCTGTCTGCCCTCTAACTAACCATACAGCAGATTTTATCAAGTAGGCAGCGTGTCAGGTCGTACACACATTTCACCTTTCATTAAACTCACATCAGTCACATTTTCTTTTCCTACTCAATTTCGTCAAAACGAATTCGTCTGCGACGCAAAATAATGCTCTCTGAATATTTGAGTTCTGCACTGTGTCTAACTCTGTGGTGTTCTGTCGCGTGTGTTGATCATCACCACCAAAAAATAACGACGCAGCGTTCACAGGCTGTGGTCTGGTCGTTGTTTCGAGTCCTCTTCAGTTCCCGCGGGAATCGTGTGGTAGTGCCACTGGCGAACTGCCTACATTTCGCGTTCGCCTCCATTCGCCGTGGTGGACAGCTGGTTTAATATCGAAGCGACGGAGACGTGTTCTAGTGCCAGGTACAGGCGTGCGTGACGTCATGGGTCCTTAGCGGTGATTGGTGGAAGCAGCAAATGAGCTGACGACGTAATGAAATACGTCTTTCTGAAGGTAAATTTCCATATTCATTAATTTCTGTAATGAAATTCGCGTGCTACGAGAACACGCTGGATCGACATAATACTGCATTATTAATGAATCTAAATCATGTAGTTGTTGATACGATCAGTTGTGCGATGAAAGCCGGGCGACCATCCGCTGCCTATAGTAAAAAGCTGAAATTTTCGATATTGCTGTTTCCATTCGATACTCCTTAAAAGTGTCATCACATTTACATACGTGTTGAATGGAATTCACATCAAAGTCGCTGTGAGAAACACAAAAAACACACTGAACGCTGAAGGTACACCTTAACTGATTTATAAGTTCAATTTCCACACTCTTTAGCCACAATTGACTACTCTGTCATTTGTTTGGGACAATCTTAGCAGCAGCCATCTTGGCTGTTGGAAAACAGATACAGGCCAACTTTCCCGCCAAGTTCCGCACAGCTTCATGGACGACAACTTGACATTACGAATGCATTAAATAAACTGTCATCTGTATCTAAATCACTACCGGACAACAGTCTTAACTGAGAAACAATGCTTTTCAAATTCTTCTAATAAGAAATACAATTCGCTATTTAGATATATCTGTTTATGTGCACCAGCTCAACTCATTTCCACAACGAAAGCTATTCGATATATCACGTATTTACCTGGATCCAGTAATTACAGGCTAAGTACTAGTGATATGTCGTGTTGGCGTCGACTTTCTCTGCATAATTATGCTGTACAAATACAGGTGATATTTTAATTTTAACTACTGACGACGCGTTTGGCACGATTGTTTTATGTATCTCCACTGCAGGATGCGATTTTAGTATATTTAGATATACTGAAACCATGGTCTAGGATTTCAATAAATCTTTATCCTGTAACTGTCTGGCTGTTATCATTTACCGTGAAGTGAATTGTCTATAAGTAACGAGAAAAAGGATCTGATACTAAATGAGCACTAACAGTAATGTCATAGAATCTTGCAAAAAAAAAAAAAAAAAAAAAAAAATAGGAAAATCGATGGAAGAAGCAAATATTATGTGCTTAGAAATACCACATTTGAAATTTACACTGGCCTGTAATGTCTCAATTTAAGCGTCCTGTTCAGCTTTGCTGCTTCGCTGCTTCGCTACAGCAATAAAGTGCAGACACTAAGCAGTTTCTCAACATAATTACTGTGGTAACTGTTGAAATTAAAATTCTTCGTTTTCATCGCGTGCTAATTGCATTGATTACGAGAATAGCTGGAAGAGAACAGACTTTGATAAACAAAATTCGAACAGTTTGGTTGTGAGCTGGCCAAGCCAAAGATTGTAAATGCGAATCTATCATTGTGGTAACATCTTGATCTGCTGCATAGCCTCATATATGCGTTCGCGCTATGTTTAACACACTTTTCGTTATAAAAATAAAAAGTCCAGACTGCATTCAGAAAATCTATATAATACAATGAACAAGCCTCCAACGAGTATTTTTATACATATTACGTATGAGTCTTGGACATTAACTACAAAAAGTGCAAGTGGAGAGGAGGCGAGGGTACACTTTTACAAAACGTAGTTAACCTGCTTGTCACAAGGGATTGCAGTCGCAACTTCTTCTCCTTCTTTGTTATTTACATTTAACAGATGACCATCTATCGTTTTTTCCATCACATTAGGGACATCGACATATCGACAATGACTTCGAAAAAAAGTTCGCGGGGGGTATGAATCATTCTGGAACCCACACACACAACGCTTCTTAGTCGTCATTACTGCAGCAAGGCATCTGTGACCAAACAGTAGTTATGGCGCTACTAGAACACGTAATGGGCCTCATAAGAAATTAAAATCACTTCACATCGAAACGAAATGTTTGGTACGCTGTTAACATATCGCAGAACTTTGACGGGTGTGTTATCTGTCGCTCTAGAGCTGTTTGAGTATGAGCGAGAGCACTGCAACTGCTGTTTGCATACCAGCTGTAACGGTGTCGTTCTGAACTTGAATCTCAGTGCTTCCTCTGGTAATCCGGTCTTCAAATCATTTTCCTCATTTTGTCGAAAGTCTATTTATAGCAATAATATATTAGAAGCACAAAATATTGAAAATTTTTAGAAACTTTTCGTAACAAAAATCTGCACATGTAAGTGTTCATGTTTTTACACGACAATAGCAAGAGAGCTGAAAGATGAGGCGATATTGGAGTTGCTCTAGGAACACTTTCCATCTGGTACTGACACTCCTATTCCATGAACGAATTTCTGTTTAAAAACTGGTAGCGTGTGGTTGCACGAGCGGGACTACAAAATAATGCGTCCATAATTCGTTCCACATCTAAATCTACACCCATAATCCGCAAATCATTGTGAGGTGCATGGTAGAGTGTACATCCATTGTACCAGTTACTTCAGCTTCTACACGTTCCATTCATGTATGGGACATGGGAGGAATGGTTATTCAGATACCTCCATCTGTGACATAATTAATCCACTCAAGTCCTAACGATCTCTACGGGATCAATATGTGGGCGACTGAAAGATGTTCCTAGAGTCGTAACTATAACTTCGTTAGTAGGCTTTCTCGAGAGAGTTTGTGTCTGCCAGTTCAGTTTCTGAAGAAATTCTGTGATGCTGTGCAATTGGCCAAACAAATCTGTGACCATTCAAGCGGCCCTTCTCTGCATGCATTCAGTATCCACTGTTAGTGCTATTTGGAACAAGTCCCACACACTTTCACAATATTCCAGAATGGGTCACGCAAGGGATTTGTAAGCATGGCCTTTGTAGACCGATTGCATTTCCACAGTTTTTTTACCAGTGATACGATGTCTGCCACCTGCTCCACAATTGAGACTATGTAATCATTGCCTTTCATATTCCTATAAATTGTTGCATCCACGTATTTCTACTAGTTGACGTATTGTAACTATCAGAGGATTATATGTTTGTACATTTGAAGCAAGTTTCCAATCATTGTACCACTTCAAAAGTTTATCAACACCTGACTGAATATTTGTGCATATTTCTTCAGACACTACCAGATTATGTACAACTGCATTATCTATGACGAGTCTGAGGTTACTATTGATATTGTATGTAAGGTCGTTAACATACATCATGAACAGCAAAGGCTCCAACGAACTTTCCGGGAGCATACCCGAAGTTATGTCTACACGTGTCGGAGACTCTCCATCCAAGACAACTTGCTGCATCCAACTTACCAAAAAACCGCTCAATCCAATCATAAATTTCGCTTGATAACCAATACGCTTCCACTTTTGATAACAAAAAAAAACAGAACTGCTGCGGCTACCTGACTCCCTTGACCCATGAGTTTCAGGACGTCACGTCAGAAAAGTGTGGGTTGGCTTTCACATGCTCGATGTTTGCGGAATCCATGCTCGCTGACAAGGTAAAAAGTATTTTGTTCAAGATAACTCACTAAGTTTGAGGGCAGATTTTGCAGCAAATGGGTATCAAGGACATTTGACAGTAGTTTTGTTGTAATGGTACTTTGACTTCCGCGCCTCCGCCAATACCAAGATATAATTTACGATCGCGCACACAGAAGAGCGCTGCGCCAGCGACCGATTTTTATAAATAATTTTGTTCGTCTTTTTACTTTTGCGTAGGTTTTTTGTTTTTAACTACTAATTGATTACACTCTCTCTCTTGTCTTCATACGAAAGACGTGTATTTTTCAGCGATGTGTTGAATGTGCTTTTTGGGTGGAAATTAAAATTACTTTACAAAGTGAGGTTGTTTCAATAGTGATTCGGGGTGGTTATCGCCAAATTTGCAAATTGATCATGACAGTGACAACTTGAAGAAGCTTTTCAACAGAGGGAGAAAAGTGAAAGACGAGTCGTCCTACAAGAGAAATTAGGAGGACAGCCATGAAGACTATATTGTAATTAATACTGCATATCTAACAAGATTATAAGGTAAATTTCAATTAGTTTTCTGATGCTGTTTCCGTACAGTCGCTTTTTGTAGTGTTGCCGACCCGGTCTGTCATGCACGGTCAAATTCCAGCACGATCTCAATCAATAATAAGTCCGCCTTACCCGTAACTGAAACCACCAAAATTCAAGACATCAATCAGATTTTCTATTTTATATTTTTCACTGCAGAGCCCCGAGGATAAAAGGGAACACTACATTGTGAATCACCTCCACTGGGTATAGTCTGTGTTTTCTGTCAACTATTGGAGGGATCTTCGACAGATTATAGTTAAAACAGAGGCTAACTCTCCGAAATTTGGTATAGAATTGGGTAGGGATTCCAACGGGCTCTGGAGCCTTCCTCATCTTAGAACAACTCGAACACTAATATCTGTATCATTCATCTTTGCAATGTGTAACGTGACATCCTTCTCTAGCTTTACTTTTCCTCCATAGCAGTTGTCGATACGAGTACTATTTTTCGAATTTTGGACGTGTCAGGTTTATATGAGTTGCTTTTCTGAAAACTTTCACATAATTTCATACAGAGTATTTTATATTTCAAGCTAAAATGTATGAAAATGAATTACTTTATAGAATGTTTTACTCTATGTTATAACCCATAAGTACTAGTTCTGAGAGCACGGTTAATTTATTTTTTAGAAGCATTTGCAATCACGAAGTATTGGCATACTTAAAATTTATATTATTAACTAGGTAATACTGTACTGGCTATTATGTTTATTTCTGGATTCATTTATGAAATGATTATCGAAAGTAATGATGTAACAGAAATTAGTAGAAATGCATTTATTATGAAAACTTGTAAACCCTTTGTACTATAGTTATTTTCCACAGAGTGTGCGAGCCGTAAGCATGCATCTGATACGATCGGACGTATTTTTGTATTTTGTGCAAACAATGTAATTTCGGCTTTGTCAATGTGACCAAAAGACTGTGTGATAAACCAAAATGTGAGGAAATAGATTTACGTAAAAATAAAAATTCTGCAACAAAAGTCTTTAAATTTATTTACATCAATCGAACCGTGAGGACCCAAAATGTGATATTTTCAGCTTCAGAAATCAGACCCCACCCCATAGACAAGACGAATAGGAGCCAACTCTATATGACAAGCTAAGAAAACAGAAAGTTTATAGTATTCTTCGACCCTTTCAGATTTTTCGTAAAAGACTTCGCTTATTGTGGACAATTGCTGCAAGTAAGATAGAGGGGCGTAGATTACAAGTGGGGTCAGAATTAAACTGGATTTTCATTTGCAAATTAACATCTGAAAGTGAAATATTTCTTCTTTTATTTCGCTACTCTCAATTTCAGCCTCTTTATCGTGTATGAGTGGTTGGACAGTAAGTTTGGTACCATTAACAGTCTTTACATGTATGACCAAAATTTTTTTGGGTTTTGTGAGAGATCTCTTTCAACGTTCCTCTTCAGTAGGCGTTGAAAGCCTCATGCATTGCCCTCTCGGCAAAAATGTGTTTAATTTAGCAACTCTATCTCTAGACCGAATCTTTGTTTAACGTTTATTATGCAGTAGTCTGTTTCTTTAGACGTTTTTTGCTGGGGTTGTATGCTATGGAGTGCGTTTCCCACGATGAAACGTTATACTAGGTACATATCTATCGAACACATGGTCAATTAATCTTATAAACGTGAGCCAGAGTGCTTCAACATGCTAAGAGTTCCTAATTGAGATACAATGTTGCTATCCCACCAACTTCCAGAGATCTAAAAAGGACCTCAGTACTCAGGTGTTAAACTCCAAAGAAGTCTCCCCTGAATGTGGTGTAACAGTGTTCATGACTCTAACTCTCCAGAGGACCTCAAACACTAACTGGTGGAAAAGAAATGTCACAGTGTTGAAGAGTACTTCCCACATTAAATTTGTGTATATTGTTATTAGTATTCATTGATGTTAGAACATAGGGAAAAAGGTAAGGAAGTACATGATAATGAATGTTTTTTTTGTGACACAGGCTATATTACGTATACACCTTGTAATCCTACAGGATAAAATAAAATTCGATACAATTCAGTCCCCCTCCATGAACCATGGACCTTGCCGCTGGTGGGGAGGCTTGCGTGCCTCAGTGATACAGATGGCCGTACTTTAGGTGCAACCACAACATAGGGGTATCTGTTGAGAGGCCAGACAAACGTGTGGTTCCTGAAGAGGGGCAGCAGCCTTTTCAGTAGTTGCAGGGTCAACAGTCTGGATGATTGACTGATATGGCCTTGTAACAGTAACCAAAACGGCCTTGCTGTGCTGGTATACCGAACAGCTGAAAGCAAGGGGAATCTACAGCCGTAACTTTTCCCGAGGGCATGCAGCTTTACTGTATGGTTAGATGACGATGGCGTCCTTTTGGGTAAAATATTCCAGAGGTAAAATAGTCCCCCATTCGGATCTACGGGCGGGGACTACTCAGGAGGACGTTGTTATCAGCAGGAAGAAAACTGGCGTTCTACAGATCGGAGCGTGGAATGTCAGATTCCTTAATCGAGCAGGTAGGTTAGAAAATTTAGAAAGGGAAATGGATAGGTTAAAGTTAGATATAGTGGGAATTAGTGAAGTTCGGTGGCAGGAGGAACAAGACTTTTGCTCAGGTGAATACAGGGTTATAAATACAAAATCAAATATGGGTAATGCAGGAGTAGGTTTAATAATGAATAAAAAAATAGGAGTGTGGGTAAGCTACTACAAACAGCATAGTGAACACATTATTGTAGCCAAGATAGACACAAAGCCCACGCCTACTGCAGTAGTACAAGTTTATATGCCAAGTAGCTCTGCAGATGATGAAGAAATTGATGAAATGTATGATGAGATAAAAGAAATTATTCAGATAGTGAAAGGGGACGAAAATTTAATAGTCATGGGTGACTGGAATTCGAGAGTAGGGAAAGGGAGAGAAGGAAACATAGTAGGTGAATACGGGTTGGGGGTAAGAAATGAAAGAGGAAGCCATCTAGTTGAATTTTGCACAGAGCATAAATTAATCATAGCTAACACTTGGTTCAAGAATCATGAAAGAAGGTTGTATACATGGAAGAACCCTGGAGATAATAAAAGGTATCAGATAGATTACATGCTGGTAAGACAGAGATTTAGGAACCAGGTTTTAAATTGTAAGACATTTCCAGGGGCAGATGTGGACTCTGAAAACAATCTATTGGTTATGAATTGTAGATTAAAACTGATGAAACTGCAGAAAGGTGGGAATTTAAGGAGATGGCACCTGCATAAACCGACTAAACCAGACGTTGCTGAGAGTTTCAGGGAGAGCATAAGGGAACAATTGACAGGAATGAGGGAAAGATATACAGTAGAAGAAGAATGGGTAGCTCTGAGGGATGAAGTAGTGAAGGCAGCAGAGGATCAAGTAGGTAAAAAGACGAGGGCTATTAGAAATCCTTGGGTAACAGAAGAATTATTGAATTTAATTGATGAAAGGAGAAAATATAAAAATGCAGTAAATGAAGCAGGCAAAAAGGAATGCAAACGTCTCAAAAAAGAGATCGACAAAACTGCTAAGCAGGGATGGTTAGAGGACAAGTGTAAGGATGTAGAGGCTTGTCTCACTAGGGGTAAGATAGATACTGCCTACAGGATAATTAAAGAGACCTTTGGAGAAAAGAGAACCACTTGTATGAATATCAAGAGCTCGGATGGAAATCCAGTCCTAACCAAAGAAGGTGTAACGGAACTGAAATGATGGTGGGCTGACAGTAATTTGGAGCCCGCGCGTCGGAAAAGGGCCCGCTGGTGTGAGACTGCCAGGGAGTGCACCCTGATGCCATCTATTGGCGAAACTGGGAATTAGCGCTGCCTCTCAGACAATGCACTAAGCTCTCGGAGTCAAATGTATTCTTTTTCTTGGTAATTATAAGTTATTACTGTATGATTTAATGTTATAAAGCGCTAGTAGTAAATTATTATGACTGGTATGAACTCCAGGGTAATAAATATAAATATTCTTAAATACTAAATGATTTCGGTGAAAAGGTGGTAGGGGAACGCCCCCACTCTTGGTGATACGAACGTAGCTAGAGGTAGCTGGAGACACAGGGACGGAACAATGGAATGGCCTGGGGAGTGTTGACGTGATCGGACGTGCGTAACTGTGCTCACGCAAAAGTGATTCGGCAACAGCGAAGAGGCGAATATCGTCGCCGTTTGTGGAGTAGAATGCGACGAATGGTTGTCGAAGCCGTCTCTATGCCACTGGGGCTAATTGTAAGAGTTCCTGCGCCCAGATTTTATGGCGGACGTGCAGTAGCTTATACGAGTGCTACAGCTCGTAGTTCCAGCCGCCATTAAGGGCATGAGGCGTGAAGAGCTGCGTTAGCCACATGCATCTCACCACCAGCACCGACACGTCTACCCAAGTCAAGACTGCTTGCAATTGTTAAGTCGAACTTTGTATACATGTAAAAGGAGAATACCAGTTTTCTTTTGTGCAAGTGCAGAAGACAGAATATAGTAATGAGTAAAATTACGATGCATGTTGTTCATTGTAAAGTGTAGTAACCTGAAACATAGTGTAGTGAAATCAGACTGAGGCCACCATCGCCTCTTTCATTTACAGTTCTTTTAGGTGTAGAATACTTTAGCGTATAAGAATGTTGAAAAGAGCAATGGTCACACCAGAATGAGTCGCCTATTTATAGTTACTAAAATTTTTCTGAGTAACCTTTCAAGTAAAGTCACTTAACTAATTCTATATCAATTGTCCAAAGAGTAATATACAAAATCATTAAATAAGTTGAAGGATAGAATTTTGTTAACCTAAGTTGCTTAAATTGTCTTGGTGGTAATTACCAAGAAAACTCACAGAAATTGAGAGAGTATTTGCTTGGTAGAATCACCTAGAATGATCAGAAATAGTAATATTCAGAATTAAGTTTAAATTCAACTCAAGCTGTTTCACTTTGAAACGAGCCAAAAAATTGATTTGTTCTTTTGCTCCTTCAGAGCTGGCGACCGTAGTTATAATTATTTTCAGGAGGATTCGACGGTAAGTCTGCTGCTCTCGTCGTGCTGATAGGATTATCCACTGCTGCTAGCAGTGGTGATTGGATACATAAGCTCACTACCAAGTTAAGTGGGTCAGGTAGGCAGTGTTACCGTGTGAACTGTAGGGCACTGTAGCCCGTGGATCGAACCCGTTCAATCATCGCAGCTCTTTGGGAAATAGTCCGGTTAGGAGTGTACTAATCCAATAGGTAAATACTGGCGAGTAACGGTCAAAAATGTATACGCAAGTGAATTTAGCAAGGTCCATGTAGCACCTAGTTAATGTGGTGCAATGGCGAGGGTAGGAGTGGAGTAAAAGTGAGCTGAGCTTGTGGCAGCTGTGCTGTCTTCAAAGATTAATAACGTGAATTCACTACTACCTCTTACCATTAGGGCTGAGCTATTTACGGTTAAAATACGTAGCAGTAAGCGCAAAGGCGTGACAGCTACAAGTCCGTATTGGCTTTATACATACGGAAGTAGGAAGCGGGTCATTCCATCAGTGGAGGGGTTAAAACAACCGAGGCAGTTGAGAACATACCCCATTTACTGATGGAAAGATTCGGCGGTTCGGTCGCATGTGGCGACCGTGACAGGACTTACCAAGTTTGTAGAATAATGGCTACAATAAAAGTGTTTTAGATAAACTTGTAGTTTCAAGAAAATTTTAAATTTAAAATTTTGTTGTAGACAGATATACCACAATTGGTAAGTTCAAGACGACAACCTGCAAAGCAGCAAAAGAAAGTCGAATAGTAGGAGTTAAACAAGTAATACTTGGTTTAATAAATATTTCTATTAGGCACGAAATTCAGCAGCATAAGATGGAGTCGAATAGTAACAAGCAAGACGAAAACATTACAAGGTCAGATCCAGAATTAGGGACCATAGATACTGTTGTAGGGTTGGAAAATCTTATAGATGAATCCACACCCACAAGACAGGAGGAACGGGAAGTGAAACCAAAGGTAGTGAAAAGTGAACCCAATGTATCTGTGGATGCAAGTCACAAGGGAGAGGATATGGAATTAACAAGTTTGTTAAATAGGATGATGGCGCAAATTCGAGAAGGGAATGCTAGTTAGAAAGCAGAAATGGCTAGCCATATATCCCAATTGGATGAAAACCTATCTGGTAAAATAAAAGTCAATTTAGATATTTTGAATACGCAAAGCCAGCGTATCACAGAGGTAAACAAATCAGTAAATAGCATTAGGGCTGAAATAACAAATGTTCGGAGAAAAGTCACAGAAATAGAGAAAAGATTTGATACCGAAATTCAGAGAATAGAGAAATCAGTGGAACCTTTGGTTAGTGAAAAATTAGAACCGATAATTGAAAGTAAATTACAGGTCATAGTACCAGTTGTAAAGAAAGAGATTGTTAAAGAAACGGCAGCTGATATTGAAACACTGCGCAATACCATGTTGAGTTTTGATGCATGTGTGCAGGAACAGGAAAATACACTGCGTAATGAGATAAAATTGTTAAGTCAGCAAGTTCAGAATCAGACGTTTCTTAACTGTAGTGGTATCCCATTGGTAATGCAAAAATCGGAAATACTGAGTAGGGAGGAAAAATACGATCCTCAAAAGAAACAAGGTGGATGGCATCCAATGGATTTTATAAAAAATTGTGAACGTGTCTTACCAACAGACATGTCGGATAAAGAAAAAATTAATTTAGTAATAGACGCTTTAGCAGGTCATGCTAAACGTTGGGGATTGAATTTGGATATCGACAATTTGAAGTTTACAGACTTCATAGAAAAGTTCCTTTAGGAATTCTGGAGCACACCACAGAGAGATAGGTTGTGGAGAGAATTCGTTGTCGCCAGAATGCCAGAACATGGGCGTGGGCTCATGAAAGAATACTGTGAAGGATGGTTCAAGTGTTTGGAGTATCTTAAAGATCGTAGATCAGAATCGGAGATAGTGTGGGAGTTGTGGAAAAAGCTACCTGACGATTCAAAGCGGTATGTAGGAGGCACTCATCGAACATTCGATGAATTTTTAGAAAAAATCGAGAATGAAGATAGGTGGCGTGAAACTAGAGAGTTTCGAGGTTTCAGAAATCAGAATGGAATAGTAAAAGGTGGTAAGAATGAACCGCAAATTAACATGATGAGAGGAAGAGGTCGAGGAGGTAACTCTCAGCGAGGGAGAGGACACTATCAGGGAAACGGGATGCATTATCAAAATCAGGAAAACTAAATACCGCGCAGGTCAAGGGCCTAACGCGCGCGGAAAGAAAGAAATGGCCCAAATATAGGGAAGATCGGAGTAGTCAGTACTATAGTAGGATAGTGCGTCGTTCGCCTGAAGAGCAGTTACATAAACGAAACTTTGCGAAGTATAATGCAGGGATACAAACAGAGGAGAGAGAGCAGAGAGGAATTATTAAGGGAAATGAAGTAGGAAAAGAATATCGGTCGGATGTGAATGCTCACGTGAATGAAATAAGTACAATTCGAGGTCAGAGTGACGAATTGATGAAGGAAGAGTCAGAGAAGGCGTTGTTTGTCGGTAGGGATGGCAACTGTGCAGAGAGGCAGGGGCAAGGTAGGAGTGATGTGACTTATGGTAAAAGGTTCGTACGAATAGTCGACGAATCGCATCGAGAAGTAATTAAAGAGGAAAGGGTGGATAAGAAAAAGGGGCATAGTGCAGAGACGCATGCCGATTCAGAAATTACCTCGTATGCAAAATATGTACATCAGTTCAAAAGCCAGCCAGCACAATTAGAAAGACCTTCCACTCAAGTGATTAATTTGGACCCGAATATGACAGTGTTAGAGAGCCATACCGATTATGATGTGTACCTAGTGACAGCAAGAGTACATGACTGTGATGAAGATTCTTTTAGAGAAATTAGAGAAAGTGTATCTAACCAAGAGAAAGAGTGTTGTGATCCCTGTAGTACTGAAGCAAATGAGTTGAGTGAGACTGGAATTCCATTAGTAGGGGAAAATAATGAAAGTAAGAGTGGCGAATGCACTATCCAACAAAGGGAAAGTAGAGAGATGGATTATAATTTGCAAGAATTATTTGAATCCGAAGAAGGTCATATTTCTAAGGAGGAGGAATTATCGTCAGAATCATCAGAAAGCATCCAGGGAGAAAAAGAAGTAGAGGAAGTTTCCGATCCCGCAACCGAGAGTTCAGGCATGACAGATTCGAATGAGAACGAGATGGCATTAAAGAGCCTAGACGAAGGACTACTGGAAAAGTGGTGAAAGAATTTAGGATGAAAAGGAGAAAGAAACCTCCAGATGGAATGGTCAGTATAAAAACCGGAAAAATAATATGGCAAGACTTGGCTGTGGAAAAGGATTTATTATGGGAAGATAAAGAAAGTATGAAAGAGGACAATAGGATGCAAACAATCCTACCCATTAATGTATGTGGGTACGATTTATATGTATTGTTGGATACGGGTGCTCAAATAAGTGCTATTTCGCACGCATTTTTTGAGATGATCAAAGAGCAACGAGGAGTAGTCATGATGCCAGTAACAGGTGTTAAAGTGATAGGGGCGACAGGGAAATGTAGTAAACCTGTTAAACATCAAGTGATGATGGAATTTAAGATAAAAAACAAGCTATTTTCGAATGCATTTTTAGTAGTTCCAGAGCTCAGTGCCGAGATCATTTTAGGCATTGACTGGTTAATAAAACAGAAAGTAATTATAGATTGTGACAAAGGGATAATAGTTTGTAAAGTTGATAGTGCGGTATTAGAAATACCATTTGAATCATCTAGAGTAATGGAAGAGAACCAGCTGAGATGGGTAGAATTAGGAGATGATCATGATTCAAGAATAGGTCAAAAATTCGATTGGTTTCTGGTGAGGCAGATAGTTGAAGATGGAAATAAGGAGACACTCCTTCGAAATGTAGTGGATAAAACGGAAGGATTATCTGATGCCCAAAGGGAGGATCTATGGCAAATTCTGAAAGAAAATCAGGAGGTATTTTCGGACAAACCGGGACGAGTGATAAATTATGAGTACTGCATGGAGGTAGAGGAGCATGAACCTTTCTTTAAACCACCATATAATGTACCCTTGTCTAAGAAAGAAGCAGTTCAAAAAGAAATAGATAAAATGGTTTCATGTGGGGTCAATGAACGGAGTTCTAGCCCATATTATAACCCACTGGTGATAGTAGGTAAGAAGGATGGAAGTGTACGAATAGTGATAGATGCTCGTACTCTGAATAAAGTAGTGAAGAGGGAGTTGGATCGTCCAGAGAACATAGATAATTTATTTCAGAAGTTTAATGGTGTAAAGTACATGACTAGTTTAGACCTAACTGCAGGATACTGGCAAATCCCATTAAGTGAGGAGTCTAGGAAGTACACGGCATTTTTATTCAATGGCAAATGCTACCATTTCACAGTGGTACCATTTGGCCTAAATACTTCCGTTTCAGTGTTCATTCGGGCTTTAGACAAAATTTTACGGAGTGAACTTAGTTCGCTAATCACGGTTTATGTAGATGATCTGTTAATTGCTACAAGGACATGGGAAGAGCACATGGAGTTATGCGACAGGGTGTTCAAAGCTTCAATTAAAGGAGGAATGACCCTGAACCTGAAAAAATGCGAGTTTGTGAAGAAAGAAATAAAGTTTTTAGGTCACATAGTAACACCAGAGGGAATTGGAAAGGATCCCGATAAAGTCAAAGCAATAAGAAATTGTCCGGCTCCCAAGAATAAAAAACAACTAAAGTCGTTTATAGGACTTTGTTCCTTTTATCGTAAGTATGTGGATGATCAGGTGTTCAATAGCCCACATCTGAACAACCTACTTAAGAAGAACAGTGTGTATATATGGACTGAGGAATGTGAAACAGCATTCAACCGGCTAAAAGACAATTTGGCTAAAAACATAAAGTTATGGCACCCTGACCTGTGTGAACCATTCCACATGGCAACAGATAGTTCAGATTATGGATTGGGAGTATCCATATTTCAGGAGGTAATGATAGATGGGGAAAAAACTCATAGACAAATAGCATTTGCGAGTAGAACCATGTCTAAGTACGAAAGAAACTATATGGTTTCAGAGAAGGAGGCTTTAGCTATAGTATGGGGTTTTAGGAAATTTCAACTTTTCTTATGGGGACATAAGACTGTGGTCCATACGGACCACAAAGCTTTAATATTTTTGAAGGACTGCAGATTGTTACATAACAGGTTGACCAGATGGGCGCTGTTTTTACAACAATTTGATATAGAGATCAAGTATGTTAAAGGGAAAGAACATGCAGTACCGGATGATTTGTCGAGATTACCGGAAGGATGTGAGACACTAGAAAGTCTAAAGAATAGGGAAGATGTTTTTGAGGTGAATTACTTCAAAAAAGCGGAAGGAAGAGAAAAAATTAGGGAAATATGTCGGAATATGCGAAGATATCAAAGTGATGATGATGCACTCAAGTCGGTAAAAGTCAAGTTTGACAATCTGGACGCAACTAACATAAGGGCTTCATATAAAATACATAAAGGTGTACTGTATCTTCAAAGATTAAATAATCCAGGGAAGTGGAGAGTATGTTGGCCGGAACAACACACTGAAGTGCTGATAGATTATGTTCACTTGGCATATGGCCATTGTGGTGCACGGAAGTGTACCGATAAGTTAGATGAATGCATTACCTTTAACAACATGGCACGAAGGGTAGCACAGAGGATAAGATCTTGTGATCTATGCCAAAAGGCGAAAGTAACAAATGCAACTAATCAAGGGCCCATGCAATCAATAAAACCTGATGAAGTATTAGAAATAGTAGCAGTAGATATCTTTGGACCATTACCGAAAACTATGGGGGGTTTTGTGTACATATTTGTAGCAGTTGAACTTTTCTCAAAGTATATAAAGCTATATCCCTTGAGAAAAGCTACTGCCAGAGCTGTGTATGATAAAATGGTGTGTGATTATTTTGTGAAAGTAGGGAAGCCAAAGAGAATACTATCAGGTAATGGTGTTCAGTTTTGCTCAAAAATGTGGAAGGATGGGATAACTGAGAAACAGGTAGAAGTGGTACATATCTCAGCTTATCACCCATCAAGCAATCCAGCAGAAAGATATATGCGTGAGATAGGTCGGTTATTTAGGACGTACTGCCATAGCAACCACAAGAAGTGGGGCATGTATGTGAGTGAATTCGAAGAAATCATGAATTCATTAACAAACGAGAGCACTGGATTTACTCCAGAAGAAATCCTGAAAAAGACGAGAAGTAAAAGTCTAGTAGAAGACCTACTAGAATTTCCAGATAGAGTTGAATTAGATTATGATAGTAAAAAGAACTTAGTAAAAGACAAGATGAGAAAACAAGCAGATGCGAGAATTCGTCGTCATGACGAAAAAGTAAGGAATCCTAAATTCAAAATAGGTGATCTCGTTCTTGTAAAAACACATGAAAAGTCAAGTGAAATTAATAACGAGATCAGCAAATTTAAATATATATATAATGGACCATTTAAAATAGTGTCCATACCCAATGTGAATGCTTTTTATTTAGAGTACCCATTAACAGGCAAACGCCTGGGAGTAAGAAACATAGTGGATCTCAAAAGGTATGAACTACGAATTCTACCAGATTGAAAATAAATATATAAATAAATATTAAAGTAAACCAATATGTAAATAGTTTTGTTTCTTTTGTTCTATGTGAAAGGTAAATGTTCACTAAAATATGTTGCAGTATTCTAATGAAACTTCTAGTTTAAGTAGAGACTAAACAGACTGGGAAAGACTGAGCTTCTAAGAAAGCCTTAATAGATGTGCAAATAAGTGTTGTGGAAGAGGTAGAAAAGTGAGGAGGTAAAGTGAAAAGGACGGGCTATAAAATAATAGGCGCATAACGTGTGTTTTACTTGCCTGAGACAAAAGAAGTGTATTTAAAATTTTTGTAAAAAAGATGTTTAAAGTGTACTGTGTTCAGAAGTAAGAAAACTGGAAAGAATATATGTAAATCATTTATGTAATGTTTAGCAGGAAAGATAGAAAGAATTGGTGTTTAATTTTAAATATGTAATATAAGTACCGAGGTGTATCAGTAAGAAAGGGAAAACCCTTGGTAAAAAGCTTAACGAAAATTTCAGATTCATTATAGGAGAGACTTCTTATTGAATTATCACTGTTAGATACTTCAATAAGAAGTGGGGCATGTGTAACGGAACTGAAATGATGGCGGGCTGACAGTAATTTGGAGCCCGCGCATCGGAAACAGGCGCGCTGGTGTGAGACTGCCAGGGAGTGCACCCTGATGCCATCTATTAGCGAAACTGGGAATTAGCGCTGCCTCTCAGACAATGCACTAAGCTCTCGGAGTCAAATGTATTCTTTTTCTTGGTAATTATAAGTTATTACTGTATGATTTAATGTTATAAAGCGCTAGTAGTAAATTATTATGACTGGTATGAACTCCAGGGTAATAAATATAAATATTCTTAAATACTAAATGATTTCGGTGAAAAGGTGGTAGGGGAACGCCCCCACTCTTGGTGATACGAACGTAGCTAGAGGTAGCTGGAGACACAGGGACGGAACAATGGAATGGCCTGGGGAGTGTTGACATGATCGGACGTGCGTAACTTTGCTCACGCAAAAGTGATTGCGCAACAGCGAAGAGGCGAATATCGTCGCCGTTTGTGGAGTAGAACGCGACGAATGGTTGTCGAAGCCGTCTCTATGCCACTGGGGCTAATTGCAAGAGTTCCTGCGCCCAGATTTTATGGCGGACGTGCAGTAGCTTATATGAGTGCTACAGCTCGTAGTTCCAGCCGCCATTAAGGGCATGAGGCGTGAAGAGCTGCGTTAGCCACATGCATCTCACCACCAGCACCGACACGTCTACCCAAGGCCAGACTGCTTGCAATTGTTAAGTCGAACTTTGTATACATGTAAAAGGAGAATACCAGTTTTCTTTTGTGCAAGTGCAGAAGACAGAATATAGTAATGAGTAAAATTACGACGCATGTTGTTCATTGTAAAGTGTAGTAACCTGAAACATAGTGTAGTGAAATCAGACTGAGGCCACCATCGCATCTTTCATTTACAATTCTTTTGGGTGTAGAATACTTTAGCATATAAGAATGTTGAAAAGAGCAATGGTCACACCAGAATGAGTCGCCTATTTATAGTTACTTAAATTTTTCTGAGTAACCTTTCAAGTAAAGTCACTTAACTAATTCTATATCAATTGTCCAAAGAGTAATATCCAAAATCATTAAATAAGTTGAAGGATAGAATTTTGTTAACCTAAGTTGCTTAAATTGTCTTGGTGGTAGTTACCAAGAATACTCACAGAAATTGAGAGAGTATTTGCTTGGCAGAATCACCTAGAATGATCAGAAATAGTAATATTCAGAATTAAGTTTAAATTCAACTCAAGCTGTTTCACTTTGAAACGAGCCAAAAAATTGATTTATTCTTTTGCTCCTTCAGAGCTGGCGACCGTAGTTATAAGTATTTTCAGGAGGATTCGACGGTAAGTCTGCTGCTCTCGTCGTGCTGATCGGATTACCCACTGCTGCTAGCAGTGGTGATTGGATACATAAGCTCACTACCAAGTTAAGTGGGTCAGGTAGGCAGTGTTACCGTGTGAACTGTAGGGCACTGTAGGCCGTGGATCGAACCCGTTCAATCATCACAGCTCTTTGGGAAATAGTCCGGTTAGGAGTGTACTAATCCAATAGGTAAATACTGGCGAGTAACGGTCAAAAATGTATTTGCAAGTGAATTTAGCAAGGTCCATGTAGCACCTAGTTAATGTGGAGCAATGGCGAGGGTAGGAGTGGAGTAAAAGTGAGCTGAGCTTGTGGCAGCTGTGCTGTCTTCAAAGATTAATAACGTGAATTCACTACTACCTCTTACCATTAGGGCTGAGCTATTTACGGTTAAAATACGTAGCAGTAAGCGCAAAGGCGTGACAGCTACAAGTCCGTATTGGCTTTATACATACGGAAGTAGGAAGCGGGTCATTCCGTCAGTGGAGGGGTTAAAACAACCGAGTCAGTTGAGAACATACCCCATTTACTGATGGAAAGATTCGGCGGTTCGGTCGCAAAGGGAAAGCAGAATGTTGGAAGGAGTATATAGAAGGTCTATACAAGGGTGATGTACTTGAGGACAATATTATAGGAATGGAAGAGAATGCAGATGATGATGAAATGGGAGATACGATACTGCGTGAAGAGTTTTACAGAGCACTGAAAGACTTGAGCCGAAACAAGGCCCTGGGAGTAGACAACATTCCATTAGAACTACTGACAGCCTTCGGCGAGCCAGTCCTGACAAAACTCTACCATCTGGTGAGCAAGATGTAGGGGACAGGCGAAGCACCCTCAGACTTCAGGAAGTATATAATAATTCGAATCCCATAGAAAGTAGGGGAAGATCAGTTTGGATTCCGTAGAAATGTTGGAACACGTGAGGCAATACTAACCTTACGACTTATCTTAGAAGGAGGATTAAGAAAAGGCAAACCTACGTTTCTAACATTTGTAGACTTAGAGAAAGCTTTTGACAAGGTTAAATGGAATACTCTTTTTCAAATTCTGAAGGTGGCAGAGGAAAAATACAGGGAGCGAAAGGCTATTTACAATTTGTACAGAAACCAGATGGCAGGTATAAGAGTCGAGGGGCATGAAAGGGAAGCAGTGGTTGGGAAAGGAGTGAGACTGGGTTGTAGCCTCTCCCCAATGTTATTCAATCTGTATTGATGGTTTTATGCTTCTTGTCTACGTCAACATTTACACCACATCCATCTCTCATTAGCCTATCCTTTCGATATACGCTTGAATTTTTTCCACAAATCTCACTGCTCTGCGGTTCGGCAGTAACCAGTTATCTGGACCTAATATTACACGTGTTTTACCGCTTTTTAAAGGCGCATCGAACTCGGCCACTTTGTTAAGAATTCTTCGGCAATTAACCTACGTGTGTTTGAAAAGAGGGACAATACAAGTAGACAACCCAAACACAAGGAAAGGTAGCTGTTCCGTAGGGGAAACCACACAGTAGTCAAGATACCTTAATATTAATGTCCTACAGCCTCCACACCCTAAGGCATCACAGCGGACTTATCCTCAATCGTCATAAGTATAGAATGGTCTGAAATTGAAACAGTAGGTATAGTCAGCTAGTCAGGCACCATATGTAGTGTTGCCAGAATTACATCTTTATCTCTCATACCATGCATCGTTGCCAGATTTCCACCTTCCCTGTTCCCCCCTCCTCCTCCTCATCCTATAACATAGGCAAATTGCTCCATGTATTAAATGGCAACAAATTCAAAAAAGGGAGCTAAGCTAAAAGATGGCGAGAAATTCAAAAGTAGTGCTGTTCTGCAAGTGGGTTTGCCCATCCCTCCTCCTATGATGTCACTGTGAAACCAGAACTCTTGTCCTAAGTATAAATGGGCAGGAAACTGTACATGAGGCATTGTCTACTGCTCAGTTCAGATTCGACTCAGCTCACTTCAGATTAGATTCGACTCAGCCGAGTTCAGTTCAGATTCATCTCTGCTCAGTTCAGATCCATCTCAGCTCAGTTCAGATCCACCTCAGCTCAGTTCAGATCCACCTCAGCTCAGTTCAGATCCATCTCAGCTCAGTTTAGATCCATCTCAGCTCAGTTCAGATCCATCTCAGCTCAGTTCAGATCCATCTCAGCTCAGTTCAGAACCATCTCAGCTCAGTTCAGATCCATCTCAGCTCAGTTCAGATCCATATCAGCTCAGTTCAGATCCATCTCAGCTCAGTTCAGATCTATCTCAGCTCAGTTCAGTTTCATCTCAGCTCAGTTCAGATCCATCTCAGCTCAGTTCAGATCCATCTCAGCTCAGTTCAGATCCATCTCAGCTCAGTTCAGATCCATCTCAGCTCAGTTCAGATCCATCTCAGCTCAGTTCAGATTCATCTCAGCTCAGTTCAGATTCATCTCAGCTCAGTTCCGATCCATCTCAGCTCAGTTCAGAAATATACAGCTTCTCTTTCCCTAAATTTAAAAGATTCCCAGCCCAGCTGACAGTAGTTGAAACAGTTAAGCCTTTGACATTACAATTGAAACAATTTAACCCACTGCAATTACCTTAAGTTCAGAACCCAAGAGCTCATTACTCCAAAGTTTTAAATGGTGAGATGATTCAAATTTCACTTGTTCTAAAATTATAATGGTGAGAAATTCACTTATCCTAAGTGTAATATGACAGAGAGCCCTCTGGTTCTCAGAACTAGATCGCTTATACCATACAGTATAGCTCGCTGGTGCAGCTAGTACAGTTGGCACATGAGACACTATGTTTGGGATGGGGATAGGAGAGGTAGGCACTCACGCCTTTATTTAGACAGCAGGAAGGGCCTCCAGGTCGCAGTCTCAGGATGCATCAGAAGCCACGCTGTGCGCTGTGTGCCCACTGAGTCGTGCCACTCCACTGTTGGAACCTCCCTGACTGTCAAAGGCAGCACATGCTGCACCCCCACCTGTGAGAGGCACCACTCAGGCCAGCTGCCTCTGTGCAACTCAGAGCTGCTGCTGCCACACAGAACCTCCAGCAAGCTCTGCATGGCTTCTCATAGTCTACTGGCCAACAGGCAGGAAGGAGTCCTGTGCTAACAGGAGCATCTCGGCAGGCTGCAATGTGGGTAAACACCTGTTTGGGGACAGGCTGAGTATAGTGCCACACTACCAGAATTGACGATTATGGCTGCACACTACAGAGCTGCAGCCAAAGAGAGAATCTTCAGCGCTCAAGTGGGTCACATGTCAAGTCGCAAAACAATATATCATCTAGGTGACTCACAGTGCCCACATTAGTACACCTATTGTGATGAAGTGTGCACCACACACTAACTCTAGGTGCATGCCATGCTCTTAACCCAATTACTTGTCCTTCTGACAGAAACCGCATTAACCTCAAAGAGATTGATTTCAAGTTAGTTTTACATTTTATTTCATACGTTATACTGTCCACCAGTGTTCCATATGAATATTCCAGAAGAATTTGAATATGTTAATACACTTTAGCAACGACTTTCAAGCAGCTATAAACCATGATTTTCGATTGTGAGGCTAGCTCTCCTTCACTCATTCTTTCCATACACCATTCTTGAATGGATCAAAAGAGAGTGTGGGGTCAGTAGCCACCCTAAGTCAGCCTATGCTGACTCTCCCATATGCAGACTCTCCCATCACTACCTTTTCTTCAGTACTACACAATGCATAGTGCCACTGCACTGCACCTGCTTGTATTACAGGAGTTTCTGCCTGTCAATCTATTGTAGACACCCCTTTACAAGATAGGCTGTGCCATCATCTCCTAAGTATTTCTCTTTCCCTGAACAGTCCCTAGACCCGATGCTAGCCTCAATGTTTGACAGTGTGAGAAAACTTCATCGTTCCAATGGCCTGACAGTGAAATTATTCATACTTTACTCTCATTTCCCAGTACGCAGATGAAAAGAACACATTGAAGGCCTCTATGAGGGGTAGGAGTTGTTGGCAGATTAGATGATAGAAGAAGAAGAAACAGGAGTTGATGTAGAAGAGAGGGGTGATACAATATTAGAATCAGAATTTAAAAGAGCTTTGGAAGATATCTCTAAAATCACTGGGGGAAGTGGCAACAAATCGACTGTTCACACTGGTGTGTAGAATGTATGATACTCACGATATACTGTCTGACATTCAGAAACCGGTATCCACACCATTTCGAATTTCGCAAGAGTCAGTAACTCCGAGAATTCACCTTAACAGCTCATGTGTCCAAGTTCTCAACAGGATTAGTATACAGAAGAATGGAAAAGAAAATTCAGGATCTGTTAGATGGTTTATTTTTAGGAAGGATAAAGGCACAAGGGAGGCAGTTCTGGTGTTGCAGTTGGTAAGGGAAGTGATACCGAAGAAAAATCGAGACATTTTCATAGGATCTGTTGGCCTAGAACAGGTATTCGACAATGTAAAATGGTGCAACATACTCTCAATTCTGCCAAAAATATGGACAAACTACATAGAATAACAGGTAATATACAATACGTACAAGAACCAAGATGAAGGCTAAGTCTGGAATACCTAGAATGACGAAGTACACACATTAAAAAGGATGTAAGACAGGGTCTAGTATTTCATCGATGCCGTTCAATTCATAAATTGAAGAAGTAGTGATGAAATAAAAGAAAGGTTAAAGAGTGGGACTAGAATTCAAAGTGTAAGGATATTGATAATATTTGCTAATAGCAGCGCTATCCTCAGTGAAACTGAAGAATGACAGGATCTGCTGAATGGAATAAACAATCTACTGGACTACAAGATATGAATTGAGACTAAATCGAAGAAACGCGAATACAATGAGAAGAAGCACAGATGACAATAGCAAGAATTGGTTATCACAAAGTACATGAAGTCTAGGAATCTACCATCTAGGCAGAAAAATAACCAATGATGGACATAGCAAGGAGGACATAATAAACAGACCGGCACAGAGAAAAAAAGACATTCCTGGACAAGAGAAGTCTGCTAGTATCAAACATAGATCTTAGTTTGAGGAAGATTTATGAGAACGTACATTTCGAGCGCGGCGTTATATGATAGTGAGACATGGACCGTTGGAAAACTAGAACAGGACAGGATCAAAGCATTTGAGATGTGGTGCTACAGAAGAATGTTGAAAATCAGGTGGACTGATAAGGAATGAGGTGGTCATCCCCAGAAAATACAAGCAAAGGAATGTATGAAAAACACTGACAAGATGAAGGGAGAGGATGATAGGACATCTGTCAAGATATCTGACAGTAATTTTCATGATACTGGAGGGAGCTGCAGAGAGTAAAAACTGTAGAGAAAGGCAGACCTGACTAATCCAGTAGGTTGCAGTTTCTACCTAGTAGGTCATAGGTTTGATATGGGTACCACTCAGTAAGGGTGTGCAGTTTGAGTGAAGCAAATCAACATTTGTGACTTACTATGTGGAAATTTTTCCAACAGCTTGCTTCAGTTATCTAGTAAAGGAAGATTTCATGTGTAGGACACGCTTACAGCAACAGTCAACATAATCCAATTTAGGGACACAAATATCTCAGTCAGTTATTTTACAGTATTTGACGGAGTGACACTGCACATCGCCGTAGACCAGAATGCAAATTTGTGAAATGTAGAGCTGAGCGTGTACAAATAGAGAAAAATTAAACCATCCCACCTAGTCAGATGTTAGCTCTGACATGCCTTACATGCCCATAGCGTTCTTGTTGCACATGAAATGCCTCCATCATGGTGATAAAACCATTGTTCATGTAGACTGCCAATAAAACTGTGCCAAGTGATGACTAAACCACCTAGTGCTTCCATCATTCATTTGACATTCATTTCCTACCCCGCCCATTATTTTGGTTCATATTAGTTCCTCAAAGTGAATTCTATTAGGCGAGTGTCACAACTGCCCACCCTAACAGACCCCATACAAGATGAACTCTCACTAGCAGGGTCCAAGAATCTATCACTGGATACACTGTTGTAGCTCCTTCGTCACTTAACACAGTTTTATGAGCAATCTAAGTGAACAATGCTTTTATCCACATGATGGAGAAATTGCAGATGTTAACTACTATCCTCTTCAATCGAAAATTCATTTTAAGACCACATTTAATAAGGAGTCACCATATAACACCCTGGGATGGTTGTAACAAAGCTTTGCTCTCTTAATGAGTAATGAGTTTTGACACTTTAGACGTTCACTTTAGCCTCTAGAATTCAGAGTTAAGCTAATCTGATAACATTTCCATTGGTTATACAATTGATCAGTTTACAACTTCAATGTTGGTATATCCTACATCGTTCCTAGCCTTATGCAGTGTAATTATCACTGTACATTAGACCTATAATGGTGGTTGTGTTGTCTAATAAAAGAACCTCTATACAGCTAATGTGACCCTGAGGCATTTTCATCCCTTCTCAGAACAAAATTTTAATCGATATTTAAAATTTTGGAGAATTTCTGTAAATTTCTTTACACTAACAATGTACGAGTATAGCTAAAGCTGTTGTTGCTCCGACTACGAAATATTCCGACTCTTCAATATTTGACTCAATGTCCAATGACCAACTACATGAAGGACATCAGTTTGCAGAAATGAGGAAACAATATGGTCGGCAGTCTCGTTTTCTGCAAACTGATTCATTAATTCAGCGCCTAGATACTGATATCATGACAGCATAATACACACATCAAAAAATGTTTTGCATCACCCCAGTTTCCAGAACTCCTTTTGTTTTCTGCAAACTGCCAAGTTCTATCTATCTGCATAGCTATTCCATAAAATGTAACAAGTACAGTTTTCTTCCTTTTTTTGGATTGGGGTGGCATATGTATCTATCGTGAAGTGCTCCTTTTCGTGACCTAGTTGTCTACAGAAGTACGTCACGTTCTGGTATCGGCTGTAGAATTCCTGCAATCTGTAGTTACAAAGACTGCCAACTGGGGTAGTGAGGGTGCTGTCAGCAATGGCGCCTGTCTGTCCAGAGTTGCTACAAGCGCTCATCTGATGATACCTGGATAGGAGAATGCACAGAAGGTTGAAAGAACGGAAATGTGTAAAGTAGTGAGATTTGCCAAGGCATCCCATACGTGGGGGTATTCAACACTGTCTGTCAGATCGTAACATGTTTCATGTCAGCAGCATTACAGCCAGATGAAGATCATGAGATTTGAGATTGTGCTTTGCTTCTCTGTAGTTAAACAAGAACTGCTTTTACAATTACAAATGACCAGCACATAAGGTAATGCGAATTATACTACCAGTATGACACAATAATAAAATATATGAACTATTCCATTATTGCAGCAAACGCAGAAATAGATACCGTCTTATATCATAGAAACATATTCTTATCTTTTAATCTGGAAAGTTGGCTGTGTCCTTTTCCTTTATAAGAATTTAACTGATTTTTATACTATTGACGATGATGCTTCAGCTGCATTATGACATAGGACCATGAACAATTATCATTATAACAGTTGTATGATTGTACTGTATTCTATCAATGTGTAGAATTGCTTGTCTAATCATTTGTGTGTCAAGTCTGTGTGGCAGGCACCTTGCATGAATGGCTGCTTAACCCCAATTGCCTCGCACAGCACAGAATACGAAGTCTATGATAATGAGACCACTGTATTTGAGTCCTACTTAAAGGTGAGTAGAAATGATGGACTGCAGTATTCACTTTTGCATTCTTTATTTAGAACAATATCACAGACAGATGCAGAGAGTCATTTCAGCATTATTGCAGAGATGTTTGTTGAACTGAATCCTTCACGATAGCATCTCCACGAGCTGCTGCTTGCCGTTCTGCCTGGCGATGACCCAGGGTTCGTGCCCGTGTGCGTCCCTGGCCTCAGTGTCAGCTCCTGCATCGAGCAGCACAGCCGCCACCTTTGTGTGGCCGCATCTTGCTGCACAGTGCAGCGGCGTCCACCCATACTTATCCCTGGCATCGGGGTCAGCAGAGGAGTCCAGCAATCGCCGTGTCACAGCCACGTGACCGCGGTATGCAGCCCAGTGCAGCGGCGTGTTCTGCCTGCTGTCCCCGACATCCACCTCTGCTCCACCTTCCAACAGACATGTTACTGCTTCCAGGTGTCCCCTCTCAGCTGCCCAGTGCAGAGCAGTCCACATGTCCTCGTCCCTCGCCCCCACTTTCGCCCCTGTCGCGAGAAGCACCCTGAGCTCCTCCACCGCCCCCTCCTTAGCTGCCTGGATCAGTCCTCGGCTAATCTTCTTTCCAGGAAGGCTCCTGCACAAAACATAAAAATTCTCACACCTTCCTTAAAACACACACTTAATAAAGAAAACATACAACCAAAAATGTATACATATGTCCAACAACGACCCTACTATATTCCCCTTCTATGATACGAAACTCGTATATTAAGGTATAGTGGTTCTGTCTTCAACCACTATCCATTAAAAGTTTGTTTATGCAACCTCTCAAGATTTTCATCTGTCAAATTCCGACACGCTGATTGCTGTAACTCACTTTCTTTCAACTAGGGGTGCTGTTTCTTAGCAGTCATTATATCCGCTACGATAGATGCTTCAGGAAGCTTATACTAGTTCTCAGTGAAACTATCAAAGATTACACACAAAACAATTTACATTTACATGTTAAAGACTTTCCTGACGTTAAAGCAAAATAATCCTTCAAACCTCTTATTGGTATATTTGGTGACCTTTATCAGCAAATTTTGCCAGCTTCTGTTTCACATAAAAGAAATTCATCAAAACATTTTACATGTAACAATGGCACGTAATCTACTACTTCTCCATCGTGTGTGTGTGTGTGTGTGTGTGTGTGTGTGTGTGTGTGTGTGTGTGTGTACAACTGAAGCCTGTAACAGTGTACAGTCTTCTAGATGAACATATTTGAAAAAACAGGGAAACACTGACACACACACACACACACAAAGTGTCACTTGTATCTGACAAGTTCACTACAGCCATCCTAAAAAAGAATACATATTGTAAAATACGTGTGGCATGTGCTGGTAACTAAAATGTGGCAACTTCTGGACAAACAAAGCAAATAAATGATATGTACTTTTCTTATTCTGCCAAGAGATTTATTACAACTTATCAACATAATATTCATCTTCCATATGCCCAGATCCATTCTGTTAAAATATCAGATGCGCACTAAAATGGTAATACGACTGTTCCAGTTAAAATAAATCCATGAAATGGAATGAAAAATTAATGAACTCTTACATACATCATGTACTCTGGATGAATAAGTTTTTTGAAAATTTATGTAACATTCCATAACCTGTCCTATTGAATAATGAGGTATAGAATGTGAATCGTGAAAAAGTCTACAATATTTAACAGCCTGCAAATCGTGTTGACCCCTATAGTGCTTTACTAGGTCCACCAATGGTTGTGGTGGTTGTGGTGGTGGTGGTGGTGGTGGTGGTGCTCCACTGCCTACCTCTGTTGTGTCCACTGGTTTACAGGGAACAACAGTGACATTTACTACATAGTAGCAATGTTGCTACTTCATTTTAGAACACAGAGTGCACAGAGATACCAAAATCAAGTTAAAGCATCATGGGACTGTGTATGAATAGACCCTGTTGTTTGGAATCCGAGGCTATGGTAAAGAGCAACTAAGTCGCTTCATCTATGTCTACATGTATACCATAAAATGACATGTCATGAGTAATGGCAAAACGACTCATTTTTGCCTGATCAACTGACGTAATAAAACCATTTAAAATATTTACAAATACATTGCAATAGCACTACTAATACCATAAAAGAGCTTGGATCCCAATTCCCACCAAATTTTTGCAGTTTGTTAAAATGTTTGTCCGAAAGACTACATGCCCGTCATGGGATAAATAAGCCATGGAAAGGGCCATCAGTATAGTAAACAAGAATGAAATCGGCTGATTGAGAGCAGCCAGACTGTTTGGTGTATCACAGGTGACTTTCTGAAGGCATGCCACAAACGAAGGGTCAGAGGTTTCAGACTACATTTGACGAGGGGTTTATGCAGGATATACTGTCCCAAAGGAACTAGCTTACTAAGCCGCAGAACAAAATAGTATCTCTCAAAAATTTAATAAGGACTGACTGACTGACTGACTGAATGGATTTATGCCACACAATCCTGATTTATCTTTAAGGGAGCTGGAAGCTGCTACTTTGGCTCATGCAATGGTATTTAATAGAGTTCAGGTTAACAGATTTTACACGCTATATGAATGTCCTCAATAAAGAAGGAATTTCACCAGCATGAATTTATCTGTACTTTCATGTGTGGACATGAGGCAAAAAATTTTTGCAATGACTGGAGAAACAAGTGGGGGTACTTACAATTGTTGAAAGGAGGTTGCACATTACAACATTAGCGTGCATGAATTCTGCTGCTAACTTTATACCTCCAGCTTTACTCTACCCCAGAAAAAACCGAAAGAGCAATTAACTGATGGAATACCTAGAAGAACTCTAGAAATAGGGCCAGAAAGTGGATGAATGGCTGGAGAAATTTTTCTAGTTTCATTAAGGTAAGCAAAGAGAATAAAGTGTTTATCACTGATGACGATTGCTGGAATCTCAAACATGTTCAAGTGCTGAAATGTGCCTATGAAAACGGAGTTTCTCTATTTTGCCTACTATCCCACTGTAATTGCCAACTTCAGCCAATACACGTTTGCATTTTTGGGCCCAGGAAGACCCATTATAATGAAAGTTTCAAACCTCCTAGAAACACACCCAACGTCACCCAGTGCCAAATGCGTTAGCTCATTGCCACTGCATAAGGTATAGAAGCATGTGTGGTTAATACTAAGAGTGGATTTCCTAACGTTGCTTGACTCACTCCAGGTCACACTGTTGCTGCCCTCTCGTTCGCCTGCATCACTTAGCTAGCTGAAATGTCCACACGCAAAAAGGGAGGCTAAGTCAAGGGAAAGTGAAAGTACCACTCAAGCAGGGCTGGGCTTCAGTTCCTAGTCAGCAGAATCCACCCTCTTTTGCGCAATGCTAAGTATGCAGAGCCTGTGGGTGCCTCGGCACCATTCTACCTCGCCGCCGTCACTGAGTACCTCGCAGCTGAGTGCTTGAGCTGGATGGAATTGTAGCCTGCAACAATAAGACATACGTAACCCTGCACCACTTGGACCTGCAATCTGCAACAATAAGATGCGCAACAAGCTGCCCTCTGACATCACCACAGAGGCTTTTGTCCTGCCCAACATCCAAGCAATCCTGTTGCCAAAGGAGAGTGAGAAGAAGGCATAAACGGCGGCCGCCTCTCTGGCTCGTGGGACACACAGTGCTGCATGCTCCCTGTATGCAATGGGCTCGGCCGGCAGCTTGGACGAAAACAATCTTCGCCTGTACATGGTGACCAAAATTCACATCCACCTAAGCGTGACAACATATATCCCAATTTTCCTGCATGTTCACATGTTTTACAGAATATTTCACCATCTGAAGAGGAATACTTCCACAAACAGCTTTGAGACTTGTAAAAGATAGCTCTAGATGACTCAAGGCACCATTTGATGAAGTATTTCCAGTTTGTGCTGCAGTACAATGCTCATTAAAGAAACGTAAAATAACTCTGGTTTCTTCTGGCTTTCTGAGTAGCTGTACCAACAACAAGCTTCTAGAAGAGAAAGTGCACCAGTGAAAATTAACTGAGGATTGACAGATATTTCGACAAGCTTACAAAAGAATATAGTTAAGCAGGGTGGAAGCCTATAACTCAGATCTCAGTGCAGATGATGACTGTGTTTGTATGTTCTGCAATATCATCTTCCATTCAAGACCAGGGGAATCGTGCATTAAATATACTAGATGTAAGGTATGGGCTCACAGTATGCTGATATCCCAGCTACAGTTATGAATTTTGTGAGAAATCTTTTCAGACCTTAGAAACATATGGATGGATATGTATTAAACCCTCAAGAGGTTTTGGCTTAGGGTGTTTACTTTTTCTGAAAATTGTGCACTATCATTTTGTCCCTATTGTAAGTATAAAATGACACATGCGCATAGTTTCTTGTCTTAATTTTTTCTTAGTATTGTAGTTTCATGTTTAATGATTTGTAATAATTTTTGTGGACGTCCTGGATTTTGAAGTGTTTACATAATAAAAAATGATTAAATTTTTGAATAAAAACAAAACATTAAAATAGTGTGTCATTTCTGGAACTGTTTCCTACAGCATTACAGGTCACTAAGGAACCAATGAAAAAGGAAGTTCTGGAAAAACAAAGCAAAATGGTTGCTGGAAAAGTGTGAGCATTCAAGATCAGGAGTAAGAAAGGAATTCTGTTGTTAAAAGCAGAGCAGGGCAAGGTTGGAAACAGTATAGTGAAGACCTCTATGAGTGAAAGGAACTATCAGATGACATGACACAAAAGAAATGGTTATCAAATAACAAAACATAGGGGACTCAGTATTAGAACTTAAGAAAAGCTTTGGAATACTTGCACACATACAAGACAATCTGGTTGGATAATATTACTTAGGAATTTCTATAACGTTTGGTGAAAGTGACACCCATATGACTGTTCAAGTTGGTTGCACAACCTATGACAAGGGACATACAAGCAGACCTTCAGAAAAAAATGTCATGCAAATACTATAGAAGCAGGCAAAGGCCAATAAGTGAAGAGTTCCACACAATCAGCTTGACAACTCATGCATCCAAATTTATGACGAGAACAACATACAGTAGAATGGCAGGGAAAGTTTAAGATCTATTATAGTCTGATAAGTTTGGATTTAGGAAAGATAAAGGTCTCAGAGAGGCACTTGCACTTGGTAATGGAAGCAATATTTACCAAAAATAAAGGAATGTTCATTGGGTTAGTCTACCTTTAGGAAGCTTTGGCAGTGTAAAATGGTGCAACTCATATAAAATCCTTAAAAATAGTTTAATAAATAGGGGAAATGCAGGTAACATATAGTTATATACAATAATCGACAGGGAAAAATAGGAATGGAAGAAAGAGGAACTAATTCAAAATATGCTAGAAATGGTTCACGCTAATCGCTTAAAACGAAAATCGAGGTATCACTGCTGCAACTGAAGAGATTCAGGAATAGAATTGAAATTCAGAATGAAAGGATTTCATGATAGGATTCGCTAATGGTATTGTTATCATTAGCAAAAGTGAGAAAGAATTACCAGAGCGGTTGAATGGAATGAACAGTCTAATGAATACAGCATTAGGATTTACAATCAAAAGAAAGATGAATGTATTGGGTAGTAGTAGAAATAACATTGATAACAAAGTTATGAAAATTAGGGACCACACTACTAGCAACAAACATAGACATGAGGGACAATGAAAGTTGCTCCAGCAGGGTAATACGACATTCCTCAGAAAACAAGACTACAAATACCAAACACAGGCCTTAATCTGTAGAAGAAGTATCTGAGAATGTACAACTGGAGCTGAGTAGTGAATGAAAATGAATCGTGCGCTGCGAGAAAAGCAAGAAAAGAGAATACCACATTCAGAATGGGAGGCTATAGGAAGATGTGAACTGATAAGAAAGGAACTGTGGAAGTTCTCTACAAAATAGGTGAGGATACTCATATGTGGGAAACTGACAAGAAGAAGGGACAGGGTAATAGTATGTGAAGACATCAGGGAATACAGCCATGGTACTACAGGGAGCAGTATTGCTACTCTCATGTGAAGAAACTCAGTTCCTCCCCCCACCCCCATATCTCACATAAATGTAGGTGGTGCTATCAACACTAAATTTCTTGGAGCAGCCAGAAAAGTAATCTATAACGGTTACAGTTTCTGCTCTGTATGTGTGTCAATGCTGGGACAGGCTGTTATGCAAAACTGCAGCGGCGCGACCAAGGTGCTCCATATCTTGAGGAGCTGAGGCAGAAGAGGCCTTTTCCACTTTCTTCTGATTTGATTCTTTAAGATCGTGTTTATTGTTACCAGTAGGTATTTAATTCAGAATTCTAGGAAACTTTCTCCTCTCTCATTCTTTCCAATAATTTTATATTGTCCCTTAACTATGTCTTTTTACCTTAGCCCTATTACAGCAACCCAATGATTATTAGATGTTTCTCTCTTTTTACATACAGAGATACCTATTCATTATTGTTGTATACTCTCTTACTGTCAGTTGATTTTCTGGGAGTGATAATGGCTTCCTAACCCGAATTATTGTTGCTATTGTTTTGCTAATTATGACACAAATAAATCACTGAACTCTTCAAAATTACTCCTGGGTTGCTATTCAGTGCTGACCTTTTCCTCAACTTCCTCATCCTGTTGATATCATCACATTCCTCTAACATGCCATCCTTCTTTCCATTTCAGTTCGCTGGTCACGTTAAATCTAGATTCAGGCATAATATTTTCTTTTTCACATTTCCCAGCCTTCCTACAACTCCCCCCATTCCCCCTCACGACTCCAATCGAGGATCTATGGGACTACCTCGAGTGTGCTGTTCATGCCATGGATTCTAAACCGAGAAGCCTAGTGCAGCTGGCCTGTCTGTACCTTCCAGAAACTCATTGACTCTCTTCCCACATACGTTGTGCTGCCAAAGGAGCTTATTCAGACCTTTGACAGGTTGTCACATTAATGCGATTAGATAGTGATGTGTTTCGAAAACAGCTTCTTTAAAAAAAAAAATGTAGAGCAGTTTTAATATACACTCCTGGAAATTGAAATAAGAACACCATGAATTCATTGTCCCAGGAAGGGGAAACTTTATTGACACATTCCTGGGGTCAGATACATCACATGATCACACTGACAGAACCACAGGCACATAGACACAGGCAACAGAGCATGCACAATGTCGGCACTAGTACAGTGTATATCCACCTTTCGCAGCAATGCAGGCTGCTATTCTCCCATGGAGACGATCGTAGAGATGCTGGATGTAGTCCTGTGGAACGGCTTGCCATGCCATTTCCACCTGGCGCCTCAGTTGGACCAGCGTTCGTGCTGGACGTGCAGACCGCGTGAGACGACGCTTCATCCGGTCCCAAACATGCTCAATGGGGGACAGATCCGGAGATATTGCTGGCCAGGGTAGTTGACTTACACCTTCTAGAGCACGTTGGGTGGCACGGGATACATGCGAACGTGCATTGTCCTGTGGAACAGCAAGTTCCCTTGCCGGTCTAGGAATGGTAGAACGATGGGTTCGATGACGGTTTGGATGTACCGTGCACTATTCAGTGTCCCCTCGACGATCACCAGTGGTGTACGGCCAGTGTAGGAGATCGCTCCCCACACCATGATGCCGGGTGTTGGCCCTGTGTGCCTCGGTCGTATGCAGTCCTGATTGTGGCGCTCACCTGCACGGCGCCAAACACGCATACGACCATCATTGGCACCAAGGCAGAAGGGACTCTCATCGCTGAAGACGACACGTCTCCATTCGTCCCTCCATTCACGCCTGTCGCGACACCACTGGAGGCGGGCTGCACGATGTTGGGGCGTGAGCGGAAGACGGCCTAACGGTGTGCGGGACCGTAGCCCAGCTTCATGGAGACGGTTGCGAATGGTCCTCGCCGATACCCCAGGAGCAACAGTGTCCCTAATTTGCTGGGAAGTGGCGGTGCGGTCCCCTACGGCACTGCGTAGGATCCTACGGTCTTGGCGTGCATCCGTGCGTCGCTGCGGTCCGGTCCCAGGTCGACGGGCACGTGCACCTTCCGCCGACCACTGGCGACAACATCGATGTACTGTGGAGACCTCACGCCCCACGTGTTGAGCAATTCGGCGGTACGTCCACCCGGCCTCCCGCATGCCCACTATACGCTCTCGCTCAAAGTCCGTCAACTGCACATACGGTTCACGTCCACGCTGTCGCGGCATGCTACCAGTGTTAAAGACTGCGATGGAGCTCCGTATGCCACGGCAAACTGGCTGACACTGACGGCGGCGGTGCACAAATGCTGCGCAGCTAGCGCCATTCGACGGCCAACACCGCGGTTCCTGGTGTGTCCGCTGTGCTGTGCGTGTGATCATTGCTTGTACAGCCCTCTCGCAGTGTCCGGAGCAAGTATGGTGGGTCTGACACACCGGTGTCAATGTGTTCTTTTTTCCATTTCCAGGAGTGTATTTCGTGTTTCAAACATGAATTTTCATGTCATGCTAACCAAACAAGAGAGAATCAGGCTGAATAATTAACAATAGGGGCTAGAAGTTAATTATCAATGATCTAGGGAGTGCAGCCAATTTAACCAAAAGAGAAAATTTCTAGTAAGTAAACAGCACAAAGTATTGCATAAATATTTAAGTCTAGCCAAAAATTTTATTAGCTATCAGAAATTCAGGGGAATATATAACTAAGTGGTGTGGAACAAATGGAAGTTAAATATCAGTGACTCTTCAATGTTCTGGTTATCGGAGAAGGTACAGCAGCAGCAATGGGTAGGGTAGAGAAGGCCGTCAGCAGCACCCTAACTGAAGGAAATCCTGTGGTAGTAACTGGAGAGTTTTGTGAAGATACGGAAAACTTGAAAGACAGGCAGACAAATATGACGCCTTTTCATCAAGGATGCAAGCAAAGCATGTTGACCACTAAACCCCTTCTGTGGGAGTGAGTGTTGCATGTGCTCTGCATGATGGCTAAACAGAGAGAAACAATATGGGGGCACTCCACACTGTATGGGAGCACCCAGAGCTGCCGTTAGGCCTGGGTTCTTATCCTTTGAGCTGGTCGCAGGTTGCATGCATAATGATCAACCTCACATGGGTGCATAGACGCTCACTTCACCTTTTCTGTGAATCTTCTATACAAGCCATTAATGAGAAACAGTTTCATCTGCTGTGCCTTAAATGTATTTAAAAAGTTTTCTTGTACCGTCTAAAGACAGTAAAGGATTGTGCTGAGAAAATTATTTTCAGATTGTTAACTCCGAGTTGGGAATAGCAATTGCTCTGAGTATCTACTTTACACGAACTGATTTCCTCAGGTCTATATTAGCTACATCATCAATCGAAAACTGTAAATATATTGTTGCTCAACATGATCTGTGCTGCAGTAGGCTACTTTGTACCAGGTGTTGGTTATGAGTGACACACTTAGTCCTCATCTTTTCTTGTGTTTACGCAGTGTGACACTATTGCTAGGTATTTTACTGTGAGTAGCAGTTGCAGAAGACACACTGAACCGCTTTAAACTCTACTTTATGCAAACAGGATTTTAGTGACCTGCACAGTGCACAGAATGAGGTCTGAGGCACAGCTCGTCTTGGCCCCAAACTAGACACATCACTGCTTCGGCTTATGTGCTGAGCAACGCATCTTTGTGCCCACAGCAAAATGACTGATGCTGTATACAAAGGGTTTGTACCTTTGTTGAGATACCTGATGCAGAAAGCTATAGGGCAACGTTTTGTACACATGCAATTTAACAGTGACAACAAATAATGAGGGACTGTTTAAAGGTCAAAATTTTTGAAGCTACGAAAATTTGGGCTATTTCATGACATGTGCTGGTAAACACTGTTAAATTTAGAGATATGTCTGAATGTGACAAAACTGCCTATTGGCTTCTGTCGCTGCTTCTTTGGCCGATGTTTGTCTGATGATTTTACTGATGTTACGGCAGCATGAGTGGCTGGCATTGTCAAAGCTTCACCCTCCATTGCCGGTGATGAACTGGAGCCGAGCTCACAGCCACAGACCATATGTACCTGTTGCATCAATGTCTGAGGGCTTTTCCGCGGTCATTTCCGGTGCAGTTGTACTCTTGCTACCTGCGACGGTCGTTCGCTGCATTACAGGAATCCAGGATCCGTTTACCTTAAGGCTTTCCGCTTTCTTGTTGAAGCCATTCACGTGTTTTTATATTTCTACAGCTTCTCTAATAAGCGGCTGATTTCTCAAGCTGGCCCAACCTGCAATGTCTCTTATGTTCTTTCATCCTGGTAATGATTGATCGTCCAGTCATCCCGTCTGTGGCAGTGAGGTGGGCTCCATTTCACCACTGGCAGTGGTGAAGCTTTGACAATGTCAGCCACTCGTGCTGGCGAAACGTCAGTAAAATCATCAGACGAACATCGGCCAAAGAACCCGAGATATAAGCCAGTAGGCAGTTTGCCAACAAGTGCCGACGAAAGCCTTAACAATTCCCTTTTAATCTGCCAGGCAACAAAAGTATTCTGAGGTACCAGCAAATGGCTGTTGTAGGCATCAATGAAGCTGCATTTTACAGGACAGAGACATCTATACAAACTCAGTGGCAAACATTATAGCCTTGAACACACACACACACACACACAGGTATGGGGACAGAGTTTCACACTTAACAATGGGAAATGCAGGTGATCATCTTGTGTCGCACTTACCTGGTTTCTGTTAGTGGCCCACCGAGCAACTGACTCACTTTGACCACCTCATCAGGGTGGCTGAGGACCGCATCGGCCCAACCCGCTGTGGCAAACACCAGCGAGTTGGCTTTTATGAAGGCGACAGCGACCTCTGCGAGGCTGGGACAGGAGTGCCTCACTGCCAGCACCGCTGTGCGCGCCGCGTTCTCTGCTGACAGCTGACTGGCCAGCTGCTCCTCACACTGGACCTTCAGCCCCCACACGCCGTACCTGTCGGCAGCTGCCAGGAGTTGTGGGGCCATGCGGGGCACCTCGGAAGCACGGAGGGAGTACATGTAGGCCAGCAGCTGGTGCAGCACCGGGCCCTCCACGTCGGGGACTGCGACCACACTGCTGCTGGCCTCCGGCGTGTCCTGGCAGAGCATGGCGGCCAACACGGGGCTCCTGCCTGCCAGGACGGCCCTGTGCGCCTCTAGCCGCGTGTCCCCGGCCACCAGAGTCACCGTGGCCCCTTCCCCAGCACCCGTAGCAGCAGCCTCTTGCACCTCCTTGGCGGCTGCCATTGTGAATGTTTCTGAAACAAGGCATCACTGAACAGCCATTTGCCCTTACGCAGCACCGTAAATTCATGTATTAGGCATAGGTGATCTGTGCTCAGCAGCAGCGGGTAAATATCGCCCATTACATGTCAATCACAACTGCATGACATCCTTCCCTAGCCACAGATGATAGCCACGTGTCTTCAACAATACAATATTATCAAACACCTGTATTTCTTACAAGAAGTCGACAGAAAGGGGTGATGACACTATTTCTGTAATTTCTAGTCGCAGTACAGTGTTACAAAACAATGAAGGTTTTAAATATGGAGATCAGGAGCAATACAAACAAGGCCTGGCGAATCTATAGCTCATAATCACTCCAGGTATATAGGAAACTGCTAGTAATTACCTTTCCTGTTCTACTCCCAAGTAGAGCGACAGTGAAACAAGTACTAAAATGTAGACTTTCACGGACGGAAATATCATGTCCATTATAATTATCCGGGCTGTTATGCCGCGGTCGGTTGATGAATTCTGTGTCAATTCCCAACGTTTCGTCTCCGACTGCGGGAGACATCTTCAAGGGGGTCAGTAGCTCGATGGAAGGTCCAACACACCCAGTACAGTCAGTAGCGAGCCAGTGGGTGTGTTGGACCTTCCATCGAGCTACAGACTCCCTTGAAGATATCTCCCGCAGTCGGAGACGAAACGTTGGGAATCGACACAGAATTCATCAATCGACCACGGCATAACAGCCCGGATAATTATAATGAACAGTGAAACAAGTGTCTATATGCCTCCTTATAAGTCCTAATTCCTAGCATCTTATCTTTGGGTTCTTACGCTAAATGTACGTTGGTAGCAGCAGAATCGTTCTGCTGTCAGCTGCCAAAGCCAATTCTCTACGTATTCTCAATGGTGTTCCTTGAAAGAACATCAGCTTCCCCCCAGGGATTGACATTTGAGTTTCCACAGCAGCTCTGTAACATTTTCTTCAAACCTATTGCTACCAAATGTCAGAAGCCTGCCTCAATTTCTTTGATGCCCTTCCTTCAATCCGACCCGGTGACGATCAACACTCACGCAGTACCCAAGAATAAGTCGCACTACTGTTCCATAGACATCTACTTTACAGGTTAGTTACACATTCCTAAAATGTACTGAGTACTTGCCTTCCCTTCTACCCTACTTACGTGCTCGTTCTATTTCATATCGCTTTGCAGCGTTACTCCAGGATATTTAATCGACGTGACTGTAAAGCAGCACACTTCTAATGCTGTAGTGGAGCACTACTGGGTAGTTTTTCCTAATCATCTGCCATAGCTTACATATTTCTACGTTTAAAGGTAGCTTTCATTCATTATACAAACAAGAAATTTCGTCTAAGTCACCTTGTACATTGCTAAGTCACTCAAAAACACCACCTTTCTGCACCTCAGCAGCATCAGCAAATAGCTGCAGAGTGCTACCCACCCTGTCTGCCAGCTCATTTATGTGTGTGGAGGACCACAGGGGTCCTCTCACAACACCCTGCCGGTACCCTTGTCACTGATGAACGCTCTTCATCAAGGACAGCATATTAGATTCTATTATTGAAGAAGTCTTTCAGCCACTCACATGTCTAGGAACCTTTTCTGTTGCTATCTCCATTAACAGGCTGTAGTGCGACAGTTGCAGACGCTTTCCGGAAATCTAGGAGTATGGACTACCTTTTGCCGTTCAACCAGAGTCCGCAGTATAATCATGTCAAATGACAAGGCGAGATTCACACATGCAATTATTTGTGAATTTGTGCTGATTTGCACACAGAGGCTCTTAAATAAAGGAAATTTATTTTCTTTCAAGAGATAACATGTTCAAGGATTCTACAGCAGACGAATGTTGACAACATTTATCTGTAATTTTGCAGATTCGTTTTTTTATTCTGGTTATATGGATGCACTTTTTTCCAGTCGCTTGGAGTTTTGTGCTACACAAGAGATTCACGACAAATGAAAGCTAAATTAGGGGCCTATGCCGTATATCGGGTGTCGCCAAACATTTTAGCCTAAGGGTCACACTGGCTGTCCTGCTAAATCCCAAGAGCAAGACCTGGCTACAGCCTCTAAGTTTCCCTGAGGCCTGATACAAGTATTGCTCTGCTCTCCTCGGTGCAATTCAGTTTTTGTGACGCTCATCACTGTCGTCATTCTTTACGAGCTGACAGTGGCACTGCAGTTGCCATTACGCAATGAACAGCTATTATTACTTGTAATCTGGGAGGGAACAAAATGTGTAAGACTCTGAAGTCGGAAACGAAATATCAAGCAAAAATTGGAAACATTAACGGAAAGGTAGAAAAGCTGTTAAAAGTGTTAAAAACAATATAGCAGGTGGCCTTGGATGGCTGACTGCAGTAATAAAATTGGATGAGCCAGACACTGCCACACACTAAAATCCCCAGCCTAAGAGCAAATGGCAAGAGAAACACAAAAGCTGAAAAGATGAATACCAAGTCGAATAGACAGCACCAGAGGGGGCAGGGATGAGTTAAAATGCAGGTAGGGTGAAGGGATGGAAGACAAGGCCACATGCCAACCCTTAGACTGAATGTTAAAATCCTCCTCTCGAATAAAACTTGAAGCTAGATCGGCTGTTCAGGCACTGTCACGTAACACTGCAGGCAGTGCGCCAGGAAGGTTAAAGGTCCGTCTCAGGGCGGCTAAATCTGGACAGTCCAATAAGATGTCAGACACTCAAGAGTGAACCACAGCGACACTTTGGTGGGTCCTCGCAACGTAGGTGACCGTGAGCCAGCGAAGTATGTCCGATGAGGGGCCAGTAAAGGACGATGTAGTCCTTGTGAAAAGCTCGCATGGAGGACTACCACACATTCGTCATCTCCTTTACCATTCGTAGCTTATTCAGCAAAGTCAGGGAGCAGCATTCTGTATACAAGAGCCCGAAAACTTTGCGGCATAATACTGAACCGAACAACAGATTCCGGTAGGCCGATCTCCAGACTTTACAAGTAGTCTATCTAGCTAGACTTTCAGCAAATTCATTTCCCAGGATTCCGACGTGACCTGGGGTCCACAGAAAGACTGATCGTCCACTTTGTTTGAGGATGTAAACAGACTCTTGGATGACCGTTAGCAAAGGATGGCGATGACAGCACTGGTGGAGAGCTTGCGAGGTGCTCAAGGTGCTCAAGGAGCCGCTACAAATGAAGAAGGACTTCTGATGCAGGGACAGATATGCTCAAGGGCGCGAGAGAATGCTACCAGCACTGCAGTGGAAACACTGCGGCCATCTTGCAAGGAGCGCTGTTCAGTATGTCGTGCATGACCGTAAACGAACCCAACATGACCATCGACCTTCGAGCCATCCGTGTATACTGTAAGTAGGCTGTTTATGTTTTCTTTATGTAAGTTTGCTGTTTATGTTTTTTTATTGGCAACGTTACGTAGCACTCTGTATGAAAATCACTGGCTGTGCTGTGTGCAGTATGTGGCTAGTTTGCATTGTTGTCTGCCATTGTTGTCATGAACTGCTATAGCTGGATGCGAACAGCGCGTAGCGCTGGGCAGTTGGAGGTGAGCCGCCAGCAGTGGTGGATGTGGGGAGAGAGATGGCGGAGTTTTGATAATTTGTAATACTGGATGTCAATTATGAATATTAAGGTAAATACATTGTCTGTTCTCTATTAATATCTTTCATTTGCTAACTATCCCTATCAGTAGTTAGTGCCTTCAGTAGTTTGAATCTTTTATTTAGCTGGCAGTAGTGGTGCTCGCTGTATTGCAGTAGTTCCAGTAACGAAGATTTTTGTGAGGTAAGTTATTTGTGAAAGGTATAGTTTAATGTTACTCAGGGCCATTCTTTTGAAGGGATTTTTGATAGTCAGATTGCGTTGCGCTAAAATTATTGTGTGCCAGGTTAAGCACAGTCTTGTACAATTGTTCTAAGTGGACGTTTCATATGTTTAAATTGTTCTAAGGGGACGTTTCATATGTCGACCCTTAGCCTAGGATACCTCACTGGAATCTTCTGATTTTTTCTTGTAGTTTGTGTATTTAGTGTAGCTTTTGTTTATTGCTAGTGCGTAATTGTAGAGAGAATCTCCTTTGTAGTTGCAGTCTTTCATTGTTGTACAGTAAAACAGTTGTGGCATGCATGTAGCTTTGCGCCAAGTATTTCGCTGCTGCAATTAACTAGATATTATTTTCAGTGCTATGTTAATGTGTTCTCTTATTTTTGCTATTCAAATTGTGCTTTTCTGTGTTATCGTATGAAATATTGTGACAATAATGGCGTGTGAAAAACGTAACACTCGGCTCCAAAGTAAACTAAGAAATGACAGTGAAGACGAAAGCAGTGTGTTGGCCCCACCATGTAATGAGTTAACTAATGTTCAAAGTAGTAATTTGGTAACTGTGCATAGGGAAATGGAGCGGGCGTCAAACAATGGCGTAGACAGTCAAACAGGTAGTGAACAGGGAAGCATTATCGATCGATCGGTCGGCAACAGCTCGCCTCAGGAATCCGAAATGATAGGACACAATTTTGCAAATACTGTAGATTCAGGTTTTGCGTCCTCACCGTTTTCTCAAATAAGTCAAGACACATTGTCAGCTTGTCAAAATGTGAATGTTGCCGGTGCAAATTCACTGCCGAAAAGCACTGAGGAAAGTGTTTCAGACACCAATGCATTGTTATTACAATTAATGCAACAAATGGGAGAAAAGCTTCAGAAGTTAGACACAATGGAACAACACCAGAGACAAACACAGCAACAGTTAGACACAGTGGAACAAAATCTTAAAAAGTTAGACACAATGGAACAAAATCAGAGACAAACACAGCAAAAGCTTCAAAAGTTAGACACCACACTCGAACAAACACGTGAAGATTTAACTGCTGAGTTACATAACATTGTATCGAAGTGTCAGAAAGTGTGTAATGACGTAAAAACACAAATTTGTGAGCATTTTCAACCTATTTTTTCGCGGCATGAAAATGCATTACAGAATCACGAAGTAGCCATAAAAGAACTGCAAACTATTGTTCATGAAAATCATGAGACCTTGCAAGCTAAAATGGACTCAGTTGCATCTACCGATTCGGTTACGCAACTTGCAAAAACTCAGGAAAACTTAAAGGACACAGTAGATACTCTGAAAATTGGTTCAGAAAGACACATGGAGGAAATTAGTTCATTATCAGAGAAAGTAGCCGAACTTTCGGATCAGGTCACTAACTTATCTACGAAGGTAGATGATAATCTGAATGACGCAAAACCGGTAGTCTTTAATGACACAGAAGAGTGCGAACAAATTAGGAAACTGAAACAAAATCTGAATCAAATTAATACGCAACACCAAAGAGAAATGCGGGAAGTACAAGATCAGCTGACACAGGTAATACAAGAATTACGTATTTCAGAGGACACTCGCGCCCCAATACGGGAAGAGGGACACAGAAATGCGGAACAGCCACAAAATAATAACACAGGGCATTTCGGTAATTATGAAAGAAATTGGCAATGGGCACCGAATTTTGAGATCGAGCCGCCGACACGTCGTAACAATGACCGACATGCTACTCGCCGACACGATGATTTTGATTATACGCTGTTCATTATTACACGTAAATTCAAAACATTTAAGAATTCTGCCAACGACATTCATCCACAAGCGTGGCTCCATCAATTCTCTCATTGTTTTCCTCCCAACTGGTCATTGGAGCACAGGTTAGAATTTATGTGTGGCTACTTAGAGAATGAACCAGCTGTAAGAATGCGATCGGTCATTCACGATTGCCACAGTGAAGGAGAATTTTACCATGCCTTCCTCTCAGCATATTGGTCTCAAGCTACACAAGACCGCGTAAAACATAGCATTATGATGATGAAACACTTTGAACAATCTGAATTTTCCAGTCTTGTCAAATATTTTGAAGACATGTTGCACAAGAATCAGTACCTGTCAAACCCATACAGCCCCTCAGAACTCATCCGCATTTGCTTAATCAAATTACCTGAACACTTACGGCATATTATTTTAGCAGGACGTTGCAAAGACGACATTGAAGCTTTTCAGGGACTGTTACAAGAACTGGAAATTGACATAGACAGTCGCGGGATGCGAAAACAGGAAAACAATCACTACAGGTCACATCCGTCACAATTCCGTGACGACAGAAACAATAAATGGCCACGACAAACCTATTCTTACAACGTAAATCGTGACCAAAACAGACACCACCCATATGACAACCACTGGCAGAGTAATAATAGTTACAGAGAAAGATCGCACTTCCATAGTAATGAATATGACAGAGACCCTCATAGAAACAGACAATTTAGCAACCAGAACAATTTTTATCACGGGAGACAGAATAACTTTAGACGCAACGGTCCAGCACGCAGTTACGACTCAGAGAGAAATTCTCCACCGCGTGACAGACAAGAAAGAAACTATGTAAACTACCGACAAAACGACAGACGTGAATTTCATCAGAACTGGCGAGCTTTAAACATAGCTGGGCCCTCTCGGCAAGCCGAATTTGTGGAAGTTAGGCCTTCTAATCCCAGTAACGGCGCGCGCCAACAAAGAAACAGACAATGACTCACACCGCAGGCAGCCGCGTGCGACCGCTGGCTCAGGGAAAAATAACATTGACGCTAACCTTGAGAAAAATTCCCGTATTCTTTACGGAGGAATACCGCATGATAATTGCATTCAAGTTGAAATCCTGCGTACTAGGAAGAGTAAAGGTTTACACCATATTTCACATGTAAAACCATTTATTGACAGATAATCTGCTTTTTAACTTAGTCTTTGCAATTGTCACTTCACGCTACTTGTACAATTTGTCACACTGAGAAACTGTTAACATGCAACTATGTTTAAAAGCTAACTAACCATCCAGCCAAGAACATAGGTAACTTAGACAAGTAATTGCTAATGCATTGTTATTGCGAACAGACGACACAGTGTAATTGTGTGTGTACATTCTTGCTTGTTAGTTGCACGATTAGAACATTTACCAGTACTGCTAATGAAATTTTCATGCAACATTTTGGTTTGCTTGAGAGTGGATTCAGGATTTGAGGTGCTTTCTGTGAAATGCCAGATGACACAGTGGTTAGTTTATGTGACAGCTACACGATTTTGTCACGACGCTGCTAATGCGTGACAATTTACAATATTGCTTTTGCGGTGTATCTGTTTTATATCTGCACAGTTTTTTCTGAATTCTTCTATAAAGTGAGACATGTTTTAGTGGTGACTTTTGTGCTATTGCTACAAGGAAACAGCCTTTTCTGTAGCACAACAATACGTTACAGCACAGTACTTTCTTCACCACGGCAATAAGCGTAATAAGTATGATATCTATACGCAAATCATTTCACTTTGTTTATCATGAGGTAAGTACATTGACTTCTGCAGAACTTAGCTTTCGGAGGACAATAACTACGACACTTCCCAGAGATTATCTTACAGCAAGACGCACATTTAGCGCTACAGGACATGTATTTGAGTGATTAATTTTGTACTAAAAACATTTATTTTCAAAGATATTTGAAGTACAATGATACAAAGGTTTTCTGTAATACATTTCATTCCATAGCTGTAATCTGTAACACCTGAGGGTATAATTACAATAAACCTCAGGGGGGTACACGCCTACTTTGTGTACCATGTGTTTGGCAAGCACAAGGAGCCCTAGCTAATATGGTATTTGCTTATACAATTTAACACATCGGTACCATATTTCTCTAACACATAAATTACACAGCTATCTGATCATTTAACTGAGAGAGACAAACCTTTTTACTACGTCAGTGACAGATGTTTACGCAATTACACAGTTGGGTAACTTCACACTTATGAAATTGTATTTTGTCTGTACTTTGTGAAATGTTCATATTTTTTCAGAACCATTGTGATACTATGAGAGCTTTGAATGATGTATTTGGTATGAGATCATGATTTTTAAAGTACGTTTGAGGTAGATGACACTACTGAAATGAGCAGAGAACTTTCTTTAGGTTTTGAAATTATTGGAGGAAGCTACGACGTTTTTGAGATTTGACTGAGGTGTTATGATGTTATTTTTACAACGACGATGTGTATTATGCTGTTGAGGTATGTTTATGTCAATAAGATGATGCTACCATATATGAGGAATGTGATTACGTGTTTATATGTATATGAATAATGAATAGAAGTTAGGGACTCTTGACTTGTGAAAAAGGATGTTGGAAACCGAGAATCATACTTTAAGAATTATGAAATGTGTGTGTAGATGCGTGAATGTATCACAATGCCGGCGAAACTTTTTTGGACGCTGTTATATTCATAGGATTTTGTTTCTACACATTTGCAACGTAAATTCTCGACCTGTGAAACTTTTATATGAGTCTGTCACTGTAGCGGAAAAATGTCGTAAATATTTCCATAAGAAAGTTAAGTGACCACCTGCACGTGCGTCGTCGGCACACAGCTGTGTCAGACACCTGGAGAACAAGCCATTAGGGTGTGCCTTTCATCGCTAATGCGACACGTCATTACTTGAAAACATATGATTTTTGTAATGCGTTGTGGGCACACAGCTGTGTCAAACACCTGGAGAACAAGCCATTAGGGTGTGCCTTTCATCGCTAATGCGACACACTCGTTACTTGAAAACATATGATTACTCGCACTTTGTGCTAATTACTGAAATGCTTATGAATTGATGGGAAATATTCGTACATCTGCACACCTGATTATGACAAGTGTCTTTCTACGAGAGTTGAGAGCCATTAATTTATGAAATGAAATGTCACATGACTACTGAATGATATTTTTATGCTTTGCTTTTCATAGTAGCTTATTTCATTTAATATCTGGTTTCCAGCTGTGTTGCAGCATTGCTTTTATAAAATAAAATGCATTTGCTAATGTGAACTCTTTCTGTCAACAGATCTATTAAATAATTATTTTATGATCCACATTCTTTAAAAAAGGAGCACTTGGAAAGGAAAGAACAATACGAAGGAACTAGTAACAGTAAAACATAATTTTCTTTTCTAGTACATGGTAATATTTTTTTTACAATAAGTTGTTATGGTGCACCACTTTAATTACATAGACATTAAGATGTGAATATGCATTTCCCTTGTCTGCATTGTTGTTTTTACTGTAATTTTTTTCTGCTTGAGCTATGTCGTGTTTAGGTATAAGTTGCTGCTGTTTGCCAGCCATAGTGTTACTGAATTGGACTTTGTGTTACTCTTCTAAGCTAGTTTTTCTTGTTTCCTGCACAGTGCCTTATATTAGTTGTAATATTGCACTTGCTTTGCTAATTTATGCTGCTAGCTTTGCCAATTTGCATTTTTTTGTCATTTCTGTTTGTGTTGATTTGTTATGTTCTGCTGCATTGCCTCGTCCCTTGGTATATATATCTGAGCTCAGTAGATTTAAGTTAGCTTAAGAGGGGGTAGACTATATAAGAAACTGACTATGGAGAATAGGTAAAGAATGCATTGCGAAAAAAGGATTTGGGCCCCAATGAGTATTGTACCATCAGAAATAATTATTTTGAAAGAAATATGAATAGAATACAGGAAGGAGGTATAGGTAGGATTTTCTTGGAAATAAATGATGAGGCAAGCAATGTGTGAACATATAAATACAGAAAGCATGCTTAGATAGAATTTTTTTGGTGGAAACAAAGGATGATATACGAGGAGAAAGCATGCTTAGATAGAATTTTTTTGGTGGAAACAAAGGATGAAATACGAGGAAAGATATAGGGAATGAAGTTTTGGGGTGGACTGCAGTACCAAATGTTACACTGAAAACAGACCCTGTCCTTTCCTTTTGTGTTATTCCGCTATATGTTTGTGTACCCTTGTGTATTTGTGTTTTTCCTGTCTTTATGTGTTTAGCTGATGAGAGCTATGTTGTAGAATTTTTCTAATACTCTGTTATTTTCTTTGTAAAGATGTTAGACCTTATTTATTCTGTTTTGTTTTAATGCTCATGTGTGAAGTTGACATTTCAAAAGTGATTCTGATCTTTTATTTTTGTACACATGTCATCATTCCTGTAACACTGATGTATATGTTTATTTCTATTCTTTTGTAAAGCCCCTATTACTACAAATATTATCTGTATTGTTATGTTTTTAATGATGTATTTTGTATCTTTGTAATTGTATTCTTATGTTATATAATTGTAATTGACACCAGTTCATCATATTATTAACTTGAAAGCATTCATTTCACTGCACACATTTCTGTTGGTCATAGTATATGGACAATATGTGAGAAGTAGGGACTGTTAGTATTTGCACGTGTGTCACTAATTCAGCAAGGGACTGGATAACAGCATTGCTGGTTTTAAAGACAATTCCAAAAACTTTGTGAGTGCACAAGTGGTGGTTATGGACTTGCTCTATTATACGCAAGACTCTTCAATGGTGATTGTGCACCTGCACAGTCGCAACAGATGGCTGCTGGCCATCTCTACAAGGACTGCAGTGGGTCTGCATCTTTGAAGACCCACCAATACCACACTTTCTACAAGGACTGCAGTGGGTCTGCACCTCTGGTGGCCCACCATTACCACAATCTCTACCAGGACTACAGTAGGTCTACTCTCTGATGACCTACCTACCAATCTTCTTCAAAATGTCGAATGACTCTGCTGTGGGTTTGCTCTGATGTGGCCCATTACCTGTCAGCATTTCAAGAATCCGCACTGTCTTACCGTTGGAAGGACAATACTACTTCTTCAAGACTGCATGGACATCCACTACTTCCGTGTGCATTGCCTTTTATTGCTCAGACTTTGATAAAAGAAACGGCAGTTTTACTATGGTGAATGATCAGGACTGTCTTTATTGACTGTGAGAAATTTTAGCTGTTGACCAACATTGTATTAATAAGTGTGTGCATTTGATATCTTTCTTACTGTAATTATGAAAAAATTTTTCAAATCTGTATTGGCCACTGGCCAAAAATATTTGTAAAATTTTTTTGTGGGGAGCATGGGGGCTATGTAAGTAGGCTGTTTATGTTTTCTTTATGTAAGTTTGCTGTTTATGTTTTTTTATTGGCAACGTTACATAGCACTCTGTATGAAAATCACTGGCTGTGCTGTGTGCAGTATGTGGCTAGTTTGCATTGTTGTCTGCCATTGTTGTCATGAACTGCTATAGCTGGATGCGAACAGCGCGTAGCGCTGGGCAGTTGGAGGTGAGCCGCCAGCAGTGGTGGATGTGGGGAGAGAGATGGCGGAGTTTTGATAATTTGTAATACTGGATGTCAATTATGAATATTAAGGTAAATACATTGTCTGTTCTCTATTAATATCTTTCATTTGCTAACTATCCCTATCAGTAGTTAGTGCCTTCAGTAGTTTGAATCTTTTATTTAGCTGGCAGTAGTGGTGCTCGCTGTATTGCAGTAGTTCCAGTAACGAAGATTTTTGTGAGGTAAGTTATTTGTGAAAGGTATAGTTTAATGTTTGTCAGGGCCATTCTTTTGCAGGGATTTTTGATAGTCAGATTGCGTTGCGCTAAAATTATTGTGTGCCAGGTTAAGCACAGTCTTGTACAATTGTTCTAAGTGGACGTTTCATATGTTTAAATTGTTCTAAGGGGACGTTTCAATACTACCACTGAAATGGGTACACTTCAAGAGAAACAGGCGACAGAGAGCCGCGGGGTGAACCGAGACTTTTGGGACTAGTGAGAGGTCTAGAGGAAGCTGCAGTCGAGGTACAGACCTTGGAGGTGTACGTGAGTGGGCCTGGAAGAGAGGTGGTAGAGGAGAAGACGAGTTCAGAGAGAAGGCACCGGACACACAATTTCTGTTCACCTATGGGAAGCATCCAGGTCATTTCATTGCCACGTTGATAGCCGATGCACGTGCTGCGCTTTACACATTGTTACAACTACTTCTGACAGTGTTAAATGTATGGTGCTGACGTCTTCCGAGGAGTACAAAGGTGCAGTAGTATAGCACCATGTTGTATTCAACATGTGCCACCCGAAAAGCAAAATGTAATGGACTATTGTGTTTTGCGACTGCTGTTTCTTAGTGAAGATACAGTCAGTTTAGCACTGAGTAATTTAATTTAAATTGCCTTAACGCTAAATTCAATGCAATTGCTTACTCAGAACCCAATTTTTACATCAGCTCCGCAAACTGTTGATTCGCAATGTAGCGATTTTTATGAAGATGGTTGCTGGAATTTAATTCTTCCACTCAAACAGTTTGACCAGCTGCAGAAGTTTGCTCATGTCCTTCCCTTCCGCTTCGTTGACCTGTGAAGAAAAATGCTGCTGCCGGCCGCGGTGGTCTAGCGGTTCTGGCGCTGCAGTCCGGAACCGCGGGACTGCTACGGTCGCAGGTTCGAATCCTGCCTCGGGCATGGGTGTGTGTGATGTCCTTAGGTTAGTTAGGTTTAAGTAGTTCTAAGTTCTAGGGGACTTATGACCTAAGATGTTGAGTCCCATAGTGCTCAGAGCCATTTGAACCATTTTTTGAAAAATGCTGCTAAATGAAACAGACAAAAATATTTACAGATGTAAATTAAGTGATGAGCAGCATTTGAAGTCCTGCTGATGATTTCCACTAGTAAACATGATTCACAACCATAGACAATTGTGAGTGGTGGTGGTGGTTTGTTTCTAGGGCCCTCAACATCCATCTTTTTCACATTCCAGTCTCCCCATTTTTCTGAATGATGATGGTGAGGAGAACAGGAACACCCAGTCTCTGGGCAGAAAAAAATCCGCCGATCTAGCCGGTAATCGAACGTGAGACCCTGTGATAGTCAGGTTCCAATACTAACCACTAGACCACGAGCTGTGGACAATTGTAAGTGGGATGTTACAGTTACATAAATTTTATTAATCATAATTACCATGCTTAATTTCATTATGTTTATTGAATTACGTTACTTAGGCACAGTAAAGTTTCAGGAAGTGTCATAATTAATTACAATTAAAGCGTTCATTTACACTATATATATATATATATATATATAGAGGTTCGTTGCTGTTTCATCTCAGTAACTCACGGAGGTAAGCCAGACGTGAGGTATCCACCTTCCTACGAAGAATCTTACCAATAGATTCGCGGTAGCATCGACATCAAAGCCCATGGCTACATTCATGATGAAAGAAGATACCGAGGAAGAATTACTCGTTGCTGCTGCGGAACTAACAGCGGCTTACGAAGTTGTCACGCATCGTCAGTCCTTCAGTTCTCTCGACTGTGACGTAAAAGTGAATGCCTCAATGTATCCCGACTACAAAGTCGCAGCAAAGCAGTCTTACAGCCAGAACCAAAGCTATAGCGATTGTTAAAAATATTATCGCACCACACTCCGTGTATGAACGCACAAAACATTTGCAGAGAGTTTCATTTTAGAACACTGGCACCGACGCATCGAACCAGGAGGCCGAAAAGGTGTTTCCTTTAGTTGACCACTACTTAGCTGAAACTGACAGAATCCAAAAGAAGCTGTTCAAGTTTGAGTCACGTAATAAGGAAACATCGGAGACAATTGCAAAGTTTTCTTTAGACCCTTTAAGACAACTGCAAATTCCATCAGATAAATTAATCGCTTTAGTGGAGGCAATACCAATAACTTCGGAGGGCTTCAACGACGCGCTCAGCGGAATGTGTTTCACCAAATTAAGGAGCGACTAGGAAACAATGTAGAGGGAACTGGATGGCCTGCCCGTAATCTCCACAGTACTAGTATCAAGCGCTGCTGCAGCCTTAACTCTAGACATTGAAACAACCGTCGTGAAAATACGTAATTGTGTTTCAATACACTCTGGGAGGACAAGTTGAGTAAGTTCTGCTTATACGTTGATGTAAATCATCAAACTCTTCTATCTCATTGAAAAGCAAGATGGCTCTTCTTAATGCCCGCAGTTGAGAGAATTCTTAACCTTTGGACAATTTTTTGACGCCAAAGAGGCCACTTAAAATAATTGGATTTTTTCAGTAATCCCATGCGCGAAATTTATTTCACGTTACTACAGTCAAACTTGGCTCTGTTTGAAAAATGTATAAAAAACGAGAAGAGTAAAGTCTCGATTATTGAAGTAAGAAATATATTAATTTACACTTAAAGGTGTCTAAATGAAAGGAACACAGCCAATTTTACGGGCATGCAAACAAACATGTATTTGAAGAAATTAAACAATGAGAACCCTAACCAAGAAATAATTTGATTTCAGAATTTGAACTAGACACAATGGCTTTCTGTACCATAACATGGTACAGAAATGGGGTAGTTATCTTCATAAAGATCAGGTATTTGATTGGATGACGCCATCTGAAACCACAGATTGCTCGACGATTGAAAACGCTGCTATGTACCTGAATAAAAATTATGCGAATATTTCAGGCGACAATTGTTTTCGGTAATAACATATGAGAGAGAGGTCTGAAGAGCTTTTCGAAACTCAGGGGAATGAACTGTTAACACTCCGTGGAAGAAAGGTGGATTTCCTTTCTTAAGGAAACCCAAAATCCTGAACACAAATGCCGACTACTAGAATCTTGCGAGTATTTTTGTTCTATTCCCGCACACAATGCCACTGTGGAAAGAGCATTTTGGCTGACGTCGACCCAGTGCACTGACGAAAGAAGTCGACTGCTGACAGGGACTGTGGAATCAATCTTACAGTGCCAGTTTAACTACAAGCTGACTTGCATAGAGTTATATAAATACGTAAAGGGAAAAAAAGATTTGCTGAAAGAGGTGAAATCTTCAGAAATATGTGGTGTACCAATTATTTCTCCGCAACAAATTACTTGTAAATGTGTTCTAAATAAAAATAATTTTAATAAATGAATTACTTGCTTCATTTCTAGTGCCCTGTATGAAGAGTGTCCCGACGAGTCCCAACTAGATAGAGCAATCCTAATCACACAGGAGATCGAATTTCGTGCAACATACAGATACAGTCATGAACGTAAGTATGCATGATAAGGGATGCTACGTATATACGAAGGACGCACGGAGATAACGATCGAGGTCCATCAAAATCTTAAACTTTATTCGTGATGTCGTCTCAGAAAGGAATGGAAGTACTGCAATATGCCAAAGTTTTTCGTGAAATCGATCAAGTCAACTGAAAATCCGCGTCGAAGCTTTGATGTACTTGAGAAGAACGATGTTGGTCCATTCGATGCCGGAGAAGAACGACCTCCGCCCTCTGTGGTTCGTATTGTGTGCTGCAGCTCCGTGCTACTGGCGTAACAATACTTGACCGTCACTCACACAGTGAGAACCGAGTTCGAATTGTTACGTTGTTTAGTAACAAAGCACAGACAAGTGAAGTTAAATGAAAGCGACAGAAACGCAGGAGGATGAAGAACGTTCCGGTCCTGTGCGGAATGCAGGGAAACCAAGTGCTGAGGCGTATTTCTGGTTCTTCAAAATGATCATGGACCTCGAGTCACGTTACAGCTACGACTGTAATTATTTACGACTGATAGCCTTTTAGAATGTTCCACTGATGGAAAGGTATAGATTAACGGACGCCGGCCGCGGTGGTCTAGCGGTTCTAGGCGCTCAGTCAGGAGCCGCGCGGCTGCTACGGTCGCAGGTTCGAATCCTGCCTCGGGCATGGATGTGTGTGATGTCCTTAGGTTAGTTAGGTTTAAGTAGTTCTAAGTTCTAGGGGACTGATGACCATAGATGTTAAGTCCCATAGTGCTCAGAGCCATTTGAACCATTAACGGACGAATTCAATCAAATGGCCTCCTATGTTACGGACAACTCACCTGATATTTCCCTGAAGAACTTAATATTCAAGAGTTATGCCTATTATTGCGTATAAAAATCCTCGAAACCCTGTGTCGTACGAAAGAAACAGATGGATTTTTGTGACAAACCACAGTGTAAGTTTTGTGTACGCCAGAACTGTCATGTTGAGTGTGACAGATTTAGAGCGACTGTTCTAAGAGTGATTTACAGATAAATAACGAAAAATACACAACTCAGATTCAAAGTCTGAACAAGCAGGAATAGCAACTTGAAATGAACTACGTAAGTGGAAAGCAGGGAACTTTTGTGAGAGCAAAAAGTTACGGACGTTTGAAATCTAAAAAAAAAATCTGATTACTAAAGCAATGTATGCGGACTACTAGAAGACTCTTCCGTTTCGTAAAATTTGAACCAACAAAGCATATTACAGCAGACAGCTATCATTTTATTCGTTCAATATCCATTTGCTTTCTTCTGGGCAATCAGTTTTACACATTTCTTCACGTGATCAGAATGAGTAGTACACCCATAAACGACGCCATCTGGCATTTTTCATCAGACAACTTTCGCAGTTTTTTTCTAGCAATTAAGATGGCGGACTTCGGAGGAAGAGGACATGATTGTGTAACGTCACGTCGACAACGCGACCATTAGAGACGGAACAAAAGCTGAGGTGAGGAAACGATGGAGAGGGGAAAATGGTCGTGCCCTTCCGAAGGAACCGTATCGGCATTTGCCTTAAGCGATTTAGGGAAATCACGGAAAACCTAAATCGGGATGGCAGGACGTGAGTTTGAACCAGCGTCCTCCCGACGGCGAGTCCAGTGTGGTAACCACTGCGCTACCTCACTCGATGCTGACGTCGTCTTGACGTTTTGAACGCCATGACAACTCCCTTTATTTTTACCTCCATGCATAATGACAGATTCACAATCACTGAAACTGAAACACCACCTCTGGATTTACGCGACGTAATCTACTCTGCAAACGTTAACCATCACAACTGTCAATAAACAACATGTAAAATTATTTGAAGTCCAATAACGAAAGAAAATATGTGGTTCGTAATAACGACACGTTACAACACAGAAAACTCGCTCTAACATGCAATAGAGACGTAATATAACATAGAAAATGCATAGACCCTTATACAGTACAACAATAACATCCCACATAGATGTAAGCACAATCTAATGTAATACTAGGTGGGAAGTACAAAGACGTACGTATAGTACAACAATTATCTGAAGAGGAACACTTGAAAATGGCAATTCTGCCGAAACGAACCCTTTGTGAATCAATGTAATGAACAGGAGTCAAAACAACTGGCAGCTAATTAGTACAGTCGTAGGAGAATGTCATTTTTACCTCATGTTCAAAAAAATGGCTCTGAGCACTATGTTTACCTCATGTTCGCAGCAGTCCCAGTAGAGAAGGTTTTATTCTTGTGTCGGTAAAAACAGGTAACACAAATTCAGTTTAGGGCCTAGTTAAACACACAATACCAATCATCGTGAGTAAGCGGCCCAGACTCACTGTGCAATACCTCGATTTCCAGCAGTTCCACGTAAACAGTGGGTGACCAAAAACCTACCATTCGCGTTGCTGCTACGTGTATGCAACGGAGCGCGGCTGCGATGCACGTGTGTAATAAATAAGCACCAATACGTAGGCAAGGCATCATCAGTGTGGCATTCCTGTCTCTCCGGCGTGCGTTCGGTAAATGCGAAAACGTGGACTATGTCGATGTTGCCAAACGAAACGGGACCAACGCGTTGTTATTCTGTTCTTGGCTGCCGAAGGCCAAACAACAGAACACATCCACCGGAGAATGAGGATTGTGTATGGGGCGGCACGGCTGTTGACAAGGGGGGGGGGGGGGGAGGGGCAGGAGGGCGTTGCCGCTTCATGGAAAAGCACGTCCCCATATCACAAACGATGTAACGCGGAAGTTACGCCAACAGGACGACGAGGTGGTCTGACGGGTAATGAACCCCTGTGTTCAAAGGATCCGATCTGATGTGATCCCTGCCTTTTGTCTGATGATGATGGTAGCGAAATGATGGGATGAAAACGTCGTGATTGTGTGTTTGTGTTTAGTGTCTGAGTGTGTGTATTTCGGTGTCTTTAGCTTGTATGATTTGATTAAATGCGTACGTTATAGTTCCTGGTACTTGTCATGATGGGGAATTTGGTTCTGGGGTCAGGTGGATTTTTTCCCAGATTCCTGATGAGTAGGTGTTTGGAGTCTGAGGATTGGTGGAAGAATTTAATGGACTTCTTTTGGATGATTTCTGGATTTTTTTGTATACTGTGAGCTGTGTAGATATGTGTCTGATTGATACCGGCTAGCATCAGCAGCAATTCTGAAGTATTTGTTTTGAAGTCTCTGTACTTTTGCGATATTGGTGTCTGCGGCCATTGACGAGATTTCGGAACCATAGGTGATGGCTGGTTCCATGGTGGTTTTGAGAATCTTCTTTTTGGCTTTCATGTTGGACAGCGGATATATGTACGGGGCGCGCGCTATGCGCCGACATCCCCCCTCCCCCCTCACCTCCCCCCCCTCCTCGCCAGACCGTATTGCCACCCGCGCTGCACCCGCCAGTCAGCCCGTACGCTGTTCGTTCTTTTCTTTCGACAGTCGACTCGACAATCGAGTTATCGATTACTTTCCTATGTAGCACGCGCGTCCACGTCATCGTATTTTATACGTTTCTCTCTAGCACATAGGTAGCTAACACATACCTACGAGAAAAGTAGCGGCCATTCTGGTAATCTTGATACGTTATTCTGTCTGGCATTTGTCGAGAAAAGTTGGGAATATTCTACTGTTTTCTTGTACAGAGAACCTTCGATACGTAGCGTTGTAAGTACGGACGATGTAATTAACCAATTTTCCAGGATGAATAGGTGCATAGTATTCATCATTTAAGAAAGAGGACCATAATTTTACCTTTTTTTATATCATAAAGGGCAATGTCTTGTATATATGTATAATCAGTTTAAATAAAACAAACTTTGCATATGACTTTCTTATTACGGTAAAAGTAAAGGTAGCTCAAGATATCTTTTGGGCTCCTCCTTGAGGTTTTTCTGTATCCACCAATGGCACCCGCCCCATATACATCTACATGGATACTTTGCAAATCACATTTAAGTGCCTGGCAGAGGGTTCATCGACCCACCTTCACAACAATTATTTATTATTCCAATTTCGTACAGCGCGCTGAAAAACGAACACCTACATCTTTCCGTTCCCTTATTTTATTGTGATGATCGTTTCTCTTATGTATGCCGGCGTCAATAAAATATTTCCGCATTCGGAGGAGAAAGTTGGTGACTGAAATTTCGCGACAATATTCCGCCGCAACGAAAAACTTTCTTTTAGTGATGTCCACCTCAAATCATGTATCATTTTAGTGACACTCTCTCCCCTTTTTCGCGCTAATACAAAACGCGCTGTCGTCCTTTTAACTTTCTCGGTGTACTCCGTTATTTCTTATCGTGTAACCGAAATTTGACGGATTCCTTATAGCACTTATGTCGATGACTTCAGACTTTTCGTTAATTAGGGTCAATTTCCGCACCATACAGATATCTTTTCTAAATCGTTTTGCAATTTGTTTTGATCTTCTGACGGATTTATTAGTCGATAAACGACAGCATCATCTGCTAACAACCTAACAAAATTGCTCAGATTGTCTCCTAAATCGTTTATATACATAAGGACATATAAGACTACCTTGGGGAAAGCCAGAAATCACTTCAGTTTTATTCTATGACTTTCCTTCAATTACTACGAACTGTGACCCCTCTGACAGGAAATCACGAATCCAGTCACATAACTGAGACGATATTCCATAAGCACGCAATTTCACTACAAGCCACTTGTGTGGTACAATGTCAAAAGCCTTCCGTAAATCCCGAAATACGGAATCAATTAGAAATCCCTTGTCAACAGGACTCAACACTTCATGTGAATAAAGCGTGTGTTTCACAGGAACGATGTTTTGTAAACACATGTTGACTGTGTGTCAATAGATCGTTTTCTTCGAGGTAATTCATGATGTTGGAACACAATATATGTTCAAAAATCCTGCTGCATATCGACGTTAACAATATGTGCCTGTAATTTAGTGGATTGCTCCTACTGCCTTTGTTGAATATTGGTGTTAGCTGTGCAACTTTCCAGTCTTTGGGTACGGATCTTTCGTCTAGTGAAGGGTTGTATATAATTAGGTATGGAGCTAATGCATCAGCATACTGTGAAAGGAACCTGATTGGTATACAGTCTGGACCAGAAGACTTGTTTTTGTTAATTGATTTAAGTTGTTTCATTACTTCGAGTATATTTACTTCTACGTTGCTCACGTTGGCAACTGTTCTTAGTTCGAATTATGGTATATTTACCTCGTCTGCTTTGGTTAAGGAATTTCGGAAGGCTCTGTTTAGTAACTCTGCTTTGGCAGCTCTGTCTTCGATAGTATTTCCATCGCTATCGGCCAGAGAAGGCACTGATTGTGTCTTGACGCCAGCATACTTTACATTCGACCAGGATCTCTATTTTGTGCCAGGTATACTTTGTTCAGCATAAGAGTAAACCCGGTGTAAACAAACACAAGCTGGACGATCAGTCAGCAGCCGCAGCTCTGCTCTCCCACACTGGCGGTGTCCCGTTCTTTGAAGTGGATCCAACGCACGAATTACGTATCTTATTACTACGTCACTGTGAATGAAACTAAGACATTCTTATCTACTAACAGCCATCAAAGTTTTTTCTTAACCACACTTTAACTACGTTTTATTTCAAAAACCGTGTTCTCTCACAGTTTCCATAAACGCCACTTGCGCTCTGATTGTCGCGCTGTTGATACGAATCGTGTAAATGGATAACTGTTTCCTGCTTAGTGAAACACGCACGCAGTGTCAAGAAACAAGTTGTTCTTAATGTTTTTCACGAGCTTACAGGGGAAAACCAGCTCTGACGTTTCTCGAGAAACACTATGTAATAAAAATAAGAAGGTGGCTCATTTATATGCGTGATGTAATCTATAGATTGATGGGTACGTGTACTTGCGGGCGGCGAATCGAAAATCGTAATTTAGTGTGTTTTTCTTTGTTCGGTTTGAAAAACTAAATCACTTTAACATGAAATTCATCAAATGTGTGGTAATTAATTCATACGTAATAACTTTTTCAAGAAAGTGCACATCTAGTTTCCAATTACATATCGCATGAAAAATTCTAGTTTTCTTTGGAAACACACATTCTTAGTTGTCGATATTTTAAAAAAGATTCTTAAATATTGTTGAAGTTAAGAATACATTACACAATTAAAATTTTTCGAGGAATATGAAAAGTCAAATACTCTGAATGTGCCCATTGTTTTGTAGGACAGATGTGATGTCTCGCGAGCCAGAGCGGTGAGCGTGGTAGAACAATGGCGAACAACAGTTTTCACGGCGTCGAGCTCACTACAACAATGCTGCAGTTTTGCAGTTGTTACCTTAACGCTGCAATCTGAACCCAACCGAACTGATCTGGAGCAGAGGTAATGGATTTATCGCGAGAACTGGCAGGACATTTAAGCTTGCAAACGTACTAAAAGCTTTGTGACACGTCACTGCTGAACGATGAAGAAATGCCGAACAGTACCTCATAAAAGAGGGCGAAATGTGGACCTTTTGCTGGCTTTGGATTCTGATGGCGTCCTTATGAACGTAGCAGCACTGAAATTTATTCCTCTGTCTCCGATAAGGAAGGAGTTGGATTACCAGGCGACTCACTGTAATACCATCAGCGGCTTCAATATTTAAATACCTAGGAAATCCTCTGAAAATGTTGAATGATGGTTGGTTGTGTATTTAGGACAGAATGCTGGAAAACTGGAAGCTTCAGGAGTGTTATAACTATTCTGTGGACCAGTGACTCGATAACGAACATTTGACAAGAGAGATGTAGAGCTGCAGTGGAAGGCGCCATCGCATTAACAGCGTCTCAAAAGCGTGGAAAAGAGGAATAAATACATTAGCATCTGAAGCTCATCCTGATGTTTACTCATTAGTGAAAAATCTTCGAGAAGATGCACAATACCACGGCCACCTAAATTTCGATGGGAAAAGAAGACAGAAGGGCGTCAGCAATGAAGAATGGCGAGTCGGTTACGAAGGCCAAAGAAACTTCAGACTTGTGTAAACTTAAACCATCTCAAGGACCAAGCCTTTTCTACGCAATAATCGCAGCACTTGTCTTGAGAGGGTCTTTTGAATCAAAATCTGTACGGGCAGACACCGAATAAAAATTCTTTAGAGTGCAAACTTCGGCAATAAACATGGAATTAAATCCATACCTCATCCCTCCGTTAGAAGGCGAGCAAACCTGCATGAAACTGGTGAGGACGAAATAATCATAAAAAAGCGACAGGTCGCAGTTTTGCAGCCTTTCCACACTTGCTGAAGCTAATTTCCAGTAACACATGTCGTCGACTACAGAAGGCCTGTTCAGGATGTGGTTAGGCGCTCCCTCGCCGCAAAATGGGACGACCAGACGATGTTACGTAGCGCATCTTTTGCTTGTAATTTTTGACTTATGGCGTTGAGGGTACGTGTTTTTCTTTTTGCTTATGTATTTTCACTTTAACTCCTTTTCCACAATTTTTGCTACATTAACTGTTAGTTCATTCCCTTCAGCCAGGAACCGCGCTGCTGCTACGGCCGCAGGTTCGAATCCTGCCACGGGCATGGATGTGTGTGATGTCCTTAGGTCAGTTAGGTTTAAGTACCGTAGTTCTAAGTCTAGGGGACTGATGACCTTGGATGTTAAGTCCCATACTGCTTAGAGCCATTTTTGTCAGTTCATTTTGCTTTCTAATTGACATGCTTGCCATATCGATTGCTACTTTTGTAGTGGCTATTACAAGTATGTGTTTTAAGGCATTTTTGTGTTATTGTAAGTAAACGGTGCAACTGCAATAAAATCTGATAAAGGAAATTTTACAGTTATAATCGACCTCAATGACTACAAGGTTTTGACATTTTTCGAAGCTAACAACATAACAGAACTATCAAATAAACCAACAAATATACAGCATAACTAAAGAAAAGTACTAATAGTTGTAATGCAATACTAACGGAATACCAAAAGAAATCACGTATTTTAATTAACCCACGCACACTGACGTTATGTGCTTAACTAAAGATACATAAATTCAACTCATACCAGCTCAACTGTCAATCTGATAAATAGCGCAATATATTTGATCAGCAAAAACTGAACAAACTACTAACAGAGCTGTATACATATAACAAGAAATGTACCACAAAAAATTCAGGTACTTTTGCAAAAGCAATAAAAGACATCCGGATTTCACGTAATGCGAAATTTCTCCCTTTTCACGTTGCAAACCTATATACAAAGATACCAGTACAGGAAAGAATATGAATTATGTAGCAAAATCTATTACAGCAGAGGAAAACGACTGTAGAAACTTATTAAATCAGAGGTCTCCTTAAAACGAATTTGTCAAAAAATTATTCTGAATGAAATGGAAAGATCTATATTCAAGCATTGGAGTAGCTATGGGAAATTCTGTAGCTGGCACAATTGTGAAAATTTTTCTCAACACATCAGAAGAAAACTTTTTACGCTAATAGTGCCCTGTACTTAATAAGATCGTTTACTATTATAGATATGTTTATGACACGCTAATGTTGATTTATGGAGACAATACAGACAATATTATGCTGAAGTTACTGAACATCCTCCATCACAATACCAAATTTACTGTGGAATTGGATATGGACAATTTAGTAAACTATCTTGACATAAAAATTAGCAAAGGCAACAATCGCCACACATTTGACATATACAGAAAACCGACCACCAGAGATAATGTAATAAATGCTAACTCTAAGCATCCCAAAACAGTACAGCATGCCTTCCTCCACTGCACGATTAATATAATTTACTTCTAGAACAACCAGCTATATAAAAGGAACTGAAAACACTGTTACATACCCTACAAAAATGATTTTGATCCAGATACACCAACCAAAAAAACACAACCGAAACTCACCACGATACATAACATAAATCTTACCAAAGGAACCTCAACAAAACATAGAACCTACATACTTACAATTTACTCAGGACGAATGTCAAATAAAGACAAACGCACTATTTAAAACCCCAAACATAGAACTGGCTTTGCATACAAACAACAATGTTACATCGAAATTTCGTTCAAGTGCAACCAAAATCTCAGAACATGCCACTTCTGGAATACACAAAACTGACGATTGCAACAATTTCTATATCGACTAAACCGCACGAACTTAATACCAGATTTTGAGAACACACTAGAAGCGGTAACTGATCAATCACGCTTCAGTTTCCACCTGAAAACTCAACACCACGAAGTAGAGCTAATTGAAACTGTGTTAGAAATATTACACAAAATACTATGAACATTCTGGAAGAACTGAAAATTTATATTCTTACCAGGAAATATCCACACGAAATTCTAACTGAACACAGATTTTAAACAGAAATACTATCTAGAAAACTGACAAAACAGAACACGAAAAGACAGTCAAATGTTAAACAAAATGTACATGGACCATAGATAAACTTTAAAGGAAAATAAGTTCACCGATAGGTAATAATCTCCGGTAAGCTGTTATTTATTTTGCAAACACATAGTAAAGAACTGTCAAAACTGAATTGTCAACATATCTGACAAACTTATTTTTACGTTTCGTAAGTACAAGATCTATTACACTTTGTGAGACATGACAAAGACTACTATATATGCAATATAGTCGTCACTTCCGACTAGATGTAATTACCAGTGCTAATGAAAATGCGAATCAGCCACAGTTTATGTACAGTTACTCTTACTGATGTTATTTCACAGGTCACTTGATAGCGGCAATAAGCTGAAACAGACCTGTCGTGAAAAATATTAAAAGACGTACCTCATTGCAGATAGTTTGCAGCATTAGTATCCATAAGGGACATTGAATTTCATTGTCAGTTCTCATTACGCTGAATCTTACTGTCAGTTCTCATTAATACAACAGACCTAAAACTAAAATTCACCACGGGACGTGATGACGGGCCGCCCTGAAGCGACACGCGGTTGGCCGCTGCTCTTGTGACCTCGGGCTGTGGCGTCGTAACTAGTGCGCGATCGCCCATTTGTCTATTAAAAGCTTTACTTCACAATGTATGTGGGCTGCAATGTAAGCCGCTAGAGTATTACACGGTCAGTAACGGACGAGCTGTGTCCTGCAGACTGACGTCACGACCACCTGTTGCAGCTGCGCGTGTGAAAGCAGTGGAGTAACGCTGGCTGGCCACTTATTATACGAAACTAAAAATATTAATAACTAATAAAGGAATAACCCGAGGAACGTCATATTTGATGTACAACATCTGTTGTGAAAACAAACAATATGTCAAAGTCTGAGATCAAAAATAGTTGTATTTTGGAAGTTAGTAAAATTCCATAAAAAAACGTAATTTTCCGACAGTCAAGAATTTAAATACAGTGCTGTAATAGTTCACCTTCAGATGTGACAAATTTGGAAAGTTTTTAGTTTCAGAAAACCTCTGGGACTTTTCTATAATAATAACTTCAAGAATTCTAAGTAAATATGTGTATTGTGTGTTAGGGTGCGTGTGAATGAGAATGCGTGCGTGAGAGTATGTGGGACGTTCGGCATTATTAAAAAATCATTCATGTAATTCTCTACAGGAACTGGCAAGTGTTCCAACTCTGTAACGTGGGAACGAATCCACTAGTGGTTCCCCTACTAGTGAATGTCGCATGTCCAAGTATGTATGCTTATGTTAAGACAGCCAGAACATTCGCGACTACATAATAAATTTCCAGATATAGAGTAAAGCTCATATTTCATTTTGTTCTGTTTATTTAATTAGACAAGTTTCGTGTTGCTTAATTTGATGACGTCAATGAGCCTAGAGAAGTGGTTGGTGCTTGCTAGATTTTGGCGCGAGCCGCGCACTAGAAGTGAGTTCTCATTTGTCGTAAGTGATGACAGCCAACGAGAAGCGAGACGGCTGGCCGTCTAGCGAGGAGATATAGTTTTGACTGTGGGAGAGTGAGAAAGGGGTAGTGATGGGCTAAACTGCGATTTTCCGATATCAGTGATTTCTGTGAATGCTACTTTTCAGTATCTGTTATTCTTAACTGTGATTTGTCGCAGTTAAGAGTCGCAGTTAAGAGTCGCAGTTAAGGAACCTAAGTCGCGTATCCCTCCGCCACTGCTATTTCTGCGATTTCTGCTACTTCCGCGATTTCAGCGACTTCTGCTACTTCTGTGACTTCTGCGATTTCTGTGACTTTTGCTACTTCTGCGATTTCTGTGACTTCTGCTACTTCTGCGATTTCTGTGACTCCTGCGATTTTTGCGACTTACCACCGCATGAAAAAGCTACATCTGTGCACACAGAAAATTGCATCTCAACAAACCTGTCATTGGTAAGTATGTTTTACGTTTGTTCTTCCGTTGGCTTTAATCTTGTATTAAAGAAACAACTGTGAAAATATTAATAGTGTAATTAATATGTAAATAGCCATAAAGTACTGTAATAGTTCGTGTTTAGAAAATGAACTCTAACGTATTGTTATGTTCTCAGGTACCCGAACTACATTTCAGTCACTCAGTAAAGTGATAACTCAAAATATCATTGTCAACAGATCTGAAGAAATTGCCACTGCGTCTTTAGACCGTTTTCGTCAGACGAGAGGTTAGTTTCTAAGTGTTTCGATGGACTTAATTACTTAAGTGAGATCGTTCTTGCAAATGTGAAATATACTCCATTGAGTGGCTTTCATTACAGCAAATATTAGCAATCTACTCTGCCAATTATATTGCTTGTAATTAGTGACAGCAAAAATTGTTTAATAATCCTTGTGATTTTGCAGACACAGTTCTGGTTGCTGTACGTATCTATCCACATCAAGGCTGTAGGGAGAGACTCGTGAAGATTCAAGAGAGCTCTTAGAGGATTTGCAGTTTAAAAGTGACATTATTGCGAAATAAGTGTGCAGATGAGTGATTAAACTGTGTTTTATTCAAGTTGTTGTGCGATTTTAAAGGAATAATAAATGTTAAATACAGTGAGCGAATAATGAAAATCTCATTTTCCACATGTTAAGCCGTCCTATACCCGTAATTTTCCGCCACATATTTATTGGTAAACACATGTTGGAGAGTGACATGCCCCCCCCCCCCCCCCTCTTTCTCCACAATCTTGTTGTGACACTGACCTGTAACATATCCCGAAGTCTACAATATGCATTTTGAGGCTGTTGATACGAAAGTGGGAAGTACAGATCTTACAGTCAAATCAGGAATAGCTTAACTGAATCCCTTAAAAGTAACACAGGAAAAGCTTACTTATGTAGGTGGTAGTAGTGTCGGCAAAAATTTCTTGTGTGTGAAGTCGCCATGTAGAACACCAGGTGTAAAACTTTTCTCCTGAGTCTTGAACTGTGTCGGAACAAAAGTGAGGCATTCATATGACTGTTTTCATTTCTCTACACTTATACAGATGTCTCTGAGTTCTGCTGTGTTAACATTGCAAAGTCCTGTAGGCATGTGGAGTATTAACCAAAACTGTCATATTGGAAGCAGAATCAAACACATTTGTTACGTAACTTGATATTTTCAGGAGAAAAAGGCAATGTTGCTTCTTATTAATACTGTATAATACATTCAGAGTCACAGCAGTATTTGACCAACCATAACTGATGCTGAATGTGCATGTCTTCATATAATATGAAGGACGAGTCCATTACCTCCACTTTTCTGTCTATAATGCTTCTGAAATTAGTGATCCAAACAAACATAAATAGAGGTTCATCTCTAGCAAGAAGCCATATGCTTGAATATTTCTGGTGTCTCAAATGCAGATTTGTCAGCGCTCATTTAACTTTACGACTCTGTATCTCAAAATGAACAAAAATGGACTTGTACCACTATTGAAATAAGCCCTTCATACGCACACACAGCACATCGATCTCGTGAGGCACAAGGCTATCATAACGAAGTACGTACGTCGGTCAACAGATGACACTAGGAAAAGTATGTTAACTGCGCTTTTTAGTTGCTACTTGCGACTCTCAGTTGCGATTTGTCACAGAAATCGCAGTTTGACTCGGTAGCGAGTAGCGTAGTATGAACTGTGCTCAACAGATGGCAGCGCTAACTCCGCTTTTTAGTTGCTACTTGCGACTCTTAGTTGCGACTTGTCACGGAAATCGCAGCTGGACTCAATAGTGTATCGCAGAGATGGGCGTAGTACGAACTTTGACCCACTGATGGCACTGTTAACCGCGCTTTCTAGTTACTACTTGCGACTCTTAGTTGCGACTTGTCACTGAATTCGCAGTTAGACTCGATACCGTATCGCAGAGATGGACGTAGTACGAACTTTGGCCAACAGATGGCACTGTTAACTGCGCTTTTTAGTTGCTACTTGCGACTCTTAGTTGCGACTTGTCACGGAAATCGCAGTTGGACTCCATAGCGTACCGCAGACATGGACTTAGTACGAACTTTGGCCAACAGATGCCACTGTTAACCGCGTTTTTTAGTTGCTGCTTGCGACTCTTAGTTGCGACTTGTCACTGAAATCGCAGAAAGCAGTGCTAAATTCGACCAATAGATGGCTCACATCTTTGAATATGAAATACTACTTGCGACTGCTAACTGTGACTGAAATCGCAGTTAGATTCTGTAAAGTTGCTACTGTGATATCTGTGACTTCTCAGTCACTGTGATTTCTAACATACGCGATTTCCTGCCCACCACTAGAAAGGGGAGTCACGAGCTACCTTTGATTGGAGGCGGTTATGCTGTATGTGACTTTTCGCATTTTGTGTAAGATGAAGTCTTGGGATCACTTTGGCGTTATAGTCCAGTGTTAATGGTATCTGGTAGTGACCAGAAACTGTTTATGAAAACTTTAGAGTGTTGTGATAATTCGTTTCGACGAAAATCGCGAGTGAACTTTGAATTATATAGCATGGCGGTACTGAGTATATTCTTACTGACTATTTTATAGCGAGCATAAACTTCTACTAAAGACAACCACTGAATATCGTGTGCAGATGTAATTGGCCGATCATTGACTGTGCTACAAGTAATAGGTTTCGGAATTCGGGAAGGTAGAAGTTCTAGCTGTTTTAGGTATGGTGATAACTGTGAGCAGAAACTTTAGTAATTTTCGTAAATGTGGACTGATGATCTTGCTTAACGGCAATAAAGATCTACTGACGGTTTAAATTTGAACTTCATGTTTAAAGTACGAGTGACATCCCCTTTCCGAATCATTTCTTTAAAGTACATAGAAAATTTTCAGAAAATTTTATAGCGGCCTCCGGCGTGTAGCTATGAAGTTACAGTTTCCTCAACACTGCTTTTCTGTGATCTGGTAAGTAGCTGCAGTCAGGAGTTTACGTGCGAAGATCTACCGCTGTAATGAGATAGGTGAACAAAAATTAAAAAAGAAATTGCATTGCCGCAGCAACATATAATCCGTCGCAATTGGTGCATCGCACGCACGCACGTAAAAACAAATCCGTCACAGGGCCACATCTGTGCAGAACCGCTGGACGTGTCAGCCAGTGCGCCTGTTGCTGTGAAGAGCCAGCCAGTGTGTCGCTCCGCGCAGCTGTCGTAACCCCGAGGGAAGTGACAAGACCATGACTCAGAGAGAACGTTTCACACTTGCATAAGCAATGCTAAGGTAATCGGCAGACCTACATCGACGGATAAGATGGTAACAGATCGCTTCTGCATACAAAAACATTGAGAAACCAGCCAGTGACCGGACACTCTTGCTCACTGACCGATGAAGGTGTCAGGTTTACCGCAAGGGAAATCAAAATTTTAGAATCAGCGTGCCTAGTTTATTCGATACACCAGTTCCCGTGAGATCACCGAAGTTAAGCGCTTTCGGGCGTGGTCGGCACTTTGATGGGTGATCATCCGGGCCGCCATGCGCTGTTGCCATTTTTCGGGGTGCACTCAGCCTCGTGACGCCAACTGAGGAGCTACTCGACCGAATAGTAGCGGCTACGTACACAGAAAACCATCATAACGACTGGGAGAGCGGTGTGCTGACCTCACGCCCCTCCTATCCACATCCTCCACCGAGGATGACACGGCGGTCGGATGGTCCCGGTAGGCCACTCGTGGCCTGAAGTCGAACTGCTAATTTATCCGAGGAGTTAGAAGCAGAGGGACGAAACAGTATTTGCCAACACAGAAGTACAGGTATAATGGCCAGATAGCTCGAAACACATTTTGGGTTTCAACAGAATGCGAAGAAATGTCTGTTTTGCTTGGGAACAAGAATCCAAGAAGGCGAACTTCTGAAATATTTATATTTTGTGACGAAGTAAATATAGCACGAACAGATTGGATGGCAGGCAAATAGTGTGGCGTATGAAAACACAGATATTGCCAAGGAAGCTTGTACACACTGCGAAACATGGTGAGGGTTTGCTGACGGTGTGGTTGCTGCAGGCTGTGAAAATTTGTATTTTATAGAAGGTACAATGGATCAAAACATGCTTGTATACATCTTCAGAGAATATACTGAAACTACACATCCCTTCTCAGGACACAGACAATACCACTGAATACTTATGGAAACTGCTTGAAGAGAACATCAGCAAAAGGCAAATGTCTAACAAGAAAGACGTAAAACAAGCTCTTCAAGAAGAACAGGACAAAATTCCATTGTAGATTCTTTCCAGGGGAATACAGAAGCGTCCGATTCCACTCGTCTGCTTTGACCCATGACGTCACCAGTATGGCGGTAACGACGATTCTCAACGTCTTCAATACGGCGCCTACGATGTCATTGCATAAACACGACAACAGACACGAAAATACATATAAACCAACAAACACATCTCCCTCCAAAAATATAATGAAACTAACGGGACCAGCGCGGGAAACTGGGGGTTTTTGGGTGGCGACAAACCAATTATAAATACATACACACACTACGATCCCACACCACACAAAATGACGACATAAAAACACCACAAAATTCCCAAATTCCGCTACACTCACAATATCGACAGGAATCGGTCGCTTCCCTTCACCTACATAGCTCAACCGCAATTGTCGAAACCATAAAATAAAAACCAATTATTCCAAAGATTATAATCACACCACAACTCTCCATACCACAAAACCAACACCTAAAACAACAGAAGTTGGAATCGGACACTTCCCTTGACCTATATAGGTGAACAGCAGCTCACGATAGCAAAAGACATACATAACTACGACACATTGGAATCTGACACTTCCCTTGACCTCTATAGCTCAAATACAACTGACGATACCAAAAAACTGAAATTGAGTACTTCCCCTAGGATACATAAATCAACCACAAGTGCCGATACCAAATCATCAACCACGAACACATGCAGCAAATAACACTGACCCAACAACACATAAAAACCCCACCAAACATCATAACACGCACACAATAGACCCAAAAAAATATTACCTACCACAAAAAGGTTCCAGCGCTATACACTAGGTCAGCCACCCCAATCACACACACGCACACAGACATACACAAAGAAACAAACCCCCAACTCGCATATTCTGCTTGCATACGCCGGATTTCACTATCTCAGCCACAAGCCCAAAAAGTTGCAGAAACTTAATGACGGAAATATGTTGCACCCCATTTCAGCCCGCATACGTGCACTATCAGACTTAGAAGTCACATCCATACCTAACTAAAGAAGCTTCCGTTGACCCATTCCCAGGCTGTATAGATATATATATATATATATATATATATATTAATTGAGTGGACTAATACTTTATGAAGTAGCTTTTGCATGAAATTTTCTATTTTATTAACTTGATTATCGCTACGAACGTATTCTGTTACTTGTTTTTCAGTAAAATCACTTATCGAATTGTCCGCCCCTGGTAGCTGAGTGGATAGCGTGACGGAATCTCATACGTAACGGCCTTGGTTCGATTCCCGGCTGGGTCGGAGATTTTCTCCGCTCAGGGACTGGGTGTTGTCTTGTCCTAATCATCATTTCATCCCCGCCGACACGCAAGTCGCCGACGTGGCGTCAGCTCTGAAGACTTGCACCAGGCGAACCGTCTACCCGACGGGAGACCCTAGCCACACGGCATTTACATTTACATTTATTGAGGTACTGTTGTTTCCACAGCATTGGCTCTTCAGATTTTGCATTCGCTTCATTTCACGTTCCATAACCTTACTTTTTTAAAAATATACAGCTAGATTACGTCTTGTACTCACTGTACGCTGGTCTGTGTGCTTGCGAAGCTACTATGCCGTATTTCATACTTTTTCATTCGCACTTACATATTACGACAATGTGCAGTTTAACTGATACACCACGTTAAGGATACCTTCAAGATAAGTCAGTGTTCTACGTTTCCTTATGCTACTGTCGGGAAACGGGACCTCATAGGCTGCCCATGTTTCAAAGACCATGACTTAACATCACTAGTACTGCTGACTTCTCGTAAGATTAGCATTTGGCTAAGTAAAATCTACTTAAACGTATTTAACAAATGCCTGCATCAGTTTTATAATTCCGACATATTTCAGTCCTCTGATGGAAACTAATAGCAAGAGCCAAGTCAATTCATACAGTTCTCGCAATGGAAATGAATGGGTCGTTTTGGGTTCAAGATGTTTCTATCGTCTGTAAAGAGGGGCACAGAAATTTATGCTGCACTTTCATCGTGACATTTTAAGGTCGAGGGCGTCGTGTCCACTAACATTCGCTGTTTTGCAATGAAATATACGACAAACGCACAGTCACGACTGCAACATCTTGCCTGCACAACACGCCACACGGAAACCGACGCCGTTCAGGTGGACCATTCACGCGCTGCGTGACGAGACGTCACGCTTTCCTGTCACGCAGATTTGAGTACAGCAAGAGCCTGGTAAGCGCTGCAAGGTTTATAAAGTCGTAATGCCGCCTCGTCCGTTTACTCACATCAGCAAATCACACAACATAACATTTTACGTCACAGAACTATGAAACACAGTCTACAAAAGGCAAAAAGATCGTAAGATCGGGTTGTAACTATGTATTTGTTTACGTTATGGCAGAATTAAATCCGACAATCCAGCTTATTTGTTGTATATCTCTTTACAAAAATTTAATATGAGCAAGTCCGTTCACTGTTATGTTCGTATTTCCCAAAAGCGGCGTAGATCTTAATTTGTTTGATATAGAATCTTTCGCACTAGTTGGTTGTTTACGTGCAGTTTGCATACAATGAAGTTACATTTTATTGTCATAAAGACAATTTAGCGAATTCTGCAGTTGAGTGAGTGCTTAATTACTGTTGCAAGCGGTAATAACGTTTCACGTTATATCACACAGCTGACGCGCTAACCTGTAGGCCTAATTCTTGCTGCCCATAAGTAACAAAAATTCGTGTAGGGAAACGTGTGGTAAGTGATTTAATTCTATTTTTAAGCGTGTAATCTGTGTTGCCAGGCGTGACAAGTGTGGATGGATACTTCTCAGTGGAAATCACTTAGAATAATTAGTCACTAGAGGGCAAATTGTTTCAGAAATAGCGTACAGAAGATGGCACAGGATGTAATTTATATCAAACCAAATGCTAACAAATAATTTAATGTATTCCATGATAAATTCATATTATTTGAAAACAGCTCTCTACACAAGTTAATCAGAAAGGATACTAAACAGCCACGTAAAAAACCAAGGATCACTACAACGATTGAAGTATCTTTTGAAAGGAAAAGGAAATTTATCTTTTTGCAAGAAGAAGTAGGAATCCTGAGTGGTTGCACGCTAAGAAGATACTTAAAATTACTAAGTGACATTATTAAAAATGAAAGAACATGTGCATAATGTTAGAAAGAAGACTATATGAAATTTAGTGAAGTGAGAGACAGCATAACCAGCCATAAAAAAACATTACCATTTAACCGAACAGAAGGGGCATAAATAACGAGTCACAGGTCATCATCATCATCATCATTTAAGACTGATTATGCCTTTCAGCGTTCAGTCTGGAGCAAAGCCCCCCTTATACAGTTCCTCCATGATCCCCTATTCAGTGCTAACATTGGTGCCTCTTCTGATGTTAAACCTATTACTTCAAAGTCATTCTTAACCGAATCCAGGTACCTTCTCCTCGGTCTGCCCCGACTCCTCCTACCCTCTACTGCTGAGTCCATGAGTCTCTTGGGTAACCTTGCTTCTCCCATGCGTGTAACATGACCCCACCATCTAAGCCTGTTCGCCCTGACTGCTACATCTATAGAGTTCATTCCCAGTTTTTCTTTGATTTCCTCATTGTGGACACCCTCCTGCCATTGTTCCCATCTACTAGTACCTGCAATCATCCTAGCTACTTTCATATCCGTAACCTCAACCTTGTTGATAAGGTAACCTGAATCCACCCAGCTTTCGCTCCCATACAACAAAGTTGGTCGAAAGATTGAACGGTGCACAGATAACTTAGTCTTGGTACTGACTTCCTTCTTGCAGAAGAGAGTAGATCGTAGCTGAGCGCTCACTGCATTAGCTTTGCTACACCTCGCTTCCAGTTCTTTCACTATGTTGCCATCCTGTGAGAATATGCATCCTAAGTACTTGAAACCGTCCACCTGTTCTAACTTTGTTCCTCCTATTTGGCACTCAATCCGTTTATATTTCTTTCCCACTGACATTACTTTCGTTTTGGAGATGCTAATCTTCATACCATAGTCCTTACATTTCTGATCTAGCTCTGAAATATTACTTTGCAAACTTTCAATCGAATCTGCCATCACAACTAAGTCATCCGCATATGCAAGACTGCTTATTTTGTGTTCACATATCTTAATCTCACCCAGCCAGTCTATTGTTTTCAACATATGATCCATAAATAATATGAACAACAGTGGAGACAGGTTGCAGCCTTGTCTTACCCCTGAAACTACTCTGAACCATGAACTCAATTTACCGTCAACTCTAACTGCTGCCTGACTATCCATGTAAAGACCTTTAATTGCTTGCAAAAGTTTGCCTTCTATTCCATAATCTTGTAGAACAGACAATAACTTCCTCCTAGGAACCCGGTCATATGGCTTTTCTAGATCTATAAAGCATAGATACAATTCCCTGTTCCACTCATAACACTTCTCCATTATTTGCCGTAAGCTAAAGATCTGGTCCTGACAACCTCTAAGAGGCCTAAACCCACACTGATTTTCATCCAATTGGTCCTCAACTAATACTCGCACTTTCCTTTCAACAATACCTGAGAAGATTTTACCCACAACGCTGATTAAAGAGATACCTCTGTAGTTGTTACAATCTTTTCTGTTTCCATGTTTAAAGATTGGTGTGATTACTGCTTTTGTCCAGTCTGATGGAACCTGTCCTAACTCCCAGGCCATTTCAATTATCCTGTGTAGCCATTTAAGACCTGACATTCCACTGTATTTGATGAGTTCCGACTTAATTTCATCCACCCCAGCCGCTTTATTGCACTGCAATCTATTGACCATTTTTTTCCACTTCCTCAAATGTGATCCGATTTCCATCATCATTCCTATCCCATTCTACCTCGAAATCTGAAACATTACTGATCGCATTTTCACCTACATTGAGCAACTCTTCAAAATATTCCCTCCATCTGCCCAAGGCATCCACAGGATTCACCAGCAGTTTTCCTGACCTGTCCAAAATACTTGACATTTCCTTCTTACCTCCCTTTCGAAGACTGCTAATTACACTCCAGAATGGTTTTCCAGCAGCTTGACCCATAGTCTCCAACCTGTTTCCATCATCATTCCTATCCCATTCTACCTCGAAATCTGAAACATTACTGATCGCATTTTCACCTACATTGAGCAACTCTTCAAAATATTCCCTCCATCTGCCCAAGGCATCCACAGGATTCACCAGCAGTTTTCCTGACCTGTCCAAAATACTTGACATTTCCTTCTTACCTCCCTTTCGAAGACTGCTAATTACACTCCAGAATGGTTTTCCAGCAGCTTGACCCATAGTCTCCAACCTGTTTCCAAAGTCTTCCCACGATTTCTTCTTGGATGCTGCAATTATCTGTTTGGCTTTGTTTCTTTCTTCAACATAACTTTCTCTGTCTACCTGGGTTCTGGTATGTAGCCATTTTTGATACGCCTTCTTTTTCCTTTTACAGGCTGCCTTGACTGTATCATTCCACCAAGCTGTTTGCTTCATCCTACTTTTACACACTACTGTTCCAAGACATTCTTTAGCCACTTCTAGTACTGTGTCCCTGTACCTTGTCCATTCCTTTTCCAATGACTGTAATTGACTGCATTCAACTAACTGGTACCTTTCTGAGATCGCTGTTATGTACTTGTGCCTGATTTCCTTATCCTGAAGTTTCTCCGCTCTTATCCTCCTACATATGGACCTGACCTCCTGCACTTTCGGCCTCACAATCCCAATTTCACTGCAGATTAAATAATGATCAGTGTCATCAAAGAATCCCCTGAATACACGTGTGTCCCTCACAGCCTTCCTGAATTCCTGATCTGTTATTATATAGTCAATGAGAGATCTGGTTCCCCTGCCTTCCCAAGTATACCGGTGAATGTTCTTATGTTTAAAAAAGGAGTTTGTGATTACTAAGCCCATATTGGCACAGAAATCCAAGAGTTGTTTCCCGTTCCTGTTGGCCTCCATATCCTCTCCAAATTTACCCATAACCTTTTCATACCCTTCTGTTCGATTTCCAATCCTGGCGTTAAAATCACCCATGAGCAGAACACTGTCCTTGTCCTTTACTCTAACAACTACATCACTGAGTGCCTCATAAAAATTATCCATCTTATCTTGATCTGTCCCTTCACAATGCGAATATACTGACACAATCCTAATTTTCTTGCTAGACACTGTCAAATCTATCCACATCAGTCGCTCGTTTACATACCTTATTGCAACTACGCGGGGTTCCATTTCTTTCCTGATGTAAAGCCCTACACCCCATTGTGCTATTCCTGCTTTGACTCCTGACAGGTAGACCTTGTATTCTCCCACTTCTTCTTCTTTCTCACCCCTTACCCGAATGTCACTAACAGCTAAAACGTCCAGCCCCATCTTACTTGCAGCCTCTGCCAGCTCTACCTTCTTCCCAGAGTAGCCCCCATTGATATTAATAGCTCCCCATCTCATTACCATTTGTTTGCCAAGTCGTATGTTAGGAGTCCCTGGTTTGTCAGTTAGAGGTGGGACTCCGTCACCTCCAAAGGTCCGAGGCATTTTGCTCTGATTGTTGCCAGCATCATATTTAAAGTACCAGGGAAGCAGGTTGCTAGCCTTACTTGCCCCGAGTCCCATTGGGTTTTACCCCTAATGGCTGAGGGACTAACCGGTGGATTTAGTAGTCTTTGCCGTATGAGCACAAAGGTGACCACGACTCAGAATATGTCCGACATGCCCAGCCTTATTCCAAAGTAACTGGTATCCTGACTGTCGGGACCACTTACTTGGCCACTCATATGTTGCCCGCGGTTCATGAACTAGGACATGACTACAGGAACCCACACCACGAGTCACAGGTAGCACTTAATAATCATTTTTCATATATAATAGAAATCGGTAGAGACAGACAGTTAAAGAGCAAAATCAGAGCAGTATCTTGAAAATATAACTTCCATAAAATTCAATCATATGAATATATTCCAACTTCGCCTTCTGAAATTAATAAAATTACACATCGCCTCGAAAATAAAACTCTTCTGATTTTGATGGCATTTCCAACAGAGTACTAAAAATTTTTCCCATTCAATAAGCGCAGTCTTATATGAAATGTGTAATGCATCACCAACTCCAGGTCATTTTTCCGTGCGACTGAAATGTGCAGTTGTTAAACCTCTGTTGGAGGAAGCTAATGAGACGGATGTCGGTCAGTACCGACCTGTTTCATGGCTGACATCCTCAAAAATTTTTGAGAAGATGACGTATTCTATGACATTATCTCACCTTAGTGACAATAGTATCCTTATCAAATTACAGTTTGGGTTTCAACAGAGCTCCTTTACTGAGAATGCCAATTACACGTTCACTCACCAGATTTTACAAGCATTACATAATAAAACAGCGCCAATTAGTATTTTCTGTGATCCCTCTATGGAATTTGACTGCGTGGATCACAGTATTCTCCTAGATAATTTTAGGTCATATGGGACTGATGGAATAGGCAACCAATGGATAATATACCTAAGCAAAGAATGTAGAAAGCTGTACTTAGTAACTCAAGCAATATAGTTCAGGGACATAATTCTGACTGGGAAGAAATCACTTATGAGTTCAGTCTTATACCACTACTATTCCTAATACAGGTAAATGATCGTCCATCGAGTATACAACATCTAGAATTGGTTCTTTTTGCAGATGACACTAGTATCGTAATTAATCCAAGCCCACATACGGAAACAAAAGAAATGGTAAACGAACTCCTCAAAATTATTAACGGCTGGTTTTCTGCTAGTGACAGAAGACATTCAGCTTCACACATCTACCGGTAGTACAGCAAGGATGAGTAACATGGTGAGAAAATATATAGGGAGGAAATTTCAAAATTCTTATGGGTCCATACTGATGAGAACTTAAATTGGGAAAAAACACTTCGCAACTCCCAAAACTTAGTTCAGCTACATTTGCACTTAGAATCATTGCAAATTTTGGCAGCAGACACACCAGTAATTTGGCATGTTTTGCATATTTTCATTCAATAATTTCCTGCAGAATAATGGTCTTGGTAACTCATCTTTCTTGTAAATAATCCACTATAATTCAAAAGGAACAATGATGTACATAATTACTATACGAAAATCAAAAATAACCTTACTACCCCACATTAAGGTTGGTGCAAAATGTTGTGACAAAAACTTTTGATGACTTACACAGTCATATGAAACGTCAGATAGCGAAGTAAAATTTGATAACAAAGTGATAAAGTTTGTCCATACAAGTCCTATTCCGTAGAAGAATTTCTATTACCGTAATGCGTAAAAGGAGGTAGGTAGGAATTACCAACTCGTGTCGGTATATTTAATTTTTTTAAAAAGTAAAAAGGCTATCAAATCTTCAGAATTGAACCTATATACAGATCAATTTGCGATGTAAAAGTACAACGACTCGTTCCCCATCATTAAGACATATCATGGAAAATGATCAATTGAACACTTAAGTAACAGCATATAGAGTACTCTTTCATAATGCACAAACATTACACAAACTTATTGTGAAATCACGAACTCCCAACGTAATTTTCGCCTCTCAACCTAACCAACATATTGAGTAATGCCACAGATCATTCCTTCACAACCTAAACACCACAAGATTTTAGAAGTGTTGAAATAAAGACAAAGTGTCGTTTTGCCGCCGGAGGCAATGTTATACGTAGCGATTGGTTGACAACCATCAAAGACAACGAATTTGGATTAAAAATTGTCGAAGACAAGGTATGTAACGAATTTTAAGCATTGCATTGTCAAATAGTTGTATTCCCATTTTTATTGGGACCAAACGATTTCGGTCCACCATCTGATCGTCTTCGGGTACCCAGTACCGAAACAAGAAAATCAGGTAAGTGTGTACAATTCTAATATGTAACTAGAATGTGCAAATACATTACATGCAGCCCATCACTCATTATTATAAGATACTTACAAAGTCGAGCTCAGCTATGCACTTTTACAGCTGAAATAACAAACGTAGCTTAAGTGATGTTCCATTACTGTTATTAACTGTCTACGAGTAACAGTGGTGTCCTGACAACGAACCAGCGTCCTATGCGCACGGGGTCGCATCGAGGCATGGCTGGCACTGCAGTTTCGCAGGATGAGAAACCTGACACATCGGAACACTAGCCACCTGAATCAGACGCCGTTTTCCGTTCACAACGTTGTTCTCACGTTTTTCAGAGATTAAATATGCGATAATGGGCGACAAATGTCGATCAATAAGTTATCAAAGGCTAGAGATGTAAATTTACCACAGTAAAGTCCCCTTTCTTTTGGTCGAAGCGGTGCTACTTTCTCTTGGGTAAAGCCTAATTTACACGTCGACACCGGGTTGCGTGCAAATACGCTACTGCCCACTGGGCATGCGCGGCGCGCGTTTGCGCATGTCATTGGTGAAACTAAACATTTTCGGCTTCTGCCAGGTTTGGAGATTAGTGGCGAGAGTCTGGAAGTTTGGTGTGGCGATAGGGTGTAAAACTGGCGTATGAAGTGAAGAAAGAAGGAAATGGTTCGTTTATTGGATACCTATGCTAGGCATAGGTGTTTGTGGGATTTAAATGGTGTGTACTAAAAAGCAGCCGCATTGTGCGTGAGACCATCATATGCGATTAGAGCATGAATGGGTTGACAGCGTCTGAGCTGTAAAGGAGAGTTCATTCGATTAGGAGTGGATACACAAAAGAATTAAGAAAAATACAGGCATGGGAAACATCTAGCTGTGGAACAGTTCACTTTTACAAAACTAAACCCCCTTGGTTTGAGTTGGCAGATTCTTTTTTAACGGAAACTGTTAACAGGAGGAAAAGTTACACAAATCGTTATGAATTTATTTGAAGGCGACAGCAGTGTTCATTGAGAAACGTAATTGAACTTCGCAATGTTGCCATGATTGTTGTAGCTTTTCATTCATGTCCCTCCTTGTTCCTAACTCAGTTATCGAGACGCTCCTGGTCTGTTAGCTGTGGTTGTACAGACTGTTGAGGAGCTGCTTTTCTCTGACAAACTACCGTCTGCAGCACTGACAATTTTGTCAACTGTTTCTAGCAGCGGTGGTATTGGTTCTTCATATAAGCGAAAGTGGGAACCCGAATTCCAAATGCATTTTTCACAAGACGGTGAGCTACATGCTTTGTTCGAAAATTAGTGAAGCATGTGGCCAGAAAGGCTAAGTTGAATGTTGTGTTAATGCAAAAGCGTCACTAGTTATTACATCTGAACCTTCTAGCACGATGAGAGTTCTGGACACTATACAATGTGATTTGTAATTTCACTTCCGGCGTCTTTACTTCACACACAAGAATATTTTCCCTTCGTCACTGCAGTACTGACTATTTAGGGGAAACATAACCTATTCTGGTAGCATTCTATGATAAGATAACTTTAAGGGTTTTGCATTACAATTTGCTTCTGCAAGATCGCTGAGCAACGGAGCTGACGTCTTATCTTTTTTCACTCATGGACCCAAACAGGTTTCTTATTTCTTTTCTCATGCAGTGATTTCACGCAAAGAGGCATTAATTAACTACGCCACAACTCGTACAGCTGCCGAAACTTTCAGTTTAGACACGACTACGGCACTCACAAAACTATGAAACTTACGTGATGATGTTTCGTTTGTGGGTCGCTCACCTGAGCGGTTATCGGCGCCCGTACAAATTCCCAATCTTTAGTCAGTCCGATCTCGCCATTTTGATAAAATATGATGATGAAGACGACACAAACTCCCAGTCCCCAAGGGAAGAATAATCCCCAACCCAGCGGGGAATCGAACCCGGGACCCCGTGATGCAGTTGTAGCAATGGTAGCCACTAGAACACGAGCTACGGACGTTAACACTGGTGTCACCGTGTCTTCTGTCATGTATTATAAAACCATCTGCGTGCGACTCGTTTCACAAATGCCGTAGTGTACACTAGCCTTAATGGAACAACAGCCACATAGACACTAGCAGTTAGCGAATGAGGAAACCGGATCGCTCCGAACGGCGCTCGTCTTAAGACATTCCAGCAGAGTCCAGCTGGCCGCCTTACCTGTCTCTCTCTCGGGTGCTCCAGCGGACGCCACTGCACCGCCCCTGGCTGCCGCCCGCCTGCCTTCTCTGTCAGAACTGAGCCGGGCGAGCGGCGCACCCAGCTGAGAGCCGCAGCGGCAGCCGGCGCTGACGTCACGGGGTGGCGTTGCCAGCTCGCCCCCCAGCAGCAGGCCGACGGCCGGGACCGCACTGCGCGGCACAGAGGCCGGGTGCGGCGCGGCGCGGCGCGGCGCGGCTGCACTTCGGCCGGACTGTGTGGACGTCGCCAGCTGGGGATCGAGTCTGACGACAGATGAGAAACTGAACCATCTTCTGGACTCAGCTGTACTGTGTAAACGCTATACCTGGATCCACCGGAGCAGGTTCAGGTGTCATCTAAGCTAGCACGTAACACGCTTTGCAACACGGCTCAAGTCGCCTATCGAGACGAGTATTGCGCTGCCACGCGGGATTAGCCAAGCGGTCTAAGGCGTTACTGTTATGGATTGTGCGGCTGGTCCTGGCAGAGGTTCGAGTCCTACCTTGGACATGGGTGTGTGTGTTTGTCCTTAGTATAATTTAGGTTAAGTAGTGCGTAAGCTTAGGGACTGATGACCTTAGCAGTTAAGTCCCATAAGGTTTCACACACGTTTGAACATTTGATTACTGCGCTGCGACCGCATATACAGGGAGTTTAAAAAAGAATATTCGTATATTGATTGCATATATTTATTAAACTTTAAGACATACGAATATGAATCATTACACACATATTTACGAACCTCTCAAGTTCAGATTACAGATGTTTCATATGTCCTCCATCAGTGACACGAACATTATCACATCGATACTCAAATTGCTTCCATACTCTGGCTTGTCATTTATCACTGTTGTTATGGCGGTATGCATCCAGTTCTTCAACTCCTCGAGGTTCTGTGGGAATGTTGGAACATAAACGTTGTCTCTAACGAAACCCCACAGGAAGAAGTCAGAGGGTGTCAAACTCAGTAACTGTGGAGCCCAGGTGACACATGCTAAGTCGCCAGCTCCTTGGCGACCAATCCAACGGTTCGGTAGAGTTTCATTCAGATACTCGCGCACTTGGTGACTCCAATGAGGGAGTGCCCCGTCTTGTTGAAAAATTAAGTTGTCTTCGTGCAGCCTCAAAAACAAGCAGTTTTGTAACATAGCGAGATACTGCTGACTGTTAACTGCCTTTCCATCAATGAAGAATGGGCCATAAACAGATGATCGGGATATCGCACGAAACACATTGACTTTGGGCGAACCTCGTACATGTTCAATGGCTGCTTATAGGTTCTTTAGGCCCCAAATTCGAACGTTGTGTTTGTTTACCTGACCACTAACATGAAAAGTCGCTTCTTCACTTAACACAATGTGTTATGCGAAAGTGTTATAATTGTCAATAGCATAAAGAATCTTGTTTACTAAATGCCACACTTTTGCGTTTGTCGTCGCGACGCAGAGCTTGTAACGGCTGTAACTTGTATGGCGACACACCAAATCGACGTCTCAAAACACGCCAAGTTGTTGTTGTAGGCAGTTGTAACTCCCGACTGGCACAATGAGTTCATTTTGAACGACTACATTGCAAAGTAGTATGAATTCGTGCAACATTTTCTTCATGAACATGACAGCGGGCAGGACTCTTTCCTTTACATACAAATCCTGTATCTAGAAACTGTCGATGCCATCTGCGAATGTACCACCCATTCGGATGGATCAATTTGGTACCTCAGGCTGAAACGTCTTTTCACTGTAATCACGGAACTGCACCCGAGAACACAAAATGATTTCTGCTGCGGAGTAGCCATTTTAAACATATGTCGGTTACCAAGCAAAACAGAAGACAACTGACACCTAGCGGCTATTAACATAAACTAGACTCTGTATTCCTTGCTCCAATAGCCAAGCCGAGGCGCAGCGATCGATAGTTTGCACAAAATAATACTTTGTAATATGTATATTCTTTTTGAAACACCCTGTATTCATCGTACATCTTACATACACTGTATTTATTATTGAAGATGTCGAGCTATAACCGTGGAGACAAGCAAACGGAAAAAGATCATCAAACTTTTCCTAAATACAAGCAAGATTTGCTGCTGTAAATTGTGTTAGATCAGTACAGAGATACAACCGGAAAGAAACGAAAACTCAGATTAAACCCATTGCGGCCAACAAGGTAAAGGCATGGAGAGAAGTTGCTGTTGACTTTAATTCTCGTAACACCACGGCAAATGGTGACTCGAAGAGCCTAAAAATGTGATACCAAAAAGCTAAGAAAAGGATCAACAAAGCATTCGCGCATGACGAGGTCTAATTATGTATGTGATACTTAAACTGGAGCAAAAATGATGGCTTAACTCTTCAAGGCTGAAATGTGTAGAGCAGGAGACAGTAATTTCCTAAGGCTGTAATGGAAAGTGGAGCTCCTGAAGCCACAATTTTTTTGTGCACTGATCTGCAAGTTTTTTGCAACCAATTTTGCTGTTTAGAAGATATTTTATAACCCCATTCGTTATGTTCTTGTTCTGATACAGATTTAGATAACACAGGCTGCCGTTCATTCACATCATCAGTAAACGAGGAGACAGCTGTATCTTCACGCGAAATTATTGCTCTCGTGGATGACAATGAAAACGAAAACAAAGGAAAGGATGTTTAGTCGAGCTGGTAACAACGATACTAAAATAATGTACAAACGTTACTGTAACAGCACAACGCAACGCATTTTGCACTGAAAATAACCTCTAGTTAAATGTATATGAGCAACATGCAAGCCAGTATTCTGTCATACGAGGGTGTGTAGTCTCCTTGGTCCAACGATGTTCCAGTGCCTTCATCACATCTCGAAAATGAGTTTCCTCCAGGCCTGCAAACTAGTTGTCAACTCTGGCTATCAGTTCTTCGTTTGAGGCGAATCTTCATCCTCTGAGACAAATTTTCAGTTTTCAGAAGAGATGGAAGTCTGACGGAGCCATATCAGGTGAATTAGTTCGCGTAATTTAGCCACGGCGACGGCACATGTGAGTGGGCGAGCATTGTCTTGATGGAAGATGATTTCCTTCCTTGCACATGGACTTTTTTAGCGTAGCTTTTGTTGCAATTTCAGCAGGAGGTTAGCATAGTATTCTCCAGTAATTGTTTGCCCAGTGGGGAGATAATCTACAAACAGAATCCCCTTCGCATCCCAGCACACAGATGCAATGACCTTTCCTGCCAACGGAATTGTCTTTGCTTTCTTTGATGGCAGAGAATCAGCACGTTTCCACTGCTTTGACGGTTGTTTTGTCTCTGGGGTATAGTAGTGCACCCAGGTTTGATCTGTGATCACAAACCGTCGCAAAAAATCTTGTTCGTTTCTCCTAAAACGGGCGAAACACTGTTCCGATATGCCCATTCTCGTGTATTTTGGTTCAAATGGTTCAAATGGCTCTGAGCACTATGCGACATAACTTCTGAGGTCAGCAGTCGCCTAGAACTTAGAACTAATTAAACCTAACTAACCTAAGGACATCACACACATCCATGCCCGAGGCAGGATTCGAACCTGCGACCGTAGCGGTCACTCGGCTCCAGACTGTAGCGCCTAGAACCGCAAGACCACTCAAGCCGGCTCGTGCGTTTTTGACCCAGCGTCGAGAGTCGCCGCACCCATCTTGCAGATATATTTTTTTTCATATCTAATTCTTCAGTTAAGATGTGATATACCCTTTCAGATGATATCTGGCAAATGTGAGAAATTTCACACCCTTTCAATCGGCGATCCTCCTTTGTGCACTTTAGCAATGATTTCTGGAGTAGTGACACATCTTGGCCGACCACTGCACGGATCATTACCTAATCTCTCCCGACCAAGTCCCTCAGTGTATTCTGGAAGTAGGCACGAATGACCTTTGCTTTCACACCTTTCTTTAATCACTGCTCGAATCTCAATTTTTTCCATCTTCGCAAATCATTGCGCCGGAACAACAACAGAGCCACGTCACCGCCACAGCTCTCTTCAGAGAGCGCTGACGTGGCCCGTGTTTACAGGCGACAAACAGTCCAGTCTAAGAATTTTTAACGCGTTGCAGCCCTGTCAGCAACTGTGATAAATTAATATATCAAAAATCCACCTCAGTTGCGAAATGTTACTGGTCTTTACCCAGGTCTTAGCTAGACTAATCTAGCCCTCTTCAGAAGCGTAAAATAAACTAACACACTCCAGAACAAGGCACGGTCAAATATAGAAAGCTACAGTACCGTGGGGCCAGGTGAGGCTACGCCACTCTGCTGAGGAACTGCCCTATGCCCCACTTCGTGGAGAGCGGTCGGTTAATCGCGGACGCTACGTCGCAACTGACTGCGGCACGCGGGTATGTACTGAGACGGCGGACCACGCGCATGCGCGCACGGAAAGTCAGAGGTGCCTGCCATTGGCTGTCTTTTCCTTATTTACTAGGAAATTACCTATAATGTTAAACTGTAAATTTGTGAGAGAACAAGGCACTAAGTAGATAGGATCCCGATGAGCGTTAACTGTAACCCAACACCATATTAACTGATAAGAAATTTACTTAGACGTTAAGTTCAGATTGTTACTTTAAAAACCACATATTATCACCGCTATGTTGTATGTTTCCGCACGATTTCATGTGGGGGATGAGCAAGGTTATATGTCCGTAATGCGAGAACTTCTCAGGGTTAGGACAAGGTGGAAATGAAATAATTTCCATTATACAGAGAGCAATACATAAATTTGATAACGCGAAATTTGACTAACGTTGTTATGCTACGGCATTACATTACTACGGAATTATAACTGACTGTGTGTGTAAAGGTTAGGGCATCATTTATAACTTTATGCACAGATGGTCAACGTTGTGTCTAGGAAACCTGTAGTAACTTAACCAAACATACACTAACTATAAATATAATATGTACGACCGTTCGTGATACAGGGTGGTCCATTGATCATGACCGGGCCAAATATCTCACGAAATAAGCGTCAAACGAAAAAATTACAAAGAACGATACTTGTTTATCTTCAAGTGGGAAATGAGATGGCGCTATGGTTGGCCCGCTAGATGGCGCTGCCATAGGTCAAACGGATATCAACTGCGTTCTTTTTTAAAATAGGAACCCCCATTTTAATTACATATTCGTGTAGTACGTAAAGAAATATTAATGTTTTAGTTGCACCACATTTTTCGCTTTGTGATAGATGGGGCGGTTCCGGAGGAGGTTCGAGTCCTCCCTCGGGCATGGGTATGTGTGTTTGCCCTTAGGATAATTTAGGTTAAGTAGTGTGTAAGCTTAGGGACTGATGACCTTAGCAGTTAAGTCCCATAATATTTCACACACATTTAAACATTTTTGATAGATGGCGCTGTAGTAGTCACAAACATATGGCTCAAAATTTTAGACGAACAGTTAGTAACAGGTAGGTTGTTTTAAATTAAAATACAGTACATACGTACATTTCAACATTTTATTTCGCTTGTTCCAATGTCATACATGTACCTTTGTGAACTTATCATTTCTGTGAACGCATGCTGTTACAGCGTGATTACTGTAAATACCACCTTAATGCAATAAATGCTCAAAATGATGTCCCTCAACCTCAATGCATTTGGCAACACGTGTAACGACATTCGTCTCTACAGCGAGTAGTTCACCTTCCGTAATGTTAGCACATGCATTGACGATGCGCTGACGCATGTTGTCAGGCGCTGTCGGTGGATCACGATGGCATATATCCTTCAACTTTCCCCACAGAAAGAAATCCGGGACGTCAGATCCGGTGAACGAGCGTGCCACGGTATGGTGGTTCGACGACCAATCCACCTGTCATGAAATATGCTATTCAACACCGCTTCAGCCGCACGCGAGCTATGTGCCAGACATCCTTCATGTTGGAAGTACATCGCCATTCTGTCATGCAGTCAAACATCTTGTAGTAACATCGGTAGAACATTACGTAGGAGATCAGCATACATTGCACCATTTAGATTGCCATCGATAAAATGGAGGCCAATTATCCTTCCTCCCAGAATGCCGCACCATACATTAACCCGCCGAGGTCGCTGATGTTCCACTTGTCGCAACCATCGTGGATATTCCGTTGCCCAATAGTGCATATTATGTCAGTTTACGTTACCGCTGTTGGTGAATGACACTTCGTCGCTAAATTGAACGCGTGCAAAAAATCTGTCATCGTCCCTGTAATTTATCCTGTGTCCAGTGGCAGAACAACTACACACGACGTTCAGTCACCACCATGCAATTCCTGGTGCATAGAAATGTGGTACAGGTGCAAGTGATGTTGCATTCTCAACACCAAGGTTTTTGAGATTCCCGATTCTCGCGCAATTTGTCTGCTACTGATGTGAGGATTAGGCGCGACAGCAGCTAAAAACACCTTCTTGGGCATCATCATTTGTTGCAGGTCTAGGTTGACGTTACACATGTGGCTGAACACTTCCTGTTTCCTTAAATAACGTAACCATCCGGCGAACTGTCTGGACACTTGGGTGATGTCGTCCAGGAGACAGAGGAGCATAGATAGCACACGCCCGTTAGGCATTTTGATCACAATAGCCATACATCAACACGATATCGACCTTCCCGGCAATTGGTAAACGGTCCATTTTAACACGGGTAATGTATCACGAAGCAAATACCGTCCGCACTGGCGGACTGTTACATGATACCAGGTACTTATACCTTTGTGGCTATTAAAGCGCCAACTATCACAAAGCGAAAAAAGTGATCCAACTAAAACATTCATATTTCTTTATGTACTACACGAATATGTAATAAAAAATCGGGGTTTCTATTTAAAAAAACGCAGTCGATATCCGTTTGACCTATGGCAGAGCCATCTAGCGGGCGAATCATAGCGCCATCTGGTTTCCCCCTTCAAGCTAGACGAGTTTCGTTCTTTGTAGTTTTTTGTTTGATGCTTATATCGTGAGTTATTTGGCCCAGTCACTATCAATGGACCACCCTGTATCTAGTCACAAGGGTGACGTGGAACAAAACTCTTAAGGGAAATGGTTAATTATTAGTTAGTAGTGGGTTCAAGACCCCTATGCATTTAAACAGATTATGCCAGTGTAATCGTTGATATACACACTCTAGTGTATCAGATATTAGCAGAACTGAACTCCCACCTGGACCTGGAAATCCGCTCTGCCCGCTGTATCCACAATGCCTCTGGTCCCACCTACCTCATGCGGGTGTTCTCTGAGTCCGCCCCATCCATTGACCATCTCCTCACCCAGGGTGCCCTGATATACCACCGTCGCCACCCTGTCGAATCCTCCAAATCTCCTCCCCAATCCTACCGTTGCCAGCGGTGCCTGATGCGCAATGACCACCTGACTCCCAACTGCAAAAACCCCCCCACCTGTCCCCATTGCAAGGCCTCCCACTTTCTTAAGAACTGCCCCAACCTCGCTGCTCCTCCTTCCTGTAATACCTGCAATGGCCCCCATCCCACCTACTCCCACAAATGTAAAGCTAAACCCCCTCCAGCCACCCCTGAGCTTACAGTCCCTGTTTGTCCCGTCGATCCCCCTGTCCATCCCAACAATTCCCTCCGTCCACCCCCCACGGCCGAGGACATCATCCAGTTCCTTACCGTTGTGCTCCAAAACATTCACCCTTTTCAGCACCCCCACACCTTCCAACAAATCTCCCTTGCCACTCGCTCCGTTTTCCACCTGAACACCTTCGCCACCTACTACCACAACCAAGCCCACTTCACCTTCACACACCTCAACACCCTAGTTTAAGTTTCTGCCCTTCCCTCTCTTCCCCCCCTCCTTCCCGCCATGGCGTGGCACGAGAATCACATCCTCTTCCAGAACATTCGCTCCTTCCCCTCCAACAAATACCTCCTCATGCACACCCTCTCCCACCACCAGGTCGACATCTTCCTCTTGAACGAAACCTTTCTCCAGCCCCACCATTCTATCCGCACCCTATATCCTCCACCGCACTGATGCTCCTGGTCCTCGTGCATAGGGTGGAGTCGCGATTGGCCACCTTAAGCATATCCCCGTCCGGCCACAACCTCTCCTCAATGACCCCACTGAACACCTTATCCTTAGCGTCTTCTTCCCCTCCCTCACCATTACTTGTGCCACCGTCCATGTCCGCTCCACTGCTCCTCTTCCTTATGACTTCATCTCGGACATTGACCGCACCTTCTCCACCTATGTGATGGCCGCCGACCTCAACATCCATAGCTGCACTCCTGCTGCCCTTCGGCGGTGGCATCAGTTGCTCTCCACAATCCAGGGTGACCTTGTTCCCCTTCCCCAGCACACCCAACCCGAAAGTGACACCACCCCCAATGTTGTCATTGCCTCCGCCAACCTCCTTGGGCTTATTGCTGTGGCAGTCCTTGACCCCACAGTTAGCGATGACCTCCCTGTCCTTCTCACCATAACGTCTGCTCACCGCCCCCCTCCGGCTCCGCACCCTCCACCCCCTCCCAAGGTCGTCCATGACTATTGCCGTGCCAACTGGGATGTGTACCGGCACTCCATCTCCACCCATGTCGAAAGCTGTCCTCCTCCTCTCATCAAACAGTTTTTTTTTCTTTATTGTGATTTTAAACACCTTATACAAAGGCGGGCTGTCAGCAGCACAATACGCCGCTCTTCAGCCTTGAATTGAGAACAAGTAGTACATAAAGGTGGCACAGAGAAGACAGTCAAAACGGTGGGCAAAAAATGTAGACACTAAAAATCGAAATAACATGGAGCCGTTCACGCTGGACGAGAAACAGCACTAACACTAGGCGACATGGTGCACATAACATGGATGATGGCGACGGCATATGAACGGTGGTGGCGTGACGGCGAACAACACTACACACAAACGAAGGCACACACACGAAACATTGACGGCGACGATCTCCGGCGCGCGAATGTTCAGTGAGCGTGTACGAGTCCGGGGACCTGCCAAGAGAGGAGGAGGAGGAGGAGGAAGGGAATGGGAGAGGGGAGAGCAGAGATGCCAAAGACAGAGGAGAGAGGGGGAGGGGAAGCCTGGGGGAAGAGGGGAGAAGGGAGGGGGGAAAGGCAAGAGAAGGGAAGGGAAGGGAGGGTGCCTAAAGAAAAGGACATAGGAATTGGGGGGGAGTATCAAAGTTGATAGGAGGGGTAGATAGAGGAGGACATTATCAGGGAGGGGGAGCTGGCAGAAGCCACCTTGGGAGAGGGTAAGGAGGGTGGAGAGATGGAGACCGGGTGGGACGTGGGAATACAGGTGCGGCAGTGGGCGGGGGTGGGAGAGGATCGGGGAGACTAGCAGGTGAGGAGGATCGAGTTTACGGGAGGTGTACAGGATCCGTATCCTTTCAAGGAAAAGGAGGAGGTGGGGGAAGGGGATGAGATTGTACAGGATCCGCGTGGGGGAGGGGAGATGGATGCGATAGGCGAGGTGGAGAGCATGGCGTTCAAGGATTTGGAGGGAGTTGTAAAAGGTAGGGGGGGTGGAGATCCAAGCTGGATGGGCATAACAAAGGACAGGGCAGATGAGGGATTTCTAGGTGTGGAGGATGGTGGAGGGGTCCAGACCCCACATACGGCCGGAGAGGAGCTTGAGGAGAATGAGTCAGGAGCATGCCTTGGCTTGGATTGTTCGGAGGTGGGGAGTCCAGGAGAGGCGACGGTCGAGGGTGACGCCAAGGTACTTGAGGGTGGGAGTGAGGGCGATAGGACGGCCATAGATGGTGAGATAGAAATCAAGGAGGCGGAAGGAAGGGGTGGTTTTGCCTACAATGATCGCCTGTCAAACAGCTTTTTATTTTCTTTATTGTTATTTTTAGCACCTTACACAAGGCGGGCTGTCAGCAGCAGAGTACGCTGGTCTTCAGCCTTGAGTTTTACAATAAATAAGACATAGAGGGGGCACAGAGAATACTAACAAAACGGCTGGCAAAGCAATGTAGACACTAAAAAACAAAACAAAAAAAAACATGGAGTTGTTCACGCTGGACGAGAAAACATCACTGACACTAGTGGACACGGCGCATAGAACATGGATGAAGGCGACGGTTCACGTGAACAGTGGCGTCGTAACGGCGAACAAACACTAAACACAAACGAAGGCACACACATGATACACTGATGGCGATGACCTCCGGCGCGCGAATGTTCACTGTGCGCGTACGAGTCCGGGGACCTGCCAAGAGAGGAGGAGGAGGAAGGGGAATGGGAGCGCGAGAGGGGAGAGCAGAGATGCCATGGGCAGGGGAGATAGGGGGAGGGAGGAAGGGGGAGGGGGAGCCCGGGGGAGGAGGGGTGGAGGGAGGGGATGGGGGAAAATGAAAGAGAAGGGAAGGGAAGAGAAAGGAGGGAGGGTGCGAAGGGAAAGGACACAGGAAGTGGGGGAGGATCAAAGTTGGTAGGAGGGGTAGATGGAGGGGAGGAGGACATCATCAGGGAGGGGGAGCTGGCGGAAGCCACCTTGGGAGAGGGTAAGGAGGGTGGAGAGATGGAGACCGGGTGGGACGTGGGAATACAGGCGTGGCAGCGGCCGGGGGTGGGAGAGGATCGGGGAGACGAGCGGGTGAGGAGGATCGAGTTTACGGGAGGTGTAGAGGATCCGTATCCTTTCAAGGAAATGGAGGAGAAGGGGGAAGGGGATGAGATCGTACCGGATCCACGTGGGGGAGGAGAGACGGATGCGATAGGCGAGGCGGAGAGCATGACGGCAAGGATTTGGAGGGATTTGTAAGAGGTAGGGGGGGCAGAGATCCAAGCTGGATGGGCATAAAAAAGGATAGGGCGGATGAAGGATTTATGGCAAACAGTATTGGCCAGCTTGAAGTAAAGGTGGGCATAAGCCTTAATGCCTGTGGGTAGAAAGGAAAGGCAATGTATGCCAGCATCGTTAGTAGGTTTGACTACCATATTGTCAGTTCTGTTGGAACTAGAACTTTATTTACCGTAAGGAACATTAATTAAACCTTAGTATTGAACGTTACCAAATACCTGATACTTCGACGCTTAAAACATAGAAATTCACCACGACGTCAACAGCCCAACGAATATCGCGTGAACAACTCGTTGCGCTAGGGCTGACCTCTCGTGGTGACTCCGAGAACTTTTCAAACCACTCTTGCGGTGTCAGACTCTCGTAGCAAGTGCGAAAGAACATAAAATATTCTCGATAAGAAATTCCAGTTTGGGAATCAAAGATTTGCATGCCTCGAGCGTGAACATAAAATCAAAGTATTGTGCTCTCATGCAGAACATGATATAAGAATGGAAACCCTTGAAATACATAAAGAAATTAAAGAATTAGAACTTGAAGAAATTAAAAGACTATCAGACTTTTAAACTGACACACTGTAAATTTCTTCCAGTCTTGTAATGTTTGATACTTACCTTGTCAATAAATTTCGCATGCATTGCATTGTGACCGCTGTTACCTTCATTTCCTTGGGGTATGTAGTCTGTTTTAATTTCTTTGTAGACTGATTCTTATCCTGGAATTATATGTGGGGTTTTGTATATATATTAATACAATCTAATCAATTTTCTGAGACCAATTTGTTATATAGAAGGCAGTTTTTTATATTATTCGTGGTGTTCTTCTTCTGATGGGGAATTAAATAACCAGGAGAAAGGGAAGAAAAATCTGCCTTTCAAATTGAAACTTTTCACATTTATTCAGTTTTTTCAAAAACTTTTTACATAAATTTATTGTTAATAAACGCCGCCCTCACGCCATAATTATCTCTGTTGTCTTCATGTTCTGCAGATGCTGGAATTTCTGTGCACACTCTTCTCCCAGCAAATACGTAGTCATCATTTCAGGTAGCCGCTCTGATGCATTGACAGCCATATTGTGGAAGACAAATGTTGCAACTGTGGTGTCACCGCCAGACACCACACTTGCTTGGTGGTAGCCTTTAAATCGGCCGCGGTCCGTTAGTATACGTCGGACCCGCGTGTCGCCACTATCAGTGATTGCAGACCGATCACCGCCACACGGCAGGTCTAGAGAGACTTACTAGCACTCGCCCCAGTGGTACAACCGACTTTGCTAGCGATGGTTCACTGACAAAATACGCTCTCATTTGGTGAGACGATAGTTAGCATAGCCTTCAGCTACATCATTTGCTACGACCTAGCAAGGCGCCATTACCAGTTACTATTGAGATTATGAATAATGTATCGTCAAGAGCGATGTTCACCATTTATGGATTGAAGTTAAGTATTCCACAGCTACGTTTTTTTTTGCTAGTCTAATTTCCTTGTCCTGTTCCAGACCTCACGCCAGCCTGCGTGAGCTAAAACGCGTGCCTTTCGGCTTCCTCTCAAAACCGGGTTGGCTCTCTTGCCAATCCACAACAGCAACTATTACAACTGCTGCACGATTTACTTTCATTCTGAGTCCTAAACTCAAACAGGGAAACCGCCTTTTCGCCACTCCAAACATTCTTTCAACTTCTGGTCTGGTCTTCTCGTGGGCACGATTACAGATTCGCTCAGCCGCCGTTTCTTCGCGAAGTACCGGCGTCAGCAAATACCTCCTTCACTGACAGTCACTGTCTCCCAGAAGTACGCCTTCCAGAATTTCTCTTGTTCTTAACTGAACATGTACATGTGAGTTTCCGTACATGTTGCTGTCATGGGCAGATCCTGGTCATCTAGCCACGATATTTAAATATCGCCGCTGAGCGTTTGACATCGATTGTACATAAAATCACCCGTGACGATTTCTAAATATCTCAGCACTGTCGCCAAAACTTTTTTGCAAATTTTTGGTAAGTTCCTATGGGACCAAACTGCTGAGGTCATCGGTCCCTAGGCTTACACACTACTTAATCTAACTTTGAAAGGGTACAGTACCGCCCGACATTGAAAATAGGTACAACATACTTCATTATTTTTGTCAGAACAACACATTTTTTTTTGTAAAATAACTCAATTTCAATTAATACAGTGAAGCCGGATACCAGTGTGGGAAAGAATGACAATTTATTTATTTAATTGATCACATGTGCACTCCCACAAAGTAAATCCCTACATCCAGTTTGGTGAGATCTGTGAAATGAATGAATGTATGGTCGTCTGCTAACCGCAGATAGTGAATGTGAATATATGATCATCTTTGAGTCGATCCTTTGGCCACCTTTGGTGGGACCAAAGAGATGAAATTTACCAGAGCTCTGAGCGTCTGAAATGTGGCTGACCAATACGATAGCAAGGTGCTTCCCCCACCTCGACACAGGTGCGAGAGGACCTAGAGAACGGCCATGTTTCAGCACTCTGCCGCTGGATCTTGTGCTGTTAAGATTCTTTTAGTTGTGCTTCGTAATGATGAAAGAGTGGAGACATGGTATGCATGTGGAATATTTAAGAGTAGTTTGAAATAATAATTTCTCTATTTGAGGAACTTTTGTGGGAGAATTAAATGTCAGGCTGGTAATATTAATGGGATTGTAGGAATCTTCAGAAGTGACCAACGGTCACAATGAAACCACGTGTAGCAATAAGTTGAAATACTTCCGTGTGCTTAAGTTAAGCTGAATTACTAGCGTGTGTACAATAAGTTGAAATATTTAAGAAATAGCGTGTGTACCATAAGTTGAAATATTTAAGAAATGGCGTGTGCAGGACTCGAAATTAGAGACGAGTAGTTCCACGTGGTCAGTACTGTGTGAGTCTCAAACTGTGTATGAGACAAAAGATAGAGAGAAGTACTCGTCCATGGTATCAGTTGAGGACTCGCGTGTGTGCTTAATATTAAACTGCATGATATGATTCCGTGTGACGCTAGATTTAAACTCTGAGAGAGAATCAAGGTGAGTCGGCCGTCTATCCAGCAACGCCACTTGGCTTGCATTGCACAGGAAGACGTGCAATTATCTCCAGAGTTCACGGTAGGAAAGTAGAATTACAAAGTGGGGCAGTGTCGTGTGAAACTGGGATAAATATTGATTGAAGTGGGAAAGCTGAAAGTGATAATGTTGTAACCATTCTTTGTGTAGTATTTCATATTGTTGTGTGGGGTATGTCATGTAATTTGGGTATGTGTGATTTGCATGGGGGAGTAGCAAGGTAGTTTCAAAAGATTTGTGGGTTATGCTTGTTCCTTCTGTATCGCTCGATCTGGACGAAAGTTTCGTGATGATGATTGTGAGAGTCGAAGTGTGAGGTATAATAAAAGATCCACCATCCTATCCAGAAAGTGCACTGTAGCCTTAAATAAATTACGAGACCATAATATAGAGATTCATTAATGTAAAGCCATGCCCACTGGGCGGAATTTCTCATGTGATATTGTTGTAGGTTGTAGAATTTGTGTGTTTAGGAATGAATCAGATAGTGAAAAGAAAGAGATTGGTGGCCTTTTTCATTGAATTGTATGTTGTCATAATGTCCCGAATTTATAATGTGTGCGCCATTCGTATTCAGTGGGATGGCCACGTGTTAATAAAAGCCGTTAAATAAAAGACAAAGAGTAAATGTGGTATTGCCAGTGCGTAGTGTACAGTCAGAGTTCTATAAATCACTGATAGTCAGATGCGTGTTTCCGTTGCGTATTATTCATACAGGAGAGTAATTTGTAACTAAATAGTAAGATACGAGAATTCATGTTACTCGATTAATTAAGGAAGAATCCACTCGCTTGGCAAACCACTCATCTTGCAGGCCTGACTGCTTGATGCCACAGTATGAGCAAGGCAAGTGGGTGCCTCTCATCTTAAACTAATTTACGCTAAGGACATCACTCACACCCACGCCCGAGGGAGGATTCGAACCTCCGACGAGGGGGAGCCGCGCGAACCGTGACAAGGCGCCAGAGACCGCGCGGCGATCGCGTGCGGCCACTGTCACCGCCAAGCGATTGATGGAGATTTGAGTGCGGTCAAGAGCACCTAAAACGCCAGAAAAATGTCAAATATCTCCTTCTACATCTACATATATACTCTGCAAACCACCGCGAGGTGCATGGCAGAGGTTACGTCCCATTCTACCAGTTATTAGGGTTTCTTCCCGCTCCATTCACGTATGGAACACGGGAGGAATGATTGTTTGAACGCCTGTGGGCATGCTGTAATTATTCTAATCTTATCCACACGATCCCCATATGAACAATAAGTAGGGGGTTGTAGTATATTCCCAGAGTAATCATTTAAAGCCGGTTCTTGAAACTTTGTTGATAGACTTTCTCGGGATAGTCATCAAGAGCCTTGCAATTCAGAACGTTCAGTACCCCTGTTACAATCTCCTACGGATTAAACAAACCTGTGGCGATTCATGCTGCCCTCAGTACGGTTCACGCACACACTTGAGCAGTATTCTAGAACTGGTCACACAGATGATTCGTAAGCAATCTCCTTTGTAGACTGACTGCACTTCCCCAGCATTCTACCAGTAAACCGAAGTCTACCACCTGCTTTACCCACGACTGAACCTATCTGATCATTCGATTTCATATCCCTACGAAATGTTACACCCAGGTTTTTGCATGAGTCGGCCGACTTCAACAGTGACTCATTATATTAGAGTAATATGACAGTACGGTTCTTCATTTTGTGGTCTGAAATTTTACATTTCTGAACATTTAGAGCAATTTGCCAATCCTTGCCCGATGTTGAAATCTTATCAGTGCAGCTTCTTTGAAATAGAACTTCATTATAGATAACTGCATTATCAGCACAAAGCCTGATTTTGCTATTAGTATTGTCTGTAAGGTCATTAATATACAGCATCAACAGCGAGTGTTCCAGCACACTTCCCTGTGGCGCACTTGAAGTTACTTCAACATCTGACAATAACTCTGCATCGAAGATAACATGGTGTGTGGCTGAATGGCTCTGAGCACTATGGGACTCAACTGCTGAGGTCATTAGTCCCCTAGAACTTAGAACTAGTTAAACCTAACTAACCTAAGGACATCACAAACATCCATGCCCGAGGCAGGATTCGAACCTGCGACCGTAGCGGTCTTGCGGTTCCAGACTGCAGCGCCTTTAACCGCACGGCCACTTCGGCCGGCCTAACATGGTGTGTCGTCCCTACCAAAAAGTCCTCAGTCCCGTCATAAATTTCACTTGTTACCCCATACGAATGTACTTTTGACAATAAGTGTAGGTGTGGTACTGAGTCAAATGCTTTTCGGAAATCAACAAATACTGCATTTTCCTGCTTGCCTTGATCGAAAGCTTTCAATATATCATGTGAGAAAATTGTGAGTCAGGTTTCACATGATTGATGTTTTCGAAATATATGCTTGTTGGCTTTGAGAGGGTCATTCTGTTCAAGATACCATATTAAGTTTGATCTCAGAATATGTTCTACGAGTCTGCAACAAATCGATGTTGGGTGTTCGTAGCGCCATTTTTTACCCATAAGCAGTTTGATTAATACCTTGTGGACAACTCTGCATGTCGACAGCTTAGGGTATTCATTTAATTATCATTTCATTCTAAGTGAGCTGCATGGTCACCGACGGTATGTCCGAAAGAACAGATACCATCTTCATATAGGTAAGGCTAACCGGCCATTGACCTTCTTCGTCTGTGCTGGATGCACACGCATTGCCCCAACTCTTACGGGACTCGGTAAGATGGTCTGCGGCGAGTAATGAGTGCAGTTGGCAGAGACACTACGAATGTAGTGTGTGGGCATTAAGTTGGAAATGTGGGTCTCACGGGGAGAGTGCGAGGGATAAATCCCTGCAGTCCCACTATCCTCTGTGCCCTCGGCGGCCATGTAGGCAGGAGATCTCGGGTTCGAGTCCCTGTCGGGGTACACAGTTTCAACTGCCCACGTTGATGTATCAACATCTGTCGACAACTTAGGGTCTTGAATTATCATTTCAGCTCTGCAAGCTGTTGCTACGTTTCATTTACAATGTTATCCAACATCCATTTGAAAGGTTCCTGTGGCGTGAAATCTTCAAGTTAACAGCAACATGCACGTTGCAGTCAGTGGCTGGTCTCTTTTGGTTGGTTTCATCTGATAGTCTCCGAGGCTTAGTTGCAACCGCTCTGCAGCGTTTTTGTCCAAGCGAAACCTCAGCATAATCCATTTGTTAGTTACCTCCAACAGTGGATTTGCCCCTTCGTGGAACGTGTGGGGACCTCACTGGGTCTCGTCGCCGTAGTTTTCAGTGGACACACCCGAATGCTGAGATATCTGTAAAATGAAGGAAATGAAACGATGGAATTCATATCGTGTAGGGTTGTTGCACACATAATTTTGCCCAACATTGGTCCAGAAAGCTCGGAAAACGGAGAGTATGGTTTGGTTTCAATAGTATGTAATGGAATCACATGGTAGTATTGCTGTAATTATCGTTACGACCAGTGCAGTGGTAGAACTAGTAACAAATGGAAAAAACCTTCCGAGAATTGACGTGGGTCCTAACATGAGATCCCTTGCACTGCAGTGCATGACGCAACCTCTGATCCAGCGACAAAGCTGAGATATTGGACGTCATTAGTGGCATATCGCTATATACACGTTCTAATTATCAACACACGTAGTATTGCCATAGCAGTCTGAGGACGTACTCGATAGTTAAGAATTTGACACGAACTCCATAGTTGCTGCTAATGGAGCCAAGAGATACCATACATAAGAGATGGTGAATAGTTATTGGTTGCTGTCAGAATTCCCATACTCAGCGGCAGAGTAAGAAAGGAAAATTCGTATTATTTGCAGTGAATAGTTAAGGGCCTAAAAAATGTCTTTGAATTAATCACCTAAATTGGCAACTATTATGAGATTAATCATTACATACAAATGGTCACCGGTAATTTCTTTAACTAACCTTCCAGGTCGAGGAGGAACGTATTTCGGGCATAAGTGAGGTGGGAATGGTGTAGTCATGTAATTACTTACCATTTTTGGTTTTAATAATAATTTTTCATTATTTCTATTTCTTTTTGTTAAAAGCAAAAGCGATGTTTAGCAATGCCATTACACTATAAACTGGCAGCTACAGTGGGAGGTGACAGGGTGGAGAAGAGTTTGTAACTATTTAATTCTAGCGAATTTTGCATGAAAACCAGAAATGCACTCGACCCTCTCCTTACCTACCACCTAATTAATTATGTGCACAACGGTAAGGAAGGGAGTTGATGGTGGACCCTGCTAGTTGGTAAAATGAGTGCATGCTCACAATAAAAATAGTAATCTACAGATTAAAGACAGGAAATGGGATTCTGCGTTTATCTGCGAAACGCTTTGCTGATTAAACATTACAGTGAGATTTATTATGAATCAGAACAGAAAGGTACTTTGCTGTCGATACAAACAGTTGGCTAAAAGATAGGGTATACTGAACTATTGTGAGAATAAGAGTTGGCTCGAGAACAAGGGGCTCCTACTGTCTGTGAGGCAATAGACTGACGATAATGACTGTAGGTTCTAATTAATCAAATATTACTCCCCCGACTATAATGCACCGAGCGAGGTGGCGCAGTGGTTAGCACACTGGACTCGCATTCGGAAGGACGACGGTTCAATCCCGTCTCCGGCCTTTCTGATTTAGGTTTTCCATGATTTCCCTAAATCGTTTCAGGCAAATGCCGGGATGGTTCCTTTGAAAGGGCGCGGCCGATTTCCTTCCCAATCCTTCCCTAATCCGAGCTTGCGCTCCGTCTCTAATGACCTCGTTGTCGACAGGACGTTAAACACTAACCACCACCACCACCACCGATTATAATGCAGTATCGCGATTAGTAGCGAGAGCTGAAATGGGAACACATGGGGAAACAAACAAGGTGGACTTGTAGCAAAGCGAGCCCTCGTGCTGCCGAGGACTTCTGTGCAGAAACGACAGGTCCTGCAGTGCTGGAGCCGCAGAATACTGTACCAGACCTGAAACCCGCAGCACGTGGTCGGAAGGCAGCGCTCTGATGATGTAGGCGCCGACTACTGCCGTGCAGCAACTCTGTTTCAACCCGTGGCCTCGAATGCTGTCCGAGAATTCTGTTCTGTTCGCGAAGCAGGGAAACTCGTGGATGCACAAGGATGTATCTCCAGGAAGAGGCACAGCAAATCCGCCTAAACCCGCCCTGTCGGTACAGGTGCGAAAACGCGGAGAAAGAATCTGCGTCTTAGGTCGCAGAACGAAACTGGAGTATGACCGAGGTCATGCTCCACAACGATTCCGAAAGAGTGAGACTAAGTCGCAAGACCGTCCGATTCTCATGAACATCAGATCCCGAATGCCATGCGCCCGTGCAACGCAAGAGCGAATCCAACGTGACTCAGCTCACCACTACCCTCGAAAAGCCGCGAATCTGCATTCAATATTGATTCCAGAATTCCTCCACACTATGTCAGAACATCATTCGCGCCGTTAGCGTCCGTTCCCTCCAATTTTGAGCAGGTCTTTGTGACGTCAACTGGCCTCAGTTTAAGTTGAACAACCATGCCTCTGCTATTTAGCTGGGGGCAATGAACTTGCCGTTTTACCGCCTACAGAAAACAACCTGGCAAGACCACCGGCCATCTGGCGCCAGACAGTCTCTCCCACCAGTGCACCGACCACAAGAATTCTCAGAATCATGAAGACAGTACAGTCAGTCAGCGCCAACAACCTTCGTTCCAGACGCACCGGGACGGTAAACACACAAACTGGGGCGACACTCAGACAGCTCGTAGGTCGTTTCGCCGCTCATACAACAGGCGAAACTCGATCGAGGTCAGTTGCCCCGCCAGATGCTCAAGCCCATTGGTGTACGACCCTCTCCGTATTTGCCGAAGTACAGCCCCCCCCCCCCCCCCCAACAAAAATGCAGTGTGTCGCGTCCTCCGGTGCTCGCCTTGCCACAAATCACCCAGAGAAATAGCAGAGAAAACTAAAAGCAAGACCACACACAGTTCCCAACATGCATAGCAGTCAAGTGAAAAGTAATTTGAGATATCAGTACAAATACTCTCATCAGAATGATCTTATTCGGCCGGCTCCCACCGTGAAATGATACAAAACATTAATCAAATGCGTGAAAATGAGAGGCGAAATGCAAAAGAAGGCATGGGACCTCTCTACAAGTGAACCTGAGTTTGGAGCGCCGATTTCCGCGTCAAGCGGGATCCTGTTTTCAGGTCAAGCTTGATCTGAGGTTATTTACTGTCTCAACCCAAGGATAAATGCTTCCTTCATACAACTGGTTGCAGAAGTAGCAAGCGAACTGTATAGCATTGCCCATGACAAACATGAAGCGAACACTAATCATTCTAGCATATCTATTCAAGGGCGTCGACTTTCGAAAACATAGGTGGGTGTCTATCAATGGCGGAATGTAGTATATGTTTTCTGGGGAGTCTTGATAGATTTTAAAATGCTTCTCTTTCCTTTATAATCTTCTATGAACACTGCCTGTGTCAAAGATCTGTATTGTGATAAAGTAAAGTGTACCAGTACTATTAGAGTGTGTTGAGACTGCGCTAGCTCAATCGGTAAGGCAGCTGACTTAAATGCAACAGAAATGACATCAAACTCGCGTTCAAATGTATTTGGACGAACCTACAGACTCAAAGGCGCAATGTATACAATATGGATCCGCCTACAAAAATAAAAATCTTGACCCCCTAACATAAAATGTACAACTTATCATTAATTAATGTAACTTTTATTACAGCGGTTAAAAATAGAAATTGGAGTGTGTTGTAAAATCCCATGTAATATAAACAAAGAGGTCATTCGTTTATTATATTCAAAGTATCTATCTATTGTTTGATTGCTTTGTACGTATAAAACCCGATTGTAATCAAATTGACCTCTAGAGAAACTGGACCATGGGGTGAACTTTCTGTGATGGAAGGTATTGATTATTTCACTGGCATCAACAGATCATTTTGAATACTGTGGAGGCTGAGTTCACTAACTCTGTCTTGGGTCATAAAACTCCACAGACTGTTCTTTACGAGTATCAAAAATAAGCATTCAGCTGAAGAAACAGCAAAAGGAATAGTTAAAACAGGCAACATTTTATACACTAATCTGGAACGCTATAGCTAAGATTGAATTCTCTGTTACTGACAGTTCTGTCAATTAACTGTCCAGGTTAATGAGGCTATTTCTTACTTCTGAGCTTTTTTGGTCTGGGAATTTACTGGATAAATCCTCCTCACATTCATTTCCAAGAATTACTACTGCAGTCTCTTCGTCGGAAACAGAATTTCTAAATTTTGTGAAAACAATTTCGAAGAAATAGTTAACTTTATGCATACCCTGAAATTTGCTCTTTTATTTGCCATTAAAATGTCCCACTTCTTCTTCAAAGTTGTAGCGTATGACACTCCTTCTTAAAAATTTTATTGATAGCAAGATAAATTATCAGCTGCATCTGAACAAGAGAACACGCTTTATCAAGCTCTACATATTCCCACTGCAATATCTGAGATGCTAAATTGCAGAGATTTTATCGCAGCGCTATCTCAAAAATGAATTTACATCTCTCTAATTGGTTTTCCGAAACAACCGCTTGTTCTCTTCCTTCTCTTTACTTAAAGCTGCACTAAACTGCACTCGAACAGGGCTTGGAAGGCCCAACGGTTACCGACCGGCTGCCATGTCATCCTCACTCAAAGGGGTCACTGTATGCGGTTATGGAGGGGCATGTGCTCAGCACACCGCTCTCCCGGCCGTATGACAGTTTACGAGACCGGAGCCGCTACTTCTCAGCCAAGCAGCTCCTCAGTTTGCCTCACAAGGGCTGAGTGTACACCGCTGGCCAACTGCACTCGGCAGACTGGGTGGTCACCCATCCAAGTGATAGCACAGCCCGACAGAGCTGAACTTCAGTCATCTGACGGGAACCGGTGTTACCACTGCGGGAGGACCGTTGGCTTCCCTTTACTTAGATGTCAATATTATTATTTACTGGGCCTTAAGTAGCCTAATAGACGTAAGCATAACGGATGGCTTTTACAGACTGGTCTCACAAGGACCAACGTGTCGGACGAAGCTTTTTTAAGGTACAAGAAGATACCAGAAGTTTCCATCTTTTAATTGTATGATTGACGGAAAGATTCAACGTTTCTACTACGTCGTAAAAGGACCTTACTTCTTGAATTCCACATGTAGCATCGTTATAAGTTGCTAGACATAAAGTGAGCACTTCACAATGCACATATTTTGCAGTCTTTTGTCTTTCTTGAATTCTCGTTCTGATCACTTTGCGTATGGCTGACATCTTGGCACCCTAACTGCAGCATTTAGTTAAAAAGTCCCCTTTCATCTATTGGACTAAGCATATCCTTTTCTGGTCCTAATGCACCTTCATCTTCACGAAAACTTAAAAAGCTTTCATTTATCTTCATGTCACAGGGCTTTGCACTGTAACATATCTAAATATCTGAGTTAACTCCTTTTTTTAGTGTAATATGTTGCTCGTGTAATAATATAAAATTATAAGGCATCATCATTATCACAAATAATTTTTTCAACGGCACAGGATAGGATATTCTGAATTGAAGGGCTAAGGTATTTTTGCGTATAGGCCTATTTTCGTTTACATGTTAGATCGAGTAATACCGGATTCTACTTTGCGAGAAATTTGCTGGTTCCTAAACAGTTTACTCTGTTGGATTTTCCTGTTTTCTCCCTGTCCCCGAAAAGCTATGTTATTCGATTCCGTTCATATTCACAATGAGCTCAAGCCCCTATTCACCCGTTCTGACTTTTCGTTAGTTATGAATACATACCGGCCTCAAATGTGATCTTCTTACACCACCAGACGGGCAACCTCCCACCTCGAACCACTTCCCTCCAAGCTGAAGGATTTTGTCAGGCAAATAACTTTTTAGTTATAACATAATCTGGGCGGTCATTTGTATAGTCCACCATATTAACAGGCCTAATTACATTAATAGCGATTTTGCTACTGTCTTCTTCTTCGCCTTAATACTTCCTGTTACAACTTCTGTCTTCATAATACCACTGACTTGTAACACTGCAAATTTCTGTAACCGTTGTTCTAAACTGAGTGGACTTGCCGTTATTACATCATTACTTCTTCCCGGATAATTGATGGTGTTGTCGAATAAAGATATGGCAAAAGTTAAATGTTCAGACACATGTGCATTACACAGTCTCCGGTATACAAAACATCTAAAATGGCTGATTATTTATCTAAATGAGATATTTTAGTATGCATATTGATTGTTGTCATTGTTTTGTTATAACTAATCTGTGCCACACTTTTGTGAGGTGCAAGGAACATGGTGCAATCAGAGTGTTACGAGAGACGGCAAAGACAAGGATTTTTTTGTACTCTCTGCTAAAACTTTTGCGTTGACTGATTCTATGAAACAGTGTTGATCTGACCATTTCTATGGGGTTGACTTTACTGTTTATCATATACACATTTCTGTGTTGATATCTGTATATATTTCAATATTTTATTTTGATTTTTAATTCTTAGTGAAATAACAATAATATTTTACTTTCTGGGAGCTGCCAAATTACCAGGCCTGCCCGCACTGCTGGTCCTAATGTTACAGCCCTGCACAGGCAGTGCGTTTCCGAACTCTACTCAGTCTAAAATGAGTACGTGGGGGGGCAACTCTGGGACAACAGCGACCCACCGACCACGTGTCTGCCCACACAAAGGCCTCTGTGACAGACCCTGGCCTGCGAGGACTATCGTGGTAGTGGGTTTAGCTTATAAGGATACGTTACTGTAACGAATATTTTCGAAATATGTCATTGTGACATTAATCGATTCTTCCTCTGTTAAATTTTTTGTCTTTTTTCAACTTTTATTTCACTGACGAGATACCGCTTATATCTGTATCAGGCATTGCTAACTTTAAAGAACTCACATACACAGTGGCTGTAAGAGGCAACAATATTATCAACACATTACTAAAAGAATATAACACATTCATACAAATCAAAATGAAAAAAATCCTTATAAATCAGATAGTTTGAATTTATTGCAGACAAAAAAAAAAATGCAAAGATTTATTTGTGAAAAGAACTACAAAACAACTCCTTTTACATACCAAATAATAATCATGACATGTTAACTTTCAGTATACAACATTTTCCTTCTCAGGTCATTTTCATATATGAATTTGTTCGCAATATTGGTACTATCAATATTTTAGTCATTTCTTTATCAACGTGCGAAAATTGCCCAATAATTCAATCTTTATTTATCATTGTTGACAGAAAAAACGTTTTCAGTCGTGTAAGTGCTGAAAACGACTGCTCAGAGGTACAAGAAGTAACAGGTATAGTTAAAATTATCTGAACAAATATCACAAATTCTGTGAGCATTTCACGCATGGGACAACTCTTTTCCCCACTTAAGATATTTTTAATGTTTGAAAGTTGGCCACTTCGTCTTCCTTCATTCTGCACAAATCTAGAAACATGCCCCCTACGCAGTGTTAGCTTATCTTCATCGAAAGTCTGCTCCATAGAACTGCACGATTCGATCGGCGCCAATTTGAGCGATGGCAAAAGCTTCAAATTATAAGTTCCAAAACATTTAAGTCAAATCTACGATTTAGCGAATCCACATCCACGTCAATTATTTAAAAAAATGTTCGTCTGTACATTTCCTGTTGCGTTTGACAAGTATGAGAATCAATATCTTCATTGTAGCAATTTTGGCATCTTCCTTCTTCTGTGCACAACTGGTTTATGAATGTTACATTCGACTCCTTTCCAAATCGTTTCATTCCACAACTCAGAAAATGTATTCCTTTTTGAAGATACACTTACAGACAAAGTTTCCACCAATGTTTTGATTTCCCAGTATGAGAACGGTTTCTTCTGAAAGGAAGATTGAATTTCCTCAATCCTCCCAAAAGCTGAAATTAACAGCTGTCCAGCGAGCGTTCTTGAAAACGTGGATGAGTTGCGGTTTCATTTCGCAACAGCTTGGGACACATTGGTGATCCAGTGACCTACGAGAAACCACTCGTGTTTGTGGAATACGTTCTATTGTACGATCGCTGTAGCGTCTCACAAGTATGTCGCCTGGTCCAGATGCCTTTCGTCTGTCGAGCACTTTCAGTTCATTCTTATATTCTATCACTTATCCCATCAAGGGCATTTCGGCGTTATTGCGATGACTGAAAGGAGGAACTGTATTAAGATATAGAGCTGTGAAAGAACCTCCGAAGATCGAGTTCCGTTTTTCGTTTTTCTTTATCTCACGTTTCAGTCTGAGTCTGGTCACTGGGTGGCTGAACAGATGACGTCTAAACCGTCATAGACAACGTAAGAGCCACAATTCTTATGGTTTGTAGTCAGATCGGTTGGCAATATTTCGTATGCGAACTAACCGAACGCTTCCTACAGTGCCATCTTAACACTTATTTTGGTTTTGTTGAGCTGTTGTTTATCAACTACACTTTGAATTCGCTTAAATCGGAGGTGAAGCTCTCTTTGATGTCGTAGAAAATGTGACGACATGGTTATGGGATCACAGTGGATTTCTCCCCATCCGTCACGACATTACTCAGCATATACTCGACTGTGGCGTATTGTGCAATACTTCTGACGTTTTCCATTCCTGCTTCACATCTCGGTTCCCACAGCTGAATATTTGATGTTGAGTACTGCCATCCTTCGTAATTTGTTTCCTGTAACTCTTGCTAAACGAAGTGTATCCTATCTTTCCTAACACCTTTACTAATTGACGCTATAACAGACTTAAGAACGCTGATGCTCTCACGCGTCAGCAGCCTATCTATCTGCTCGAGGCACATTTTGGTTAAGAACTTCGGGATAATCTCAAACTAATGTTTGGCTGTCGGACAACTGTTTTAACCTCGAGACTTTCCGCTCTGCACACGGCATACTGAAGTCCCGCCATCCATTACAGTTTAGCTCGGTCAGGACACTTGGTTGAGACGTCACTGCAGGTCTTCTCTTGAAGCGCTCTGCCACTGTGGGTCCCGCACTGGAGTGTAACGTACAGTCAGTACTGACGTTCTTTCACAATGTTTGCACTACGACAGTTTGCGATGATTCGATTCACTGACCCCCATTTTATCAGACTGAGCCTTAGCATTTGCCATTTCAGAGTTTTCACCTTCCCCACCACGATCAAACTTCCGACATTTCTTGCCACAGGTCATACAACGCAACCCTTTCGTTCGTTATTTCACCTTTTCTTGCAGGCACCTCCTCCTGATAGTCGTCTCCTGTGGATGGAAATGGCGGACTAATCCGGAATCTTTTGCCAATGGAGAAATCATCACGCCTCTTTCTCAGTTACATGCCACACGTCCCTGTGGATACATTCAGTCGAGACCGTTTGTAACGACGTCACTTTTAACGACTTGTTCGCTATAACACTAAAATCTAAAATCTAAACCGTGTGTGAACGCTATATTTAAAAAGTCGCTTAGTGCGGCAGCTCTTTTTGCGACTTATGGTATAAAATTAAGATTTTTGTTCCATTTTCGAAGAAATGCTTCGGCTGTAAGGTCAAATCTTAGTTTTTGTTTGTTGGGTATTTCGGGACGTAGCACTTTCTTTCCAACATTCGATTTCTGCAGACTGTTCTCTTCAAATCAGCTGTCGCAACGAATACATCGTCAAATGCAAAATGCGGACGCACATCTTAGATGCGAAAAGCAAACTATTATAACAGATTACTTTCAGTAGGAAAGTATATTGTAGTACTCGTTAGTGTACAGCATTTAAAGTTAAGGCAACTGATGAAAAAAGTAACAACATTGACAATGCTGTGGTCATAGAAAACTAGAAAATTAAACACCAATGTGTGTTATTTTTTCATAGAATAGAGATGGAGTAAGAGTGTATTCGTTATTGATGTCTTGTGGCCACATGTGTTAAGTATTTCCAGTGTTTCAGTAGTCTTCATCACACCTGTAGAACATTTTAAAGAGAAACTTAGGAGGAAGTGTAGGCCTGCCTGTAACGTATGTACAGAGTGGTCTGTCTTCACCTTGGTACCCTTGGTTAAATTTCATGAAACAGTGACTGAAGCTCAGGGGTGTCCTTCCTGACTGCTCTACCACACAGCACTCAGTTCAAGTTCTAAAAGTGCCCAACACTTTATCTCTTTCACCGTCCAAGACCATGTCCGACGTGAGTGAACAGTTTACATTGTTGCTCCTTCTTTCTTCACTTATTGAAGGTTTTCGAGTTTTGATGGCATTTTATTGCTGAACATACTGCACAATATTCTTCAGTCCCTCTCCACAAATAGTGCTTTTTAGGTACTGTATGTGTTCTGTATCTGTGCTACTTTTTCAACAGTCAACTCCATGACAGCCTAAAACTTACAGACACGAAAATTTTGTTAAAAACCAAAGCAAAAACCGGTTTGCGCAACTGTCGGATGTAACTACCGTAAACCCTCGGTTCCTTCTACGTCGTTACAACCGGTTTCGACTGTACGATGTCTCTGATGCAGTGTGGAGTACATTAACACACAAATCAAGAGTTCCGCTCAGTTCAGACATTCGCTAGAACAAGCCAGAAGGCCATTTCGCAAAAAAAGAGTAACAAAAAAGATGGTTACGATTTTCTTTTCCTTTTCTTGTAATGTTTTTCTGTCATTCTCAATGATTAGAATGCTTATGATATAGAATTGTAGTTAAGTTTTTCCGACAAATCCGTACTTGCTCTTACAAATTTTTGCAGTGACAAAATGTTTTATCACCTACTAAGTACCAACACAGTGGTTTCCATTGCCTTCTGCATCCTCATACCGTCGATCGTGGCAGATTCTTCGGCCTTTCAGAAGCGAGAGGGCGCCCTGGACCTCTGCCCCCTCCTCTGCCCTCTCTGACAAGGCCGCTGGCCGAACGAGGGTGACTTTCTATGCAGGAAGTCTACGGCCGCCTATGCTGATGGTTTTTATTCAAAATTTAATCAGTGGCGAGATTGGTACCGAAGACGAAGGACGTCGTGGTTATCAGTCAAATACGTTACGCCTAGACCATGCGTACAGTAATTTATAGACACACACACACACACACACACGCACGCACAGAGAGAGAGAGAGGGGGAGGGAGAGAGAGAGAGAGAGAGAGAGAGAGAGAGAGAGAGAGAGAGATGGCAGCCGCTCCCAGTAGCACTAAGAGCAAATAAAGAAGGAACGCATCCTGCAGCAGCAAAACTAACTGCACGAAATGGTGCAACCCCCCCCCCCCACCCTCCGCTATCATCTAAACCACGTAGTTGCCATGTAGTGATATTGAAATATATTTTGATTTTCAAATCTCATGACGGAAAGGGGAATTCGCACTATCAGTAGTCAGTAAGATCAAAGATAGATTTCAGTTGTCGACACATTTGTAGCTACCGCTACCGCCCATCGATCTCTTAGCCAAAACCAATTGTTGGCCTTGCTTGAGTTCAGTTTTGTTAACCAATTCAATCGGTAATTTCAGCTGAAGTTACTGACAAGAAAGAAGAGACAAGCAAATTTTGATTCGTCCGCCAGCGTTATGGTAAGTTGAGAGTATGTACGCACTACCGTAATAGCCTAATTACCTGCCTATAGCAGTTCAAGTTTAACATGGAGTCGCTATTTGGAGGCAAGTACATCTTTGGGGTTGCAATATTTCAGTATTTCACAAGGCTAAGGAGCGCTAAATATTATGGAAAATAACATTAAATTAAAATCAGTGCATAAAAATACACTTGGATTCTGCTATGTTGCTCAAAAATCGCGCTGATAAAGAAAAATATCGCCTAAATGGTGATGGCTGTATTACTTCAAAAAGAAATTGCTGAGTATTCTGTCATTAGTAGAGGAAATGGCAAATTATCACCGAATCTGGTCACTTGGGTAGTATCAGTTATGAAAATCAGTTCCAATGTGGAACTTTTTTTTTTTGGGGGGGGGGGGGGGGATTGGAGAGCGGAAGGATGACAACACATTCTGTAGTTCGTTCGTTTCCAAAAGCGGGCTGCTTGAATTCCTCCAAGCCGGCAGCGCCCTTCATCTCTCCCCTCAAGCCAGCAATTCCATGCACAATTAAATGTTAAAATAAGCACTCATTTATGCACTGTCAAATGACTAAACACGCAATGTAAAGGAAAATAAATTCCATCGTTTGTTGCGATGCATTTAAAAAAAAAGTTCAAATGTGTGTGAAATCTTATGGGACTTAACTGCTAAGGTGATCAGTACCTAAGCTTACACACTACTTAACCTAAATCATCCTAAGGACAAACACTTACACCTATGCCCGAGGGAGGAATCGAACCTCCTCTGGGAGTAGCCGCACAGGATGCATTTCATTTTATTGTAAAGCAGTGTACAACAACCGGTTTTCCTACATTGTCCACAGACTTCCGGTAGGTCTGCGAGTTGAATCGCTGAGCTAGCAATCCTTGGATTCGGGAGGCGAGATGGTCTGAATCCATCCGCCGCCAACGCTGAAAATGATTATCAGTGGATTCTCATTTTCAGTTTAGGCAAACGCCGAAGTTGGTCCCTTACTGTAGGACACAGCCAGTCGCTCCCGGACGCCTTTCTTTCCTGACAGTATCCAGTTCCCTTGAAGACGCACCCCTCTGCTCAGATGGAAAGAGCTGCATCAAACGTGTGCCAGGCATCTCTTCAGAGACTGCCGCCACTAAAAGCAATATGACAAATAAATGATGATCCAAATGTTCGTCACTTAGCTCCTGCATCTGCCTGCTGGGTTGCTCTTCAATGCAGAAAATGATCTCTCTTTTATTCCAAGAGGTGCCAGATGCGTACATAAATGCTTATGTTCGTGCAAGAACCGACGGAATATTCGATAAATAACTTTCCTGTCACTCTCTGCGCTACTTACATTTCAAAAAACCCAAAGTAAGGCTCAGCACATGGTAAATGTTAATATTTTGATAAAACGGAAAGGCAAACAAATCCACAAATATACGACGAGATTTTTCAAGCTAAACGATCGCCGTCGTGCACTGTTGAAAGTGATTCTTCACGAAATGCAGTCCGCCGTCGTCGGGCACAGAATTTGATCAAAAAGCTTCACAACCATTCTTGTCTCATCGTGAGAGAAAAGGAAATGACATCCAAAGAAGACTGCGTCAAAATATATTCCATTCTACATCACCAGCTATCTTCGGCAATATTTGGCGAAATGATGTGTTACGTGTGGTTTGCTGCCAAGCTACGCACTGAGGGAGGACTTTTTATGTGTCTAAATCAAGTTTGTTTTCCTCGGAAATCCTAAAAACAAGCATGTAACTGTAAAAATTCAGCGTTTGCAGCATGTGTAACATGCCGAGAATATCACTGCTTTCCGTGTTAATGTTTCAGAATACTAAGGAAGATCAATTCCACTTTAAAAGTTAAATGGAAATAAATTTAAAAAAATCGATAAGTTTCCGTAGAGGGACTCGTACTCACGATCCTGAGATTATTGTTCTAAACTGTTCCCCCTGCCCCAACCGCCACCTGGGAACCAGGTTGCCATGAGTGGCTCACGCAGCGACCGAAGCATGCCGCAGTTCGCTTGGCTGTATGGAGCTGCTATGTCGCTCATTTTCATTTGCGGCGGACGCCTGCACATACCACAGATGCTGGCGTTGAAGGGTAGCCGCGGTCCCTCCCCCTGTCAGTGAGTTCTGTGTGTGTGTGTGTGTGTGTGTGTGTGTGTGTGTGTATGTGTGTGTGTGTGTGTGTCTGCCTGCCAGCTGAGCTCTGCAGACAGCAGGGGCGACCGCCCCCGCCAGCTAGCTGCCTGCGACGGCTCTGCAGCGGTCTCGCTGGCCCCTGCCCTGTACCCTCTGTGCGATTCCTTTCTGTCTGCTCTGTGTTCGACCACCCGTCTCACCTTCCAAAAGTGGAAAAGCGTTTCCTTCAGCTGAAAGAGGTCAGTGTGACAATCTGTCGTAAGTGTAGGCTACACATGAGGTAACACCTAGGGAGATGTATAGCTTCCTTATTTGTGATGTGATCTGTTGAATCTATCGCTATAAGGTTTTCGGTTCACTTGAGCAGAGGATCGAATTACGCTCTTGTCGTTGGGAAAAGTTAGCGCAGGAGTGTTGGTATGGGATCGTGTCTCAGGTGCACAGAGACCAGATGGTGGGTGTCGCGTTACGTACTGTGCCTTACACACACGTTGTCCAAATAGGTCTGGACTGCAGAATGAGTCACACTGCAGAACAGTACAAACGTAAGACCTAAACGACAAGAGTACTCACAGTCCGTCAGTTTACTCCGTTGCAAACCTTCCAGTGTTTCAAATACCAGCTTGTCTCGGTGTAACCGCTATCCTAAATCGAAGCGTTAATTGTACAAGTGGAGAAAAAAAGAGAGGGTCGAAGACAAACAAACTCCTCAGACAGCATGACTTTGGCTCTATGAAGGAAGTCACACGACGTGGACTACAAAGTTATAAACTGCTATAACACCTGCTAGTCATCTGTCAGGAGTACTTTCGTTTGTATGTGTTGTCTGTGTGACAGAAATCATTCGGAACTATAAATATGTGCAAGAAGACATTATAAGGCAAGGTCCCGCGCTAATTTACCTTCAGTGTACGAATCAAAACATTTTGACATCCAGTCGATGAACTCAGTCCTGCGTTACAGCAGTAGTGTTCCTGAGCAGGCATAACACGTCACTGGAAACTGTGAGAAACTGAGTCAGAAAACTGTCATCAGTCGCAGCTTTGCAAGTTCTGTATGAGTGTGTTGCAGAACGAGAGATCTAACACTGAGATAGATAAAATTTGGTATATGTGTAATTTTTTTGTTGTTACCTGAACTACACATGTGGGAAACAAGGAGTGAAATTAGTTAGGACGAAAGCAACCTTGATTTAACGCTAACGGTGTGTGTGTGTGTGTGTGTGTGTGTGTGTGTGTGTGTGTGTGTGTGTGTGTGTGTGTGTTAGTGTGCAGTCCAATCATGTTTGGTAGTGCATCTCCAGTCCCCACGTCTCTGGTCCCTTCATTTCTGCAGTACAGTTGCAGCTGACATCTTTCATAACTTCAATGAGGTATTTCAGCTGCCATGTTCCTCTGCTTCTTTTCCCATTCGTATTTTCGTCTGTTATTGTTTTCAGGAGACTGTTACGTCTTAGCAGCAATTTCGAGATTTATACCAAATAAATTAACAAACGACGGAGCTGTTCCTCCTTGGTACCCAAAACGGGTTAGAACGCAGTTGCAGAAACAACGAAACAAACATGCCAAATTTAAAAAGACGCAAAATCCCCAAGATTGGTGGTCATTTACAGATGCTCGAAATTTACCGCGGACTTCAATGCGAGATGCCTATAGCAATTTCCACAACGGAACTTTGTCTCGAAACCTGGCAGAACAGCCAAAGAGATTCCGGTCGTATGTGAAATATGTTAGCGGCTAGAAACAATCAATGCCTTCTCTGCGCGATAGCAATGGAGATACTATCGAAGACAGTGCTTCCAAAACAGAGTTGCTAAACACAGACCTCCGAAATGCCTCCTCAACAGAAGACGAAGTAAATATTCCAGAATTCGAATCGAGAACAGCTGCCAACATGAGTACCGTAGAAGTAATCATCCTCGGAGTAGTGAAGCAACTTTAAATTACTTAATAAAAGCAAGTCTTCTGCTCCAGAGTCTATACCAATTAGTTTCCTTTCAGAGTATGCTTAGCTCCATACTTAACAACCATATACAACCGTTTGCTCGACGAAAGATCCGTAACCAAAGAATGGAAAGTTGCACAGGTCACACCAATATTCAAGGTAGGTAGTAGGAGTTATCCACTAAATTACAGGCCCATATCGTTACCGTCGATATGCAGCTAGATTTTAGAAAATATATTGTGTTCGAACATTATGAATTACCTTGAAGGAAACTGTCTATTGACACACAGTCAACATGGGTTTAGAAAAAATGGTTCGTGTGAAAGACAACTAGCTCTTTATTGACATGAAGTGTTGAGTGCTATTGACAAGGGATTTCAGATCGACTAAGTATTTCTCAATTTCAGGAAGGCTTTTGACATTGTACCAGACAAGCGGCTCGTAGTGAAATTGCGTGCTTATGGAATATCGTCTCAGTTATTTGACTCGATTTGTCATTTCCTGTCAGAGAGGTCACAGTTCGTTGTAACTGATAAAAAATCATCGAGTACAACAGAACTGATTTCTGGCGTTCGCCAAGGTGGAGTTATAGGCCCTTTGCTGTTCCATATCTATATAAACGATTTTGAAGGCAAACTGAGCAGCCGTCTTCGGTTGTTTGCAAATAACGCTGTCGTTTATCGACTGATAAAGTCATCAGAAGGTCAAAACAAACTGCAAAACGATTTAGAAAGTATACCTGAATGGTGCGAAAAGTGGCAGTAGACCCTAAATATCGAAAAGTGTGAGGTCATCCACATGAGCGCTAAAAGGAAGTCGTTGGTTAAGCGATAAATCAGTCTAAGTGCCGCAAATTCAACTAAATACCTAGGTATTACAATTACGAACAACTTAAATTGGAAGGAACACAAAGAAAATGTTGTGGGGAAGACTAACCAAAGACTGCGTTTTGTTGGCAGGACGCTTAGAAAATGTAACAGACCTACTATGGAGACTGCCTACACTACGCTTGCCCGTCCTCTTTTAGAATACTGCTGCGTGGTGTGGGATACTTACCAGATAGGACTGACGGAGTACATCGAAAAAGTTCAAAGAAAGGCAGCACGTTCTGTATTATCGCGAAATATGGGAGAGAGCCGGCCTGGGTGGCCGAGTGGTTTTAGGCGCTTCAGTCTGGAACGGCGCGACCGCTACGATCGCAGGTTCGAATCCTGCCTCGGGCATGGATGTGTGTGATGTCCTTAGGTTAGTCTGGGGCACTGATGACCTCAGCAGTTAAGTCCCATAGTGCTCAGAGCCATTTTAATCATTTTTTATGGTATAGAGTGTCACAGAAATGATACAGGACTTGTGCTGGAAGTCATTAAAAGAAAGGCTTTCTTTGTTGCGACGGAATCTTCTCATGAAATTCAAATCACCAACTTACTCCTCAGAATGCGAAAATATTTTGTTGAGACCGACCTACAGAGGGAGGAACGATCACCACGATAAAATAAGCTAAATCAGAGCTCGCACGGAAGATAGGTGTTCATTCTTTTCGCGCGCTATACGAGATTGGAATAATAGAGAATGGTGAAGGTGGTTCGATGAACCCTCTGCCAGGCACTTAAATGTGATTTGCAGAGCATCCATGTAGATGTTTATGTAGATGTAGATTTAGATGTAGATGAATTAACATTTGCTCCTCAGATTCCGTTTTGTCTGCAGCTGTAGGAGGTGGTTACAAGGTCGACGTGTGGTTGCATGGGTGAAATTAACACATGTTCGTTTACAACGTTCCTCTAGTGAAGTTTGCAGAACTACCAACGTAAGCTACTTATTATTCCGTCTCAAACTGACAGTTGCTCATCTGACTCAACAAATCTGCTTCATAGCTAATGATGTGGTGCAGGTGTGGCCTCGCTGCGTCTGTGACGCTTGTCTGGCAGTGTTCCAGGCTTGGTCGTGCCTCGTCCCCCCCAGTTCTACGCGTCCGTCGACGTCTGAACAGTCACCTGTGGACACTTTAGGCTGTGTTGTGGGCGTGGCCACTGGTAGCGACGTCTGTCTGCATGTGTGGCGGCAGCTGTCCTCCAGTCTGGAGGGACTCGGCTGTCGCTGGAGCAGTGCGACGACAGCGTGGTGTGTGTGTGTGTGTGTAATCACCAGCAGTCCCGAACGCTTTTTTTTTTTCACCAAAGTGTGTTTCTGAACATGTGGCTTCATCTTTTTATGGAAATAAATTTACTATTTCGGCTGGATGGACAACTATCTAAAATGTTCAGTAACTTTTCCTTTTGTAAGTCAATATTCTTTCTATGGATAGAAATTAAAATGTTTCTTTCAAGATCCAGAGACAGTTTTTCTCACACACTTATATTTCACATAAGAGTATACAGCCAACCTTTCACGTTCATTGCTCACACCTAGCCCATGTTAATTCTTGACTTATACGGAACTGTTTCGAATTGTTGTTTTTTAAAATGGATTATTCAGAGACTGTTATTAGTGAAGCGAAGTAAATCCAGTAAACAGATAGTGATTTCTGGTGTGAGTCAGAGAACGAGTCAGGGGATGTAATGCACACAGTCTACACAATCAATATAAGCAGTAACTGAGAATATCTTAGCCGGCCGCGGTGGCCGAGCGGTTCTAGGCTCTTCAGTCCGGAACCACGCGGCTGCTACGGTCGCAGGTTCGAATCCTGCCTCGGGCATTGATGTGTGTGATGTCCTTAGATTAGTTAGGTTTACTCAGTTCTAAGTCTAGGGGACTGATGATCTCAGATATTAAGTCCCATAGAGCTTAGAGCCATGTGAACCATATTTTGAGAACTTCTTCAGCCAAAATTAGACCTTGTAGTAGAGAAACTATATCAATGAACTTTATCTACTGGTATCAATACCATTTGCAATGCCGAGGTACCGTGACTTCATGTACAAAATGATAGTATACATGTTAGTTGAAGGGAGAGGGTATTCTCAACAGCTGGCTCTGACATGTTGTGCTGTGCTTGGTTTTTGGGTGCTGTCCTGTTCGACTATTTGAGAAGTGCCGAGAATGAGTTACAGGCTGAGTAGGCCTGCTTCCCGTATGCAGTGTTTCCCAGAAACACTCTCAGGGTTTCAGTAGGTCGTTGATCCCCTGTGTGAAACAACTCCTGCAAGGCTACATGCACGACTGCTTGTTAAGTGACGAATGATACACATTCCAGTCATAAAACAATGTTGTTTTCTTGAATAACGGGTAAAAGGTAGAATATCTCGTCGAATAAAGTACTACTATTCTTCTTTACTACCATTTTAGTGTTTTGATATACTTCCATTTCAAGCGCTTTCCAGACCAAGTAAGATCCCGCTGTAGAAAAAGTTATGGAAATGAGATATCTACCATTTCTGGAGCTAGCCGTGCAAATAAAATGTGCTGAATGAAAAGGTAACTCTTGAAGATGGTATTATTTAAGGTACGCAGCTGTTCACCAGTGTCATCAGTCCGACACAGCCAGGATATGACGGTGCTGGAACTGACAGGTGATGGACCACATTTATCGACTGTCGCTCGAGACAGGTCTGCCTTTCACTCGTAGAAGTATCGATAGTTAGCTGTAAGGGCTGCTCGGTGGTGACGGTCAGTTTATAGACATTACTCTATTAAACTACATGTGTATAAAAAGTGGTTCTATAGGTTTTGGCGTAAAGTGTCAGGACAAGGGGTACGTCCACTACTGTGTGAGTACGGCACGAGCCAGTCTGCTGTGGACGCAAAGCTGCACTGCCCAGCACAGGCTCAGACACAGTGGCGTGTGTAGTATGCAGGCGGGAGCCTGTACGGGTTGCTGTGAGCCTGTTCACATACAGTAACGTTTAAAGTTGTTTAGTTGCCTCTGCGGCTGACGACAGTGAGACACCTTTGAATAGTGTCACGCTGCATAAAGACGACGACCAAGTAAGTCACTTACGACGGACACCACACAGTTTTGGTTGGTTGGTTTTAGGGAAAGAGACCAAACAGCGAGGTCATCGGTCTCATCGGATTAGGGAAGGAAGTCGGCCGTGCCCTTTCAGAGGAACCATCCCGGCATTTGCCTGGAGCGATTTAGGGAAATCACGGAAAACCTAAATCAGGATGGCCGGACGCGGGATTGAACCGTCGTCCTCCCGAATGCGAGTCCAGTGTGCTAACCACTGCGCCACCTCGCTCGGTTTCACAGTTTTCAGTTGCTCATGTTGATCTGTAGAATTTTCTTTGTGTATTAAAGCAGACAGAGTAATCGCTATTCATACCTCAGTCTGTTGCATACTTGTGTGTCACTTTTTTTTCTACGTGCAAGCCTAATGTCAGTAACTTTCTCAACATAATTCTTTCTTCTCACTAAATCGAAACAGTACACGGAAGATTTTGAATTGCTCTAAAGGCACGTTATATGAAAGAATAATGGGTCGCTGTCAGGGCTTGTATGGAAGATGAAAACCAGGTGGAGGAATCACCGGTGCTCCAGTGTATGGCTGCTCACACCTCTCGCAGCCTCAGACCACCTGACTGCACGACAAGCCAGGACTCGCGGCGGCTCCGGCTGGTCCCGTAAAACTGAGTCTTCCCACCTCATTTCGTTCTCCTCTCTGCTCACCCGTTATATAAAGCTCGTGCAGTACTTGGATATATTCCCCTCTGTGACACACAGAATAAGATGGTTTACTGCGTCTTCGATTAACACGTATCCCACCCTTGTCTGCCTGTCTCTATTGCTCTGTGGTTTCACTATAGCCACCCAATGAGTACCACACACTTTCGTCCTACTGTGGCACGTCCTATGGCATTATCTATCCTACCTACTGCTGTTGCTATTCCACCTTTGATAGTCAGAACATTAAAAGTCTCCGAGACCAAAATTTCTTCTTTTTTTCCTGCACCATCTTACAGTTACATATGTCTGTACAAGTCTAATAGCCAACAACACTGATAAATCATAATTTATTTTTCAACGAGATTTTAATACTTAAGTGGTATTTTATGCGCTATTTGACATACTGGAAACGTTGTTTGAGGTGACACAACCTGCGTTCCCCAAACCAATTTAAACGAACTTATAGCCTGTATTGTAATTCATTTAGTGTGTTTCTCCTTTACTCAATAAAGAACAATATGATCATGTTTGAAACAACGAACATATTACAACTGCTGTTTACGTTCTTCAAAAAAATTTGAAACAGCACACGTAAATGTACTTCTCTACATTACTCCAAACTTGTCCTGCACGCTGTGGGAAATGACACGAGCTTTTAAGTTTGAGAAAGTTTTTATTAATGGTAATCTTTTTACTAACAGTAATCTTTCTGAAGATTTTACAAATTATCTTGATGTATATTAGGTCCTTGGCGTGATTCGTGATCTTCATCCAGGTCACTGCCTCGTATTTCCCACACTACTGGGTGTCAGTTTGACACACATACAATGTTCAGTTTCCGGGCTGCAACCGTCCTTTACTGTCTGATTCCCTTCCTCGCCTCTCCCCCCCTCCCCCCCCCCCTCCCGCTCTCCCTCAAAAATTATACTTACCAAAACGCTCAAATTGTATACACCACAGGGGTCTAGGATTTTAATAGCAATTAAAATAAGATGCATCCAACCGCATACAAGCAGACTTATTTTTACTTCACCCAGTGAATTGATACAGTGCTTTTCTATTTTCCGTGGGGGGATGTCTCATGATCCCATATTCATCCTCCTCCCCTTGTTTCCATGCAGGCCTTCTAGACGTCAGTTTACCAATGAAATTTATCATTCACGTCTACTGTATGTTGAGGACAAACTTCATTTTATTTCCGTAACAAGTCCACAGCACCACTTACAGACAACAATATCATCACACACAGACACACACAAACACACACACACACACACACACACACACACACATACGGTGTTTGTTTTTCCGTGACTGGAGAATGACACAGCTTCCTTTAACTGCCTCATGGTTTCATGTGTGCTACTAAGAGAGGAAGCTCGCTTGAAAAACACTTTTCTGACAACTGTAATTCTTGGATGAAATTTAGATTTATGTGATAATACTGTTATAACAGGTCAATTTCACACTGCCACAGCCTCTTTCTGTCGTTAAATCATGATTTTCACCCTCCTGCACCGCCTGATGTACTGAATTCTTTCTCACACTCAGCTTGAAACATCTTTTCGACCGTTCCACTATCTTCCAGTCCTTAAAACATGCTTTCAACGCTGTCTGATGATCGAAGTGTCACGTTAATTACATTAAAATTTCTTTCATAACCAGAAGAGTGTCGTGCCTGTCCAATTGATATGGACGTGTTATCATTCTCAGAGTAGCCGAATGACCTGAACTGCATTCCACTTGGTTTGTACACAACCACATAACATAACCGTCTTGCAGTTTGTCTGCTCTCTTTCCGATACAGTCATTTCACTATACAAAATTTGTACTACAAGAGACCACTGGAGAAAACTGCCCTTCACGGCTATTATCCATATGAAAACCAATACCACAATACCGTAAATAACAGGAAATCCGTAACTAGATTTGACAGTCCTCAATGCTTGTAAACTCAAGTTGATCACAATAGATGACATTAGAAAAAGGCAAGATTCAGCTTCAAACGACATGCATTTGTACTGGACTGGGATCCAGGCCTCCAGTCCAGGCACTATTGTCTCTGCTAAATAACCACGACAGATCTTGACAATCATTTTAACTATATGTACCAGCGTGTGTGAATGTTCAAACATTTTGTTGCATGAAGTTTTGTTTTGGGCGGGGATTGTGAATGGAGCACAATAAAATGGTACGAATCAAAATTTTTCGCCACTAGACAGATGATGAAACTGAAATGATTACACAACAAAGTGTTGCCTTACTGCATTTCGAACCCAGCACATATCATCGTTGTTTCCTAGCCACGTATAGATGTACAATGTCGGTTTACTTCACCACTAGCGAGATATGCTCCTGTCTGACCTAGAAATTAGGCGAGGAAAAATTCTGCGCCGACTGGGACACTTAACACTGTACATGCTATCACGAACTGACGTGCCGTCCGTTGTGGCCGAGCGGTTCTAGGCGCTACAGTCTGGAACCGCGCGACGGCTACGGTCGCAGGTTCGAATCCTGCCTCGGGCATGGATGTGTGTGATGTCCTTAGGTTAGTTAGGTTTAAGTAGTTCTAAGTTCTAGGGGACTGATGACCATAGATGTTAAGTCCCATAGTGCTCAGAGCCATTTGAACCATTTTGAACGAACTGACGTCACACGAAGAGGTGTTCACTGTGAAACAGTTTTTCACCTGTAACTAGGAGTGTAATTTATAAATCTGAAATGATTGAGAGTCGAAACCCGCATCAATCGCTGTTGTTGACATTGCATGCAGAAATATTAAAAACATGATTGCTTTTCACCTATGATTTTCAGTGCAAATGCCACAACCTGAAATCACCCAATAGAAATTTCTGTACGCGACCACTATTTAAAACCTTACCTGCGCTTTTAATTGAAACCTGGATGGCTTTGGTATGTTGGGAACAACACAAAACGATGGAACTGTTTTGTCCGAAAAGTGTAAGACATGGCAAAGGGATGTCTGAGTTGGACTCCCAGGTCAGTACCAACGTTTTCAACATCTCAGGAATACGTCCCTTGTCACTTTACATGGTTCAGTAATGAAATAAAATTTCTGGTGTAAGGAAGGTTAATGGTGAGCTTCCACTTGCTGGACTTCTGCCTCTGTCATGGCCCAACCTACACTGACTCTCCTCCAGTAGGTAGTGAAGGTATGTCGTGTTTATTGTAGGTTAGGAAGACAAGTGCAACCTTAAGTCGTATGAGAGAAGTAAGCAGAGCTGAAGAGGGCCTGTTCGTACGTGTTAAGTGTTTGGCTGATCGGTGACTCGAACGCAGACCTTGTGCATATGAAGCTAGAGTCATTTCAACAGACCACTGAACTACTCTCAGTGCTTTACCATTGCTCTGCAGTTAACAAATGATGCTTCTCATTGGATGAGCATTCTGTTTCCCTGGAGGTTCATTCTTTTCCTTGTTAATCCATATCGATGTTCACTAATTGCCTCAGCTACTCAATGTGTGTTTTCGACTTGATTTTGTAATCGCTGAAATAAAACAACATAACGGTCAGCTGCACTACTGGCATTATCGTAAGATGCGGAAATTTCTGCAGGAAGTGTTGTCTCCCATCTGAGCAGCTGTGACTTTATAAAAGTTTATGGTTACACCAGTACTGGATCATACAAAGTAAACTCGGCAACAAGTATCAATCAAATTTGAGAACGTTCTCCTGATAATGTTGTCATATTTATAACTGCAGTAGTGTGTAATTGTGTCAAGGGCAGTTAATTATTTTCTAGTGTTTTATTTTTTTGGTAGCGGCTTATAATTTTACTAAGAGAAGAGACGCATTTGGTTTATAAGGAAGTTAATCATAAACAGTCACTGTTGTGTTCTGAGAATGGGCCATTGTTATTCTGGTAGTCTCTTTCCTTTTTTATATTTTCAGAAGGAATTTATTTTTCAGTGTGAAGTGGTATTAAGCTACTAAGCAACTTCGTTTATCCAAAGTAATAGTTTTTTGAAGCTGTCATTCGATACTATAATTTCTTCTGTTATTATTAACACCATCGATCTTGGCAAAGACGAGGCTTGTCTTCAGTAAATGTAGTTTACATATCACAGATGATCACTCCGGATAGATTCCACGTGGAAAAATGTACCAAAGACTGTAGGGGTGTGGAAGGAGGCCTAGAAAAAAGTATCATGCAATTGTGTAAGAAAGTGCACAATTTTTTTCTCATTTAGTATACTACATTGATACATGTAGCCTAAAGAGGTATAATTAACTGAAACAAGGAGATCCATGCATAAGGTCGTAGAGATTTTGCTTGATGTGTTCTCATACAGGTTGGAATAAAAGTATATTTATCAATTGTAATTTTTTATTTGAAGCTGTAAATTATTCTGGAAGTGATGAATTATTTTTGAAGGTAATAAGGATTGTTGTTTACGCATTCGACAACGGTACACGAATTCAAATTCAAATGGCCCTGAGCACTATGGGACTTAACTTCGGAGGTCATCAGTCCCCTAGAACTTAGAACTACTTAAACCTAACTAACCTAAGGACATCACACACATCCATGCCCGAGGCAGGATTCGAACCTGCGACCGTAGCGGTCGCGCGGTTCCAGACTGAAGCGCCTAGAACCGCTCGTCCACAACGGCCGGCAGTACACGAATTATTTTGTGCATGTATGTGGTAAGTGTGTCGAAGAAATCACATCGGAAAATAGTTTTCCCATTTCGATAGGATTGTTTTCATGTGATGGTTTATTAGTATAGCCCAATCGATTATTGGCAAGCCACCAATCAACTTTAGTGTGACAGTTGAATTAAATGGGAAATGTTGAGGAAGAAAGAAAAAAAGTAATTTAGGGTTAAACGTCCATCGATTGCAAGACCTTGAGAGACTAAGCAGAATCTACAGATCCCAAATGTGGGGAAGGAAATCGATAGTGCCCTTTCAAAGGAAAAGTCTCAGCATTTCTGTTGATCGATTTAAGGAAATAAAGGAAAACGTAAATCAGGATGGCCTGGTGGACATTTGAACCATTGGGCCTTGGCTTTATAAAAAGAAAATGTTGGTCCTGAGAAAAAAATGTCAATTAAAGGCTAATGTGAGCCCTGAGAATGTAACAGTACGCATCTGGTGTAATGAAGGTCTTTTGAGCTAAGAAATGCTTCCCAGGGGTATGTACGTAGTAATTACCATCTGTTGTAATCGTGGTTGGCTGCGAAGGTTTTCATTGTGTCATTTGAAATTGTAGTATGTGCACATCAAACTAAAGGAGAAAAGTAATTATGGTTTTTATCGCCTCTGTGTCTCTTGTCTGGGACGACCATTGGTGTTGTTTTATACTCCGTCACACAGAAAACTTTTCAAGCCATCATTTCAGGTTAAAACATGTCACTCCCAGCAACTGGCAAAATAATTCGTTAATCAACGTCTCCTTGTGTGCAGTCAAGAACGTTGCTGCGTGCAGGCTTAGATTCCCACCCCACACAGAACTTTTCGTACGTTATTTCCACTTCAGACATGTGCACATCTCGCTACTGGTGAACTAAGCAGATGTTTATCGTGTATTTGGTGCTAGAAAACAATGATAGGAGTTGGATTCAAATCCCAGGAGAGGAACAAAATTCTTTGTCTCAGCATTTCAGATTGTCATCTCGCTACCAGCGAAATATTTGGTATATTACGTATTATTGTGCTTAGTTAACAGTCCTATTAGGTGATGGGTTGAATCCTCAACGAACACACAACTTTATGCTACGTCATTTCAACATGCACACACAGGCTTACCTGTGGCTGATACAATATTTAAGAGCTTTCGTACTTAGTTAGAACAGTTGCTAGATTGGAGTTGTGGATGCTAGACTAGTACAAAAGTTTTCGTCATGTTATTTAAAGTTGAAACTTAGTTTCTAAAATGTCATTTATTTAAATAGAGTTTATAAGCGCTGAAGACTCTTCTAATTATAAAATGTCCCGTAATATTTACATTATCGTGATAGTCTCATTGTGGACTCACAGTGTTGCAGATCCGTTTTTTCAAGTGGTGCCTATAGTAACCATTTTGTAGAGTGAAATGGCTGTACCAAAGAGAGATCAGAGGGACTGCAAGACAGTAACACTATGTGGGTGCCTACAAATTAGATGCAGTGGAATTCAGTCCGTTCGGATAGTTTTGAGGGTGATGGTACCTGAAGTGACCTGTTCAATAACTCTGTAATTACGTTTTGTGCAAGTGTTGGCTGTTGTATGTACCTTCTGGCTGCACCTGGGTTTGAACTACCTGTTGGATGGTGCTGTGAGTGACTGATGTGGGGAGCTCCGATGGTGCGACTGATTGTTATTAGCTGGTAATTCATTTTTATTAAGTAGAGCGCTATCCCCGTGGTCGGCGCGTCTCGTCTGCCAGTGTGTGGACGGTCCCTCAGCAGTGCTGGCTACAGTGAGCCACCCCCAGGTCCCCACGAGGACACGCCAGCCAGTTCACACTCTGCCTCTTTCTGTACTGCAGCGCACCAGCCGCTACGCAGCTGAGGCCCACCGCCACCGCCGCCACCACCACCACCACCACCACTGCCACCACTGGCGGCGCACCCCGCCAGACACCTGACACCTGCTGCGGCCGCACTGCCCACGTCTCCTCCACCTGAAGAAGCCACAGTCCCTGCCATCCTGTGGTGAGCAACCCCCCCTTACATATTAGCTCTACATTGTGGAAAAGGTGCAAAAATAAAAAAATGAAATGTAAGGGCTCATTCTAGATAAAAAGAGGATCAGTAAGGTGAAACGTAAGGGAAGATGAATAATGGGATGGTATCCACAGAATCAGGGACTTGTATCATAAGAGAAATAACATTGTAATACGTTGGTAGGGAAAAGAGTGATCTGTTGTGAACATTTCAGTGATTTACTCCCATCACCATCAGTAAAGCAACCAACATTAACTCAGATGTGTAAGCCAACGTCAAACACAGAAAATCGAGTCAAAGGGAGTATGAGAGCTGTAACTCTGTATTTAAAAGGATGTAAACATTTAAAAATTATGGGGTGTAGGAATGCTGTAGCAGGCAGAAGAGTAAATGTAGTTTTGAGACAATTTAGGGTCGTTGGTAGAAATGAGAAAGGAGAAATAATCCTTGAGTTCTTGATTAAATTTGTGCTAGTAACAAGAATTAAACTATTCAAGAATCAAAACAAAAGCAATAGTCAGAGGAGAAGGTCTGTACTGCCTACCCTCTTCAGGATCTGGACCACGTTGATTGCACCACTGTATAACAGGTAGTCCAAGCAACCACAGCCCCTCCTGGGGGTCCACAACTCTTTTATGGATACGTTCGTGGCAAGCACTGGACCCGGAGCTCGTGCACCTCTCTTTCCTTTCCAGTCTGCATACCTTCCCTTTTCATGTCCCTTCCAGTCCCCATTCCTTCCCCCCCCCCCCCACTCGCCTCTTCCCTGCACCTTCTCCTTCTCCTTGTTGTATGTTTTGCGCCTACATTCGAACCTGCGACCGTAGCAGTCCCACAGTTCCGGACTGCAGCGCCTAGAACTGCAAGACCACTGCGGCCGGCTCTGTCTTTTTAGCCATCGACATGTTTCTAAGTGGTGATTCTCCCCTGCTCTGTCCCCACTGCTCTCAAGAGACACCATTTACTTGAGTGCCCCTATTTTAATCCGCTGTATGCCTGTTTACAGCTGTCGCCTGATATTCTCCCCTTTTAGAAGATGATGCACGCTCAGCTGATGGCGTCCTTGCGTTTATAAGTGTTAGTGAGGTGAGATTCGTCTTTTGAAGCTCGTTTCTGGGAAAACAATCCCACTTCAGCAGCACTTTTCTAAGATTTCGTTCCGTTTTCAGTGCCCCTCCTCCAGTTTTGCTCCCGTTGCTGCTGATTTATATTCCTGTTTTTACCCTTCACTGAGCCACAGAATGGGCGGTTGTGACGTTAGCTGTTTTGTGCCCTAAAACTATAGTAAAAAAAGTAACAACAGGCATGATAAACAGAAACTCAGCCTACAGTAGATCACATTTCTCTCTGTCAACACATTTAGAGTGCTGAGATTACATCATTTATTGCTGGGAAGAGGGGTGCAGGGGCAGCCTCTTTAACCCAGAGCAGTATTTGCATCCAAAGTTTTCAGTTACTTGTTGGATATAATCCAATCATTGTCTCCCTCTACAGGTTTTACTCTCTACTGCTTTCATGGCATTTATTTCCTAATGTCTACACATGTATCCTATTATGCAGTCCCTTCTTTTCACAGTTTTCCCTGTAGTGCCAGTATCATAGATCCTGCAGAGAACTTCGGCAGTTCCTTTATTCAGTTCACCTTATTCTCAACATCCCCATTATGAATGCTCCAGTTCTCTTCCTGTATCTCCCATAACCTATGATTAACTTTCATACAATACTGTGCTCCGAATGTACATTCTCACATATTTCGTTACCAGATCGAGGCCTATCTTTGGTACCAGAAGCCCCAATTTTTCCTATAAAGATGTATTCCTGTGTTACTTTACTTCTTGTAACAACCTGGCTTTGTCTTTTTGTGTAAATTTGCTTCCCAGGTAGCAGAATCACTTAAATTCCTTTACGTTGTGGTCTCTAATTTTAATAAGTTTGTCACTGAGCTGTGCCACTGCTCTGCAATACTTTCATCTTTCTTTGTTTAAATCACAATTCTGTGCTCATCCAACTGTTCACTGCATTCAACAGCTCTGGTAATTCACTTTTGGTGAACATTGTAATATCACCAGTGAATTTTATTAATGCAATACCTTCTCCCTCAGTTTTAATTTAATTCCTGTGAAGTTTATTCAGTTCCACAAACGATTCCTTGATGTTAAGTTTGAATAACTGGGGAGACTAACTGTAACCCTGTATTGCCACTTTTTAGTCGTATTACTTTTTTAAATTTTTTACTGTTCTGTGTTGATTATTGTACATTCAGTTACGTATATAATCTTCCTGTCTTCTATAAAATTTGTATTTTTAGAATTTCACGTGCCACATTATTTTACATTGTCAATCTTTTTGAAGGTGGGCTAATCCAATGAAGGTTCCATTGATATTCCTTACGCCTTGCTTCCCTTATCAAATGCAAGATCAGATCTACCTTTCTGAAGCCTTTACCTTTGTTAAATACAATCTTTTCGTTCTCTAACTGATCCTCAGTTTTTCCTCCCGTTCTTCTACATATTAATCTTGCCAGAAATTCGAATTCATTAGCTGTTTAGCTCATTGTGCAAAAGCTTTTGCATTTACCGGTCCTTCCTCGCATCTCAAGTGTACAGATGATATTTTTTGGGAATGCTGGTTTATCTCTAATGTCACAGATGGTACAGATGAAGTTGAACAGTCGTTTCATTGCAACCTTCTGCAAGCATCATATAAGTTCCAAAGGAATGTTATTTAACCATTCTGCTTGGTTTTTATGCTGTCTTCCACAGCTTTGTTATTCCTCTGTTATTCTCTGGGCCTAGTGACTAATGTTTCCAAAATCGACTCTCATTTCTCCTCCTATGGCGTCATCCAGTAGTTCGTTTCCCTGATGGAGGTGCTGCTCTGCGTACCATTTTCATTGTACTGATGAGCATATCCCACAGAGGACAATTCAGTAATGACAGCACATGTTAGGCCAAATGTCTTGAAATTTTTCCTGGATATGATGTCCCAGAGATCATATACATTTCAAAACTTGTTGTTCAATAAGAAATTTTCTTAGTCGCTCGCTGTGTTAATATGATACTTTTCGAAGTTTCGAAATGTCACTTGTCCTTACCATTTTACTATCTGTTACTATTATAACAGTTATAAAGATAGACACTCATCTCATACAAATGCCTGTACCTGAAGCACATTGTTTGCTCCATACTGTTTGGTTTCAGGTGCCACACATCATGGATTGGTATCCACCCAATCCTAGGACGTTTATTATGTATAGTAAAAGACAATATAGAAAAGGGAGCAGACGAACCGCAAGACAGTTACGTTCTGTGGGCTACATACAAATAGGCACAACCCACTCGCATGGTACAACTTGATGTGATTGTCACTGGCAAGTCGTTTGCACTATCTGGACAGCTACTCTTGTTGTCAGCGTGTGTTCTGGGTTTGTGTTTGTGTGTGTAGGCCCACCGCCACCACCAATGCCGGTGCATCCCGCCAGTCTCTTATTGCTGTCTCTCACATGGGGTGAGTTCCCTCATTAAAGTGTAAATTCTCAGTCTAAATTTAGTTAGGTTCATCAAAGTGAAGTGGAAATAAAATCAGAACATACAGTCAGATGAATAATTGGGTGGTATCCACAGGATCAGGTCGTAGTATCATGAGATAGGGGTTAATTAAGAACAGGTTGGTAGGGGAAATAGTGATTTATTGTCAACAGTTCAGTGATTAATCTGATTAAAATCAGCAAACCGATGCCAACAATAATTCAGACAATGCCGTACACAGAAAATCTAGTCGCAGGGAGAGAGTATGAGTGCACTGAATGTGAAACACGCTGCATCACAAGAGATGTATTGTAATGGTCTAGTAGGGGTCAGGCAAACATACATTTAGGAGACCATTTCGGGTGCTTGGCAGGATTGAGAGAGGAGAAATAACCCAATAATTTGCCATGACATTTCTGCTAGTAAAAAGAAATATACTCGCCAAGCACCAAACAGAAGCAAACGTCAGCAGTGCCTCAACTTGTCAGTGTGTGGACCACCTTGATCGCCCCTCTGTAATTTTGGTGCTCATGGCCCTCTAAACCTGTTGCTCAAACTGACAGAAACATCATCTACAGCGGGCAGAGCTTTTGCTTTGCATATGTGTGGTTACTGGGACTGGCTGTTACGTCAAAGTCCACAATCATTTGTGGTACACATTCCTGTCTCTGTCTTGCCCAACACTCTCCTACACTCCTACACTCTCCAGCTACCTCTAGCACCATGGCAGTTATTCCCTGATGCCTTTACATGTAACCTATTACCCAGATGCTTGTACTTGTCACAGTTTCCCTCATATCACCGTCATCACCTATTCAGCACAGACGTTCCAGAGTTCCTCTTTTATAGTTTCACCTAATTTCAACATCCTCCTATAGCATCGCATTTAGAATTCCCCAATTCCCGTCCTGTTTTCCCCGTAATCCACGAGTCATTTTCATGCACTACTGTGCTGCAATCGTACATTCTGATTTGTCTTCCACAAATTAAGGCATCTTTGGTATTAGTAACTTTGTTTTGTGAGGAAATTCCTGTTTTCCTATGCTACTTTACTCCATACAACAACCATGCTTTGTCCCTTAGCGTGAAATGGCTTCATGGGTAGAAGAATTAAAATAAATATAATTCGTCTACTTTGTGGTTCTTAATTCTGAAGTAAACTTTGCCACCAATGTTATTTCTGCCACTCCCCAATACTTTCCTCTTTCTTCAGTTCATTAATCCTAATTCGGTGCTCATTGCACTGTTCATTACATTCACCAACTCATTCTCACTTCCAGTGAACAAAGAAATATCACCAGTGAATTTTACCAACATAGTCCTATTCACTTTCAATTTAAATTAAATTCCTGGAAGATTCTTCAATTCCACCATCCATCCTTCAGTGTTCAGTCTGAACATCTGTGGAGACTACCAGCATCCCTGTCTTTCACCATCTTTCATCAGAGTACCAGTCCTTATTGATTATTGTACATACTATGTTACCTGCTTCTCCCTTTGTCTCATATCTATTTTTAAAGAAAAAATTCGTACATTTTCACTGTTTCACATTGTCGGTCGTCATTTAAAGATTTACATATCCAATAAAGATCTCTTGATTTTTCTTATTCATTTCTTCCTCTATCAAGTCGAAGGTCAGCTCGGCCGCCCTGGATCCTTTGCTCCAAATTTAGCGTACTCAAACAGGTCCTCAGCTTTGTCTTCCATTCTCCTGTATGTTGTTACCATTCTTGTCAGTAATTTGGCCTTGCGCGCTTCCAGAATGTTTGGATTATTCTTTTCTGCAAGTCCGTTGTTATAACTCTTGTCTCATGGATTATAAAGACCAATGTGAATACTCATCTGATTGCCATGTTCCCAATGGTCACGTAAGTTCCGAAGGAACATTAACTGACCATTTTGGCTTGTTTGTATGCAACTTTTCTGTAGCGGTGTTAAAATGTGACTCTAACAGACAGTCCCCCACGTTTTCCAATTAAGCTTTCATTTTTTCTTATGTCTTCAGATAGTTCCTCCCACTCATAGAGGTCTCTAACGTACCGTTTTCTGCCATCTGTTTTCCCCCGCACGTTTAACAGAGGAATTCCTTTCGAACTCTTGTTGACACTTGTGCATTTAGTTTCACTGAAGGTTGTTCCGACTTTCTCATGTGGCGAATGTGTGCTTCCTACGTTCATTTCTTCTGATTCTTCGTGCAGTCATTCTGCTTTTACGTCCCTCAAATTTCTACTGATTTCATTTCTTAGTAACCCATAATGCTGTATTCCTGCCTTGTCCTTTTCCTTTTCGTCAAACATTTCAAACGATTTCAGTTGCCTGAGACTGCAGTCATGTGTGTGAATTACGTTTGCCCATGTGTGTGTGTGTGTGTGTGTGTGTGTGTGTGTGTGTGTGTGCGCGCATGCGCGTATCTATTGTTGATGAAGGCCTATGGACGAAAGCTTCAATTGTGAGAGTCTTTTTGTTGTGCCTATCAACAACTCAGCATCTCCACCATATGGTGACTGCTAACTTTCCTTCTCATTATATTGTTACAAATATTTCTTCAGAGTTCCTCTCCTTGTACCTACATTTATTTCTCAAACTTTCGTTATTGACATTTTCGGAGACGTCAACCACTGTATGCCTGAACTACCAGCTATGGCATTCATTATCGCATTATCTAGAACTTCATAGAAATTCAAATTTCCATTCCATTACTCAGCACTTCAGTATCCATTTATTTACACATTGATTCCTCATGACAATTCTCTTAAAATTCACTTCACTCCTCATCATAACTAAATTTTGATCTGACTGCAAATCGGTTCCTTGGTACACTTTACAATTCAATGCCTGATTTCGGAAGGTGTGTCTGGTTGTGATGTACTCCAGCTAGAAACGTCTTTACCATCTATAGCTCCGCCTCCCTCCCTAAGAGCCGAAAACGCTGAGAGACAGAAGCAGTCATGCAAATGTCACAGAATACAAGGTATAGCCTTGCAGCAAATCCACCATCGAGAACATGTGGCGGAATGATGCAGGAGGGCTCCTCCACAGAGAGCGCTTGCAACAGTAACACCGACGACCTTAAATGGCGAGCGATGCTAACGTTAAACATCTGTGAGGAATTTTTGAGAAAGTTGTGGCTGTGAGGTAACCTAGTGAGAACAGAACAATCAGGCTGGGATTCTTTTCAGAAACACACCAGTAGAGTATAACCAACAGTAAACAGGTGGGGTCAGGAACAGACGTCCTCCCAGCACAAAAGCAAGCAGTAACATTATGTATTAATATTGGTCACCAGCCTAATTAGGCATTCTTCTATCAAACAATATAATAAAGCAGAAGGCTGTTACTAAGGCTAACCCAACCTTCCTTGACACACACACACACACACACACACACATACACACACACACACAAATTCTTTCTTTATATCTGTTCACAGTGCAACACAGTAACCAAAACCTTGCAGATAAATGTAGTAATAACTTGGAAGTCAGACAAACAAATGGCTAATAAGATAGCAAACAGTAACACATGCCTCTCAACAACATGTACCTTAAATGAACTAGATGCAGCAGTTCATAGAATCAATCACCAACACACATGAAACTAATAGCAGTACTAAATGATTCTGATTTAAATGAAGGGTTCTTAAAGTCATAATGTATAACATCATTGCTTAGTACAGGCTCTGTATGCCTGTGCATTAACCAACTTGAATTAGAACAGCTAACACAGGAAGTATTTATTTCTTAAGCTCAGTCTGAAGCAATTGAACGGAATGCAAATCTAACTGCATTGGCTCTGAAGGAGCCTTTACTTTGCTTCATTAACTAATTAGCCTACAACATGAGGACCCTTAAACTTTTGTGGTTTGAAGAACCATGCTTATTAACAAAACTTCACATGTATGTATGGGAAATGGTAAGTATTCTCATCAATATTTATTAAGTGAAGCACAATCAAAACGTAGCTCTCTAAATAACAAATGTGCTTTGATAAGCAGTCTTTTAACATACTCAAAATATATTTGGCTGTGCAAATGCCAACACAACTTTAAAATCTAGTTCAGACACTTTCTCGTGAAATGAACAGTGATAAAACTTCGTAATTATGATCAAAGTGCATAAATGCAACAATTAATAATCTTTTTTGACTTCAAAGCCATATTACTTATCTTTTAACTAAGAACTTTAATATTCTCGGGCAGCTGGTCAGGAAAGGCAAATTATTTAAGGAAATGACAGCAGATAGATGTAAAAATGCACTGGAAATGGAATATTTCTCAAAATAAAAAACTGAACTATCAACACTATAACTCCACAAATTAGAAAGCAATCACAACAATTTTTACAGCTGCCAAATACGTCTCTGTCATAAGTTAGGACACACCGAATTGGTTTTTAATTTGGGATAATCATGGGTGTGAGGTGGAGCTTTTAGCAGCACCATGATTATTGTTAGAATCAACCAAATTTCACAAATACTTGGCCCATTTACAGACTGCCATATATAACAATTTCGTCGAAGGCAGGTGGCACTGGTGGCATAATTTGCAGCGGCTGTTAACATGGCGGCGATGCAGTCATAGCAGTACTGTTGGCCTCACTCTGCTGCAGACCTTGGCGTCGGAATTTTATTTTTACAGGTCCAAAAAGCAAGCCATGATATTAGTATCACCAAATACAGCACCCAACGCCCATAAATAACGCTCTTATTCTCATCTGGCCGCAAAACTCAAAGAATATTAGCCATAATGATGAGCTCCTGTTAGCGAGATGTTAACTGCAGCACTGCTCAGCTTAGCTCTCTGGCAGATGTCACAAGACCTAATACATTCAGTGACCTTTCTACTCGCACTATTGGCAATCACTATAACATTAGCCAGGTTATCTAGACGGTACATTGGCTCACTGTGGTCCAACACTAAGCGAAAATAATCTGGCATCTGTATCAAATTGGCTAGACCAACACACCCTCCATTCGTAAGTAATGAACTCATTCCTTATGTAAAAGATATTTTTAAGAATTTTGGAATGTTTCTTAATCTGAGAATACTGTATGTTATCAAAATTTACTTCCATAGAAGTCGAATTCTCATTTTGGTGGTATCTCATGTTTTTGTAAATTTGTTCAGTTTTCTTTTTTGCCTGAAACTTCCTTCATGTCATTATTTTGTAAAGTTCCATCTTCATTGCATTCCTTGGCTACCTCATCAATAGCATTGAGACAATGCATCTGCCACATAATTTTCTGTACCCTTTACATAGCAGGTGATGTGGGTCTTGTGATCACTGGCGAAAGCGACTGGGAGAAGGTATTGGAGGTCATCAGCAAATTTGAACTTGCACCAAGTGCGAAGCTAATAAACATAAAATCATGCATCATGAAAGTGGGGTGTGGAATATTTTTGCAAAACAGACGAGACCTCAATGTGGTTGCCCATACGAAAATTTAGGATATTGACTACAGGTCTGATATCAATCGTGCTACTGCAGCAAACTCTAGGAAAATCCTTCACAGCGTTCCAGTTAGCATCGGAGAACATAGCGCGAGAAGACTCGACGACATCCAAAAGCCAGACTCTGCAGATATGTACATGGTCTCTGAAGTCAACTGTGTGGCACAGGTTTTACCAGTAAAACGTGAAACAGCAGCAATATTTGTCACAGCTTTGGGTCATTTTGTAACTCTTGGTAACATTTTCAAGGTAAAGTTTGACATGTTGACTATTTCTGCTGGAAACCTGGGGGATAAAATCTCACCGATGCTATGGAAGAAGACACCCACGATCCTCACGTCCCACTTACCAGACGAAATTACTCCAACTGTCTTGAATCCAACCCTAGATGTAGAGCACATCCCCAATGGCTTTTATCATTGTGCACAATTTTCATTTGAACTCAGGTATACTCGAAACAGAGTTCACCCATCGAATATGGTAGAAGTTAGGAACATATATGTGGAATTTATTGGGAAGCAAAAGCAGAAATGTGACTGTTCAAAAGAGCTGCACTACAGCCAGAAGGTCATTTGGATAAATATCAGCAATACCAACAACTGTGCAAACTACTAGCACAGGGCGGTAAACAGGAAAGTAGCAACCACAGCAAAACATGAAATCCATCTGAGAAATTCGCCAACACGCAAGAATTGCGACCTGATAGACATAGAGGAAGACACGATTGTGTGCGCTTCACCGAAGGACGTCTGGCGAGTTATCAGACAATTGATAGCCACAATAACGCGAACTCTACCTTGCCTGCCGATTTTTTGAATCCTGGCGATGTAACATGTCCATTTATAATGAAGAAATGCTGTAAACAGAGTTAAGTCATGCCCTTGGTGCTACTCACACACGCCAAGACTGCCTGTCTAGACAAGCACAGTGTTATGCTTGGGAAAGAAAGGTCGTCTACAATCCGTATGTATGCAACAGAACAAACACAAACGAAATTGTAGTCACAAGGCCCATGTAATCAATGCAGTCTAGTCAAAGCCTGCTGGAGGCATCAGCATAACTAGCAAGCGAACAGTTTCTTCAGTGCAGTTTCTTCAGTGGGCACAAAAAGTTTGTGGGAAAACTTATTGTTCATTTGCACATTAGTAGAAAACATGTGAAATTTCAGTTGTACACAAGTGTCTCAGTAACATCGCTGAATCGTAACCTTTAGGTTCCCCACGCCTGTTGTAAGTAGGTTGTTTAGGTTTTCTTATTGGTAACGCCACGTAGCGCTCTGTATGAAAATCACTGGCTGTGCTGTGTGAAGTCTGTGGCTGGTTGGAATTGTTGGAATACTCGCCATTGTAGTGTTGGGCAGCTGGATGTTAACAGCGCGTAGCGTTGCGCAGTTGGAGGTGAGCCGCCAACAGTGGTGGATGTGGGGAAGTGAGATGGCAGATTTTTGAGAGCGGATGATCTGGACAGAGACAATACATTTGTAAGACTGGATGTCATGAACTGCTATATATATTATGACCTTTGAACACTATTAAAGTAAATACATTGTTTGTTCTCTAACAAAATCTTTCATTTGCTAACTATGTCTATCTGTAGTTAGTGCCTTCAGTAGTTTGAATTTTTTATTTAGCTGGCAGTAGTGGCGCTCACTGTATTGCAGTAGTTTGAGTAACGAAGATTTTTGTGAGGTAAGTGATTTGTGAAAGGTATAGGATATTGTATGTCAGGGCCATTCTTTTGTAGGGATTATTGAAAGTCAGATTGCGTTGCGCTAAAAATATTGTGTGTCAGGATAAGTACAGTCTTGTATAATTGTTCAAAAGGGGACGTTTCATACTGTATACACCTAGCATGTACCTGATGGCTTACAACAGACAAGACATTCCTGTTCTCAGTAAATGTACTTTGCCTGTCATGTATCGCTCACATTCGCGAACTTTAACTTTCAGTGTGCTGCAATCATGCGATTGTGAGAACTTATTTGGCCTTGACTCATTTGATTTGTTTGGCTTTCAAATTCAGTAAAATGTGCTGGCATTCAATGCATTCAATGCTAAAGACAGTGTAGCTATTTTGCTAAAAGAATTCCCTTAACTCTTTTCTGAACGTTAAGGCAAGGCTAACAGTTTTGTTCCACATATTGGTCTACTATGAATTTCTATGGTCAACCGAAATTTTACCAGGCTAGAACTGTTTCTATTGCATTACTGGACGAAATAGCCGCTGGAAATAAAGAATTGCAGCCTACCGGAGCTATTGTTCCCAGTGGTTTTTCTTCCAAACTTTCAGGTCGCATTCGCCTCTGCTTCGACTTCAAGTGCATGGTCAACCCACAAACTGTGATTCATACTTACTCCTTACCTCGCTCATAGGATCTCTTTGATAGATTAGGCGCTGGTCGCTACTCTTCAAAAATTGATTTGTGTGATGCGCGTCTTCAAATAACGCTCGATGAAGAACTCGAAAAGTGTGTATAGTGAATACTCATTTGTGCTTGTTTAAATATTTGCGTTTGCCTAGTGGCAGTGATTCCACACATGATGTTTTCCAATGTTATTAGGAACAGCTGACTGCTCAAGTGCCAAACTGTTCAAACTATTTAGACGATATCGTTGTAGCAGGTCGTACACCTGAAGAACACACTGCAAGTTTGCGTGCTTTGGGTGTTACCTGATGCAGGACTAAAGTGTAGACTGGACAAGTGTGATTCTTTTTTAAACATGAGTTACAGTATGTTGGTCATGTCATAAACAGTCAAGGTTTACATCCTCTTCAGTAGCATTTGTTAGTCATACGAGACCTGCCAGTTCCTCGCTATGTCACAGAATTGCAGTCAGTTTTAGGGAAAATGAACTATTATTCTCGGTTAATACCGAATGCTGCTGAAATTGGAGCACTATTCGACCACTTGCGTCGCAAGAATGTCCCCTTTGTTTGAACAGATAAGTGCCAAGTAGCTTTTCGAGAACTTTAAGATGCGTTGCTCAGTGATCGATGCTTAGTTGACTTTGATCCTGACAAATCAACTGTATTGCCAGTTGACGCTTCCTCTTATGGACTCGGTGCAGTTCTTTCACATAGACTTGGCTTTTCCAAAGCTCAGTGTAATTATTCACGATTAGAGAGAGGGGCACCGGCTATTGTGCATGGTGTCACCAAATTCCACCACTATTTGTATGGCATGAAATTCTACTTAGTAACGTATCACAAGCCTTTGCAGTCGTTGTACCTACTGGCCAAAAATTGCAATGATGGGCTTTGTTGTTGTCTCAATATCAGTACGAGATTGTAAATCTTAAGACAGATCAACATGGTAATGCGGACGTACTTTCACGTCTTACGATGGACCCTGATACAGACTTCGACGCTTCTGCAGCATTTTGTTGTCACATCGATGGTCAGGATTCTGAATTGCTTCAACCTTTGCCTCTGAACAACAGGAAAATTGCACAGGCCACGGAAGCTGATTCAGATTTGGAGATTCTGCTAAACTACATTCGCACAATTTTGCCTCGCTCATAGTATAGCATTAAGAAGTCCGTAGCGCGACTATACTTTGCACGTCGGCATAGCCTCGCTATAAAGCGAGGGGTGATTCTTGTTCAAAATGATAGTGGACTGACACTGGGGGATGATTACGAAACAGCGCGTCAAGACTGTACTCGGAAGGGTATGGACAGCCAAATAGAACAGCGTCACGCATGTGGGGAAATTCGGTCCGCTCCACCATAAAAATTCTCTTCTTGGCCTAAGTCGCAATCACCATGGCAACGTGTGCACATAGATTTTGTGGGATCTTTTTGGTTGCTTGTGGTATACGCTTATAGCAACGGTTTCTCACCTCCTATCGTTCTCATCCACAAGATGGACCATCGCTGGCGGACACTACTCCACCTGCTCAACCATCCTCAATATCCAGCGTCAAAGTATGGACGCAGACGGTGGGCGCGAGGCGAGATCGTTCGTCGACTTGGTGCTTGCGTGTATCTCATTTCAAGCCCAGACGGACTGCAGCGCCGACATCAGGATCAAATTCGCCACTGTAATGTGCACAGTGATCGTTGTGTATCTCTTCCACCAGATTCACAGATCCCGAGGACGCTGTGGCCACAACAGCTGTCAAAGGGTGTCGTCACGACACCGCGGGACGACCCCGTGGAGACGGAGGCGTCGCCTCCTCCTCTCGTCCTACCCAAGGAGCTGGACCCGCCAACGCCGCAGCAGCTTGCGGCTTCTCCATCTGGTTATGGGTCTCAGGAGTTGGATGCGTGCCCTTCTGTGCGTTTTCCGGGTGACGTTTGCACCTGAGTGCAGACCAGATGGCGGGCTACAACTGGAAGCCTGACGTCCGCTGCAGCCACAGTTTCCAGTCCACCGCTGCCTCCACGCTCCTGCCTTCCCTCCCGTTGTCGCGCTCCTTATACGACGACGGTCCGTCGTTTTGGGGGGAGGAATGTTATGGCGTAAAGTCGAGCGCCGGCACGCCGGTCGGGAACGATAGAGCAGACAGGGCTGTGAAGAAGACGTCACCCAATATCACGCTGACCGACCTCTGTCTAGGACGACAACGCGACAGCTGTGGCCTTCAGGGGAAGAGAACATGCGCACACTCCCAGCTTGTCGCGGCCACTTCTACATCAGAGATTAGTCGCACCAAGACCAGTCACTTAGGAATTGTGTATACTGAAGAAATTTCTTTCTTGCATGTCGCCCTTTGCTTGCAGCACTTCTTTGTTGTTGTGAGTTAAGTAATGTCATTGATTCATTTCGTAATACAACTCTTTATTACGATTTGCTAGAAGTATTGTCTAGTGATCCGAGAAGGAGGTTTCCTAGGCCGGCGGTATTCGACGGCTTGACAGTATACAACAAAATTCAGTCTGGAATCGGAACTAATGTGTCGTAAGTACTGGTAATAACACCAATTTTTAACTGCAGACAGAAGTTGCTCGACTGTCAGCACATTAGGTACAGAAGTAAATTCAGTGAAAGATCTCAAATGAAGATGTATTTTGAGTACAGAGCTTATGTGTCGGCAATCTAGATATAAGGAAATTCATAAGAGTTTTATATAAATTCCACATAGCACCAAACATGCGTCTAAAAATTATTTTTCAGTAAGAAAATATTGTAGAAAACTGGTGTTCATTAGTAATAGAGAATTATTCGGTTTGTTTTGAATTTTCACCAAAAGGAGAGTCCCTCTTTGAACTTATGGTAGTCCATAAACACTCTTGGTGTTATGGTACTTGCGTCGTTGTATGTACTACGTAAATTAGGGTGCAAACCAAGACTGGAGGATAAACTTTTCTGTATTCTTTATTTTATAAGTAACAAAGATCGCATAGAAGGCTGTTTTTATTTTACTCCAGAGTCGTTTGCACTATATTTAGCTTGATCGTAGGATGTCTACGAGCCGCTGGTGGTTGTTCCACTCGGCTAGCGCCAGCGGCGTGTCCCCATCGTTATTCCTGACTTCCCTGTCGGCCCCTGCCTCCAGTAGCGCAGTCGCCGCGTCTACTTGTCCACGCCGTGCCGCATCGTGCAGTGGTGTGTCCCCACTGCTATCCCTGGCGTTGCAGTCGGCAGAGGATGCCGCCAGCAGCCGCACCACAGCCGCCTTGTTATTCCATGCAGCATGATGCAGAGGCGTGTTCTGCCAGCCGTCCCTGGCGTTGACATCAGCTCCTTTCTCCAGTAGAAGCCTCGCCACCTCCACGTGTCCCCTGGCTGCTGCCCAGACCAGTGCGTTGTGCTGGTTCTCGTCCATCGCCTCCACGTCCGCCCCCTCTGTCAGCAACGCTCGCACATTGCTCACTGACCCCTCCTTAGCTGCCGCAATCAGCATCTTGCCCTTCTCTCCTCCAGAAGGATCCCTGCAACAAACGGAGAATACTTACAAATATCTCCAAACACGCACGTCTGAGGACGAAACACTATGGCAGAAGCAGAACTGTGATGAGTCCCTAAAAGTCAAGAAGGTTACCGCAATGCACTGGTGTCCAAAATTAAAGCTTCTAACTGCGATTTTTCGTCCTGTGCCCAATTCACGATGTAATCATGCAAACTGTCAACAGATGTCTGCACAACCGTGTTCTACACGGAAGTTAGCATTCCAGTCAACGGATAACCACGCCCACGACGAAGTCAGCGCAGCTAGCAATGGGGTAGTGTTTGCTGGGTACTTCCACATTCGCAATCGCTGTAGACACAGTCACAGATGGTGCAGTATAATACAGAGAAGACGCATCCCAGGCTCTCCGCAGTGGAGGGCTATTGGAAGAATGGGAGGAGGACAGTCACAACCTGATGTGGCCCGATGGCTTAATGTGAATCGCACTGTTGTTTATCTGATGTGGCGACTGTTTGTAGAGACGGAAACTGTATCTCGAAGACGAGGGCAGACCACGTATGATACGAGAAAGGGAGGACCGTTATTTGGTTAAAAGGGCAACACGGCACTGCCTTACTACTGCACGGCAACTGGCACCTCACCTTGCAGGATGCAGTGGGTGTGTTGTATTTAGTCAAACGTTATACAGAAGATCTCACCAGAGTGCCACTTGTTGTCAGGGGCTCGTTGTTTATGTACCTCTGACACTTCACAGAAAGAAATGTGTAGAGTGAAGTCGTCAACATCCCACCGAATGGCCGAACAGTGGGCAAATGTTATCTTCACACGTGAGTCCCAAAATGGTGTGGAGTGTGTTTCTCGACGGATTTCCATATGGAGGGAACGTGGAACAGGATTTCGTGACCCAAATATCGTGCAAAAGAGACTGAAATCAGGGAGGTTCTTTAATGGTATGCTCAGCGATTACGTGGACTACCTGAACACCTCTTCATGACATTGTATCGTATGGTATCGTGACGAGATCTTGGAACCTCATATGCCGTCGTTGCGAGGTGCTGTGGCCTACACTTCGTATTGATGGACGATAAAGGTACGCCTCATAGAGATCAGCTGATTGAAGGTTTCTTGGAAATTGAAGATATTGCACATCTGGGATGGTATGCTCGACCTCCCAATTTGAATCCCATAGAGCATGTCATGGATACACACCTCTACCAGAAAACTTCAGGGAGTTTGTTTTTACTCTGCACGGCAGAGTATACGAGAAGATGTAGAAAATCGTACATTCAAGGCTACAGCGAAGAGACAAAAGAGAAATACGAAACGTATTGTGGTCTCTATGACGCCAACCCATTCTCCCCATGAACAATGGAGAAGAAGTCATAACAACAATGATTGAAAATAGAAGACAGAAGTGGTAACACACTGTAGAAAGCATTAACATAACTCACAGTAGTCGGAATGTGGAGACTGCTCAAAAATTAGGTGGTATACCTACATGTACACCAGGCTTTGTTGGCAGTGCAGCAAACCAAATAGCCTTCCAGTAGCTGAAAAACGGTAAAGCGAAACACAGACTGAAGAAAGGGCATGCGAGTAGACTAGATGCTTTCCATGAAGAAAATAATGATACACTCGATCATACATTTACAATATCAGAACTGAAAGAAGCAGTCAAAAGTTTAAAGACTGGGAAGGCCGCATATTAAAAATGAACAGATGATACGTCTTGGTGTCGGCTCTAAATTGTGGCTGTTGGAGTTTATGAACTGCTGTTGGGCAAATGGATGAATTCCTGAAATCTGCGGACAGGCAAAAATAACTGCAATTCTTAAGCCTGGTAAGGACCAAGAAGATCCTAAGAGTTATCGGCCAATCTCTCTGTTGTGCACAACATACCAACTGTTTGATACTAAACAGATTCAATGAGCTGATTGAGGGCACCCTAATAAAAGAGCAAGCAGGATTTTGACCTGGTAAATCTTGTACCAGTCAAGCTCTCAGCCTAACCCACTATACTGGAGATGGGCTTGAGAAAAGACGAACTACAGGAATGGTGTTTATAGATTTTATGGAAGCATATGATACCATCAGTCTCAGAAATCTCATTGCAAAAGTGCAAAAAACAACAAAAAGCCCTCAATTCACTTCTGTACTCAAATCAGTTCTATTTAATGGAAGGTATTTTGTTGAGTTCCAAGGTAACAAGAGCAGATGGTGACTACAAAAAGATGGGCTTCCTCAGGGCAGTGTTCTTGTCACCAGGTTATTCAATATTTATACAAATGACCAGCCTATTAGTCCCTGGTCAAGATCTTTTATTTATGCTGATGATAGGGCAATAGCAGCTCAGGCATAAAACTACAAGGATATTGAGGAAATACTAGCTGAGAACCTGGAAAATCTTACCAACTATTACAAAGAAAACCAGTTGAAACCCAATCCAAGTAGGACCCAAACTTGCCTATTCTATCTTAACAACAGAGAGACGAAGCAAGAACTGAATGTTTGGTGGAATGACACAAGATTAAAACACTGTCCTCTCCCTGTGTACTTGGGAGTTACTCTTAATAGGACACTGTTATTCAAGAGGTATATTGAGAAGAGCAAGGCAGAAATCCAATCACCGAATAAGCTACTTGGCAAGCTAACAACATCAAAATGTCGAGCTAATCCAAAAGCTTTACGCACCACCGCAATGGCACTCTGTTTTAATATTTCTTAAATTTAAAGAACCTCTCTCACACCGACCTGATTTAGCTTCACTGATCAGGATAGTAAAAACATGCGTATATTAAGGGAATTTTCATTGACAAAGCAGGCTTATCACATTCACATAGTTCAATACTGTTCTGTCCTGATTAAATTAAGCTTAAATTCCATAAGGCAGTGAAGCAATTTCGAAGTCTCGGTGCGACGAAAATTGTCAGTCGATCTCCTGGAAACATTTGTAATAATTATTATTTTTCGGTGATCACATGCGGAAGACCGGAGATCTGCTGGTAAGACCGTGTTAGCCTATTTATTTGAAGTAACTGGATATCTTGAGCATTCAAAACGGCAGGTTCGTCCAGTGTAAATCAGACGTTCCCCACTGATCCCGTGCAACACGGCGTAGTAAGCAGACACTGTCAATAATAATAATCCGTTAAATAATACTCAAACATACTTACTTTAGAATGAGATTTTCACTCTGCAGCGGAGTGTGCGCTGATATGAAACTTCCTTGCAGATTAAAACTGTGTGCCCGACCGAGACTCGAACTCGGGACCTTTGCCTTTCGCGGGCAAGTGCTCTACCATCTGAGCTACCGAAGCACGACTCACGCCCGGTACTCACAGCTTTACTTCTGCCAGTATCTCGTCTCCTACCTTCCAAACTTTACAGAAGCTCTCCTGCGAACCTTGCAGAACTAGCACTCCTGAAAGAAAGGATATAGCGGAGACATGGCTTAGCCACAGCCTGGGGGATGTTTCCAGAATGAGATTTTCACTCTGCAGCGGAGTGTGCGCTGATATGAAACTTCCTGGCAGATTAAAACTGTGTGCCCGACCGAGACTCGAACTCGGGACCTTTGCCTTTCGCGGGCAAGTGCTCTACCATCTGACCTACCGAAGCACGACTCACGCCCGGTACTCACAGCTTTACTTCTGCCAGTATCTCGTCTCCCACCTTCCAAACTTTACAGAAGCTCTCCTGCGAGCCTTGCAGAACTACCACTCCTGAAAGAAAGGATATAGCGGAGACATGGCTTAGCCACAGCCTGGGGGATGTTTCCAGAATGAGATTTTCACTCTGCAGCGGAGTGTGCGCTGATATGAAACTTCCTGGCAGGAAGTTTCACACTTACTTTGGTTTAGTTCATGTATTAAACTCCTTCCCATACAGAATCTCATCAAGATGGCGACTCGCTCAACAATATATACATATAGATCCTCCTTTTACGACTAATCGGCAAGAAGTCCCTATTCTTTTCATAAGAGAAAACATACACTCCTGGAAATGGAAAAAAGAACACATTGACACCGGAGTGTCAGACCCACCATACTTGCTCCGGACACTGCAAGAGGGCTGTACAAGCAATGATCACACGCACGGCACAGCGGACACACCAGGAACCGCGGTGTTGGCCGTCGAATGGCGCTAGCTGCGCAGCATTTGTGCACCGCCGCCGTCAGTGTCAGCCAGTTTGCCGTGGCATACGGAGCTCCATCGCAGTCTTTAACACTGGTAGCATGCCGCGACAGCGTGGACGTGAACCGTATGTGCAGTTGACGGACTTTGAGCGAGGGCGTATAGTGGGCATGCGGGAGGCCGGGTGGACGTACCGCCGAATTGCTCAACACGTGGGGCGTGAGGTCTCCACAGTACATCGATGTTGTCGCCAGTGGTCGGCGGAAGGTGCACGTGCCCGTCGACCTGGGACCGGACCGCAGCGACGCACGGATGCACGCCAAGAACGTAGGATCCTACGCAGTGCCGTAGGGGACCGCACCGCCACTTCCCAGCAAATTAAGGACACTGTTGCTCCTGGGGTATCGGCGAGGACCATTCGCAACCGTCTCCATGAAGCTGGGCTACGGCCCCGCACACCGTTAGGCCGTCTTCCGCTCAAGCCCCAACATCGTGCAGCCCGCCTCCAGTGGTGTCGCGACAGGCGTGAATGGAGGGACGAATGGAGACGTGTCGTCTTCAGCGATGAGAGTCGCTTCTGCCTTGGTGCCAATGATGGTCGTATGCGTGTTTGGCGCCGTGCAGGTGAGCGCCACAATCAGGACTGCATACGACCGAGGCACACAGGGCCAACACCCGGCATCATGATGTGGGGAGCGATCTCCTACACTGGCCGTACACCACTGGTGATCGTCGAGGGGACACTGAATAGTGCACGGTACATCCACACCGTCATCGAACCCATCGTTCTACCATTCCTAGACCGGCAAGGGAACTTGCTGTTCCAACAGGACAATGCACGTCCGCATGTATCCCGTGCCACCCAACGTGCTCTAGAAGGTGTAAGTCAACTACCCTGACCAGCAAGATCTCCGGATCTGTCCCCCATTGAGCATGTTTGGGACTGGATGAAGCGTCGTCTCACGCGGTCTGCACGTCCAGCACGAACGCTGGTCCAACTGAGGCGCCAGGTGGAAATGGCATGGCAAGCCGTTCCACAGGACTACATCCAGCATCTCTACGATCGTCTCCATGGGAGAATAGCAGCCTGCAATGCTGCGAAAGGTGGATATACACTGTACTAGTGCCGACATTGTGCATGCTCTGTTGCCTGTGTCTATGTGCCTGTGGTTCTGTCAGTGTGATCATGTGATGTATCTGACCCCAGGAATGTGTCAATAAAGTTTCCCCTTCCTGGGACAATGAAGTCACGGTGTTCTTATTTCAATTTCCAGGAGTGTAGATAGCAGAGAAGCTATTCCATGGAGTAAATGGACGCTCCAAGGAATAATTGGGGTTGAAACTACTTTGCATTGATAATCGGTAAGATAAGAAGAGATATTTCGAGATATGTACTGAGTTACATAATTTATAAAATTTCTGAAAATATCGTGGAGAGACCGCTGCAAGAGACATTACACTGTTACTCTGCTGCTGAGTTTGCAAGTCCTGCTTGGGAGCAATGATGCCACACAAACAAGCAGGACACTGTCCTGAACCAGATGTGTAGACATATTACTGGATGTCTTAAGCCAACAAGAGTAGAACACCTACAATCCTTGTCAGGAGTTGCTCTGCCAAATGTCCGACGTTCAATACAGAGCAGAATTGAACGAACAAAACAGGTTCAAAATCAACGTCATCCGCTCCATGGGTACCAAATGTTACCTAAATGCCTTACGTCAAGAAGTGTGTTCTCCACTCAACCCAACCACTCACAGGTTCACCAAAAACTTCTACAAAAAGACTGTGACAGGAACAACAAGAACATGCACACGATTCTGAGGAAGTGCTGCCATCAGGTGCGGAACTTGAGTGGGAGAGATGGAAAACCGTGAACAGGCTACGTTCAGGAATAGACAGATGTAACAGAAATCTGCACAAGTGGGGAATTAGTGAAAGTGCTTTGTGTCCATGTGGGAGCATCCAGACGATGTCCGTTAGTAAACCACCCAAGAGCGTGCACGGCCCAAGACCTGATGACATGCACCGAAGTAGTGAGGGCATATGTGGACTTCTGGAAGAATGACATGTGAAACAAAGACTGTATAAAATTTTATTATACTGTATATAGGTTTCCATGAATTTTATTTTATAAATTAGAATTGCATTATTGTAAATTTCATAGAGGACAAATTATTCTATAATGTGTGGATTTATTGTAAATTGTTTATAGTATGCATACGAAATATATGTAGTAGTGACATGGGTTGCATCACATAAGCATCCACCAACAATTCCATAAGACTTGCGAGTAGCTCTGCGGGAGAAATGGTATTATTGCCTCCACATGAGATTGATGACATCATTCACAGCTTGCCTTGTCTATGTCCTTACCGCAATAACCATATCGTTGGTAAACTTTAAGTTTCATTTCTCAGTACTGCAATATGCTATCCTTCTACACTGATTCTTCTGGTCGACTCTCTTAAACCTCACTCTACTCTTCATAATTACTAAATCTATGTTTACACCTGGGTACACCTTACATCCCAATATCTGATTTCGGAATCTCTGTCTCACTATGATGTAATCCAGCTGGAATCTTCCAGTGTCTCTGGGTCTTTTCCAAGCTTATTTTTTCCTCACATGTTTGCTGAACAGAGTATTTGTTATTACCATCTCAATTTCAATGCAGAAATCAATTAGACTTTCACCCCTCTCATCCCTATGCCAAGCCCATATACCCCATGACTCTTTCTTATTTTCTTTCCCCTGCAACTGCATTTCAGTTGCATACTTCCTCTCTTTTCTCATTTTGCTTGTGTCGTTACCATGTGTACCTGAACTATCGTTGTTGGCGTTCGTTTGATTTCGAATCTGGTGAGAAAAACTCTGACATAGAGCTGTTCACAGTAGCCCACTCTCTCTCCTACTTCTTATACATAATGAATCCCACTCCCATTACAGCATTTTCTGCTGCTGTTGATTTTACCCCAATGTGTCTTATGACAAATCCTTAGCCTTCTTCTGTTTCACTCCAATGACCCCCCACCGTATCTAGACTGGGGCCTTTACACTTCCGTTTTTAGACTCCCTAGCTTTCTAATTACGATCAAACTTCTGAATTCAAAGCTCCAAGTCGTAGATGGTTAGCCCTTCGTAAATTATTCCGTCTCTTTTCCATTGTCACTTCGACCTTGGTAGTCCACTCCAAGAGATCCAAAAGGGTAACTTGTCTGGAATCTTTTCTCAATGCAGATTGTATCAAGACAGTTTCCCTGTTAACGACGTATGTCTTATGGATACACGTTATGTGGTTTTAATTTATTCGATTCCATTGCCTTCTGCATCCTCGCGTCATTGACCATTACTGACTCTTCACCCTTTTAAGGGCAGTTTCCCACCCCAAGGGAAAGGGAGTGCCATGAAGCTCTGTCGTTCCTCCACCCTATTTGACAAGGGCATTGTCAGGAAAATGACGACTTCTTAAGCTGGACGTCTTTGCTGACACTGCTGTTAATTTTCGTTCAGAGGTTAAGCAGTGCCTGTGCTGGAACCTGGGACACAGAAAATTTTGACCACTTGTCAATGGCGCACTCCTAAGCCATTGGTATATAAAAGCAGACACTGTCCCAACGTTTATTAGAGTGACGTATAAAAATGTGAAGTATGTCGTTCAAGAACTTTTTGAGATTTTGGTAACATTGTTAACAACGTCTTTTACTTTCGAAATAGTACAGCACCAAGAAGAAGCAGTGAGACATAAACGAAAGTTGGTAGGTGTGTTTCTTAATCTGGAATATTATGTATTTTCAAATTTCAATGCAGTTGCTCAAGAGTGGCGATAGTAGCACCACTACGAGGAAGCCATTCACGCTTGCTTTAAAAACACGCTGTAACGGGCTTGAGCGTTAGTTACCTTTGAGTCTGGACGCAGTGAGTTGATGTAGGGCAAAAATGCCTTTGAGACGACAAAGACGCTGTTAATAACATCTCATAGAGACTAAGCGAAGTCTGTACTAGGGCTACGAGATTCTGGTTGTTCCTTCCGTGATGTAGAAATATTTCACAGTAATGTACCCACTATACATGCCTGATGGCGGCGGTGATTAGAAGAATATTCGGTCGCAAGAAGACTGGGTTGCAGACGGCCACGTGGCACTATTGAGAGGGAAGACCATCCTGTTCTGCGTATTACTCTGGCGCATTGTAATACATCTCCAGCAGCAGTTTGAGCAGCAGTTATCACCAAGTAACACAATGAACTCTTACAAATCGGTTACTTTAAATACAGCTCCGAGCCAGATGCCCTGTAGCATGCGTTTCACTGATCCCAAACCACCAGCCTCGGTGCCAGTAATGGCCATGTTTTAATTAGGCCAGTTGGGAGCCTACAACAAGCCTTTCTGTGTGTTAGCACACTGGACCTACATCTGGAGTTATGGTCTGTGGTGCTATTTCGTATGACAGCAGGAACATTCTCATGGTTATCCCACACACCTTGTCTGTTTCAATCTGGTGATTCGACCCATTCTGCTGCCATTAACGAACAGGATTCCAGGGGTAGATTTTCAACAGGATAACGCTCGCTCACTTACCGCTCTTGCAACCCAACATGCTCTATAGAGTGTTGACAAGGCTCTGGGCATTCTCAATCATCAGGTCTGCTTCCAGTCGAGCAGATATGGGACATCATCATACAGTAACTCCAGCATCATTCACCAACAGCATTAACCGTCCCTGTACTGACCAACCAGCTGCATCAGGCATCGAACTCCATTATAAATACTGATATCTGATACTTGAGCAACACAATCCATACATGTTTGCATGCCTGCATTCGACCTTTTGGCAGTGCTCCAGCATTTCACGTGTCCAGTGGCTTATCTCGCACTTACATTAACTTGCGATCCTGCAATGTTAATCAGTTAAATATGTTACCCTGGCGAATCTATTCCCGACGTTTCACTGTTCTATATTAACAAATTTTTGGTTTTGCGATTCTTTTAAATCCATGTATTTATGACTGTAAACTATTTTTGTTTAAAGCTGTTCTAGCTTTTAGTCTTCCAAAGCCTATATTTATGTAGGACCTCTTACTAGTCACCACAGCCGTCTGATGCCGAAGAAAAAAGGAAGCGTTGGCTCTCTTTCGCCCTGTACATTGTTACTCACATTACTACCATGTTACGCACGATCTGTTCTCCAGGCTGGTTTTCTTAACTCACTCTCGACAAACTTTTCACTCCATTATCGAATATTGTCTTAATATGTTTCATTTCCTGCTCTTAATAGTTTATTTCCTCATGCTGATGTTTCTCTGTCGCTTTTTAGCCAGCTTTCTCCTCTATTTGTATTAGTCTTTTTATGCAGAAATATTTTTTCCTTTCCATGTCTTGTCTCTTATTCAACAACAATAATTTATTTTCTAATTTTTTTTCAGCTCCTTTTCTACTGAGATTCTGCTAATTTTATATCTAGTACGTGTAACATAATTTACAGACTTTGCCTGAGATCATATACATTAATTATTTTTGATTATGCTGCATCATCTTACATTGATGAGTTTCTGGTTTATCTACAAAGTATTCTTCGTTGTGCTCTCTATCTTTAGTCTTTCCTGTTACACTTACTTCTCGTTGGTTGTCTTCTTATGTCAAATGGCAGATGCTATTTGTATACGACAAATTGGGTAAATACCTATCAGGCTCTCTATCTTACAAAATTTCAGCGTACATTCTCTGTAGCTTTCTATATTATCAGACCAATGGATGAAGTTTTGTTGACTGCCTGTGTGCATAAAGCTTTTAGACTGGGAAAAGTATTCTCAGAAGTATTTGCTCAATTTGTGGACCACTCGAGTAAATGATTTGGCCTCCTGGATCGCCAGACATCGTACATCTGTGGCTGACCATAATAGGTAATTAAAGCCCGAAATCCTTGAATCACTGGGAGAGAATAAGTTTTCTTAAGTCCACTGAAACATTACTGATCCCATTGTCATTGTTAAAATACCTGGTAGGGTTCCATGTTTTCTCTTGAATAGGTACAGACTCCTCTATTGCCCAATAACTTGCTGGATTCTGCTCTGATTAATTGTAAAGGCACATTGAATACTCTGAATTGCCACGTTTGGGCCTGTTGAATTCAGGCATCAACTGAACTGTGTCTCGCAACAATATCAGTTCACTATCAGATAGGGTTACTATTTCAGAAACCGACATTAAAACACCGATGACTACCACTATAGATCAATGATTTCAAAGAAGAAAAGTGAAGTGATGACGAATTTACGCTGAAACTTCTGTCACTTCGCCTGTAAAACTCCCTGAGCTACAGAAGGTTGTACAGCTGTCGATATACGGCTACTGTGTCCATCTCCACTGAACCATGCCCACACAATAGGATTGACCTGATTTTTATTGATCCAAAATGGCCGCCTTTATCACTTGGACACCGACAGGTCCGACTTCCACTTTCGTAGAAGTTGCCACGAATGATTTCCAAAAACTGCCAATAGACGTTGTCACATACGTATCTAGTAGTAGGATAAACCGCGGATCTCAACTCATTTAACTCCCCCAGCAACGGTGTTACTACACACCCTGTGAGAGAATTTCTCATTATGCCGTTGGGAGAATAATCGTGGAAATGCAAGTGAAGGGTTCTTCCCTACATGGCTAATTCATGAGATAGGAAACCACGTACGTCTACGTCTACGAGATTACTCTGCTATTCACAATAAAGCGCCTGGCGGAGGGTTCAATGAACCACCACCAAGTTGTATCTCTACCGTTCCGCTCTTAAACGAGGCGCGGGAACATTGAGTACTTAAATTTTTCTGTGCGAGATCTCTTATTTTATCGTGATGATCATTTCTCCCTATTTAGACGGGTGCCAACAGAATGTTTTCGCAATCGGAGGAAGGAAAATGGTAGTTGAATTTAATGATAGGATCCCGTCGCAATGAAAATCGCTTTTGTTTTAATGATTGTCGATCCAATTCTCGTATCATGTCCGTGGCACTATCTCCACTACTTCGCGGTAATAAAAAATGAGCTGCGCTTCTTTAAACTTTTTCGGTGTCATCCGGCAGTCCCACCTGATACGGATCCCGTACCGCACAGCAGTACTCCAAAATAGGATGGACAAGAGTGGTGTAAGCAGCCTCTTTAGCAGACGTGTTCCACCTTTTAAGTGTTCTGCCAATGATTCGCAGTCTTTCGTTTGCTCTACCCACAACAATATCTATGTGATCGGTCCAGTGTAGGTCATTTGTAATTGTAGTCCCTAAGTATTTAATTGAATTTACAGCCTTCAGGTTCGTGACACTTACCGCGTAATCGAAATTTTGTGGATTTCTTTTAGTGCTCGTGTGAATAACTTCATACTTTTCTTCGTTCAGGGTCAATTGCCACTAATATAGACCAGGAACGAGAGAGGGCCTGTAACAATTCCTTGGGGAACGCCGGATATTACATTTGTTTTACTCGATGTCTTTCTGACAGTAAATCACGAATCCAGCCGCGCAACTGAGGCAATATTCAATAGGCACACAGTTTGGCTAGGAGACGCTTTTGAGGAAATGTGTCGAAGGGCTTCTGTAAATCTAAAAATATGGAATCATTTTGACATCCCCTGTCGATAGCACTCATGACTTCACAAGTATAAAGACCTAGTTATGTTCCACAAGAACGATATTTTTTAAGCCCTTGTTGATAATGTGTCAATAAATCGTTTTCTTCGATGTAATTCATAATGTTCAGACACAGCATATGTTCCAAAACCCTACTGCAAATCGACGTTAGTGATATGAGCCAGTAATTCAGCGGATTACTCGTATTTCCCTTTTTGGGTATTGGTGTGACAAGAACAATTTTCCAGTCTTTAAATGCGGATCTTTCTGTGAGCGAGCTGATGTATGTAATTGATAAATATGGAACTTTTGTGACACCATATTCTGATAGGAACCTGACAGATATACAATCTGGATTGGAGACCCTGCCTTTATTAAGTGATTTAAACTACTTTGCTACACCGAGGATATCTGCTTCTATGTTTCTCACTTTGAAGTTATTCTTGATAGGAATTCAGGAATATTTATTTCTTCTTATTTGGTCAAGACGTTTCGGAAAACTGTGTATAGTAACTCTGCTTTAGTGGCACTGTCACCATTGACTTCACCATTGTTATCACACAGTGAAGGTTATTGACTGCTTCTTTCCACTAGTGTGCTTAATGTATTACCAGAACATCTTAGGGATTTCCGCGAGATTACTAGACAGAGTTTTCGCTGAAAACTGAAACTGCTCCCAACACACCAGCACAGTCGTTATTTTTGGGGAAATATTTAGTGTTATCTTATGCAAGTCAGCTGTGTTAGGAACTGAACACGAGTCATGCAACAAACCTGTAGAAGGGTGTATAGATCCCCTTATATCCTTTCCTCGTCGAACGTCACAATTAATGAAAGGAAAAACATTATACGAGACCTACAACTTCTGCTTCGTCAAAAACGTAAAATAGCGACATTCGATTTCTTGACTTTATCACTTGGCTAACTGCCCAACATGTCGCGCTGTGATTGTGGACAGTCTACACGTAAAGTCACTGAACTCACCGCAGGCGAGAGACGGCGACGTCATCAGGCTGGGGAGTCGTCTGGGGAGAGGTGGGGGGCACAGCTGTGGCTGGGCTCCGGCCGTCGTCGCTGTGGCCACTGTGCGGCTGTGAGGAGGGGCCGGTCCTACTCTCTCCAGCGTTTGGCGTGCTGCACAGAAGGAACACTGCTTCCAACAGGGTTTTCACATCGAGTCCAGTGGGCAGATTACCACAGACTGTACAGCTGAGGTACTGTCCACACACAGATAATAGAACACACATTGCAAACGACAATAGTGGCCCACGTAAGACGAATGACAGCATTCAGGTAATCATACATCTTCCTTCTCCTCATTTTCTCATACCTGTAGCCTAGCATATTACACAATATTTGGTACAAAACAAAGCATAAATATAAGATTTGTACATAGCTCAACAACTGTGCTAACAACACCAATTGGTCAACATGATTTCAATACACAACAGCGTAAATCACAAAAAAAATTTGAATGACAGTAACCCTTAAATGCACTTAATGTGGTACTACCGTCATTAGATGGTGTTTGTAGCTCATATGTTAAGCGGGTTGGACGTCAAATGGGCCGACATGAAACAGAAGAGGCACCACAAGATACTAAATTCTACTGTCTATATTTTTACAATTAAATTCATAGAATTTTTGTCAATACGATCAGGGTTCACAACCATAGCAGTGAAAGATCAAAAACATAACGAAATACATTTTTTTTACATGTGAAACTTTATAATTTTTTCACTTACTATTGGCTGCATTTTTTGCTATAGGTACACTTTTCTTCATAAGTATGAGAGATTCTTGGATTAATTTTGCACAGCATACAATCCATACATAAAGGTGTATGAAATTCTAGATTTTATTTAATTTACAAGAAAATGAATGACCTGTTACATTTTAAACTTCATGTTTAGAAAAAAACTTAAATTTTATAGTTAATTATCTCAAACTTTACCACAGTTTTTAATAGAGTTGGAAAATTCTAGAGTTTTGCATTAAGGAGTTTGTGTTTAATAAGGATACCACGTTGGAAAAGGAATGGCATATTTATTTTGGGTGTTACATCTACCTGAGAACAGAAATTTGTGTTTTGCAGAAAATGGCCATTAAAGTTTCTGGCTGCATTTGGCATCTTTTAGAACTGTCCAGCACCATTAATAGTTTTTTTTCCATTTTGTAAATCAGTTTTCGTCTTTTCCACATTCCTATGATTCACTCTTTCCGAATTTATCACTTCCAAAAATGATTTATGTGCTTTCACTACACGCTCTCTGTTTACTGCATATTAAGCTTTGATGCAGTTCAATTTGCCCTTGATTCCCATTTTCTATAAAATACATATCCAGCTTTGCACACTATCATTAAAACATGTAACTGCATCATAAACACCAACAGCAAGTACATCTCTTCCACACAAAAATTGGTTTTTGGCAATCTTTTCCACGCACATTCATTAAAGCTTTCATTGGAGTTTGGGTGTCGCCATCAAGACATTTCTTCTGTGTCAATAGTCCCTTATTACACGTATGACCATCTCTGGCGCAAATATAAACATTCGAATTCTACACAGCGAAATACACGTATGTATGAGAGCAGACGTCTGTGGTAAGGGGTGTAGCGCTTAATCTTGGTACACGCAGGACCAAATAGCGTGCCTTATAATTACTGAAATATATATGTTTTATACATCAAACTTTTCAGAAAGATGTAATCTACAAAACAGACATATTTTCGAAAAGTCGATTTTTTTTTAATTTTTGACTTCCTACCCGCTTAGGAGACAGGAATCCGACTATAGGGGGAAGAAATTGGAGATAGGTATCTAAAAATCTCCTTGGGTTCTTTCGTCGCTGTTGTCTGTCAGAATGATGCGAAAATGAACCCAGAAAACGAAGAAATGGGTTATAAATCAAGAAGGGGATGAATTATGCCAGTGATATGATGTTGTGCAAGGTTGTTAGTTTGTGGGATGTTGCTTCCGAACTTTATTGATGGCCCAAAACAACACAGGGACCGCAACGCTCTCGTGATGCGATAGCACATGGGGAATGGCTCCAGTTCCGCCCTGGGGCCACGATGACGACAGCCTAAGTCGTCAACCGCCCCAGGCGTCGCGTCGCCCCCTGGGTAAACGGCAGACAGCCTGGCGGCTGCATCGGGGGTCACCACTGGGTGAGGTGAATGCCGCGCCGAAAACTGGGGTCAACCTGCATGGCTGTGTACAGCGAGAGAAACTCGACAGCGCCGAACTGCTCCTTTGCCAAGCAGACTACCGTCACAAGGGACGTCATTTCCGTCTCGCCGCTCGATACTCGCTATCAAAGACAACTGAGGCTTAAGGTATTTATGGTATAATGTAAAAGTTGATCTATGAGTACTAGAAGTAGACATATAACTTGTAGGGATTAATTCTTATCACTTTACGGTTCCATCAACTCGTTAGACTTCCTTGAGCCTTAGACAGAGTGCTCGTACGCCATTGCCGAGTAATAGCTGCTCTGCGAGTTTTTTCTGTATGTTGGTATTTTAATGCCTCACAAGGAGGTGACAAAATAGCCAAATGCAGTATGTCTACAAGGCACAATGTCGTTGATAAATGTTGCATAATATGAAACGAATGAGGTACGATAGAAAACAGTTACCGAATTTTCAGATGTTTAAGTGAATTTCGCCCACTCATGGTGAATAGAAAGAAACGCTTGTTGCTTACTTTCATGTTCCTTGCATCAAATTGCACGATAGATCGTCATGTGGTCGAATGAGTCATTTTAGATGTAAATTGCCAGTTAATTTATACGTCTATTTGTACTCTAAACATCACTATACAATTACTATTCTTTTTCCCCAAAATGGTAACAAGAAATACAGATTGAGTTATCAGTTCCCACCCATAGCTTTTTACACATTACAAGCATAGAAAGTCTTCTACAGAGTAGAAGGAGTTCTCAAGCAGAAACTTTCTCAATTTATTTCCAAATTTTACCATACTGTCAGTTACACATTTTATATCACAGTGTAAGTGGTCAAAATTTCTTGTTCAAACCTTAATGGCAACCTAAAGAAAACCTTAATGTTCAGTAATGAATGTAATTTTTTATTCTATTATTGTAATCATGTATCTCATGGTTCCTTTTGAACTGTAGTAGATTGTTTACAACAAGCTTCATGAGGAAATAAATATACTGTGAAGCGGTAGTCAGTAGGCCAAACTCCTTAATCAGATGGCTACAAGACGATCGCGTGTGAGAGCCACATATTATTGTTACAACACGTTTTTGGGAAATGAAGAGCTTCTTTCTTAAAGATGAATTACCCCAGAACATTATTCCATATGACATTGCTGAATGAAAAGAAGCAAAATATGTCAACTCACTGATTTATCTCTTTTCAAAATTTGCTATGATTCTATGTGCAAATGTAGCGAAACTAAGTTTTTTTAGGAGTTCCCAAATTTATGTTTTTCCAATTAAAATTCTCATCAATATGGACACCTAAGAATTTCGAAAGTTTCCACCCTATGTATTACTTCACCACCATGTGTTACACTTATCACTGATGCAGTACCCCCCAGAGCTGCAGAACTGTATATAATGTGTCTGTGAAATTCAGGGTGAGACAATTTGCAGAAAACCAAACAATGATACTTTTGAGAACTTTGTTTACCATTTCTTCCAGTTCTGTGTTAATACTGAGAGTGATAACAATACTGTTGTCATCTGCAAAAAGAACTAATTCTGCTTGCTGTACATTAGATGGTAGATCATTAACATATATGAGAAACAGTAGTAGACCTAAGATTGAGCCTTGGGGAACCCCATATGTGATTTCCACCCAGTCAAAATTATGTCCCTGAATTCTGTTGGTTGAGTTACTACTAAATACAGCTTTTTGCAACCTTTTGGTTGACTACACCATCAACCCTACAAAATTTATCTAGCAGCATATTATTATTTTCACCATCAAATACCTTGGATAGGTCACAGAAAATACCCACCGGTGCTGTTTTGTTATTTAATGCTTGTACTATCTGGTGTGTGAACATTTAAATGGCATTCTCAGTAGAGCACCCCTTCTGAAAGGCAAACTTTGATTTGGTGACAATATTATTGTTGCCAAGGTGTGATAATCTTCTACAATACATCCCCTTCTCAAAAATGTAGGTAAATGATAGAAGCAGCGAAACAGGTCGATAGTTGCTGATGTCTCTCTTATCTTTGAAATAAAAGGTGTCACATTCAAATTCAAAACTGATGCTATTCAGTCTGTGAATCCAAAGAAGAATGATGAGACCGATTGAAACTAGTGTACTGTTACAAGTCACTGTTTCAGAATTAATAATGCGATGCGTGACAGATAAAATTGAAGCATACTGAAAAAGCGGTGAGATGTCATTCTGGCTTCTTACACAAACACGCCGTCAGCTGCAGTGTAACTGATCAGGGTTTCAAATCTCCATGACAGGTAGACCGGACAGCACAGCACATTTATATAATGCCTGTGAACAGTGTCAGATGTTGTGTGATACTTGTGAAGGATACAGAGACACTTTCTACACATGCGTTATCTGCAACTGACATAAAGCAATAAGATTTTGGGGCATTTAGATGTTACAATGTAGCAGTGTTGAGTTGCACATGACCACGAGGGCGGGCATTATCGTTGTCAAGGTTACAGTCTGTCACGTCTGGTCAAGACAAGGGGAGAATGCCATATTGCATACCGGGCTCACAGTGACCCCTTTACAACTGTGCCTACCATCTGAGACCAAATAATGGTCTTTTATCAGCAATGTGTTATCCTGCACTCTGGTTCAGAGATTCATTTATTGGTTTAATTATTTATTTATGTCATTTTCTCAATACCCTCTCGGATGGAACAGCGATCATTGCAATTAATAAATAACAGACTCATTAGCCAGAACATTATGATCACCTGCCTATCATCGATTAAACGTGTACTGGCAATAGCAGCGTCACTTCACGAGGAATGACTGCTAGTCAAATGCATGCACAGTCGATGTAGGATCAGCAAATGTGCTGTCCATCTGTAGATGGGGAAGGTATGCTATATGTCTCAGTTTGAAGGAGGGAATTTTATGATGACCTGAACGCTCATCACGAGCACTTCGGAATGCACGACTTGTTGAGTGTTCGAGGAGGGCTATGGTGAGTGCCTTCGACATGTGGCGAAACCAAGGTGAAGCTATGTCCAGACGTCATGGGGTTGGGTGGCCAACCCTCATTACCTTCTCGAATGTTCTAGGCCAGGCTGATTGGTAGATCGCGACAGACGGTGCAGGCTCCAAGTGTGTCTGAACACACAGTGCCCTCAAGACTCCTAACAGTGTGCCCCTGCAGCTGACACCCCATACATTTGCCAATGTTAACACCATGACATCAGCAACTATGACTGAAATGGGCACTTGACCATTAGCAGCTCCTGGACAGCTATGCTGTGGAACAGAGACAAACTGGCGCTGGTTCCATTGTGCTCTAGGGAAATTCACCTTGACATTCATAGGTCCAGTACAGATTGTTCAAGGTACCATGATGGCCAACAAGTAATACACGCTTGTTTCAGACCACATACTACTCTTCATAAGGATTATGTTTCACGATAGCAGTGGCGTTTTTCAACCAGGTAATGCACCATATCACAAGGAATGGAAGTGATGGAGTATTTCGAGGAACAGAGTGCGAGTTTCAATTAATGTGCTGGTTCCACAACTCACCAGATGGGAATGCGATAGAACACATCTGGGATGTGCCTCGACGTGGCATAAGAGCTCATTCCTCCAGTGAGGAATTATTGGGAATTAGGAGCCTTGTGTGGGCAGTGTGGCGCCAATTCCCTTCCAGACCATGATGCGTCACTGCTTCTATCCATTGCAAAGATGGACATATCAGGTATTACATAGGTGATTATAATGTTCTGGCTGATGAGTGTTTATGTTTTAGTCCTTAGTAGCAGTTTTCATTTAGCCTACTGGTTACTGGTTTTGGTACACAATACCACCTCAGGACATCCTCTGCCATGCTCTCGGGAAACTACTAGGTACCTCAAGTATGTCAAGCTTATTTTTCTCTTATTTCTTTCTTATTTTGAACATTATAATATGGTATGTCTAAAATATAAGATTTTCACTGTCCTTATTTCTGTCTACTAGTATGCCCCAACATTTATACGGATATCGATGTGGTGCTCTGCATAGTGGCATTCGTTATTTTAAATCATCTTTCCTAACTTTCCTATTTCATTTTACATATTGCTATTAACACTACAGTGAGAACTGATACTGTAATTGCAGTAATAAACAATATAACTCTTACAACTATTGAAAGCCTCTATTAATACTACATCACCATGAATTTTCTCTAGAAGCTACAACTACTACTGTTACTACTATGTTACTACTGACAGTTGTTACTAATATTAACACTAATAAAAATACTTGTACTGCAGTTACAAAAGATTACATTATATTTTCTGACTCAGAGAGAAAGGTTACTATCTTACTGCCTTGTATAGCTTTGCTCTTTCCATATACAGTAGTCTAAGGTGGATGCACATACACACGCAATTTATTAGAAGGTGGGGTCAAATAAAAGCAGCCAGATATTAGAGTTCTATAGTACAAAGCAGTACAACAGAGGAAAGTAAATGCAGCACTAAGATGACTATAGCAGCTGTTGAAAATGAGCACCACTCATCTCTTGATGCTTTTGGGCCCTGGTCGGTAGGTTGCTGAAGGCGGATCGAATGTTGGATGCTTGAATTGCTGCAGTCTCATCTGGAGTGTTCTGCTGCAGTTCTTGATGACTGTGAAGGTTGTTGTGATTGACTCTGCTCTTGAGGGCTCTCGTGCAGTGTAATAACACACTGACATATCAGGTGACAAAGGTGGCCAGGTAGGACCCCAACCAGACTGACCTACACTAACAACTGTGAATCATGAAATTGTGTACCTGTGATCAAAGGTTCGGCTTGCTGTATGACCAGTTGCTCCATCTTCTTGGAAGTAACTGAACGCCTTTCCCTCCTCCATTAATGCTGCCACAAATAGCTCCCAAATGTTGGCAATGTGATGGGCCAAAGTCAGCAGCTGATTGAAGAAGGTGAAACCGGTAATGCTGCGTGCAGACCTTGCACACCAAAATCCAACCTTATTATCGTGCAAAGGTGTTTCGTGGAAGTTCTGCTGACTCTCTGCTACCCAGGACCTATGATTCTGTTAGTTGACGTAACAACTCATCGGAAATTAGTCTCCATCAGACATAAAGAAAAGATCCATGTCCAAGCCATTCATTGTTATCTCAGTGAATGGACATCCACAAATGTGGAGGTGGTTAGGAACATCTCCTGGTTTTAATACATGACCAATAGACATGCGATAGGGACATACAGGGTGGTCCATTGATAGTGATCAGGCCAAATATCTCACGAAATAAGCATCAAACGGAAACACTACAAAAAGAGATACTCGTCTAGCTTGAACTGGGGAAACCAGATGGCGCTGCCATAGATCAAACGGATATCAACTGCGTATTTTTAAATAGGAACCCACATTTTTATGACATATTAGTGTAGTACGTAAAGAAATATCAATGTTTTAGGTGGACCACTTTTTTGTTTTGGGATAGATGGCGCTGTAATAGTCACAAACGTACAACTACGTGGTATCACTTAACATTCCGCCAGTGCGGGCGGTATTTGCTTTGTCATGCATTACCCATCTTTAAATGGACCGTTTACGAATTGGGGAAATGGTCGATATCTTGTTGATATATGGCTATTGTGATCAAAATGCCAAATGGGCGTGTGCTATGAATGCTGCTCGGTATCCTGGACGAAATTATCTAAGTGTCTGGAGCGTTCGCCGGATAGTTAGCCTACGTTATTTAAGGAAAGTGTTCAGCCACATGTGAAACGTCAACCACGACCTGCAACAAATGATGATGCCAAGTAGGTGTTTTAGCTGCTGTCGCGGCTAATCCGCAAATCAGTAGCCGACCAATTGCGCGAGAAACAGAAATCTCTAAAACGTCGGTGTTGAGAATGCTACATCAACATCGATTACACCCATTCCATATTTCTGTCCACCAGGAATTGCATGGTGACGACTTTGAACGTCTTGTACAGTTCTGCCCTGGGCACAAGAGAAATTATGGGATGATACTACAAGATGTTTCACTGCATTACAGAATGGCGATGTACTTCCAACATTATGGATGTCTGGCACATAGCTCGCGTACGGTTGAAGCGGTATTGAATAGCATATTTCATGACAGGTGGATTGATCGTCGAAGCACTATACCATGGCCCGCACGTTCACCGGATGTGACGTCCACGGATTTCTTTCTGTGGGGAAAGTTGATGGATATTTTTTATCGTGATCCATCGACAACGCCTGACAACATGCGTCAGCGCATTGTCAATGCATGTGCAAACATTACGGAAGGCGAACTACTCGCTGTTGACAGGAATGTCGTTACACGTATTGTCAAATGCATTGAGGTTGACGGACATCATTTTGAGTATTTATTGCATTAATGTGGTATTTACAGGTAATCATGCTGTACCAGCATGCGTTTTCAGAAATGATAAGTTCACAAAAGTACATGTATCGCTTTGGAGCAACCGCAATAAAATGTTTAAACGTACTTACGTTCTGTATTTTAATTTAAAAAAACTACCTGTTGCGAACTGTTCGTCTAAAATTGTGAGCCATATGTCTGTGACCATTACAGCGCTATCTAAGTGAAGAAAGGGGCCTAACCAAAACGTTCATATTGCTTTACGTACTACACGAATATGTAATAAAAAATGGGGTCCCTATTTAAAAAAACACGCAGTTCATATCCGTTTGACCTATGGCAGAGCCATCTAGCGGACCAGCCATGGCGCCATCTAGATTCCCCCTTCAAGCTAGACAAGTTTTTTCATTTGACACTTATTTCTTGAGATATTTGGCCCAGTCAATCAATGGACCACCCTGAATATGCAGGTCTGCACAATCAGTGTGACATCCTGGCCTCTTGTGACAGGTGTTGGATTGATTTGGTAGGTCTCTGAAACATTTTCTGGCGCACTGCAGCCATGTTTTGTAGTGTGCAGGGGAGTTAAGGCATTTTTTTTTTGCTGGTTCAAAACAGATCCTGTTTGACATCAATTTCGGATTAAGCGTTGCATGGTACTCGTTGCTCACACTTTAACACCACTAAATTTCGCAGAAAACAACTGACCACACCGTTTCCACGACTTAGTTCTCACATAACTTTCCACAACGAACGCCTGCTGCTCCACTGCGAGTACCATCGCCCCCTTTGCTCTGCTCCACTCACACTGGTACAGCCCGCACTACAATCTGAACTGATGTGGATCACGTGGAGGATCACATTGCGTGCATGTCACAGGGTGTGGCTATATGCATATATTCCCGTGCAATCGTATCCAACCTCCCAGGCCACTTTCATTTGCTCCACACTGTACTAACAGAAGTATCTCTCTAGGTTTGGAGCCAGATTGGCCACGCCATCATGTCCGGCAATATTTTACTGCCTCGAGACAGCATTGCAACCGATCAAAGTGTATCACTTGTATTTCACTCATTTTTCTAATCTTCTTAGATACACAAGTGGTCAACTCCCTTAACACTTTTGTTATTGGACCAGCCAATCGTAGTAATGTATTGTTTTCTTCACAGTACCTAAGACCAAGAGCATGTCTTCGTCCCTGCATTGGTGTCAGAGGCCACTAGCAGATGGACTATGGAATTATTCAGCCACGTGTAGCTGTAATTACTACCAACACAGAAAAGGCTACTACTGGAGTGGTGCTGTGAATATAATGCATAGACTACTGGCATTACAGCAATGAATCACATTTTGTACTGGCCCAGATGAGTATCGTCAGGCACTATGGCGGCGACCTTGGTCGCATTCTTTCTGTTTTCTGGAGACATGCAGCAGTGTTACTTCTGGGGTCATGGTATGTGGATCCGCTGGGGATGACCTCAGCTCAAGACTCATAGTGACTGAGGACGCTGTCGGCACAATGGTATGCCACTGCCATCCCATGTCCCTGTTTGCTACCTCTCATGTAACAGTATTGTGACATCAACAATCAACAGGAAAATGCTCACCCACACATGGGATGTATCTCCATAAATTGTTTGCCTGATGTTGAAATACCCCCATGTCCCGAAAGACATCCAGATCTAACATGTCGGGTGTCAATCCATCGCAGTGCTAGTAACGGCGATATCAAGGACGAGTTGCAACGGTTATGGCCCACTTTCCCTCAGGAGAGGATAAAATGACTTTAAGATTTACTTCCCAACAGAACCAACGCATGTGTCCAGGTAATTGTGGTTGCAATACCAAACTATAAATTGGTTCATACCACTAAGTTATGTGTAAATTTGACTCGATTTTTCAATGACTGATATAATGTCACATACTGTATCAACATGTGAAGTAACATTTCGTTTCGTCAGGCCTTCCGAATACTTCAGTTCTTGTTGATGCAATGTATATTTAAACATAAACTCTACATCAAACGATGTTCATAGTCTTACGTGGCGGTTATCTTTCCAGTCTTACATGCTTCACTTTCTCCAGACTCTACCTTTCTCTTTTGCAGCTGATAAAGTCCATAGATTTATGTTCATGTATGATACTCATATAGCAACGCACCAGCAACCTACTTCCACATCCATTCCCTTCCAGTTTAATTTGGGAGATATATAACCAACAATGAAACTAGAAACTCCATCCACTACATTAATATATACAGAAACTTTGGAAAAGAATTTTAGCTTAGGAAACAATCCCCATACTACAACACTGAATGAACATAATACAAAGAAAGATGTTGACATCGATTAAAACAATAAGTTTACTGTTAACCATTGCCATCTCTGCTTTTTAGAAACTAAAATTCGATTTTTTCGCCATAATACTTCGCTAACGCCACCCTCCTCTAATTTGTTTAAATATATGCTTGTGTAGTGACAGAACTCACGACATGCCACAGACGGAGGTTGAGTGGGGACCTGTGGTCTGCACAGCTGTGACGAGGGTCCGGCCACAGTCGCTGTGCTCACTGTGTGGCTGTATATTGGGGGTTGGTCCTGCTGTGTCCAGTGGCTGGCCCACAGTGCAGAGGTAGACTGTTTCGATACATGTATTCACACAGGGACCACTGGGCAGCTGTCCATCCACAGATGATGGGACCAACACAGCCAAAGGCGACAGTGGGTCCACTAACCCACTAAGATAAATGACTTACTAGTGAGACAATCAGTTTACACGCTGCTTCTCTTGAGTTCCTCATACTAGCAGTTTAACATACCAAGTTACAGTCACTCAGAAGTTATATTGGCAAAACTTTTAAATGTACTTAATTTGCTACTATGTCCATCAGATGGTGTTCGTAGGTCATATGCTACAGACTGGGCGGTAGGGGGAACATACAGTAAATATGATGACAGATACTTCTGAAATGACCGGGGAAGCAAATTCAGAGAAAAATGGAGCACAATATCTGTCATATTACGAAGCTACTGCAGTAAAAATTTAACTTCCATTAAAACCTTTATCACAGAGTTGGAACTTCGGCCAATACATTTATTTTATTCACACTGGCCAATGAGCACCCACACGAAACAGGTGAACATTGAATAGTACCTGACTGGGAGGCTGAACGAATCTATGAGTATGATCAGCAAAATAAGCAGACACATTAATTACATAATATATATTTATGCCTAAGTGCTGATCACAGGTTGTCACTCACTGAAATTAAGAATTTTGTTTCGTTACTGTGTTCAGTGTAATGATTTTTATCAGACTGTGATTAGTGTGTGTGTGTGTGTGTGTGTGTGTGTGTCTTATATTAGTGCTTAATAATTTAAATATAAGTGCAATGCACAGACAAAGGAACTATGCTACATATGCTAGTTGATGGAAGTTTGTATGCAGTGTGATAATCTGTGAAAAAGTTGTGGCTGGTGTTTGGACAATGTGGAATTTACAAGTGGTGCTTATGAAGCAAGTGCTGTGATGGAAAAAGAAAAGTATTTCAAGAGCCGTGCAAACCATGCTACATGTAGCAGTGGTGTTTAATGGCAGTAACTGTTGGGAGATCCGTGTATCAAATGAGAACTACTGAAGATGTGGCAGTTTCTAGTTTTGCCAGTTGTAGTTTTGTTCTGTGTGTGTGTGTTGGTTAGCGTTTGTGATTTCTCATGAAGAAATTGGGCAATGAATTTACCATTGACATAAAAAGAGAGGCTTCATGTATATGCATGTAACGTGGATGGATACTTGTGTGAAGTGGCTGTCATGGTAAGCAATGCAATAGTGTACATAGCTTGACGCAATGAAGAAGATACTGGTTGGGTTTTGTGACATGCACCCTATTTAAGTTAAGAAATGCGTTTCCCAAATTTGCTTCTAAATAATTCAGATAGAATTACATATTTAAAGTTAATGTGTAAATAATAGGCATCTTGAAAACATAGCTGTGGCGATAAGCAGTTTCATTCAAACATTAATTCTCGTTTATAATTATGGGATACACTTCTGCAACAATAAAAATAAATGAGAAATGAATCACCGAGTGTACGGATTGTTATCTGAAGGATATGAATTCCAGTTTTTGAAGCAGCTCGGTAAGTAGTGCATAAATATTCAGACATATCTAACAATAAAAGTAATTTATGAAATTTACTTGTCACTAGCATTGTAGTGAGTATTTATATTGTGATATGTTGATTACAAAGAATAGAAGGATCTGAAGATCTCTTTCATTTTGATGTTGTTAGGAATGGACCAATAACTGGAACAGGTCAGATAAGGAAACACCTAAGCTCTAGCAGAAGAAAACACTGCAGGACTAATCTTTACTAAAGCCACTGGGAAAATTAAGCAAACAGTAGTCAGTAGATATTTGGCAGACCCTTCTCCAAGAACCAAGTACGGAGTTTTCACACAAAAAGCGCTTTCCTTTGTGTGTTGCACAAGCTAGTGACTGAAGTATGTCAATATCACGAGAAACAACAGACTAGAAGTGGGAAGGAAATGTGAAGGAAGACAAAGCATTATGCGGAACTGCCTGAAGCGGCAGAGCTGTTGTGAAACCCTGTCGCCTTTCTTGGGAGGTGGTCATGTGGTGTTTAAGAATTGTGTTTTTATACACCTTCTTTAAGAGAGATGTTTCATATATGCTCCGATTGAGAATGACAACATTTTCCTTAGAGCATAGTAAACTTCAAAAATCTTATTTCTAATACCCCTCGAATACTTCGTTAGAGTTAATGAATTTTGTTACAGAACTTGTCAGCGAATCCCACATATATATCTAGAACGTAAAAGGGAGATACAAAACACACAAAACTGTTGTACTGATATGGGTGCAGCGACTATTGTGACTGACTACTCCAGTACCACGAATATTTCAGATTTACAGAATGAGAAAATCAAATAGGGAATTTAAAACACGTTGCTGCCCACCTTGAACTGTGCTGCAGCATTCTAAGGTACACTATGTGATCAAAAGTATCCAGACAACTGGCTGAAATTGAATTACAAGTTCGTGGCGCACTGTGTAGGTAATGCTAGAATATAATATGGAATCAGCCGACCATTAGCCTTGATGACAGCTCCTACTCACGCAGGCATACGTTGAATCAGGTGCTGGAAGGCTTCTTGGGGAATGGCAGCCCATATTTCATGGAGTGGTGCACTGAGGAGAGGTATCGTTGTCAGTAGGAAAGGCCTGGCACGAAGTTGGTGTTCCAAAACACCACAAGATGTTCTGTAGGATTCAGGTCAGAACTCTGCGCAGGCCAGTCCATTACAGGGATGTTCATGCTGAGTAATCACTCCGGCACAGGCCGTGCGTTATGATCAGGTGCTTGATCAGGTTGAAAGATGCAATCTCCGTCCACAAATTGCTCTTCACCATAACCGCCTCCGAATTTTACTGTTGGCACTACACACACTGGCAAATGACGTACACCAAGGATTCGCCACACCCACTCCCTGCCATCGGATGGCAACATTTTGTACCGTGATTCGTCACTGTATCCACTGCAAGTACAATGACAGTTAGGTGGGAGGTGACAAAACTAGGATTTCATGGTCTAACGGCTGCTCTTAAGCCACACATCACGAAGGTAATTGCCTGGTGTAAGAAGCGAAAGCATTGGACGGTTGAGCAGTGGAAAAACGTTGTGTGGAGTGACAAATCATGGTACACAATGTGTCAATCGGATGGCAGGGTGTGGGTATGGCGAATGCCCTGTGAACGCTCTCTGCCAGCATGTGTAGTGCCAACAGTAAAATTCAGAGGCGGTGGTTTTATGATATGGTCGTATTTGTCATGGAGGATGCTTGCACCCCTTGTTGTTTTGCGTGGCACTATCACAGCACAGTCCTACATTCATGTTTTAAGCGCCTTCTTGTTTCCAACTGTTGAAGATCAGTTGGGGGATGGCGATTACATCTTTCAACATGATCGAGCACCTGTTCATAATGCATGGGCTGTGGCCGAGTGGTTGCATGACAGTAACGTCTTTGCGAAGGACTGGCCCACACAGGGTCCTGACCTGAACGCTACAGAACACATCTGGGATATATTGGAACACCAGCTTCGTGCAAGGTCTCACCGACCAACATCGATACCTCTCTTCAGTGCAGAATGAGCTGCCATTCCCCAATAAACCATCCAGCACCTGATTGAACGTATGGCTGCGAGAGTGGAAGCTGAGATGAGGGCTAAGGGCGGACCAACACCACACTGCATTACAGCATTACCGATGGAGGGCTTCATTGAATTTGTAAGTCATATTCAGCCAGGTGTCTGGATACATTTGATCACACAGTGTATACAAGAAAATGGATATAAGTAGTAGTGTATTTTACTGCACATGCACATCTAATTAAAATTTGTGGTGGACATTGTAGGCCTGGCAGTACACACATGTATCGCTGTGTAACGTAGAATTGTGACTTGTCTCACGCTTACCTGGTGTCTGTCGGTGTCTCTGCAATCAGATGAGTCAACTCCACAACAGTTTGTGGGTCGTTGACTACAGCCTCAGCCCAGCCCTGCGTCGCCATCACATGGAGCAAGTGGGCCTTTATGAAGGCGACAGCGGCCTGCTTCAGCCTGTTGGCGGAATGCCTAATCGCGATAACACCTGCAGCTGCCGCAGTCTCGACAGACAGCTGGGCGACCACCTGTTGCTCACAGTGTGCTTTCAGTACCGACAGGCCGTATGCGTCGGCGGCGACCAGCAACTGTGGGGCCATGCTGGGCAGCTGGGGCACCTGCAGGGTGTAGAGGTATGCCAGCACCTGGCGCAGCACAGGACCCTCTGTGTCCGAGAGTACGAGCTGGCTGCTGCTGCCCTCTAAGGTGACGCGACGCAACATGTCCGCAAACACGGGACTCCTGGCGGCCAAGACAGCCCTGTGAGCCACAAGCCGCGTGTCCCCGGCCAGCAGAGTCACCACAGCGCCGTCCCCGGCGTCCAGCAGGGCTCCCAGATCCACGGCCGTGGCATCCTCAGCCTCCTGAACTCGTCCCACTGTGAGCGATTCTGGAACACAGTTTCCCAAATGTTGGAAAAAGTGGGAGTGGCTGTCAGTGCAGAGTTAATCAATGCCACAATTTAAAGGCATTTCTAAAGCTGCTATCAGGATAAAATTTACACCCAACATAGATTATAGTGTGTAGATGAAGGAAATAACACTTTTGAAAATCTATTACATCTCCTCTTAAAACTTCCCTATTTGCCTGTGCAAAATGCCTCAGAAGGAATAGAGGCCTCTTTCTACAATTACCTGCTCAAAGTATCAAAATGAATATCTAGCACAAAACTGAGAGCATACATTGTTCAACACCCAGTCCCGATTTCTGCAGTTATTTAAGAAAACAATGATATTTCATGCCTGAAATCTGCATCCCTCTGCCCTTAACTGCTATACCAGCATGTCTCTTTCCAGGAATTGTTACAGGGGATCAAGTAACTGCTGTCACAGTCTGGAATGACTTTCTAGAAACGTGACATAGAGGTGGCGGGCATAGCTAGATGGCAACTTCTGACATATTCCAATATGACAATACCCAACATTTTGTAGGGTAGTGGCATAACGCACCCCCTCCTCCTCCTCACCCAATGGATAAAATAAAATTTTATCTGGAGTACAAATAACTGTGCCTAATTGCGTTTCGGTCACAATACTAAATTATTTCTAAAAGATCATGTTTATCATGACTATTTCGCAACAATTTGTAGCTATTACATAATTTACCATCAATAAATTTTTATTTTCAAATAATAGAAGTAATGAATGACACAATGTGGTGCACGCTACAGCTTGTCAAACGAATGTATGAACTTCATCTTCCAAACATAATGCTCCTGCTGCACCCAATAGTTTTCACTTTGTACCATGATGGAGAAATCGAGACATACAGATCACATATGCTTCAATATCTCATAAAAATTTCTAGCAAATGACCAGAAATTTCGTCATCACTCACTTCATAATAATAAATGAAAAAATATTAAACTTCAACTCAACACTTACTATGTAATGGCTACTATTGTAGTGTAAGATGTGTACAGTACTTTATTTTTATTATTATTTGTGGCACCTAGTCAGACACAAAGCGTTGGCAAGTTAAAATCGTTCGAGTTCTGACACTGCAGAAGTAAGGAGTCCAGCAATCAAGTGATTCAGAAACAGTAAGCAGAGTGCATGAATTTTCACTTGATTGATTTTAAGTAAAGGTGCAGGATGAGGGTGACGCCAGTGTCAATAGAGATAGAAGTGGTGTAGAGGAAACAGGTTTTGTAACAAGTGCATAACTTCACTGCAGACAGTTAGTTAACTTCCATTTTTGAGCAGTCTTAGACGCAATGAGGAAGGCTACATCATTACAAATAAGAAGTACCAATTGTATAATTGACACATTAGTCTGAGGTTTAATAAAGCACCTACAAAAGCTAAGTATCATTTATCTTTCATCACTTTCAAAATAAGAATTTTCTAAGGAAATATTCTTCTTACAAGGGAACCTCCCCATCGCACCCCCCTCAGATTTAGTTATAAGTTGGCACAGTGGATAGGCCTTGAAAAACTGAACACAGATCAATCGAGAAAACAGGAAGAAGTTGTGTGGAACTATAAAGAAAATAAGTAAAATATGCAAACTGAGTAGTCCATGCCAAAGATATGCAACATCAAGGATAGTGTGAGCTCAGGAGCGCCGTGGTCTCGTGGTTAGCGTGAGCAGCTGTGGAATGAGAGGCCCTCGGTTCAACTCTTCCCTCAAGTGAAAAGTTTACTTTCTTTATTTTCGCAAAGTTATGATCTGTCCGTTCGTTCATTGACGTTTCTGTTCACTGTAATAAGTTTAGTGTCTATGTTTTGCGACCGCACCGCAAAACCGTGCGATTAGTATACGAATGGACGTGCCTCTCCAATGGGAACCGAAAACATTTGATCGCAAGGTCATAGGTCAACCGATTCCTCCACAGGAAAACACGTCTGATATATTCTATACAACACATGACAGGAATATGTTGACGACCCACCTAACTTGTAAACTTGGCGAATGGGTAAAAAGATTCTTCTACCTTGCCCGATTTAGGTTTTCTTGTGGATGAGATAATCACTCCCAAAAAAGTGATGAAATCACAAGAGCTTGTCTCATAAACTGCACCAAATGAATGCAACAGTTTCACAGTCGCACAGTTTTCCCTGTGCTCTGTCAAAACATATGTTTTTAACGTTTTCAAATTTTTCCATGTGTATACCGTCAAATCCTGCATGTGTACAAGTAAATCTGAACATGTTCTGGAACTTTGGAGAGCGAAGTTGATTATGTGTGTGTTCCTGAACTTTGATAATTGTCTGAAAATAAAAAATTAAAAATTTTCACTCAAGGGAATACTTGAACCAAGGACCTCTCGTTCCACAGCTGCTCACGCTAACCACAGGACCACAGCTCTACTGAGCTTGTTTACTCCTTAAAGTTGCTCATCTTGAGCATGGACTACTCAGTTTGTACATTTTGCTTGTTTTTTTAATAGTTCCACACAACTTCTTCCTGTTTTCTCGATTGATCTGTGTTCAGTTTCTCAAGGCCTATCCACTGTGCCAACTTATAACTAAATCTGAGGGGGGTGCGATGGGGAGGTTCCCTTGTTAGTGGAGTTTAGTTAATCGCTAAGGATGATGACTTGGTGTGTGTGTTAGGGTGTTTGGGTGGCTGGGAAGGGAAGGGGGTAAGTGGAGCTCTAGCTAGTGTCTGTTTGCACTCTGGGATAATGCTCTCAGAAAGGTTGGGAGCCATTACTGTAGGGGATATGTCAAAGCCAGTCATAGAGAATATGCCATCTCTTCAACACACATTCTTTCCATCATTTCGTAATTGATGTCACCCTACCAAATTGTTGCAGATGGTACTGATAACTGACCTTTGTTGTTGTAAGTTATTCATTACAAGCTGTAATTAGCGCTGAAAATAGTCACAGTCCCAGTTACTACATTAGACGACCAGGTTGATCCTTTAAATGACGTTTTAAATTACTATTATTTATTGCAGCTATTTTCTATCAGCTAGCTCTGAAAATCTGAGAAACAAGGAAGCCCTGGGATAGACAACACTCCAGCTGAATTTGTCGAACCTGGAAGGATTGAAATTAGAAATCTGTTAAATACTCCCTTGTGTAACATATAGGAACAGGGGTAATTGCCCTCAGACTCTAGAGAAACATTATACGATATTTATTCTTAAAGGAGGAATGTCTTAAAATACAAAAATTACCGAAGTCTTAGCTTAGTCGTGAATGCCACATCAAATAAAAGCTTCCTCTGTCTTCGAACAATTGACACACGATTATCATAAAGTCAGTTTGGATTCGGAAAAAAACCGAAGAATTCAAGAAGGAGTAATATCTTTAAACTTAATTTTAAATTGTAAATAAATAGCTTTTGTAGGTATACAGGAAATGTTTCATGATGTAAAATGGCCAAATAAAGTTTGAGGTACAGAAGAGAGTAGGAATATGCATAGAGAGTGATATGTTATGTGGAAGCTGTATAAAAAAGGAGAGGACTTCTATTGGAGTGCACTCTACACAGGTTCTACACATATTCATGAATGAATCCGGCAAGGTAGTGTACTATAAACAATTATCTTTAATCTATTCAACAAACACGTACTTAGGAAGGGAGAGTAGTGTTACATATAGTATACAGGAGAATAGAGCAGGTATGCGTGGCACAGCTGTTTTATCTGAAAGTGAGTCCAATCTAGGCCCTTGCTAGTGGCCTCTGGGTGCATCAGAATGAGAATGCAGTCCCAAAAGTGCTCCTCCAGGATGAATTTGGCTAACGGGATTGAAATCATCTTCCAAAACCTTCACATACCGTTCGGTAGTCACCAAAGGAATACCGCACCGATTATTCCACGAGTGGACACTGCACACCACACAGTCTCCCGTTGAGGGTGAAGTGACATCTCGATCGCCAAATGCTGACTCTCAGTCCCCCAACTGTGCCAATTTCACTTAGTAAAGCATCCATCCAAATAAAAGTAGCCGACAACAACCTGGCGTGTTCGATGGGCATTCTAATTCCCATCGTGTCCCGCGCCTGTGGCACTGGACTGGATGAAGAAGACCCATTGAGTTCCCTCCACGGTCGCCAGATCGAACAGCTACGGACTTTTACTTGTGGGGAACTGTGAAAGATAACGTCTATCGACGTAAGCCACGCACGCTGGAGGAGATGACAGCGACATGTGCAGCGATCTACACTGTAACAGTGACTGACATAGTTGCGACGAGCCGGCCGTTGAGGCCGAGAGGTTCTAGACGCTTCAGTCCGGAACCCCGCTGCTGCTACGTTCGCAGGCTAGAATCCTGCCTCTGGCATGGATGTGTGTGATGTCCTTAGGTTAGTTAGGTTTAAGTAGTTCTAGGTTCTAGGGCCATTAGATGTTAAGTCCTATAGCGCTTAGAGAGTTGCGACGACCGCTCGTCGTTCTGCTATGTGTAAAGCCGTCGACTGTGAACTTTTTAACACTTGAAGTAACCATATGCTAAGCTAAAGGCTGTGCAACATATGTGATCGATTATTAAATGTAAAATAAACACATAAGTAATACTTTTCGTTCCTTATGGTGTGTATACATTTTTCTGGCGGACTGTATATGAAGAAGAAAGAAAAAACGTAAATTAGTTACGGAGTTCGGCGTGTACACATTTTATTCAAAATGTAAACGTCACAACATATATTCGGATTAAGGTTATGACATCTTCGGTGTGACAGCCGTCATAGGCAATGACGTGGCGCAGACGAATAGCGAAATTCTGCGTGACCCGCTTAAGTGTCGGAACATAGATGCTGTCGATGACCTCCTGAATGTCTGTTTTCAGCTCAACATTAGTCTCGGGGCTATTGCTGTACACCTTGACCTTAATACAGCCCCACAAGAAGAAGTCGATGTATTCAGATCAGGAGAAGATGGCGGCCAATCGAGGCCCATGCGAGTGCCTCCTGGGTACACCAGAGCCAGAATGCGGTCCCCAAAATGCTCCTCCAGGACATCAAATACTTCCCTGCTTCGAAGGGGTCGAGCACTATGTTGTATGAATCACGTCTTATCGAAATGATCCTAACTTCGGATAATCGTGATGATATCATCTTCCAAAACGTACAGTTCGGTAGTCACCAAAAGAATATTGCACTGATTATTTCGTGACTGGAGACTGCACACCACACAGTGCTCTGTTGAGGGTGCAAGACTTCTCGATCACCGAATGCGCAGTCTCAGTCCACGAAATGCGTCAATTTCGCTTATTGACGAACACTTCCAAGTGGATGTGGGCTTAGCCGCGAAACGAAACCATATTCACATCAAAGTCCTGTTCGTCAATTCTGCAGACAACAGTGTAGACGAAACATGACTGCTGGCTTAACGGCTGAGAAGCTTGAATTTTGTATGGGAAAAGATGCGGGTCTTCAACAACTACATGCCGCAGTGCCACCCAGTTGATTCCCAGCTGTTGTGCAGCTCGTGTGATAGATTTCCTGGGGCTGGTTTGAAACACAAGACTTGTCATGTTGATGTTTTCAGTCGTTTTCATCCATTTTGGACGACAGACATTGCGAACACTGTCAGCAAGAAAGCTACCCGTTCTCTCAAATTTTCCAAACATATTCTTTATTGTTAGCACACACGGACCGGTTGTCTTCAGCTTGATCTCGGTGGCACCACTTCCTTTGAGCCGCATTTGGGCTGCTATTACTAGCGTAGCAGGCCTCCACAAGCGGTATATGTTCAGGTACACTGTACCGTGACGTTTTCTCGTGCACATGGCCGACGCAACAAGTCACACGCGCATGCACATACTAATTACCATCATCCCCCGCGGCCAAGCATGCAGTTTGAACGTCATAAAGCAAACCGTTCAGAATCTATGAGGATTTCATTTCATGTAGGTCAATAATTGCACCCTCAAACTGCCTGACAGATTAAAACTGTGTGCCGGACCGAGACTCCAACTCGGGACCTTTGCCTTTCCAGGGCAAGTGCTCTGTCGACAGGACTACCCAACCACTACTCACGTCCCGTCCTCTGGGCTTCAGTTCTGCGAGTACCTCGTCTGCTACCTTCCAAACTTCACTAGCACTTCTGCCAGGAAGTTGCATATCAGCGCACACTCCGCTACAGAGTGAAAATTTCAACCTCGAAATGTCACCCTGTATGAATAACTTTCCTTCCTGATTTCCATCGTAAACATGTTGTTGTTGGTGTTGTTGTTGTTGTGGTCTTCAGTTCAGAGACTGGTTTGATGCAGCTCTTTCCTGTGTAAGCTCGTTCATCTCAAAGTACCTACTGCAGTCTACATCCTCCTGAGTCTGCTTAATGTATTCATATCTTGGTCTCCCTCCACGCTGCTCTTCAATACTGAATTAGTGATCCCTTGATGCCTCAAAAAATGTCCTACCAACAGATCCCTTCTTCTAGTCAATTTGTGCCACAAATTTCTCTTCTCCCCAATTCAGCACCTCCTCATTAGTTACGTGGTATATCCATATAATCTTCAGCATACTTCTGTAGCACCACATTTCGAAAGCTTCTATTCTCTTCTTGTCTAAACTATTTATCGTCGTGTTTCATATCCATACATAGCTACACTCCATAAAAATTCTTTCAGAAACGACTTCCTGACACTTAAATCTAAACTCGATGTTAAGAAATTCCTCTTCTTTGGAAACTCTTTCCCTGTCATTGCTAATCTACATTTTACATCCTCTCTACTTCCACCATGATCAGTTATTTTTCTCCCCAAATAGTAAAGCTCATTTACTACTTTAAGTGTCTCGTTTGCTAATCTAATTCCCTTGGCCTCACCTGATTTAATTCGAATATATCCCATTATCGTCGTTTCGCTTTTTTGATGTTCATCTTTTATCCTCCTTTTAAGACACTGTCCGTTCCATTCGACTGCTCTTCCAGGTCATTTACACTCTCTGAGAGAATTCCAGTGTCGTCGGTAAACCTCAGAGCTTTTATTTCTTCTTCGGATTTAAATTCCTACTGCGAATTTTTCTTTTGTTTTCTTTACTGCTTGCTCAATATATAGACTTAATGACATTGTGGATAGGCTACAACCCTGTCTCACTCCATTCCCAACCACTGTTTCCCTTTCATGCCCCTCGGCTCTTATAACTGCCATCTGGTTTCTGTACAAATTGTAAATAGCCTGTCACTCGTTGCATTTGACCCCTGCCACCTTCAGAATTTGAAAGAATTGTCAGAAGCTTTCTCTAAGACTAGAAATGCTAGAAACGTAGGCTTGGCTTTCGTTAATAACCCAAATAACGGTAAACATACGCCAGTGTATTGCCGTTACATCTTTCACGTTAGTCAAATATATTTTTTTCAGCTTTGGAAGGCAAGAGTCAATTGTGAATGGAAAACGAGCGCAGCACTGTTATGTCGTCCGTCAGTCCCTCCAGATGGGGATCCCACACCGCACAGAAATACTCCAGAATAGGACGGTCAAGCTTGGTGTAAGCAGTCTCTTTAGTAGACCTGTTGCATCTTCTAAGTGTTCTGCCAATGAATTGCAGTCTTTGGTTTGCTCTACCCAAAACATTATCTATGTGATCGTTCCAATTTAGGTTATTTATAATTGTAATCCCCAAGTATTTACTTGAATTTACAGTCTTCAGATTTGTGTGACTTATCGCATAATCGAAATTTAGTGGATTTCTTTTAGTACTCATGTGAATAACTTCACACTTTGCTTTATTTAGGGTCTATTGCCACTCTTCGCAACAAACATATTTTATCTAAATCATTTTGCTGTTCGTTTTGGCCATCTGATGACTTAACAAGACTGTAAATGAGATCATCATTTGCAAACAATCTGAGAGAGCTACTCATATTGTCTCCTATGTCGTTAATATTCTTCAGTAAAAACGGAGGGAAAAATTTGGAAATTTGTGGTAAGGTCTTATGGGACCAAACTGCTAAGGTCATCCGTCCCTCAGCTTACACGCTATTTAATCTAACATAAACTAACTTACGCTAAGGGCGACACACAGACCCAAGCCCGATGGAGGACTCGAACCTCCGACGGGGGGAGTCACACGGAGCGTGACAAGACGCCCAAGATCGCGCGGCTACCCGGCTGGGGAACAACAGATGGCCGATAACACTTCCTTGGGGAACGCAGGATATTGCTTCTGTTTTAATCGATGACTTTCCGTCTATTACTACGGACTGTGATCTTACTGAGAGGAAATAACGAACCCAGCAGCACAATTGAGGCGATTTTCCATAATCATGCAGTTTGCTTAGAAGACGCTTGTGAGGAACGGTGTCGAAAGTCTTCTGGAAATCTAAAAACATGGAATCAATTGGACATCCCCTGTAGATAGCACTCATTACTTCATGAGTAGTTGTGTTTCGCAACAACGATGTTTTCTGCATCCGTGATGACTGTGTGTCAATAAATCGTTTTCTTCCAGGTAATTTATAATGGTCGAACACACTATATATTCGAAAACCCTACTACAAATCGACTTAGTGACGTGGGCCTGTAATTTAGCGGATTACTCCTACTTCCATTTTTCAGTATTGGTGTGACTCGAGCAATTTTTTAGTCTTTAGGTACAGAACTTTCTGTGGACAGGTGGTTGTTTATAATTCCTAAACATGGAGCTATAGCATCGGCATAATCGGAAGGGATCCTGAGTGGGATACAGTCTGGACTGGAGGCCTTACCTTCATTAAGTGATTTAACCTGCTTGCTACACCGTGGATTTCTACTTCTATGTTTCTCATCTTGGCAGTTGTTCTTAATTGGAATTCAGGAATATTTACTTTGTCTTCCTCGGTGAATTAGTTTCGGAAAACGTGTTTAATAACTCTGCTGTGGTGGCACTGTCATCAATGAGTTCACCGTTGTTATCGGGCAGTGGAGGTATTGATTGCGTCTCGCCACTGGCGTGCTTTATGTATGACCTGTCGCTGTCCATTTTCACTGTCAACTGTCCTCAGTGCCAGTGATAGGCCGCAGACACGCACTGCCGCAGGAGGAACACCTGTTTCTGGAGGTGAACCGTGCGCCAAGTCTTATGACCATGGAAAGGGGTTGCTTGGACGAAAAATGCACTCTCGTCTACCTCTCGCTAAAGGGTCACTAAAGGTGGCGTTTGGACATTTAAGCTGCTGATTCAGAACAGCTGACACCATGAACTTGCCTTTCACATATAGGAAATGTTGAAACTGGTATAGCTACGGTCGCAGGTTCGAAATCTGCCTCGGGCATGGATGTGTGTGATGTCTTTAGGTTAGTTAGGTTTAAGCAGTTCTAAGTTCTAGGAGACTGATGACCACATGTGTTAAGTCCCATAGTGCTCAGAGCCATTAGAAACCATTTTGAAACAGGTATACAGAATCACTGCATACACACATACTAATCTTTCGTGCATTGCCTGGTGGATTTCCCTTTCACACATTTGTAACCACACGGAAAACGTTAATATTTGGTGTTCTGTCAAACATTTCGGTGGTTACGTCACTTTGTACGTACATCCACACACGACTCTCGGTGCTTACTCATTAAATGTTGTTTTCGTATGTCTCCCTGTGGTCGCCACGCCTACAGGAGAGCTGACAGGCTGCTCCCTGCGGAGGACACAGAGCTGTACATCACCATGGTCGTCGTATTGCAGGACAAAACAACTTGGTGGCCAAGGAATCAGGGTAGGAAAGATGTTTTGCTCAAAATGCAAGTCCGTCTGGAGACTACACACCCTGTTCCTCGATGCTCAAAAACTTGGTGACGTTTTCACAATTCTTCTCTTACTTTCGTTTCTATCCCTGTGTGGTCAACAGAGAACAGGCGATTGCTCCAGTGTTTTTCTTTCGTCCGTGAACATTATACTGCTGTGTGCATGTTATTAATACTCTACGGTTTATCTATCATATCTGGCCTCATTCCTGAATAACGAAAGACGTCTCTCCTGTATGTATAATACATCTGTTTGCTACCAGATTTTTCTGACACAAAAATTAAAGATTTCTGAGACACAAATTAAAGATTAATAAGATTAACTTAAATTGTATAGGCACTTCAGTATGTAGCAACCATATATACTATTTTCAGTTTTTATATATCTTGTGTACTTCACCGTCGTAAGTAAAATTGAGTACGCCTCTCACAAGACTTTCATTTTGCTTCTACGCATCTACCCTTCATTACCTTATGTGTTGCCCATAGAAAGGTACATTTTCAATTGCTTGTTTTTCCGTATGTACTTGCAAATAATAACCCATCTAAAACGTACGACCACTAACAGCCATAATTATTAGTCTGCAAATGGCGCAAGTACTGATATAATATTGTTTAGTACTCTGTTCTCACTCACCAATAGAAATATATGCACTTATACCCATTACACCATGTATGTATACATGTAGGATGGTGTCTGATCTGTACGTATAACTAACTACACACACTAACGCTGAATATTATACACTGAAAGGTCTCTGTTGGATTCCTTTCATGTTAATTTCTTAAATCTGTTGTCTTTTACAGCATACATTCCATTTCTAAATTTACTGTGGTGTTTCTGTCTCTATCTGGGAGGAGACTGAGCAGTGGAACGTGTTACTTTTACACATAATCAAGAACGATCTGTCACACTACTACACTTTAAAACACAGTTTATATGTAATTCATGTCACACAGTCTCATACGGAACCTACATCCGCTTTCTCTTATATACTGTATATGATAAGATACTGTCATCCCCTTCTCTTCTGTGTGAAAGGATGGATGAGCAAATGTATTTCTAGTTGCATGCTTGATGGTAACAGACAAGCCTGTCTGCTAGAGAATAGTAGGACCAACGTCGGAACAAGTAGCTACGCTTTCTAAAAGCCAAGAAGTTTCTATTCTTAGTATGGTCCTGTCCGTCCCTTGTCATGTTGGTATAGGAAGCTGCCTCTCTGGTCACCTCCGTTTTGTATCTGGAAGCGTCCTTGGTAGGGGCCCACGCCAGTCTGTCCACGGCGAGCGTCTGAAGTGGTAAGATCTCTGGCTAAGCGCGTTTCTGCCACGACCACAGGACAATGGATCTCTTAAGTCCAGCCTAACTGAAAATTTAATCACCTTTATTTCAGGTTTAGTTCTGAAATATCTAATGTTATCTTACATTGCAACGCAGTGTAATTCGAGTGTGAAGTTCAGAATATCTTCTAGTAGTTGCTTTGTCACTGCTTTGTGAGTAAAATGGAACCACGTGTGGATGATCCGTAACTCTAACTTAGATCATCAATCTTACATGTGAATGTGAGTGAGATTATAACGCCTCGTGTTGACAATGTTTTTCAATATAGCAACTTTTCTTTATGTTCAACCCACGTGGGGTGTACTTTGTGAGACCAGTACCACGTGCTTATACAATTGTTGGACCTATCATGTTAATAGTAAGACGATAGTAACCAGTTCGAGGTTTTTCTTTTTTAATTTGTGTTTCGATGTTATTTATTTTAATTATCAAAATTATTGCGGAGTTACACTCTTTGTGTAAACCAAGTTGACCATATGAAGCATGTAGTGTAATCATCAAAGTAGCCCTCAGCTATTCTTTTCGGGAAGATTTCACAGAGAGTTAGTATGAATTTAGTATGCCAGTGTGTGGTAATTTCATGATGGACAGGATTGCGCTACGAATGTAACTTCTTTGGGTGAAAATTGAATCGATTGGATGTGATTAATTTCCTCTTGCATATGTTTCAACGTTCTTCGGATGTTATTTTATGAATGCAGTGTTGTATGCAGTCTCCCAATCTTGGCTCCATATTTGATGTTCCGTAAGATTACAAACTCACATTTTCTCAATCCTAAATAAGGCACCAGTTTAGTTATGAATCATGTTTAATATGCTAAAATTTTAACTGAACAATGATCAATGTTAAAATAAATGTCCAAATATAAACTGATTTATTTCTTTTTATTTAAATTGTCTTTTTATATATATATCGCCGGTTAATTAATTACAGAAATTTTAAGTTTAAAAATAATTCGTAATTTCAAATGTTTGTAAAAAAAATGATTTTAACTATACATTCAGAAGAAGTACTTATGACATAGAAACTAAAACATATTATAAAGTAATTCTATTTCATAAATTTTAGATCGAAAGACTACATACTACGTTTGAAATTATATTAAAGTTTTCAGAAAGGCAGCTGAGAATATTGACCTGTCCAGGATTCGGAAAATAATACTGGTATCGACAGTAACGTTACGGAAAAGTAGTGCTAGAGGAGGATGTCCCGTTGCATGTCCTCTTACTTAAGTTCAGGCTCTAGTTCAGAACTGTGCGAACTGCGTCGGATAGAAGAGAGAAGCCATTCCGTTAGTTGGCTTAGTTCACCTCAGTCTACAGTACCCGTGTCTAAATATTTCCTTCTCATGTTAAGACTTAATTTTTGCGAAAAACTTAATAAGAGCGAGTTTTTCCTATTTCTAGATCTTGTCAGTTGGAAAATTAGATAGCAGATAATCGCTTTGGTTACAAGGAGAATAATTTAATCCTTCGTGCTTCCCACTTCCTGGGTTCCCAACTAAATACTTAGGATAAAACTGAAAACGCTCAGCCCATTGTGTCCAAAAGACTGCATATAAAAAATCATAGAAATATGCAGTCTGATTTGTTTTCAAAGGTCTGAGTCATAGTTCGTCTCGCATAGCTATGACGCGCCAATGTCTGCTCGCGTCCTGCCCATCGTGGAGTGCACGAGCTCGATTTCTCTGTTTACTCCCCACCGCGGCTCCGTGCACTGCTCCCTGTTACGAGCGAGCCGTGGCGCACACTGAACGCCGGGTAGCTACCAGGATCACTTTTCAAGTTGAATATGCACGGCTACGACCTTTCGAAATTGAGTTGTACGGGATGATCTTAGCCTGGACCCACAGGATGTAACTGGCATTCAGTTTTCCATTACTGGAAACGTTGTAGGTGTCAATATGCACACCAAAGAATTGTGCACCGACATTGACATCCACAACGTGCCAAACCTCAAGGACCCTGACGGACGTGGAAGGGCCTCCATTCGATTAGGGTCTTTGAGCTCCCGATTGAGGTCCCACCAGACATCTTCATGTCGTCTTCCAAGCCATATGCAATGTATGCAGTCACCAGGCCGACAGATGGAAAACCTTTGATACCTATCCTGTTCTCAACAGTGTCTGTCAACTGAAATTTGAATTAGTGAAGCATGTGCCATTCTAACTGGTTATAGGACGATGCAGGGCCATCGTCAGATGCAGCCCCTTACCTGTGCCTACTGCAACTAGGAAGGAAATTCCGCCAAAACTGCCCCTGGCGCTGGCCTGGAGAGACACCGCTCAACGACGCTGCCCCCATTGCGACGTCCACTGTCCATCCTGTCACCGATGCTGTGGTCACGGCATGAACTGCTGATCTTCAGCACTACTCACATGACCCATTACAAACGATGACTGCCATCGCAGAGACTGATCTGGCACTTATCACAGCATTGGAATCAGAGCTGTTAACTGGAGGAGATACTCACCTGCCTAACACCGATGACACAAACACAGAAATGGATCCTAGTGATGTACTGACTTCTGCCTTCCTTCTGTCAGCCATTGAGCCAATGGACAATTGCTGCCATAACCCTGAAAAGCAAGTTTGCAAACAAAAACCTCAATGGAAAAGCCAGAAATGGCACCATGACCATTGGATGACTACCGGTAACAAATGGTGCCTGATGAGAAACAAATGTCCGATGACGCCAAGTCCTCTGACACCTTTTCCCGTGATTGCTTAATGTCATAATGACACAGTGGTGCCAATCCTTTTTGTGTACAATCCAGGTGGCATAACTCTTTTGGTACCGATTCCACTTGTGTGCACGGCAGACGACACAACATCTATAGTAATGAGCTTCTGGGAATATGAGGTAGAGGATGACACCACACTACCGCCTTGCGCTACCGAAGGGAGTGTCCAGATGGAGGCATAGGGCAGAGCAACAACACAGTGACTGACAATGCTACAGACGTCACAGCTGGTGTACCATGGACAGCCACTGACAGAGTGCATGTAACTTCCCATTTGGGCATGGGGACTAAATAACACTGACAGGCCATGCTCAATGTCAATAACATCAATGCACACCATAAACTGACAATGTTACAAGGCTCACAGAACACAGGAGGAGATCTACGTCATGGATTCCGTCAGTTATTTCAGATATACCACTCATGCTTTCCACGCATCTGCCATTGGCAGTGGCATGACGTCCTTCTCTTTGAAGGCTTGATTGCCAAAGATTTCACTTTTCTCCTTAACAGAAGGGGCATGGCACTCACTCTACATGGCATCAGAACTGTAAACATCTACACCATCTGCCAAATACACACCATATGAAGCCCTCTCCACGATTCATTAAAATGTAAATATCGTGTGACTGGCGCCTCCCTCAGGTAGAACATTCGCCTGGTGCAAGTCTTTCAATCTGACGCCACTTCGGCGACTTGCGGGTCGATAGGGATGGAATGATGATGATGAGGACAATACAGCAGCCAGTCCCTGAGAGGAGAAAATCTCTGACCCAGCCGGAAATCGAAGCCAGGTCCTTAGTACTGGCATTCCGTCGCGCTGACCACTCAGCTACTGGGTGCGAACTTTCGATTCGTTGACATGTGGAAATAAGTACATGGTGATAGGGTCGATAGGGATGGAATGATGATGATGAGGACAATACAGCAGCCAGTCCCTGAGAGGAGAAAATCTCCGACCCAGCCGGAAATCGAAGCCAGGTCCTAAGTACTGGCATTCCATAGGGATGGAATGATGATGATGAGGACAATACAGCAGCCAGTCCCTGAGAGGAGAAAATCTCCGACCCAGCCGGAAATCGAAGCCAGGTCCTTAGTACTGGCATTCCGTCGCGCTGACCACTCAGCTACTGGGTGCGAACTTTCGATTCGTTGACATGTGGAAATAAGTACATGGTGATAGGGAGGGTTTCACACACCATACCAGCAATTCCCATCCATATACACGTCATCTCTCTCTCAAGCCCAATTGTTTGGGGAACATGAGCAGCTGAAATATGGTCCATTGGTTTTTCAGACCATGCACCCCATATAGGCACTTTCACCTCACGATGCCCCTGGAAACTGAACGAATCTCCAACATCTGCGTGAATGCCGACAGCTCATGGAGGCAATATGGAAATCCGGCACCCTAACTGATTCCTTGAAGAGTGGAAGCATCAGTGTCTATTGATCCCTGTTGCTCCAGAACTCTAACATGAAGGTCTTTACTTGACTTTTTACACCACACCTGAGAAGGGTTGCCTGCTTTGTGGTCTCCCACAATCAGGCGTCTTTAGGAGGTTGTCACAACATCTGCACTGCCTTATGTCGGTACTGTAACATTACTGTGCTTAGGCAGACACTGTGTCTGATGGGAGTCTTCGCTTCCCTTGATTTCAGCTAGGCCTTGGAAAGGGTTCATCGCTCTTATCTGGCAGCAGTGATGCCAAATATGGGATTCCCAGACAGCTGAGGTGCACATCTTGGATCCTATGTGATGGTCGACTTACGCTGTCCCACCTGGTATAATGATTGGTGTGGCAGATGCTCTTTACATACGTTCTCGCCCTGGAACCGTTACTTTGCAGCCTCCGTCAACTCCTCAGTGAGTCTGTGGGCGACTTGGTCCTTGTCCTGCGCAATAGAAACGATGCGGGTGGAGTACTAGGGAATTGCTTTAGGCAGCGTCATTAACATTTGCAAATCTCGCGCGTTGCCTATAGGACGTGGGCTGCCTGCTGAATGCATTACTCTGCTGTAGGTCCGTGACGTGATAACATGTCTAGGCATTGATTTTTACTGCCAACTTGGAGCGATTTGTCGCCCTTAACAATAGGCGCTCATTATGCTGGATCCCGGCAGAGCTCCTTTACAATTGACTCTGAACCCTGCACATCTATAATGGACGCAATATGCAAACGTTTGTCTTGCATCGCAAATCCTGCACATGGCCCAGACTTTTCACATCACGCCGTCAATGGATACACACGTGTTAGCCAAGCTGGCATGTTGTTTAAGGTCCGCTATGAGTCCCCCGCCCTCGTGAAGCGCAAAGAAGGCCTCAGTTTTTATCATCTCCAACATCAAACAACTGTCCTCTTTAAATTCTTGGACGCCAAGATGTGGCAACGTATTTCGACTTGTCTGATTAGCCTATTGACTAGTCTCTGCCCCAGTGCCGCTGACAAAGGTCCCAACGTCCTTTTCCTGCTGGAACTATTTCTTTCATGAATACAAATACATCTGGACCCCGCTTCTCCTTCCACATCTACCGACGGCCAAGGTAGCGTATGTCTCACTGCAATTGCAGCTTCTGCTGAATGTGATTGAGGAAAAACAGCCCCTTGTCTCGTGGAATGCTGTATAGAGGGAAGTGCAGGCCCTGACTATTGCGTCAGATGTTCACTCCACCTGATACATGATGATTAATGGAAAGCAGGTATTAAAGTCTCTTCTATGCAGGATACACCTCATAGCATCGCCATTACATACCACATGTGGCCTACAGCGATGGTTGTGAAGGCGAGGTGAATGATGTTTGGCCTTTGGTCCAGCAGATGTCGGCATTCATCTCACACATGACTCCTGACACCACTACAGTCCCAAAGCTTCTCTTCCCAGGCATGGACTATTTCCTGTGGACTATGACTCAATCAGGAGCTTGGATTAGCGGACATGCTGCCTACTACCTGTTTGGTGGTGGTCCCTCGATTTGTGGCAGTACCTTAATGACTGTTGTTGTGCAGTTGTCAAGAATTCTACGAACCAACAATATTTATCGAACATTCTCAAGGGTGCTTTCTGTAACCACCTTCGCAAATGGATCATACATGCTAGGAACAGCAACATACCTTCCTTTCCTCCATTTTACAGAATCTATCCCCTGAACAGTTATTCATACACACTTGTGAAAAGATGTGCGTCAGTGAATTACTAACTCTTCCCTACCACCCAGATGCTCTCCCAATGATGCTGAAGGCTATTGCCAGTCTTTGTGGGGATGTGCTAGTGCAGCGGAGATGGCTTAAAAACACAATTAAAAAAGACCTCCGTTGTATCCTCCTTTCCCCTTTGGTAAACATTAATGGTGTCTTATCAACTGGGGCTGCACATGAAGTTGAGGAGATCATTTTCTTTTGGGGGGGGGGGGGGCTTCGTTTACGATAAGAGTGGCGATGGCATTAACTTCTTCTTTTCCTTTGTATGCCTAGGTATAGCCAAGAATGTTAGAAACATGGTGAAAAAAAGTGGTCAGTGAGGCATAACTGACATTTTCTCCACTCAGGGACTGGGCGTTGTGTTGACTTCAACATCATGTTATCCCAATCGACACGCAGGCGCCGAGGTGACTTCACCTGAAAAACCTTGCAACAAGTGGCTGGACTCCACACAGGTGAGGCTCCTGGCCTATCCACAAGCATCATCATTGTATTCAGTTTTGTAGGCAATAACATTATTAAATTTTACTTTCTAATTATTGCGGCACGGAGTGGCCGCGAGATTTAGGCGCGATGTCACGGACTGCGTGGCCTCTCTCGCTGGAGGTTCGAGTCCTCCCTTGGGCGTGGGTGTGTGTGTTGTACATAGCATAAGTTAGTTTAAGTAGTGTGTAAGTCTAGGGACTGTTGCGCTTAGTTTGGTCCCTTAGGAACTCACACACATTTGAACACATTTTTTCTAATTATTAGTTTGCGGGTTATTATTACTGCTCTTGATTTTTGCTCATTTGAAATACTCCATCCAACTAATTCAACAAGAAGAAATACCTCTAAAGGAGTAGTTATGTACAAAGAACTGCATCGCCCATCTCTCACGATTTTTGTAATTCTGTGGGATATTTTGAAAAATTTGAGCATCATTTTGTATATGATTGCTGTGGCTTTGCGGAAGTTCGTTGACAATGTGATGCATTGTGTTGATTTATTGGTTGTCATTCCTCCAAATATAGAACAATTGTGTTGCATAACGTTCAGCAAATGCATCATGTAGCTGTTTCTCACTGATATTCGTCTCCAAAGTCAGTTTTGCACATATTTCTATAATACCAATAATTTTGGAAGTGCTTTCACTTCATCAGTGGCTTCTGAATGAGGTTCAGATGAAAGAGCTTTGTCAAGAAGCAGCAGACAAAAAGACGAGTGGGCCACCAAAGTGCTCTTCATTTTCTCTCAACTCTGAGAATACCATGAACTCTTTTTCGCTCTGTAGTGCATTCGTCCCTCATAATGAACTGACGTGATTGGAGTTCTGTACCCATTACAGTAGATTTGTGGGTACTGGATGGAGATATCGCGGTGTTGAACAGTCGACAGTAAGTTAGTTGCTGAAAGCAATGTTTGGCCACTATCGAAAAGAGTTGCTCAGTTCCAGATGGTGCAGCTGCAAGGGTACTACTTTATTCCGACCACATGTTTTCAAAATAAATGAAATGGACAACGTTCTGATGTTGCCTTCTGGGGCATGTAGGATATACTGTCCACGACATTGACTTGTAATTGTATGCATGGTTGTGTCATAGCCTATATGTTGTTCTGGAACCAATCCCAGAAGATTCGTTTGAACAGATGTGCCCAATTAGTCAACGTCACAGAGCGTTTCCCATTGCTTATTGTGAACGAAAACGTTGTTTGAGGCTCGATTCGGGGCAGCCACTCCCAGTAGTTTGTTAGGGACTGATAAGCATATGTCGTCCATCGAAACCAGTATCTCATTATTGAGGTTTGGTGTGAATCGAATGTTCGGGATTTGATTATTAGAATGCATGGATGTTAACCCTCAACTGGAAGCGATATTTTAACGAACATAACTATAATCGCTGGTCCAGATGGACCCTTGAATAAAAATTAAACACGATCCCCATAAAAGATATAATTCATATGTAAATGCGTAATGACTGTATTAAAATAAATTTTATTTTTTATATAAATAAACTTTTATTGAGTAAAAATTTTACATTGTGTTATTTGTTTAACTTTAAGTCCTATGTTTCATATTTTACAAGAAATTTTAGTATATTACTTTGGAATGTTACATGATTGCTTACATCAAAAAACCTAGATATACTATGGGGTTTCTCATAACCTCCGCTTAACATAAATAACGACTCTACATGCCACCAGTCAGAAACAAAAATAATGAAAACGAAACATGGAGGTGTCCGAATGTTATCTGTATCAGTACCTGAACGCAGAACGGCACTTGGTACACAACACTGCTTTTACTGCATGCCGTTTACAGATGAATTTAAAACAAGTGTCGCATTTTTGTGATTGTTTGCTGTTAGTTTTAGGACCACATCAATAACATTTTCCTCTTTTTCGTAATCCACATTGATTACAAGGTGAATTTTCTGCTCATTGTTCATTTTGTGGTTCACCAGCTGCCCCTAGAAAATTATCTATCCTGCTCTCAAATCTACTGAATATGAATAATCTTTCTTTCTGTGATAAAGGGCCTCATCAACTTTAGTCCAATTTCTTTTATGTAATGATTACTTTTCATACGTTTTACACCATTTGATGCCTTCCATAATACGAATCCACTCGCACTCGCAATATTCAATGTTCTTCTAGAGACTGAATAATTGGCGAATTTCTGATCTCATGTATCAACACCACCTTTCATTCTGTTGTAAAATTCAATTATCTCAGGTTTTCCACTATTTTCATTGACTGAATTCTCATGGTGCATTGATGAGATCTCCACTGCGCTTCGATCCTCTTTCTGGACAAAAGTTTTCAACGTTTTATCCTTCATGAAACCAAATAACATAGATCATACTACCTGTTGTTTATTGGCTAAACATTCTGGTGGTATTTCCCTTTTAATTTTGTTCATCGTTCCAATGAAGGTCAAGCCATTTTCAATCAGTTTGTCAACAAGCTCCACAGGAGGAAACCCATTATCGGCAGTTATATTTCTATTTGTTCCAAATAAAGGTTCTGCAACCTGCAGTACATTCTCTATTGGAACTGAAAGTTAGCTTGTTTTATAAGTAATTGCTTTGCCTGTATAGATAAAAGCATTGTATAGACAGTGTATTTTAGCGTCGCAAAGGCACTTACTCTTGCTGCCATATTTAGCAGACTTTGAGTTCATATAAAGCTTGAAAAAACATTTCCCTCTAAAACGGCGAAGCAGTTCATCAACCGTCAAATATTCTGAGCAGCTATATTTTTTTTTTTTTTTGACAGTTCAGAATGGAATCTCCAAATATTTCAGAGTGAGAGTAGCGCGTTGATTAGTTCTTCTTTCTTCCCAGAAATTCTCATATTCAAATCTCAAAGCAGATAACAGGAACACAAAACCGCTTTACTGACATCGTTATTCTGAATATATCTCGGCTTGTTACATCAGTTGCCCATAAACTCTGTATGTCTTCATGGCCAGATTCCAATACACTTGATAATAGTAACAACCCAAAGGATGCTTTCATCTCCATAATACTCACATGGTTAGTATAAGTAGCATTATTTTAATACTTTTCTGAATATTCTGTTATTTTCTGATTAGTGTGAGTGGAAATGCGTGCGATCATTTCATCTGATATCAGCAACTACCATGACTGAATTGGTGACATGCTCCGTTTTTGACGAACTGCATCGATGAGACCAGGCAGGTGAGTGATGATGGTGTGGCTTCTGACTCTGGACCTAGCTGGTGGATGAGTAGACCACTTTAATCGATTTTTACGTCAAAAATATGAACTACTTGAGAACCGGCTAACTCTCTCTACTAAATCTCCAGACGATGAATTACTTGAATCGAATTTCTTGTTGTGTATTTTCATCGTCACTTATGCCGTCATCACTTATGTTCTCTTAATCACAAGGTTGAAAATCACTTAAAGTTTCAGTGAGGCCCCGCTGTATTCTGTGCCTCGTTTTAAAGGCGATTATATTCCTTAAGGGCTCCTAAATAAGCGGAACGTAGCCTACCTGATCGTTTTCTCTTCTCAGTTGTTGGAAGGATATCGGCCTACGTACGCTGATTAACAGTAATCGTAAACAAAGGCATTCTGCATTGTTTGGGTGAGTAGTATACAAGCGGCCTAACCCGTCGGACGACTACAAATTAGGACGGCTTGCAACTGCTCTACTTTGTTCGCGACGTTGCAACTTGTTCGCTGATGTTTTCTGTTACAGCGTAAAGTCAAGCGCCGGTATACCAGTCGTGAACGATGGAGAGGAGATGGCTGTGAGAATCGCACGCTGGCCGACGCTTCTCCAGGATGACAACGCCAGAGCGGCGGCCCCTACGCGAAGACGACATAAGCACTGCGCCCGACTGGTCGCGGCCCAGTTAAGTTGTAGCTTCAAGGTCAGCGAGTTCTGTAGCAGCTTGGACGTTAGGCACTTGTATATCAGCAACTTAGGATTGTTTATACTGAAAAAAAATGCTTCAGATGGCTCTGAGAACTATGGGACTTAACATCTCAGGTCAGTCCCTTGACTTAAAACTACTTAAACCTAACTAACCTAAGGACGTCGCACACATCCATGCCCGAGGAAGGATTCGAACCTCCGACCATAGTAGCAGCGCGGTTCTGGACTGAGGCGCCTAGAACCACTCGGCCACAGCGGCCGGTGTTTATACTGAAGATCATTGCTTATTTTGCATGTCGTCCTTTGCTTGCGAACATCTGTGTAATTGACAAAGTTTTGTTATCTTTTCCTTTTGTAATAAAACTCGCGAATGCGATTTGTCTGAGTGTTGCCTAGCGATCCGAGAAAGCAGGTTTTCTAGAAACCCCATATTTGACGACTAGGCTGGATTTAACTTTTTCCATGCGTAATATGTTGACACGTGAGAGTAAAATTGCGTCTTATCAAAAGTAATGGCCATGCACAGTGAGAAAAGTGCTGGTAACACAGTTCGAGGTAGTGACAATCCCCTTGCACTGCTTTTTCTCTATGTGACACACACGCTCTGTCAATTTTGAATATGAACTATCAAAGGAAAAACTATGTCAATCGTGGCTTGGAAGAGAAAAAAAAAATGCACTATACAGCTTCTATGTTACAGGGTACCAGTTAAAATTGGTCGATTTTATTGATATATGCTTTCCACTGCCCTATCACTCCTTTTGTAGCCTGGTTCGCAAATGTACTTGATCCATTTTACCAAATTCCACTTCTCGGTGCGAGACTTGCACGTTTCCGCGGAAGACGGTGAATTTGGTATCTCCTATTGATTAACTACTTCAGTATCACTGTTACATAGTCTTATTAAAGTGATCGATTGTCTGGTATCTTCAGTCAATGGTCGGCGACAAAATTGGTATCCGTCATTGCCAGGTGCAATCTCGCCGACAGTCATCTTTCGTTACTTTTCCTGCATTTCCCGACAGGCATGTAAGGAGAACCGGTGTTGCAGAAGTCATATGGACTACAAATCATGTTTTTCTTGAAGGTTTCCGTTAGATATGGGTCAATGTCGACTTCTGGTATTTGTGTTTCTGCTGATGAGTTTGAAGTGGCTTCGATTTTGTGGCCAATAAAATCAAAATGTATTCGTGTGATACTCCTCTACTTTGCCGTTCAACGGAATACATGCAGCAGCGTGTCTCTCCAAAACCATGACGATCGGCAATGAAAGTTATTCAGAATTTCAATGTCTGTATAAAGTCACGCGCGGAAAATAATATGAGATTCAGGTGATGACCCTCCAGTGAACCTAAGTTCTTTTACTTCACATGAATGGTTGCATTTGAATATGTTAAAATAACCTGAGTGGCCATTTGTGGAAACAAATGTCATTGTACCTTGCGCGTTTCATTCATGTGCATTGGAAAGCCTTGTCACTAATATGACAGTTTTTCGCAGCTCATTGGCATTCCGTTGCCATCATTAACGACTGATTGAGGTAAATAAGGGAACTCTCTGGAACGCCATTTGGTTAAATTTAATCGAATGTATTACTGGAACAATTGTTGACATTTCAAGATCTGATTTTCAGCTTTTTCACGAACCATCAATCGATGTGAATAGTAATTCGTAGCTCTAATTTCCTTATTTGTTTCCTTAGTACTCTCTCAATTTCTTAGCTTTATATTGTGGCCGGCCGCGGTGGCTAAAACTTTGTAGCATCAGCAGGTATTCATTCAAGGCCAGATATGAACTATAGATTTAATTCGTTTGTAGATCGAATAAAATTTGTAATGCAGTGACAATTTCTCCTTTAGCACCTATACTGAACTGAGAACGTTAACCAACATATTCATGGATGTTTGCCATGAAGTAAATTCGAAATAATTTGTATCTATAATTGTCTACGCTAGTAGAGTTCCTGTAAGATGACATATTTTCCCTTGTACTGTGAATATTGTGATAGAATTTTCACACATTATACATGTAGCACCGGGTAATGTCATTTGGAAACGTGAGTTGTACTAATGTTTCTATAAAGTCAGGCGTAGAAAATATTATGGCATTCAGTTGATGACCCTCCAGTGCACCTAAGTTGTTTTACTTCATCCCATGAATGGCTGCATGTGGGTATGTTAAAGTAACCCGAGTGGCCATTTCTGCAAACAAATATTCGATAGGTTTATGTCACCTGGTACTAACGTTGATAATGTTGAGGGTGATGAATGTAATTTCGTCTATTCCTCTTATCCACCTGCTGAGTGCATTGCTGGTGTTTCGTTTTAGAGGGCACTACAAGTTTAATTATCAATTTTTACAATAACCCCACCTGTGTGATGCCTCAAATCATAATTAGCGCCACAGTGTAATGCACCAAGATATAGATCGGTATGCAGTGCTCGTCTGAATCGGAAAGCGCGTAACTGATTTATAGGAGAAAGGGAGGAAATTGGGGCTCAAACCCGTCGAGATCTAGGTCACTAGAGACAGAGCACACGGTCGGAATGTTTCAATGAGGAGGAAGGAATCCAGCAGTTCCCTTTCAAAGGAACCACTCCAGTATTTTCCAGAAGCGACAAGGTAATCACGAAAACTTAAATCTGGATGTGCAGATTCGAAATCTTCATCTTCCCGAATAAGAAAATTTGCTAACGACTGCATCATCTGGTTCACTTGATAGAAAAAGTATTGCTTCGCGGAAACTATTACAATTAGTTTGTCAAAAGAAGAGAAAATTGTGTCAGTTGTGTTATTCCGAGTTGTAGTTTGAAGTTTATAATTAACACCACTTGCTACGTCACACACGAACAGAAATGTCTATATCTATGTATAACTCACTTCACATACTTCATACATACGGAAACGCAAGAACTGCCGCTGAAGAATGTGACACACACAAATATGTTAAAAGGACACGTGCACCACCTATTCGACAATAAAATTTGAGTACGTGTCTATGGTAACGCCTCAATGTTGGCGTACCTGCACACACGGATAGCGTTTTCGCCTGCCGCCACTTGCATTCAGTTGAAAGTTGGCAGCTTCCGAGATGCCTCTCAGTTACATTTCCAATGTGTGTTACTGCTGTTAAAATGTTTGCTTAATTTCTTTCATTAATTGCTCACGTTTTGTCTTGGCGTGTTTTTTTTCTCGACACTTCCAATTTCCAGATTTTCCTTCGACAACTTTAATACAATCCAGAAATCTCCGTTTGTTGACACATAACAAATCAGCAAAGTTTAATCGCATATGATCGAGTAGTATAGAATCGAAGGAGGGACAAATAAAGAAACATTCATATACATATTAACAGTTCTTGTGTGGAGTTTTATTGTTTTTGTAATATGTGCCACGGAAGCAGTTGAATATGCGCATGAATCAGGTTACGTAAAGCTGAACCGCCGTTTTCGGGTATGGAAAGCTAGTTCGATGGATAGCCACATATGTGCATCACCTTTCCTATAATCTCGTCCCTCCAAATGCTTATTACGAAAGTGCTTTGCAATCGCCATTCTGTCAGATTTATGAATGCATCCGCTGCTCATTTTTAAGGTGTTTTGGCGTGATGGAACACATCAGTCACTAATAGTCGAAGGTTGCACAACTCGAGCCACATTAAGCTACCACATGCGACAACAGCAATAGAGTTCTACGTAGTTGCAGAAATTACTGGTTCTCGACGGACTTGAAGGTATCTTCCCCATTCTTCCTCCCCTATCAGTGTGGTAACCACAGACCACATTCTTTCTTACAGACCTTTAGCAATCCCACCAGCTTATTCAAAGGAGTTGTGCAGAGAGTTTGCAAGACAAACTCTTCTGGTAGAGAGGTTTGAGAGTCTCTAGGAACTTTATTCTGCCGTGATTAGCAGCAAAACGCAACAAAATATGCCTTTTTGGTGCGAACCGACAGAACGATCAAAGGAAGCTTCGCGTTTCGTGGTCCGTGCAGGCGAACGCATGGGCAGTCGGTCGACGCGTGATGAACTGGGATATCTCCTCTATACAGGGAGAAGCTGCTAAGACAGGCCTTCAGCGCTACTACACGTAATAAAGTGATTCTGGAGAAACAATACCGCAGGTAGAATTTCATCTGGAGTTAACGGCAGTAGGGATCCATGTCATTAAGCATTTCATATTTTCGGGAGTTGTCGGTGTTTCATCACAGACGTTTCGCTCTAATTTTCGCCACGGATAAATGTATAGAAGTTCGGTGGGTGCGCAGGCCAATCTCTGTTTCCTGAGCTACCGTTCCGATGCTCTCCAAATATCCTCTTAGGAACGTGTGTCATTATTCACTGATGAGCTTAAAAAACCTGTCAAATACAGAGACATGCAAACAGGCAGAACACGGCACTGCGATCGGCAGCGCTCATATAAGACAAAACGTGTCTGGCGCAGTTGTTAGATCGGTTACTGCTGCTACAATGGCAGGTTATCAAGATATAAGTAAGTTTGAACGTGGTGTTATAGTCGGTGCACGAGCGATGGGACACAGCATCTCCGAGGCAACGATGAAGTGGGGATTTTCCCTTAAGACCATTTCACAAGTGTACCGTGAATATCAGGAATCCGGTAAAACATCACGTCGAAGCCATCGATGTGGCCGGAAAAAAGATCCTGCAAGAATGGAACCAACGACGACTGAAGAGAATCGTTCAACGTGACAGAAGTGCAATCCTTCCGCAAGTTGCTGCAGATCAATGCTGGGTCATCAACAAGTGTCAGTGTGCGAACCATTCAAAGAAACATCATCGACAGGGGGTTTAGAGTCAAAGGCCCACTCGTGTACCGTTGATGACTGCCTGACACGAACCTTACGCCTCTCTTGGGGTCGTCAACACCGACGTTGCAGTGTTGATGACCGGAAACATGTTGCCGTTTCGGACGATTCTCTTTTCAAAATGTTTTGAGTGGACGGGCGGGTACGGGTACAACCGCGTGACTCCATGGACCCTGCATGTCAGTAGGGGACAGTACAAGCTGGTGGACGCTCTGTAATGGTGTGTGCTGTGTCAGCTGGAGTTATATGGGACCTGCGATACGTCTAGATACGACTTTGACGGGTGACACGTGCGTAAAATCACCTGCGTCCATCCACAACCACTGTGCGATCCGACGGACTGTGGCAGTTCCAGCAGGTCAATGCGACACCCCACACGACCATAATTGCTAGAGAGTGCCTCCAGGAACACTCTTCTAAGTTGAAACACTTCCGCTGGCGACCAAACTCCCCAGACATGAACATTATAGAGCATATGTGAGATTCCTTGCAACGTGCTGTTCAGAAGAAATCTCCACCCTCTCGTATGGAAAGCCCTGCAGGTTTCATGGTGTCTGTTCCCTCCAGCACTACTTCAGACATCATTCGCGTCCCTGATATGTCGTCTCGTGGCACTTCTGTGTGCTCATGGGGGGCCTACACGATAACGGCCACGTGTACCAGTCTCTTTGGCTCTTCAGAGTGCGTCCAGAATGGGAGGGACATCCGTCGTGTTGGTGCCACACTGATTGCCTTGTTTTCAGTGGAATGTGTTCCAGTATTTGCGGCAGCAGCTTATCTTCGGAACTCAACTTACTTGAGTGTACTTAGATTCAAATCAGTAAAACAGGGACCAACGACGCAGGTCTTGAGAAACACGCATCAAACGTTAATGTAGCAAGAGGGCAATTTTTATCCGTTTTTTTTCCTCAGTTAGCGTGGAACTTGAACTGACGATTAGTACACATTGTAAAGACTGGCTTGACCATGGTTTAAAACGATGATTATCTTTTAACACAATTTAGCGTAGGTACGCCACACCACTTTACACTTCCGTAGACGATGTTCAGAGAACTGTAACCAATCTGTTGCCATGAAGTTGTCGATGAAGAGAATGAAATGCGATTGAATGTAGAATTCGCAGAACACTTGTTCTTGTTAGTGACATGGTGAATGGATGTAGATACAAATATCATCCACGTACTGAAGAACTTTGGCGTTGGGGATAAGTAGTCTTCAGGTTGGCGACATGAAGGGTGTATGGTAAGGGACTCGGTATCGCATCCTGGGGATTGCCACAAGACGTCACACGAGGCCCATATGACACTTCTTTCTGGTCACTGATGTAAACGGTACGACAGGCTAGTAAATCATAGATAATTCGTAAAAGTGCGAGGTGCAGCAGTAGTACAGTCATAAGCTCCTGAAAAATCAAGAAATTAAGTCATAAGGTACCCACAAGTGAGCAAGATTTTTTCAGTGTCCATTGCACCAGATGTGAAGTTGTCAAAAATACCTCTACCCTTAGAAAATCCGTATTGCGTCTGGGGGAGCTTTTCCTGGTTTTTTTAACCACCATTCTAATCTGATAATATACCTTACATGCGGTGACTTCTCGCTGGGGAACGAGGGAAATGGTGCATCCATTACTGCACAGTACCATGACCAATCTGCCTTCAAGACGAGCCATTTCAGACGTGACCTGTTGACCGTTACAGGGATCTGTGTGAACACTGATACAAGAAGCGTGTCGTGACTCGATCCCACAGGATGAAAACAGCAGTCCATCCAAGGAACGAGGGAATAGAAAACAAGGTAGGCGGCTGAGGGTCGCTGACCCAGTAACAGGAGTAATGTAGTCGAATCGCCACTGAGAACGACAAGATTGAATTCCTCAAGAATCTTCATAATCTCGGCACCAAGTTTATCATGCAACACGCCTGCCCAAAATGTGTTGCGCTCGTTAAAATCGCCACAGAGTAGGAAAGGAGGTTCCAGCTGCTGTGCAGTGCATATGACTCGTCGGTGGAAATATACCACAGCCGACAGTCACAATGGTGATTCGACCAACTGGAGACGAGAACCTGACCGCTACCGCTTGAAAGCTGCGATAGCGTCGTGGAACATCAGTACTGGTGTGTGGCACAGCACACCACTGGTGAAGAGCGCAGCTCCTTCTCGGTCTCCCTCTCTGTCTTTTCAGTATACCTGATATCCCCAAAGGGGGCTGCGGTGTCAGGTTGAGAACTTGTATCAGAGATGGTTGCCAGTGCTGTTTTCCACGTCCAAAGGTCTTGTGTGAGTACGTCCTCGTTGGTGAGCGCAGATAGCGCATTCCATTGTTGTACCCTAAATCCTGCCATAGCCGCTAGGAGTTGGGAGGGGCGTTAATCATTGTCATAGAGTCAATTATTCAAAATGATAGTCACAATCGCATTATTTATTTTGCCGCCAACCGGTTTCGACCCGGTTGACGGCAAACGACCAAATGGTGTAAATTGCCCTGAAGATGACCCCAACGCGAGTTGAAACCAGTTGCCGGCAAAATAAATAATGCGATTGTGACTGTCATTTTGAATAATTGCTTATAAGTAAATTAATCGCTGTTTATCTCCATACACATATGTTGTCTAAGAATTGTCGTATGGGCCGCATTTGTAAAGTGGCAGGTGACTACTGTCTCTTTCCAATTGGGATGCCAGTGGCGGTGGTGACGGTCATGTGGAAGTTTTGTTTAGCGATGGGCGGTTATGCCGCAAACCTTGGAGTTAGTGGCGGGATATCCGGGCATATTAGTGGAATGGGAGGCTGTCGTACACGATCTGAGAGTGTGTACTGTGAGCTACCAGTTACCCTTCCCGAAGTGGCGTAGGCCCTTGTACGTTGTAGCTCTTGTTGATGGAGAAATACCACACATCGCCTATCTGAAACTGAGCGCTGACCAGAGCATTTTAAGCAAGGTGGAACCGTCGCCTAGCACGAATCGCCACACCTGCTTATGCACTGGTTCGCCAGTGAGGAAAACGTCAGAAATATCTACACGCGATTATAGAGGCAACCTAAGGTTCATAACACTACCGGTTCTTTCTCAATTAGTAATATACCCTAATGTTCGACCTGATAAAGGATTTTAATTTGACCGTGACTGTGTCTAATGGTCAAGGTATCGGACTATTTTCGTTTAAGCATTCCTATTGAAAGGAGGCAATAACAGAATAAACGAGACTAGAATCCCGGTTCTATTAATAATAAAGTAAACTGCGATTACACTCAAGGAAACGGTCGCCAGCCTAATTAGGAAAAGTGGTATCAAGAGCGAGAACGGTTCATAAAGGGACCTAACTATTGGGATTGACTTTACTTGCTACTGAAATTATATTTTGGAAATAAGACACGAAGCAGTAGCACAATTTATCAAGCAATGTAACAGAAGTTTTGCTTGAACAACACAGAAGGATAATAAGCGTTTTTGCAACAAGAGGCCCACAACAACACTTACATATTAAGGCAGACACCGAATGATTATTACAAGTGAACAATTATTAACTGTGGAGCAATACTAACTTCTACAAGAGGATCTTCGATCAGCTTACTTGTTGGAAAATAGTGTCCTTGAAACATTTTCTATCCTTGCTCAAATGGGAAGCAGGGATTGAGAAGGGAGTGAGACAGGTTTGTAGCCTATACCCGATTTTATTCAATCTCTATTTTTGAGCAATCAATAAATGAAAACAAAGAAAAATTTGTATGAGCAAATAACGTCAAGAAAGGAGAAATAAAAACTTTGAGGTTTACCTATGACGCTGTAATTCTGTCAGACAAAGCAAAGGAGTAGGAAGAGCAATAGAACAGAATGGACTGTGTCTCGAAAGAATGATATGAGATGAAACGAGGGTAATGGAATTTAGTCGAATTAAATCAGGTGATGCTGAGGGAATTAGATTCCGAAATGAGCCACTTAAAGTAGTCGATGCGGTTTGCTATTTGCGCAGCAAAACAACTGATGATGGTCGAAATGGAGATGATATAAAATGTAGACTGGAAATGGCCAGAAGAGCATTTCTGAAGAAAAGAAATTTGTTAACAACTAGTATAGATTTAAGTGTAAGGACATCTTTTCTGAAACTATTTGTATGGAGTGTAGCGATGTATGGAAGTGAAACGCGGGCGATAAAGAGTTTAGACAAGAAGAGCATAGAAGCTTGTGGTGTGAGATGTATGTCCACACCACCACAGCTCATCACACAAAACACTGATTTGAGTAATGAAAGAGGCCAAGAGTCATTTATTTGCCAATGTATAATATTTAACTATGCATTGTAATGATGTTGAAAGTTTACCGTCTTACCTCCTTGCTTAGGAACGCCAGATGAAAGTTGATGTCAAGCCCTGAATGGAAATTGCGTAACGGATAACTGGGGAGGGGAGCTTGAGAGCGCTACCTAGAGAGCGTGCCCTTTCCGTACGATACTAGGCAAGGGGCTGGAGGGCTCACACGCTGATGTGTGGGGCCCTGCATTCTATAGCTTTTATTTTAAATGAATTCCTTTAACTTGACTTCTTTGAGATTTTTAAGGTATGTTAAAGATTGATGGCAGTTGATTATTATTTAATTTAAACATTATCACTCGACTTTACAGCGATAGCAGCAATTGTTTCAGTTTACAGATATTACAATTTTACAACTTATAGCTCGAGTGTATTATATACTAACCTCCAAGCACATTTCTACGGGTAAGACGGAATTGCGTTGGCCAAATATGGCGCCCGAACAGCGACAAGAATCAAAATCTTAGCTGATCCTCTTGTTTTTAATATCATGTGGAACTGGAGACGGAACTTTTCTGGAAAGGACGGACGTGGATCATATTCTGGTGACTACCAACAGAACGATAAAATACAACTGGTGGCCGTAATTACAGTTACGAGTCGCTGTTTCAAGACAACGCAAAGGGAGTAGAATACTTTGTGTTTGTGAAAATCCTGCTTCTGTAGTGCATTTTGTGACATTCAAGTGCTGTTCTCGTTTAAAATCCAGCTTTCCCGCCAAACCTCGCTTCATTTCGAAAATTTATTCAGATTAGTTATCTTAAAAACCTTTCTTTCAAATTTTTAAAGTCAATTTTGGTGAAGTGCAAGATTTTCATTGTTTGACTGTAGTTGTCTGTATATGTTCTCTTGTAGTCATTCTTGTCATTCAAATCCAAGATGTGGAAACAGAGCGTTGGTGGGGGACAGCACCGTTGTCTTCAGTTGTTTACATTTAGTGGAACCCAAATCGTCTCTTTTGTGTCGTGCTATTCAGTTCTCATTGCCGCCAGTGACAATTGACTGTTTTAGTAACTCAGAGATAGACACCCCGTGTGAGCAGTACAGTAGTGTATCTAAAAATATTACCAGTTGGTCTATCGCGAAATCTTTGGCTGCAAACACGGCAGAAGACAAGCGAGTGGATAATTTCGCAGATGAACTTCCCGAAACAAACGCGGGTACATACCACGTCCGCTAGCGTGTAATTTCTAATCGCCCGGAGTCTCGGCAAGGCGTGTTAAATATAGAGGACGAGGAGCGTGAGCTAAGATTCGGACAAACATCAGAGATGAGTCAATCGGATAAACTTGACATGTGTACTGAAATGTGCCAGACAGAAGAACGGGAACGTGATGAGAAGGAAAGGCAACGCGAAGAGAAGGATAGGGGTGAGGAACCAGCCTTGTTGTTCTCCAACTTAAGATCGGACATGGAAACTGAATTTGATTCTATGGGAGGTAACTTAAAGGCAGATGTACGGACTAAACTTGACTCAATGAATAGTAATTTGAAGGCCCAATTAAAATCGGTTACTGGTAAACTCGGATTACAAATGGTTACAGTAAGGGAAGAAATTGACTCAGTAAAGGGTATTATAAGAACCAAATTTGGAACAGTCAAAATCAAGATAGATTCGGTAAAGGACGAACTAAAAGAAGGTCTCAAAGGTGAAGTAGATGCGATTAAAACCGACTTACGTGCAAAAATAGATAGTAAGATTTCCACGGTGGCAGATCAAATTGTGAAGTTGGAAAATGGCATGAAATCAATCGCCAAGCAACTTCAGCTTCAAGTAACCGCTTGCCAGTCTGAGGCGGCGAAGACGCTGAAAAACTATGAGGAAGTGTCAGGAAAGGTCAACCAGCTTGAAGATAATATCAAGAAAATAGGCGATAAAATGACAGAATTGTCAGATGACATGTCTAAGTCGAATAATTGAAAGTAAAATAAAGCATGGCTTAGACACGTACACCACGGAACTGAATAAGAGATATGAAGATTGGGTGGAGACCAAAGACAGAGAAATTTCCGACAAAGTAACGACCGAGCTCAAAGACACCGTAAAACCAGCCACCTTATAAGTCTTAGCTGCTCTCGGAAGTTCAGGAGACACAGTCTGTAGCGAGTTAAGACACATTCGACGTGTCTTCATGGGAGATTTACAAGAGTGGAAACGCAAACTTGAGGGTCAAATTGAGACAATGCTACACCGCTTAAATGACCTCCAAAACAATGACGCGCATGGGGAAAACAAAAGCGAATTACCAACCGTAAACAACTCGACGGAATATTTCGACCGCCAGCAACAAACTTCCACACGATCAGTACCGAAGCAGGACTACCGACCTTTACAGCCGGAACAAATAGCTCAAGTATCGCCTCGGGAATCTATTGAAAGAAGAGAGCGTATTGAAGCATAGAGTCTTTCAAATATTCATACCAGAGAAAAGAAACATTCACCATCTCGTATTTTTAAAAGGATTTTCTGGCATATTCCAGAAAGTAGGTCACACAGCCAAAGCATACAGTTTGTTATCGGATTCATTCAAGGAGACAATGCGTTATGGGGAACAGAGATGGTCGATAGATGTCATACCTATGCCGAATTGGAACACCAATTTTTGCATTAGTTTTGGAGCTCAGGAGTACGGCAGAGACTTCAGAAAGAAGTGAGTAATGCTGAAGCTTTTCATGCCAAATTTGTGAGTCTAAGGAGGTATTCTGAGAAGTACTTGAGGAAGATTCGCCCTTGGGATACACCAATCACCACTAAAGATGTAATGATGATTCTCAAGCCGAAATTGCCTATATCGATAAGGGAGACCGGGAGATGTTCTTATCCGTGTTGGACAGTTTAGACCTCATCTATAAAGACGCGCGTGTTCAGGACAACCACAGCTACGGATATCAGACTCCACGCGCACCGACCGCCGAAATACACGGCAGCCAACAGGTAAACGCTAACTGGCAGTCAAGTGGCGGAAAGAACAATGGCAACAATGGGAATGGCAACCAGCGGAACAGACGTAACAATAATTACAGCCTGTACCCCATTTATAACGACAATCCGAAAAACCATGGCAATGGCTACAAACGAAGTAGATACGGCAACGGTTACCAACATAAGAGCTACGGTGGGAGCCGATACGGCGAACAAAACAATGAAAGCTACCAAAATGGGTCGCGAAATCATAACAGTTTTCAGCAGCAGAACCAAGTCATGCAATACCAACAAAATGCACCACCACAGAAGCAACGAATGCAAAATATCAGCAGCAGTTTAAACAAAATCAGAAGCTGCGTGGAACATACAGTCCAACCATATTCTACACCCAAGTCAGGCCGCCGCCGAACTACAATTTTTGCAACCAACCGGAATTCGTACCAACGGTAACATGGTATCCAAGCTCTACCGTGACGATAACTGAAGACAATAGCAGGAGCGCTACGTCAAACGGTAGCAGCTCAGCACAAAGGAAAGCGGAGAACTGGAAGCAGCTGGTCCAGGCCTCCGTGGGTTGGCTGCGGAATGCGCAGGGGGCGGCTTCATGTCGGAGTCAATAAATCTCATGCACAGAACTCAGGTATATGTGAACAATTAATCGGAGAAAAGGTGACTAAACCAACAGAAGACGTATGGCAAGACCGAGTACAAGCTTCTGCGCTGATCTATATATCGCTCATTTACCCATCATAACAATTATAGACACAGGTACGAACGTGAATGCAATGTCGTTGTGTGTTTTCAGAAAAGTATCTGCCATAATCAAAGTACCCACTTTACCTGTTCAAGGCTGTACAGTCACGGGTGCTGTCGGTTCCATGATTCAAAGAGTAAACCAGTCCGAACAGAATCAGTGACAATTGCGTGTATGTGCTTAGTCGTGAAAAATCTATCCATTCCTTGCATACTCGGTGTGGAGTTTCTCCGCAAGACAAGAGCAGTAATTGGTATTTATAACGGTACACGGGTACCCGGGTTCGATTTCCGGCGGTGTCAGGGATTTTCTCTGCCTCGTCATGACTGGGTGTTGTGTGCTGTCCTTAGGTTAGTTATGTTTAAGTAGTTCTAAGTTCTAGGGGACTGATGAACATAGATGTTAAGTCCCATAGTGCTCAGAACCAGCCTATAACGGTACATACAAGCTGACAGTCAACGAGATAGCAATTACGGTTCAACTTACGCGTGACAAGATAAGAGTAGCGGATGGACAATGCCATGTTTTGATGCACCGACTGTACCGGAGGGGTAAAGCACGCAGCGATCACCTGTTGCATTTCAGCTAACACGTTGCTGATCGAATACGAGCAAATACCGGCTCAAGAAGAAATAATTCGCAAAACCATGGAATCGCTTGAACTAATAGACGCCCAGCAGCAGGATTTACTCCATCTTTTAATGAGATATTCGCCCGTATTTTCTACCAAGCCAGCGATAATAAGAGGCTTCGACATGATCATTCCCCAAGGCACGTACTGCAAGACCACCTGAGCGCCTGCCAGTGTGGCCGAGCGGTTCTAGGCGCTTCAGTCTGGAACCGCGCGACCACTACAGTCGCAGGTTCGAATCCTGCCTTGGGCATGGATGTGTGTGCTGTCCTTAGGTTAGTTAGGTTTAAGTAGTTCTAGGGGACCGATGACCTCAGATGTTAAGTCTCATAGTGCTCAGAGCCGTTTGCACCATTTGAACCACCTATGCGGTTTGGCAATCCAAGAAGGCAGTCGTTAGAGACGGGATAAGATAAATGATCAAGTGTAACATTATCGAAAACTCTGATTCACCCTATTGCAGCCCCTTAGTTCCTGTTATGAAGGAAGATTTCAGTGTAAGGTTGGTACTGGACGCTAGCAACATTAGTAAAATAATTTCACCGGTTTGCAGGAGGCCTCAACCGCTCGAAGAGCAATACCAGAAATTTAGAGGTGTAAGGTATCTGTCTAGTTTTGACCCAAGACGTAGCTACTGTCAGGTCTGGCTGTCACAACAATCGAGGAAGTATACAGCATTTATTTTCGCCGACCGGTCGTATCAGTTCAAAGTAGTTCCGTTTGGTTTGAATGTCAGTTCTAGAATATTTATTGCGGCTTTGGATTACGTTCTGGGACCTGAAATTTTAGACGTAGTACGGAGTACGCCGATGACTTGCTAATTGCCACCACTTCATGGGAAAACCACATCCAGCTGATCGAGAAAGTGTTCAGAAGGTTCACGGACAACGGAGTTACTGCCAACCCCCGTAAGTCAAAATTCGGTAAACAAGAGATCAAATTCTTAGGCCACGTGTTATCTTCCGAAGGAATTCGACCGGATCCCAAGAAACTTTCAGCTATAGAAAACTTTCCTACGCCCACCACGAAACGTCAGCTTAAAGGGTTCATTGGCATGGTGTCATTCTTTCGGCGTTTTCTATCCGGACAATGCCCTAACCACCCGTCATTACACAACATGTTGAAAAAGAACGTTCCGTGGAATTGGGCGGAAGAGTGTAAACGAGTTTTCGAGGAGATAAAAGAAGCATTACTCCCTAGTGATATCTTGAACCATCCAAATTTAGATGAAGACTTCTGTATATCTTGCGACGCTTCCTTTCAGGGTGTAGGCGCTTGTCTCTTCCAAGAAGAATAAGTAAACGGAGAGAAGAAAATCAGAATTATCAGTTTCGCGAGTCGCGTATTGACGGAGTGTGAGCGAAACTACTGAGTAACGAAATTGGAAGGTTTAACCGCCGTATAGGCGTTTCGGAGATTCAATTATTATATTTATGGTCGAAAAATAAAAGTTTATTCCGACAACGTCATAGTCCATGTCCTATCACGCATGCCGGAGGGAATGCCCGAAAACTGTGAATTTGAGGGAAAATTACGGAACAGACAGATATTGTTAATGGAAGACCCGATTCACTGAGACTACTACCTACAGCTGTGCAGACAAATGAAGACCTTGCATGACGCCGATAGAAAATGGAATAAAGTAAAGAGAATACTTAAGATAAATCCTCAACATCGGTTAGCCGGCTGTAGTAGCCGAGCGGTTCTAGGCGCTTCAGTCTGGAACCGCGTGACCGCTACGGTCGCAGGTTCGAATCCTGCCTCGGGCATGGATGTGTGTGATGTCCTTAGGTTGGTTAGGTTTAAGTAGTTCTAAGTTCTAGGGGACTAATGACCTCAGATGTTAAGTCCCATAGTGCTCAGAGCCATTTGAACCATTTGAACCTCAACACCTGTTAGTGAAATTTTACAAATTACTTGAAGGAGTATTAGTTCATCGGACAACAGAAACCGGAAGAAGGTGCGTGTGCATACCCCATGCCAATGTGGAACATTTGTTATGGTATACCCACCTGTCTTGGGGACACTTCGATCCTATAAAATGCAAGAAGAAAATATCGATGTATTGCTACGTTCCTAATATGCATGGAAAAAGGGTACACAAACTCCTAAAAAGTTGTCTAGAATGCCAGAAAGCCAAGCCATTTAATCTGTCTAATGGTTTTCCATTAAACCCCACATTAACCCAGAAACCAGGGCACGTAATAAGTATAGATCTCGAAGGACCACTCCCGACAGTAAGAATAGGTGCGAAATAGCTTGTGGCACTTCTAGATCTGTTTACAAAACGTATACGTACGCGACGAAATCGTCAGACGCGCAGCCGATTATAAGAAGAATACAGCAGGATTACTTCCCATGTTTCGGCAAACCGGAGGCCATACGTCCAGAAAATGCCTCGAACTTTATCGGCAAACAATGGAGAGGTTTTCTCGCAAGGAACAACATCAAGAAAATTTTAATCTCGAAATTCAGACCACAGTCAAATTTGACAGAACGCGTATTTAAGGAATTCAACCGATTCATCTGCACATAAATTTCGACACGCCAAACAAAATGGGTGGAATTTGTAACCCCGTTGGAGCAGATAGTCAACAACCGGCCCCACATGTCAACTGGTTACACGCCACCAGAACTACTGTCGAATCAAAGGGAACGCAACGAGTGGATCGATCCTATACCTAAACTTCAGAGCGATGAAGAAGAACTCGATGTAAAACAGGCTATGATTTCACATACTGTCCATGCGAATATCAGAAAGAGAGCACGCGATAAGAAGAACGGGAAGGTGGTAGACTACAAACTTAATCAAAAAGTACTAGTGAGGACGCATTGCAAACCTTCATTACTGTACCGTCTAAATAAAAAGTGGAGGTACTTGTACGAGGGTACGTACATAATTTTGCCCAAACGACACAATGGTTGCTATCTCATATTCGATCCCCTGTCTGGAAGAATAAAGGGTCTATACCACCATTAGTACATTAAGATGTATGCTTCGAGCCAAGAAAATAATAATGACCATTGAGGAAGTGTTTGCCCATCATATCTACAAAAAGACCGCTGAAAGACAAGAAGAAGAATGACTCCAAGAGTCAAGACACTGCCGCACAGAAAACAGGAAAGAAGAAAAGAAAATAACTAAGGAAAGTCGCCGACCACATTTACAGGACATTATGGAATTAGTTTTAAGTTTGTTATTAAGAAGATGAAGTCCTACGCGACTGCTGGCCGTGGATGACGATTTATATTGAGGTTTTATTTGAATACAAAGAAAGGACGTAGCCGTTGAGCCGACTTCAGACATTCTACATGATGAATTTTGTAGGATGTAAGACGAAGGAACAGACGGCGCGACACGATAGAGAGAGAACAATTATTCCTAACCACCGCATGTAAAGACAGATATAGACGTGCGGATGATAAAAGAAACTCGAGCGGCAAGTGAGATAATGAACCACGTGGACTGAGCGATAAGAAGGAAAACAAGGCAATGTACGACGTGACCCTGACAGAAACATTCACAGAATTTATCAGTCATTTGTCCCTTGACACGCCCAGCTTAAATATTTGCGGATCACCGCGCAAAGCGAATACTACAGAGCGCAGGAAGACGGGTTAATGCGACCACGCCTATTCAAAATGAAAGTTTCCACATTTAAAGATATACCCCTCTGAGAATGCTAGTTCATTGACCTTAACAGTGGCAATTCAAAATATATACAGGGACATTTACCCGAATATAGAGACCTATATAACAATAAATGCATCCGAACTAAAGACTTATGTCAAGTACAAGTGTACACTAAACACGAACAGTGGTATATGGTTCTTCTATTTCTCCACTCGTATTTTATGACGAAATAAATCTCTGGTGAACACCCTCGTATGAGTGTGCATAGGACACAATATTTCGGCAATCCACCACGTTGCCATCATCAGGTGCGCTGATGCACCCGAGATTTATTTCGTAACAGTGGTACGGTAAAAAAAATGGCTCTGAGTATTATGGGACTTAACATCTGAGGTCATCAGTCCCCTAGACTTAGAACCATTTAAACCTAACTAACCTCATCCATGCCGAGGCAGAATTCAGGCTGCTCCGCTCTGAAGCACCTAGAACCGCTCGGCCACAACGGTCGGCTGGTATAGTGATTTCGGAGCGGAAGAAAGATATTACTGAACAATGTATAAATGAAGTAAGCGAGTACTCACGCTACGTTTGTAAATCTGATGTTCACATCCTTATCCCTTGCCCTATTAGTGGTGTAAGCTTAGTGTTAAGCATAACCTAAACCACGATTTTTTTATTGTTTCATGATAGAAAATAGGCACCAAAAGGAACAGAAGTCACGGACATTTATCTACATGGATGAACAATTAACATAATGAGACTCCAGCTTCTCAGTGTCCTAGTCTTTCCCACGTTACTAGCGGGACTTTGAATTTCGCCGCGCTACACTCGTTCCCTCAGACATAAATTATACCGTCGCAGCGGTATGAGCGCTCGACGGCAGAGAAAATACCAAAATTGTAACTCTTTTTGTGTTTTCTATCCGTCTATTGTCTCTCGAGAGTGGAAGCTTAATGCAGACGTAAAAAACTTATTAGCTAGTCTTGATCTGATTTTAATGTATAGACATATTGAGGAAGTTATGAAATTCGGAGGATGGAAGTAGCAAAGTAAATTAAATTGCATTCAGTATCAAGATGATTTTAATTGGTATAAATTAGGGATTCCTGGACGATTGCAAAATTTCGGAGCAGACTTTTTACGCAGAAATGAAGTAGGAGATTCTTGAAGACCTGGAAGCCGCACGAAAGAAGACGTGTTAACAATGTAAAGGATGAACTCTTATCTACACCATTTCCCCCTGTCAGTTACATTTTGTTATTCTCTGTTCTTTTGCAATAATTTTTGTAGTGGAAATTGGTGAACTTTTGCTCAAAAACGCCACAAGGACCAACCCAACAATAGCTTTTCCGAATCACGAAGTCTGATAGCTTTTTCTGTAATACGAAGTCCGATTTGCATTTCATTCTTTCCCTTTCTCACGGTCATTTACGATTTTAAAACCCCTTTTAAATCACCATTTCTTCCCACATTTTCAACCTTTCCTTTTCTTCTCTTCTTTTTCTTCTTTTGTATTAACCACTACAACTGGCCTAGTAACGCCAGACAATCGTCAAACCGATGAGTTTTGCGAGCCGCACGATCACGGAGTGCGAGAAGTCGTACTCTATGCGGGAGCGGGAGGCTCTTGCCATTATTTGGGCATTCCATAAGTTTCGCTTCTTTCTTTGGGGTAAACATACTCGCATATACACAGACCATCAAGCCCTTTCTTTCTTGCTACTTTGACAGTGGCCCACATTTTGTTGGTCTGCCCCCTTTTAGTTGTTGTCAGGCAGACATTTGCGCTGCCTGATACGCTCCCTGCCCTTTTAACTGGTGACCCAGCTATGGCTGGCTTAGTTTTACATTTTATTCGGGCAGGGGGTTTTTATCGTTTAATCTGAGCGTTTGTTATGTCCATTTGTGTTGATTCTGGCCTTTGGCCTACGATTTTAGTCTGAGTTTTTAATGTGTTTCTCGGTGGTTGGCATTTCCTTTTTTATTTCTATGGTCGGCCAACCACCGTCACACTCTGTGTGATTTTAGTTCGTCTTGTCCGGTCTTTGTCTAAGTTTCTTTTGTTCTGTGTCGTCTGTGATCTATTCTGTTAATTGTTTTTATTCTCTGTGGGTGTTTTTTAGTATTTGGAAAAAGGGACCGATGACCGTAGCAGTCTGGTCCCTTTAATCCCACAAACCAACCAATCTTTCTTGCTATCATGCAAATTGCTTCATTCACGACTCCTCCGGTGGTGCCTTTCACTTCAAGAATACAGCTTCGAAATTATTTACATTAATGGTAAATCAAGCGTAGTAGCCGATGCCCTGTCCCGTTTGCCGCAAGGCATACAGGGTCGTTCAATTTTCAACCTTTTCTTTTCTTTTCTTCTCTTCTTTTTCTTCTTTTGTATTAACCACTACATAACCAAGTCAAGATACGGTGAGACAAGACCACAAACTACCATCGTCAACCCACGGCGTTGAACGTCAAAGTGTTTTGTGTTCGTGTGCAACATGCAAATTTATTAGTGTAAATTTAAGCGATAAGTAAATACCGCGCAATTCACACAAAAAAACTCTACAGAAGAGACAAAACCCCTGAACTAACTAAAACATCGTACAAATGTACAGACAATGATTAGTGTATAAGCAATCTACCTTTGATTTTAATGTTAGGTTATAAGTTTCTCTCTTTTCAGCAGGACTGAATTTATTAAATAATATGGAAGCTAGATCAAAGTGTTGTACAGTTACTTTTCAAGAGTGAAGGTCACCGCCTGTGCATAGACAGAGGAACACAAATAAGTGTGACACCGACCACAATGAACTGAAGCATGATAGTGCGAAAACAATGGACTTTAAGTTCAAGGCATGAACACTTCTATGCACTTATTTGATAAATATTGTGGATATTATGATATATATGCTATGTTAATTAATTTAAGAGTGTGATTTTGACCATTTAGATGATTGGATGTACTGTGTGCAACTACAACATCACTGGAATTATGTACATTCTCCACATGGGAGGCGATGAGATGTATTTTCACACTGCCACATCTCGTCATACAAAACACTGATTTGAGTATGAAAGAGTCCAAGAGCCATTTATCTGCCAATGTATAATATATAACTACGCATTGTAATGTTGTATTTTGACGATATACAAGGACCAATGAATCCAGCACCACTGACGCGCCTAAGAAACTATAGACAAATTCAGCGCGCATCTAAAAACATCGATATTAAAGACAGACTCTGAAGACAGTTGAATACTAAAAAAAAAAAAACAAGCGCGCACCCATCGTCCACTGCTGGACGATATCAGTCTCTTTTTATCTCCTGTATAATACGGACGCACCATTACATAGGGGTCATTATTAGACTTGTCATTTGTTAAATCCTACAGATAAATACTGTCATTTTGTTGCATGTGGGACTAGCATATGTGAAAAACGCAGATTGGTTAATGAATGGACATTTCTACGTGATTTGTAAACTTTTCAAACCACTCAAGTTCTGTCATTGTTATTGACGTAAGTGTTAACATGTTATATGTACGTTAAGTCCAAGTTCGTAAATACAGTGTCAATTACTCTAAATTTGTGTTTACTTAATCATTTACTTTCTATGTGCCAAGTATATTTTACTGTCTGACGTGTCATTGCGCGGACAGAACAGTCGAGGCCGACGTCAACATACTGCTTATATTCTCCCCTTTTAATCTTCCTGAAACTCAGTTTTAAAGTGGCCCTTAGGTACATTTTCAGTGCGAGTGACGTCCGGGAATTTCTTAGCAAACTTTACTTCTCCTACCGCACATCGCTCGCACAGAGCCACACTGTTCCACAACACATAATCAATGAGGAAGTACGAATAGAAATGGAGAGAACAGATACTGGTGGCACAACCTAATTAGAAGAAGGGATCTGCTGATAGGACATACACTGAGACATCATTGTTGTTGTTGTGGTCCTCAGTCCTGAGACTGGTTTGATGCAGCTCTCCATGCTACTCTATCCTGTGCACGCTTCTTCATCTCCCAGTACGTACTGCAGCCAACATCCTTCTGAATCTGCTTGGTTTATTCATCTCTTGGTCTCCCTCTACGATTTTTACCCTCCACTCTGGCCTCCAATACTAAATTGGTGATCCCTTTATGCCTCAGAACATGTCCTACCGTCGGGTTCGATTCCCGGCGGGGTCAGGGATTTTCTCTGCCTCGTGATGACTGGGCGTTGTGTGATGTCCTTACGTTAGTTAGGTTTAAGTAGTTCTAAGTTCTAGGGGACTGATGACCATGACATGTCCTACCAACCGATCCCTTCTGCTAGTCAAGTTGTGCCACAAACTCCTCTTCTCCCAAATTCTATTCTGTACCTCCTCATTAGTTATGTGATCTATCCATCTAATCTTCAGCATTCTTCTGTAGCACCACATTTCGAAAGCTTCTATTCGCTTCTTGCCCAGGCTATTTATCGTCCATATTTCACTTCTATACATGGCTTTTGTTGATGTTCATCTTACATCCTCCTTTCAAAACATTGTCCATTCCGTTCAACTGCTCTTTCACGTCCTTTGCTGTATCTGACAGAATTACAATGCCATCGGCGAACCTTAAAGTTTTTATTTCTTCTCCATGGATTTTAATACCTACTCCGAATTTTTCTTTTGATTCTTTTACTGCTTGCTCAATACACAGATTGAATAGCATTGGGGAGCGGCTACAACCCTGTCTCATTCGCTTCCCAACCACTGCTTCCCTTTCATGTTCCTCGACTCTTAAAACTGCCATCTGGTTCCTGTACAAATTTTAAATAGCCTTTCACTCCCTGTATTTTACACCTGCCACCTTCAGGATTTGAAAGAGAGTATACCAGTCAACATTGTCAAAAGCTTTCTTTAAGTCTACAAATGCTAGAAACGTAGGTTTGCCTTTTCTTAATCTAGCTTCTAAAATAAGTCGTAGGGTCAGTATTGCCTCACGTGTTCCCATATTTCTACGGAATCCAAACTGATCTTCGCCGAGGTCGGCTTCTACCAGTTTTTCCATTCGTCTGTAAAGAATTCGCATTACTCTTCACGGAGTATGATATCTCCCATTTCATCTTCATCTACATCCTCTTCCGTATCTATAACATTGCCCTCAAGTACGTCGCCCTTGTATAGACCCTCTATATAGCCCTTCCACCTTTCTGCTTTCCCTTCTTTGCTTAGAACTGGGTTTCCATCTGAGCTCTTGATATTCATACAAGTGCTTCTCTTTTCTCCAAAGGCCTTTTCAATTTTCCTGTAAGCAATATCTATCTTACCCCTAGTGAGATAAGCCTCTACATCCTTACATTTGTCCTCTAGCCATGCCTGCTTAGCCATTTTACACTTCCTGTCGATCTCATTTTTGAGACGTTTGTATTCTTTTTGCCTGTTTCATTTACTGCATTTTATATTTTCTCCCTAGATTCCCACTTTTTTGCAGATTCTTCAGTTTTAATCTGCAGTTCATAACCAATAGATTGTGGTCAGAGTCCACATCTGCCCCTGGAAATGTCTTTTAATTTGAAACCTGGTTCCTAAACCTCTGTCTTACAATTATATAATCTATCTGAAACCTGTCACTATCTCCAGGCTTCTTCCATGTATACAACCTTCTTTTATGATTCTCGAACCAAGTGTTAGCTATGATTAAATTGTGCTCTGTGGAAAATTCCACCACGCGGCTTCCTCTTTCATTTCTTAACCCCAGTCCATATTCACCTACTACGTTTCCTTCTCTTCCTTTTCCTAATATCGAATTCCAGTCACCCATGACTATTAAATTTTCGTCTCCCTTCACTATCTGAATAATTTCTTTTATCTCATCATACATTTCTTCAATTTCTTCGTCATCTGCAGAGCTAGTACGCATATGTACTTGTACTACTGTAGTAGGCGTGGGCTTCGTGTCTATCTTGGCCACAACAATGCGTTCGGTGTGCTGTTTGTAGTAGCTTACCCGCATTCCTATTGCTTTATTCATTATTAAACCTACTCCTGCATCACCTCTATTTGATTTTGTATTTATAACCCTGTATTCACCTGACCAAACGTCTTGTTCCTCCTGCCACCGAACTTCACTAATTCCCACTATATCCAACTTTAATCTATCCATTTACCTTTTTAAATTTCCTAACCTACCTGCCCGATTAAGGTATCTGACATTCCACACTCCGATTCTCCTGATGACGACGTCCTCCTGAGTAGTCCCCGCCCAGAGATCCGAATGGGGGACTATTTTACCCCCGGAATATTTTACCCAAGAGGACGCCATCATCATTTATCCATATAGTAAAGGTGCATTTCCTCGGGAAAAATTACAGCCGTAGTTTCCCCTTGCTTTCAGCCGTTCGCAGTACCAGCACACGAAGGCCGTTTTGGTTAGTGTTACAAGGCCAGATCAGTCAATCATCCAGACTGTTGCCCCTGCAACTACTGAGACATCAGGAGAACACTAATTTAGTACTGGAGGGAAGCGCGGTAGGGGACGGGAGGGGGGAGGGTGTTAGAGTCATAGAAGGAGCCCAAGTAATGAATAAAGTAAACAGGTTGAGAGGGATTTATGTTGCAGCAGTTACTTGGAGACGAAGAGGCCCGCACAGCATTGAGTATCGTGGAGAGCTGCGTGAAATCAGTCTTTGTACTGAAGACCATAATAACAACAACCTTACCGTTATTTTAAATAGCATTTGCTTCTTTATACTATTTATCACAAATGGGATATGTCGTGCCTGGATGTAATGTAATTTCAATAGTTGTAGACAGTTGCTTATTATAGCACACAAATATTAGAAAGCTTGCACGTGCACATCACTAATGCTGTAACTGTTACATGAAACTTAAATTTGCTTCAGCTGTTAGCATGAGGACCCTGAGACTAGTCCATCAGTAGACTCAGATGAAGGCTGTACATTTTAGTCATAACACGATATGAGACACACTATTAACTATGTATACATGACATCATAAACTCTTTAACTTCAGACCTGCACAATCATCATTAAGCTTGCCCTTCAAGCCTAACCAGTCACTGTTATGAATTTAGAACAGATAACTGTTACACTGTACTAATATTTTAAGACGAACAATCTTTAAGTTCGATAATTGAAGTCTATTCTTGGCAATTACACTTTAATAAAAAATCAACTATCCTTGTACGAAAAATACGTGGAGTATGTCAAAACTTGACCTGACTGAATACTTATAATGTCAACTACTCCACACAAGTTATTGGTTTTTTATGGGAGGTAATTAGTTTTCAGTTCTATGCTGAGATTATAGCAGCACTTGGAATAGGACCTTGTTTAAGTAAATGATTGCGCATGAAATAAGAGTGCCAAACCCATTGTTTAGGGAACAAAAACTTATTATTCATTAATAGAACAGATAACTGGTCTATGCAATCAGTCAGTACTCAAATGATTCTGTGAGATGCAGGTGGTGGCAGTGTCGATCTCATGTGGCTATTCAAAAAATGTGCCAAAAATTTCCATGGCTCTTGCTGTATATTCTCTTCTTGGTACGGTATTTCAGTGCTAACCAGTGAATACCTTGAAAAATGAGCCTACGTTTTTCGACATCCGAGGCTACATAAAATAATTTTGCCGCTCTTATTGCGTCGTTCAGTTCACATTGTGTGAACACTTTGCGTGCTAGCCACCTATTAACTGCTCATGCAAAGGAGCCTTTCTTTCAAGTTTCAGACGATTACACACCTACTTCCCGCTTGCATGAACCAGTGTTTCAAGTGAAGTTCTAACGTTTCAATTCTTTCACAGACTATTAATTTTAGAATTACATCAAATTCGAGTAGCAATACACTTACATTGTACACACTAATTTATCTGCATTGAAGCAACACGTTGAGTCCTCCCTACCAAATAAATCCTCAGTTAAGTCACAAATTTCGCATCATACCCCATATAATCTTACTTTTGGTAATAAGTGTGGTTATGGCAGTGAGTCAAATGATTTTATCGAAAATCCGAAATTACTGCATTTACCTTACTGCCTTGATTATGGCTTTAAGGATGTCATGACGGAAATGTGAGATGTGACAGTTTTAGAAATCCATACTGATTGGCAATGAGATCCTTCTATTCAAGGAACCTCATTACGTTTGAGGTGAGAATATGCTGAAAAATCCTATAAGAAATGGATGGCAAGGATATTGCATGGTAGTTTTGTGAATGACTCCTGCTGCTCTTCTACTAGATGGGTATCTCCTCGAATTTCTTCCAACTACAGGGCACTGTTATTTGTACTGCAGATTTACAATAGATATTGGTTAAGAGAGGGGCTAAATCAGACTCAAATTCGGTGTAGGGTCTGATAGAGATTCCATCACCCTCTGGAGCCTTGTTAAATCTCAGCTGTTTCTCTACACTAGTGACACTAATGGTACATCTATATCTGTCATCGTCACAAATTAGAGCAGTACCCCAAAATACCACCTCTAAAGAACCATTTCGGGATACTAATTCAGAGTTTCTGATTTTGCTTTGCTATTCTTAATTGCTGTCATTACCTGGTCTGCTAGTGTCTGAACACTAAATTTGGTACCAGATTTACATAATACCGGCATTTTCTTGGTTTTGTGAGAGATCATTGCTATTCTGTTACAGTATTCTTAGTAGGAGTCAAATTATGAAAAATCCAGGATGGAATGTAACAATATTACAAAAACGAAAGTTGCAACTCACCATAGAGCAGAAATGCTGAGTTGCAGATAGGCACAACAAAAAAGTCTCAGAGTTAAAACTTTTGGCCAATGAGGCCTTCATCAACAGTAGACATGCATATACACACACACGCACACACACACACACACACACACAGACACACACAAACACACACGCAACTCACACACATGACTGAAGTCTCAGGCAACTGAAACCACATTGTGAGCAGCAGCATGAGTGCATGATGGGAGTGGCGACTGGGTGTGGAGAGAGGAGGAGGCTGTGGCAGGGAGGGGAGCGACAGTATGGTGGGGTGGTGGACAGTGAAGTGCTACAGGTTAGACAGAGGGCAGCAGAGAGGTGGGGAGGGAGGGGAAGTAGCAGAAACGCAGAGAAATAAAAAGACTGGGGGTGGTGGTGGAATGACGGCTGCGTAGTGCTGGGGTGGTAATATGGATCCTTGCTGGATGGGTGAGGACAGTGACTAACAAAGGAGGATGCCAGGCGGGTTGTGGGAACCTTTGTCAGTCACTGCCCTCACCCATCCAGCTCCTACCCTATTCTCATTCTATCACAACATAACAGTAATTCCAACACCAAAGACAGTCTCTCTATTTCCCTCCTTTTCTGCTACTTCCCTCCCCCTCCCTACCATTCCCATTCCCACCATCTAACATGCAGCACTTCACTGTCGGCCACCCACACATACTACCCCTACCCCTCCCCACCCCAACCGCCTCTTCACCACCACCCTGTCGCCACTCCCATCATGCAGTGTTGCTGCTGCCTGCAGTGTGGTTTCAATTGCCTGAGAGTGCAGTCGTGTGTGTGAGTTTCGTTTGCGTGAGTACGTGTGTGTGTGTGTGTGTGCTTGTTGTCTATTGTTGACTACAGCCTTAATGACCAAAAGCTTTAATTATGAGTCCTTTTGTTGTGCCTATCCGCGACTCGGTAATCTTAGTAGGTTAGACGAAATTCTCTTTCATCAGCCAAATACATCTCATTTAGCATCTTCCTACATGTAGCCCCACGTTTTGCCTAGCATTCATTGACCAGTTGTCTCTTTTTCTTTAGATGTTTCTTTAAAATGACTGCAGACTGTGGAGTGTCCCTCTTATCATGAACTGCTCTACATATGTACAAAGTGTACAGCTGAATGTTCTTATATACCTGAACCACAATTTTTCTACATGTTTTTCTCCAGAGCTAAATATTTCGAGATTTGTATTCAAATAGGTCACAACTGCTTCTATATCTGGTTTGCTGAACATATATGTATTCTGCTACTTGTTTTAGTTGCCATTTGTACGTTGTAAATCATTGTTGCTTCATGGTCATTGATATTAGTTTCTGTGTGAGCTTCCTCAAAGAGTTATGGTCATTTTGAAACTATCAGAAGCAATATCACTAGTGGGCTTCCAAACAGTCTCTTGTAGTTAATTCTCAGACAACTCATTTAGAGGTGTTTCACCAGACATCTTGTCACCCCCACCTCTTACTAAACTGTCATTTTCGCAGTCGATTGTTGCACAATTAACATCTACTTCAACAATGAGAGTGTGACTTGGAAACTTATGTAACAGTGCTTCGGTTTTCTCTATAATTTTTAGTTGCATCTGGAGTATATCTAGAAGTTGACAGAGGGACCTGATTCCAAATTAATGCCCACCGATGATACTGAGTCTTTCCCAGACAGCCTCACACACAGTTTATGTTTCTGTTTTGGTTGGTACAATTTGTTTGTGACCTGGGACAAATGCCCTACTATCTCCATGTATATTTTCGATACACGCTGAAATTTTTATCAGTATCTCACTGCTGTCAGTTCCGCGTTTCCGCCAGCCTTCTGTACCGGGTATTATGTGAGCTCTACTGGGCCAGCTTCAAACCTGGCACGTTGTTATCAGTGCTTCAGAAGTTAATCACTTGAATTGTAATACTATCGCCAGTATGTGACTCTTCTTTGGAACTATTACTGACACTTTCTGGTCCCTATCGTTACCTGGACTGGATGAAGAGTAGTCTAATCTGAAAACCGTTGTGTCCACTCCGCACCCAAACAGCTACCTGAGCAGCAGCCTCTGATGTGTACCAAACACCTGACCCATTTAGGGTCTCCATAGAGTTCTCAACCCCTTGACGCAAGTCCAAGAAATTTCAGGTCGCTTTGTCACAGAACCTTCGAACTCTGAGTCAGAAGTTACATTCGATTCAGAACGTGGGGGGCACGACCAGTTTTGCACTGCAGCAAATTGTCTCACTGAAATTAGATGAGTGAGACCACCATTCTCAACCTTCTCTGACAGTTGAATGATCCAAGTGTGGCCGCAGAGCGCGGTCAGCTGCCGGTAGCACCACGTTCCCTCAGCAGTTGAGGGAATGGCCTCTTCAGCAGGCTGAGTAAGGCTTGCAGCCATGGACAGTGAGTACACTTAGTCTTCCCTCGCATCGTTTCTTGCATTTCCCTAACGGATACATTCACTTGCTGTACATTTGAACTCCCTAGTGTTAACAGATGCTATCCTTTCGTGTTTGCCTCTTCTTGACACTGCACATACCATATTACTCAAAAGCTGAAGTTAGTCTCAGTGACTCAGTTTCGATTTCAGTGGAAGCCGGCACCTCCTATTTGTTGGTTAGGGTGATAGGTACCGCGTGCTGGGTCCTCCCTGGTCCCTGCTCCACTGTCCATGCAGACTAGTCATACCACTGACAGACCGCTTACAGCCAAGTGGATGGGGGTGACAGATCATGTATATCCTGCAGAAACTGCTGACAGCCAAGTGGATCATGTACTTCCTGTAGAAGCTGCTGACAGCCAAGTGGCTGAGCGGTGATAGATCATGTACTTCCTGTAGAAGCTACTGACAGCCAAGTGGCTGAACAGTGCAGATCATGTACTTCCTGAACAAGCTGCTGACAGCCAAGTGGATCAGTGGGGACAGATCATGTACTCCGTGTAGAAGTGACAGCAGGAGATAGTAACAGGTATCTGTGGTATATCTGATACATCACAGCTGGTAACTCTCCAGAGACACCCATATACAGCAGCTTCCAGGCGACTAATCGTAACTTACGAACGTCAGCTAACTCTTCCCACGTTCGAGGACGGTGTTCACAGTGGGGCTGCAGTGTGGCTGGTGTAATGTTTTACAGAACAGTAAACAAGTATCATTGAAGTAAGCCTGCAGATCCTTTCTTATGTTCTGGGCCAGTTCAGCTCCAAGTACAGCAAGTTACCGTTAAGATCTGAAGCAGTCCGTACGCAAATGGATGTTTCCTTTACAGTGCAGTAGCATCTTCTATAAACGCTACTAATCTCGTGAAATTTTTGGAGGTTGTAGTCGAAAACCAAATGAAAATTATCGTTAGTTTACAGTAAATGCAGACAATGGGATACATGTTACTTACAACAAGCGCTACAGAAACACTGATTTTATGCGACAGACGTACTACACATCACTGGTAACTTACGAAAATTTTAAAAAATTTACGTCTATTCACTTTGATACACAATTAAAGATTGGATAAATGTTTCTTTGAATGAGGCTGCTACTCCGATAATTTTTATGGAGGATAAATGTTGATCGCAGCTGATGTTACAGCACAAAATACATATCTTATGGTACATGGCGCACGAAAACGGAATATATTACAACTCAAGCAGGATTTAAATACAGTTAACATGAAATATGTTTAAAATTGATGTGAAGTTTTAGGACGTGACTCTTAGAGGAGAAGTTATCTGTCATATCTGATTTTACTTGGACACGAAGGAAATAGAGGAAGTCAGTTTGTATACGAAATTATGAGTAAATAGCCATGGGAACTGCGGGATTCTCCAATTGAGCTGGCTTAGTGTCACATTTTGAACTTGCATGTCCAAGATGAAATCTGTAACATCAGTATGTCTCTAAAAAAAAAAAAAAGTTACGGCGTGGAACATAACACAGCTAAGTAAACCATTGCGAAAATTTTACCGATACGTTACACAGACAGATTAGTTTTATCACTTTAAGGGTCTATGGAATATTCAAGATGATTTTTTCAACTATGTACAAACTCTAGTGATTGATCAATGAGAGGATAAGGGACAAAAAATGTCTGATGTTGCCCAGAAGTGCATGATCCGTATGCCAGAGACCATTTATTCAATCATACTTTGTTACAGAAGCTGCAGTGTAATATCATGCAGCTACAGCTACAGTATGCATGATATCCTCATGGAGGGTGGTACTGTTTATCGCACATCATGACCTAGGATGCAGGAAGTCGTGAAGGACGTACCCGAAATGATCAGACACTAGAGTAGCAAGAAAATGTAATCAGCACTGTGGAAGGCGACCGCCATCTCAGTAGCAGGCAGTGGACCGGCCTGTACAGGGTAAGCCAGACGACCGTGTGGGACAGTCCCCATGACGATTGTTACTACCCTTATCACTTACAGCGTGTGCAGGGCGTACTAGACTGTCCACATAGGGAACGGTTCTGTCATTGATTTGTTCACCAGGCAACCACGATTCCGGGATCTGTGTTATCCATCCTGTTCACAGATGACGGCAACTTTACGTGGAGTGGTATCTTCAACTCTCATAACAGCCATCTGTGGGATGGTATGCAGAACGCCCATGGTATGGTGACAACGAATCATCAGCATCGGTGCAGCCGGAATGTGTGGGCCGGGATAATTGGCGGCCGTATTTTGGGACCAGTCTTCCATCCACATCGCCTAATAGGCCCGAACTATCGGCATTTCTTGCGGGTGTCTTTCTGGATGAAGTGCTATTGATGATTCAAATGGTTATGTGGCTGCTACACTTTGCCGTTAACGTCCAGACGCATCTCAATGGTGTCATCCCTGGTTGATGGATTGGAGACGGTGGTCCAGTTGCATGGCCTGCTCGTTCACCGCATCTCAACCCGTGCGATTTCTGGTTATGGGACCACCTCAGAAGTACCGTGGACGCGTAGCCTATTCCAGATGTGGAGACACTGGAGCACCGTATTCATCCTGCCTATGGCGCTGTTATGGTGCAGCCTGGCCGGTGTGAGACAGAGCACGCTACGGCGCGTATGCACGCATGCGTTGAGGCACATGGAAAGCCTTTTCAGTACATACTGGAACTGTCACTGCGTGGTACAGCGAGTATTAGGCCGCAGTCTTTGTAACAGTGTACGATTGAATGAATGGTTTCTAACGTGGAAACCATGCGTTTGCCGACGCAAATTCATTAGACTTTTCTTGTTCCGTATCCTCTCATCGATCAATCCCTAGAGTCTGTACGTGGTGGTGAAAACCATCCTGTATACGCAACATGATGACCAAATGACATTCCAACTAGAGCTTTCTACAAAACTAAAAGCAATGATACAGCGATACGCAATGACGTTGCATAGTTCGCTCTCAGTAGTCTTGTGACTGCACCGTTACCCAAAGCAGTTATCCCAACAAGTTCATTCCGGCGTGTACCACGGGTAGGTCACGCCCGACTCTGCCAGTTATACTACTGGGAAGAAAGTAGCGTGTGACGTACGTATTGCCTATCATCGAGGAGCAATGTACAGTACTGATACAAGTTTGTGTGACCCTTGGACGAGACAGTTATTTTACATCGTCTATCGCTGTTTTAAAAACAAAAGCTCGATATTTTCAGGTAGCAATCTAGTGTGTTTGAATACGACCGCCACCCCACGGTGCCGGCGTGAACTTCTCAGACCACCAGATAAGACTGCCGTGATTAAATATAATAGCACCAAATGATCCACGTGGACCATGAGGTGTCTGTAGTAGTAACGGATCAAACACTTACCTGAGTTGCCGGTTGTTAAACTATGTACGGTGGCTTCTATATAGGATTCGGAAACAGAAATTCGTAAAAATCTCAATGAAAAAGTTAAACATATTGTTAATTACTTCACAAAAATTGTTATCCGTTATCATAACCAGACTCCTATGAATCGAAGAAAGTAAAATTTTTTACCTGTAACAGAAACTGGGTGACTGCAGCCAGTAGATACGACTACCGCCACAAAAATGCGGACGAACCAACTAAAGCCTCTGCAGAACATGGCAGAAGGTCTCAGGTGTCGAGCCAAGTAAAGAACTTTTCCCTCAAAATAACTTCACCAAACTTGTAGTCTGCTGAACAACCTGAAATTTTACGAACAAGTGTAACCACAAAACACATTTTTTACCACTACCTGTATAGTAAATAAAGTAGCGTAAAGTAATAAGGATTACACCATTTTACAAGATGGATGCCACTCCGTTGTTCCGAATATACAGGGTGATTCACGAAGGTATGCAAATATTTTAATGTGTTATTTCACAACTAAAACTAAAGTAAAAAGTTCATATAAACATAGGTCCGCAAATGTTTAGTTACGGAGTTACGGCTAATCAAAGATTTTGCTTGAAATGAAGCAACTTCATCAATATGAAGCCATCGAATATCAGTATGAGGTTTAAGTAAAGCCCGATTTCCATTTACTTTGTTGTTCTTGTTCTGGTGAAACTAATAAAACATGTCCCAACGTGTATCTGCAGTAGTTTTCCTGAAGTTCCTGAGAAGCAAAGACGTAATTACGTAAAATTTTTTATTTATTTACTACTTCGCCTTTTTTTTTCAAAAAAAAAAAAAAATTCCAGATAACTGCGCTCTAAGAAACACAGGGTGTATCAAAAATTACCATCCGATTTCAAAAATTATAACAATTATGTTGCTTGAGGTAAGTTCGTGAACAACTTAGTACTGAAAATAGCAAATTCTCGAGTTTTACTTGGTTTCCGCTAGGTAGCAGCAGTCTGCGCCCATTTCAGTTCTGGTAAAAATGGTGTCGGGACAACAGAGAGCGTTTCGTGTTATACGTTTTGCGCAGTGCTGGTCAGTAATAACAGTTCATCGTGACCTTCGTACTAGGTATGGTGTGGATCCGCCTACAGCACAGAGCATTAGATGATGGCATGCACAATTCCGAGAAACAGGTTGGTTGTGTGAAAGAAAATCGCCGGGCCGTCACCGAGTGTCTGACACAGACGTCGAACGTATCCGCCATAGTTTCACAAGGAGTCTGCAGAAGTCCGTATGACAGCTCAACATGCCCAAAATGTCCATCTGGCGTGTGTTGCGTCGACGCTTACGCACGAAACCGTACAAAATTCAGATAATGCAAGCTCTTCGTGAAGGTGACAAACTACAACGTGTTGAGTTCTGTAATTTCGTCCTCAGGAAGATGGAGGATGACAGCTTTCTTCCACGCTTCGTGTTTAGTGACGAGGCAACATTCTGTTTAAATGGAAATGTGAACCGTTATAACGTGAGAATATGGGGTACGGAAGAACCACACGAAGTTTTACGACATGAGAGAGATTCACCAAAATTTAATATATTTTGTGTAGTTTCACAGGAAAATGTGTAAGGTCCACGTTTCTTTTCCGAGAACACTGCTACGGGAAGCTCATACCTTGATATGCTTCACAACTTTCTTTTCCCACAATTCGAGACTGATTCGGACGACTTCATTTCCCAACAAGGTGGGGCACCGACACACTGGCATCTGAAGGAGCGGGAATTTTGAAATCAAATGATTACCGAACGATGGATCGGTCGCACTGAACCAAATGATTCAGCCTTACATTACTGACCTTCAAGCTAACAGGACCTGACTGTACGTGATTATTTCTTGTGGGGGTTTATATAAGATTCTGTTTGTGTGCCTCCATTACGAACAACAATGAATCAACTTAGACATCACATAACAGCAGCTGTGGAAGCTGTAACTCAAGACATGCTCGCTGTAGTGTGGGAAAAATTTTAATATCGCTTTGACATATGCTGTACTGCTCAAGACGGGTATATTACACACCTAGGTAAAAGCATGAAAAAAATGTTTTTTCTGTTTCCCGTTCCCGATCCTCAAAAAACAAAATTCGTGGTATACGTTTATTAGTTTCAGAAATCTAGACGTGCCAAATATAATGATTGTTTATGAAATACCCTGTATAACGTTGGCAACTGAGTGCTGACTCGAATAGGGGCGATCTCCTAAACACGATATCATGAAAACAAAGATAGCACAGAGATGTTGGTGAAGAAACGAGCCCACCGCAAGATCGATCAAAATGTTATGATAATTATTACAAAACGTAGGAATACTTTTCATGAAGAATATTGTGACAGGCCATTGATAATTAATAACTAACATGCTCTTCGGGCTGATGTGTCAAATGAAAGCCATAGACGTTCGTAAACACTACAAAAGTAATAGTTCACGTGTTTAACTTGATTTATTTTGTAGCAGTACGGTTGTATAAATGTGCCAATACTCTGAACTTGCCGCAGCTGCACGTAATAAAGAGTTAGTTTGAGTTATTTAGTTGCATGCGTAATCATAATTGATGGTGATACCGTAATTAATGTGGAATGCTATTTCAGCCTATGTTTACTGATTGATGAAAATGGGCGTTAGTGAAAATACTAAATAAAAAAGTAAAGGATGCATTTTATGTAACGTCTTAGACAATAAATGAACAAATGGCAGATGGGCGCTCCTCTTACATGAGCGATACATAATCCTGTTTCTTTAAGTAGCATAATTCTTGTGTGTACAGAACAACTTACTTGAATATGATTTACATTTTTGTTAATATCTTACGCAATATTGCAGTTCTCATGTTTTGAGTGGGCACAAAATGACCGTGATATGTAAGGATATTTTTAATTTAATTATTTTGAATTTAATGTAAAGTACGTATGTAGGACAGCCTTAAATGTGAATATTTCTCAGAATTAAAAGTCGTGTCCGTGATACGTGACGCCACAGAGTGAGCGTGAATCACTGCGCGTGTTGTCTTTGCTCCTTTCGTTTCTTTCGTTCTATGGTGTTTAGTCGTTCGAGTTTCGGCAGCTTGCTGGCTTGGAAGATCGTTCCGGTAAATCTGAAGAGAGATCTGCTCTGCAATATAGCCGTGCGATTTAGCGCGAACTATTTCTGGGTGTGGAGTGTGGGTTTCCCTTAATTTACTGTTGCTCTGCCCCACTCTTTCACTTCGTGCAGGATTTGAAGTACCCTAAACACAGTCAGATAATTTATTTTGGAACACTTGTTGGAACTTTAGCTTCGTACTTGTGAGAATGAAGACAGAAGTGAACTTATAGGTTAACAATTATTCAAGTATATGAAATGAAATCGCCATAACTTATCAACGGTTTGCGTTAAAAGTGCACGGTTGGCAGATGAGCGTGATGGGGATTAGTACGTGCATGCGTTTGGTTTGGCCTAGCCATGAGGCACACTTTAATTTTCATGGGTTCCTCGATAAGCAAACCTGGCGCATTTGGTGGACTAAGAATCCGCATTCAGCGATCGAGAACTCTCAACCCTCAACGGGTCACGTAGCAGTCGGTGCGATACTCCTTTGGTGACTATCAAAAGGTACGTGAAGGTTTTGAAAAATTATATCATCCCCAATATCCAAAGTGACCCTGATTTCGACAAGATGTGGTTCATGCAAGATGGTGCTCGACACCATCGAAGCAGGAGAGTGTCTGATGTCCAGGAGGAGCATTTTGGGGACCGCATGTTGGCTCTGGGATACCCAGGGGCCCCTGGCATGGACCTCGACTGACAGCCATATTGTACGGATCTGAATACATGCGATTCCTTTTTGTAGGGCTATATGAAAGATAAGATGTACATCAAGAACGACAAGATCATTCCTTAGCTGAAAACAGCCATTCAGGAGGTCATCGACAGCATCGATGTTGCGACACTTCAGCGTGTCCTGCAGAATTTCGCTATTCGTTTGCACCACATCATCGCCAATGATGCCAGGCGTATCAAACATGTCATGAGCTAAATTCGAATATTTGTAGTGGCGTTTACGTGTCTAGTAAAGTGCGTGCACGCCTGGTAGTTTGTGACCAATTTATGATTTTTCTCATATGGTTCAATAATTGTCACCTTGCAGATTATTTTGCTACAGCTGATGTTATTGGTCGTATGTGATGATGAGCAGTGAACGATGTTTGCTATCGTGTTCAGTAAAGGAACAAAGTTTCTTGAAATGTTTGTACAAAGTAGTATGGTATTCTGCCTTAAAGAAGGTCTTGTCGTTGGTTAAGCCTCTTTCACTTTTTTGCAGTGAACACACAGTGCGTAGTCTGTTGTATAAATAATTCGAAAGCCAAGATCCCATAAATACTGTTTACTGGGTAACCTGTTTCAACACAGTAAAGGTGCCATCATTGAATCTGAATCTAGCTTGACATTTATAATCCATTTTTATTTAACGATACATGAGGCAGACCAGCTGATATAAAATCATTGTCACAAAAAAATTAAAACCATCTGCTCTCATGGTCATTCTTTTCCATCAGATATGTAACACCGAAGTCAGAAGATAAAACTACATATCTGATGGAAAAGAATGACCATGAGAGCAGTTGGTAATTTATTTCTTTTGTGACAATGATTTTATATCAACTGGTCTGCCTCATTTATCGTTATATCCAAATGGTTTGTAAATGTTAAGCTACATTCAGATCCGATGATGGCACCTGTAGTGTGTTGAAACCGGTTATCCAGTAAACAGTAATTAAGTGGTCTTGGCTTTTGAATTATATCTCTTCCACTTTTGTCTGTCCATTGCCAGTCTTCTCATTTCTGCATATTTGTCTCCTTTGATATTGTCCTGCATTTGATATAATTTTGTTCCTCTTTCCCTTTTTCCCTCCACCATTCCTTCTATTCCTTCCTTCAATAAACAGTCCCTCCTCAAACAATGTCCAATCCAGTTCAGTTTTTCTTTCTTATGACTTTCAGCATGTTTCTTTCTTCTCCAACTCTTCTCAATACATCTTGATTCCTTACTCGGCCTTCCAATTTCACTTTTTCCATTCTTCTCCATATCCACTTCACTAGTGCCTCCATCTCTCATCTTCCTTCCTCGATGTCCAGGTCTCCGCACTCCACAGTGAAATGCTCCAGATGTAACATTTGGAAAGTCTTTTCCTCAGATCTTTGTTCAGTGGTCCGCAAAGTAATTTCTGTTTCCTCTTGAATCCTTCTTTTGTCATTACAATTATTTTCCTAATTTCCATACATATCATCCATAATTACACTTCCCAAGTAATTGAACTCATTCACTTGCTCAATTTCCTCATCCCCTATCTTCATATGGCATTTTCTCCCCTTTCCTTCAGTTACCACGCTTTTCGTTTTCTTCTTATTAATCTTCATTCCGTGTCCTTCTAATTTTGTGTTTAGGTCATCTAACATTTCTTCCACCTCTCTTGCACTCTCTGCCCCCACAACTATGTTGTATGCAAATCTTATACTGCTTTGATAAAAAAAGATCTGCATGCACATGTTTTGCGTCTGTGCTGCACTTCTGCACTTTATTTTTGATTATTTGTTAATGGCATTGCTTTGAATCCACATTGAAGTGAGATCACCATACACTGATATTTCATTAATATCAATAAACATTCATGAACGTTGAACTGTAATGCTATTGCGTTAGTTAACGTTATTACCCGTACTGATTTAGTTGTACCAGTCATTTATCAGTAATTCACCAAACAGCCCATAAATTGTTAGAAAAATAAATCATTTCTCATCTGCACACCAGCGCATTAAAACGTCGGTGTGCGACCAACCTCTGTGACACATAAAGGCGAACCAGCCCGTGGTGTAGGTCTGATATTTTGGCCTTGCGGATTGCAGACACCGCTGCCAGAAGATACGGAGGAGACTCATTTGTAAATAAAATGTATAATTTAGAATTTGGACATCGAACAGGAAATTTTTTTATACGTAAATTCACGAATTCTTTAGAAAGTAAGGAAATATAAAGATTTTTATTCTCAGCACAGAACTTAATAATTGGAAAAATAAATTATTTAACGAAGCCATTCTATTCTACTTTTTGCAAGTCCTGTAAACAAAAGACCATAACCTGCATGATTCAACGAATTTGAAAGTTAAAATCTATATGCTGACTTCACACAAAATCCTAAGTAGTTTTTTCCTTCTGTTAAATCAGCAAAAGTACTAAAGCCATATGTCCTACACTACGGACTACAATGGCGTCGAAACGAGGTATAACAGCTGACATAGTAAACCTTGTTTCCAAATAAATGTCCACTGGACAGAGATATAACTGAAATCACTCTACAGAGGAATAGCCACTGGACCTGACAGAATGTCAGTACATTTGTATGTAGAGTATGCAAAAGAATTTTCTCCTCTTCTAGAAGCAATGTATCGTATATCATTTGAGGGGCGAAGCGTTGTAGATTTGGAATTCTCTCTTTACAGTTTCTAATAGTATTTGGGATAAATAAGGAAATGTAACATTATGTACAACTTGTACAGAAACTGGACTGCAATTATAAGTGTCAAAGAACATGAAACGGTAGCTTTGAAGCCTACAGCGTACGTAATTAAATCTACACATTGCTCGTCCTGTGAAGAAACCAAGGACAAATTGATAAAGGAAAAAAAACTAATGTAGAAGAAATGTAAAATTTAAGGCTATCAGACGAAATATTAATTATGTCAGAGACAGCAAATGATTTGAAAGATCAGTTGAACATAAAGGATATAGGCCTGAGAAGAGGTTGTAAAATGAACATCAATAAAAGTGTGACAATAATTCTGAAATTTCGTCGAATTAGATGAAGTGACGAATAGAGAATTAAGTTAGGAAATGAGCCACTAAGAATAGTTGCAAAACTTTGTTATTCGGACAGGAAAAGGACTGTTGATTCCCCATGTAGATGCGATATAAAATGCAGATTGGAACATCATCAAAGGAATTGCTAAAAAGGAGGAATCTATTAAGATCCGATATCAGTTTAAGTGTTAGTTAATGGTATCTGCTACGAGTGCAGCCGTGAGTGGAAGTGAAACGTGGATGATAAATAGTTCAACAAGAATACAATAGTAGATATTGAAATGTGGTGCAACGGAGAACGTTGGAGGTTAGATTGGTAGATAGAATAACAGATAATGAGTTACTGAATCAAACTGCAAGAAAAAGAAATTTACGTCACAACTTGAATAAAAGAAGAAATCCGTTGATAGGACATATCATGATACATAACATAGGAAAGTGGGAGAGGTAAGAGTTTCGGAAGGAAATTTAATACTGAATACTGTAAGCAGACCTAAACAAATGTAGGTTAGAGAAGTTATCCCGAGATGCAGAATTTTGCACAGGAGATATAAGCGTGGAGAGCAGCATCGAAGCAGTCAGTATTCGGACTAACGACCATGGCTACAGCTCAATGATGCTGTGAAGTAGATTAATGTGGGTTTAGAGACAGCACTGATATCAGACGACCTTGCACATGTAGCCTCTGGTGACTGCCAGCATTATCAACAGATTGGGCTTCGCTAGGCGTGCCCTACACCTAAACAGAACTGGGACGAGAAGATTGGTACAGCTGATTCATGAACATAGAGCAGGTGGACCTCGGGCAATAAGACGCGTTGTGAAACACCTCATGACACTGGCAGCAGAAATAGGTCTTTGCTAGGATAAATCCATACAACAGGTTTCCCTGCCTAAATACTATCTGCAACAATTTAAAAAATTCTCAATCAATGACACTTAAGACAGATTCTAACACATCTTCTACATGTCGTAAGGAAAAAGAGACCATTGATAAAAGCAATACAGGACACATCACAAACTTAACAATCATTCATATAAACATGCATTAGATACAAAATAAAATGTAAAAATTTGAAGCTGAGTTTAGTCGTTGAACTGCGCGTTACTGAGCGTTTGTCAAGAGACACAAAAATCGTATATGCAGTATTGTCGGTGCATGAAAGGACACTCTTATTGTATGACTACTTCAAATGGCGTAGAGTCACGTATATATTTCAGAAAAGGATCATAGTTTGAAGCAAGAATGACCTTAGTACGGTAAGTGAAGAAAAACTCTCTGGTCTATTGACTATTGCATGGACATGACCACATAACGCCAAGAAATTAATCAGTGTGGGTTTGTCTCAATCTCCTGGAGAGAGTGTGGACATTTTTCTCAATAAATTAGCAGAAGTACTTGCAAAAATGGCAAGTACAATAGTCTACATGTTGTTGTATAAAGACATAAACATATACACAGGTATCATAAATGAAACTAGTAGCATCTTCACAAATATCGTTCAGAATTTTGGGATACCCCTGTTGGTCAATAATACAGCAATGGTTACTACAATAATGGCATCAGTGATTCATCATGTGGCCAAAAGTATGGACAGGGAAAAGTGTGACATAGCTGTACAAGATCTTGGTCTATCAGAGTGTTTCTGTCAAATAACAGTAAAAACTGGTATGGAGAATTCTCTAAATTGCAAGTTTATGGAACACAATTATCAGAAATCATAATAGAAGATTTTCCAAAAGAACCAACAAACCAAACTTGGGATGAAGTGTATTGAAAAACGAACGTAAATGTAAAATCGTCTAAATTCTCAACACTTAAATTGGATTTTCAAAAGACCTTTTGAAAAACATCTAAATCAGTAAAAAATGTCTCACAAAAACCAATGGATAACAGCAGTTGTTAAGAAGTACTTCAAAATCTTGTGTACCTCGGTTACATTATAAACAATCATAATGAACCAGAATTATTAAATCTTTAGCGCAGTTGCTAAAAGATTTACAAAACGTTGCTAACTGCTGCAAAAAGTCATAAGTGCAATTTTCTTGCTACATCATCAGAACAAGAAGCTAGTAAAACTATGCATAAGTAAAATATAAAAGGTCAGTGGGATTAGGTGAAGTAACAATGTGTATACTGAAACACGGCACAGAGAATATACAAGCTCCCTTAACAAACATGACAGACGAATTTCTTCACTTCAGGGAAATATCCAGAATGTTTAAAACGGGCAAGAGGTGTACCCCCACTAAAGAGAGGTAAGCAGACTGTATATGTATGTAGAAAATTAGTGGCCCATTTCTCTGTTGTAGCCATTCTCGAAAATAATATAAACACTTACGAAAGACAGATTAATGAGTTACATGAATAAATACAAGATTTAAGTGAATAATTGCTGTATTTCGAAGTAGTATGATTACAGACCCCCTCACCCCCCCCCCCCCCCCACACCATGAACCATGGACCTTGTCATTGGTGGGGAGGCTTGCGTGCCTCAGTGATACAGATAGTGGTACCATAGGTGCAACCTTAATGGAGGGGTATCTGTGGGAAGGCCAGACAAACGTGTGGTTCCTGAAGAGGGGCAGCAGCCTTTTGAGTTGCTGCAAGAGTCTGGATGATTGACTGACCTGGCCTTGTAGCACTAGCCAAAACGGCCTTGCTGTGCTGGTACTGCGAATGGCTGAAAGCAAGGGGAGACGGGAAACTCCAGCGGAATTTTTTCCCGAGGGCTTGCAGCTTTACTGTATGGTTAAATGATGATGACGTCCTCTTGGGTAAAATATTCCAGAGGCAAAATAGTCCCCCATTCGGATCTCTTGGCGGGGACTACTAAAGAGGTCGTTGTTATCGGGAGAAAGAAAACTGGCGTTCTACGGATTGGAGCGTGGAATGTCAGATCCCTTAATCGGGCAGGTAGATTAGCAAATTGAAAAAGGGAAATGGATAGCTTAAAGCTATGCACAGTGGGAATTAATGAAGTTCGGTGGCAGGAGGAACTAGACTTCTGGTGAGGTGAATACTGGGTTATAAACAAAAAAACAATTGGGGGTAGTGCAGGAGTAGGTTTATTGATGAACAAAAAATAGGAGCGCGGTAATTTACTTTTAACAGCTTAGTGAACACATTATTGTAGCCACGATATACACGAAGCCCACGCCTACCACAGTAGTACAAGTTTATATGCCAACTAGCTCCCCAGACGACGAAGTGATTGAAGAAATCTATGATGAGATAAAAGAATTTATTCAGGTAGTGAAGGGAGACGAAAATGCAATAGTCATGGGAGACTGGAATTCGACATTAGAAAAAGGAAGATAAGGAAAAGTAATACGTGAACATGGAATGAGGGTAAGGAAAGAAACAGGAAACCGCCTCATAGAATTTTGCACAGAGCATAACTTAATGGTAGCTAACACTTGCTTTATGAATCATGAAAGAAGATTATATACTTGGAAGAGGCCTGGAGACACTGAAAGGTTTCAGATAGATTATGTAATAGTAAGACAGAGATTTAAGAACCAGGTTTTAAATTGCCAGCCGTTTCCATGGGCTGATGTGGACTCTCACCACAATCTATTGGTTATGAACTGTAGCTTAAAACTGAAGATATGGCAAAACGGTAGGAATTCAAGGAGATGGGAGAGGTTGCAGAGAGTTTCAGAGAGCGCATTGGGGAACAACTGATTACAATGGGGAAAGAAATATAGTAGGAGAAGAATGGGTAACTTTCAGTGACGAAATAGTAAAGGCAGGAGAGGATCAAGTTGATAAAAAGACGAGGACTAGTAGAAATCCTTGGGTAACAGAAGAGATATTGAATTTGATTGATGACAGGAGAAAATATAAAATACAGTAAATGAAGCTGGCAAAAAAGAATACAAACCTCTCAAAAATTGGGGATACGACACTGCGTGAAGATTTTGGCAGAGCATATAAAGACCTAAGTGGAAACAAGGCTCCAGGTGTAGACAACATACCATTAGAACTACTGATAGCCTTGGGTGAGCGAGCCCTGGCAAAACTCTACCATCTGATGAGCAAGATGTATGAGACAGGCTAAATACCCTCAGACTTCAAGAAGAATGTAATCCTAAAAAAAGTAGGGGTTGACAGGAGTGAAAATTACCGAAGTATCAGTTTAATAAATCGCAGCTGCAATATGCTAACACTAATTTATTACAAACGAATGGAAATACAGGTAGAAGGCGACCTCTGGGAAAATAGTTTTGGATTCTGTACAAATGTTGGAACACAAGAGCCAATACAGACATTACGACTTATCTTAGAAGATAGATTAAGGAAAGGCTAACACACGTTTCTAGCATCTGTAGACTTAGAGAAAGATTTTGCCAATGTTGACTCGGATAATCTCTTTCAAATTCTGAGGGTGGCAGGGTTAGAATAGCGAAAGGCTATATGCAATTTTACAGAACTCAGATGACAGTTGTAAGAACACTAAGCAAGCAGTAAAGGAAACAAAAGAAAAATTCGGAATAGGAATTAAAATCCATGGCGAAGATATAAATACTTAAGGCTTGCTAATGACATTGTAATTCAGTCAGAGACAGCAAAGGACCTGGAAGAGGAGTTGAACTGAATGGGCAGTGTCGTGAAAGGAGGGTATGATATCAATGATATCAATGAAAGCAAAACGAGGATAATGGAATGTAATTGAATTAAATTGGATGATTCTGAGGGAATTAGGTAAGGAAATGAGACACTTAAAATAGTAAAGGAGTTTTGCTATTTGGGGAACAAAATAAATGATGCAGGTCGAAGTAGAGGGGATATAAAATGTAGACTGGCGATGGCAAGGGAAAGCGTTTCTGCAGAAGAGAAATATGTTAACATTGAGTATAGATTTAAATGTGAGGAAGTCGTTTCTGAAAGTATTTGTGTGGAGTGTAGCCACGCATGGAAGTAAAACATGGACGAAAAATAGTTTAGACCAGAAGGGAATAGAAGCTTTCAAATGTGTTGCTACAGGAGAATGCTGAAGATTAGATGGGTAGACCACATAACTAATGACAAGGTATTGAACAGAATTGGGGAGACGAGAAATTTGTGGCACAGTTTGACTAGAAAGGACCGGTTGGCAGGACATGTTCTGAGGCATCAAGGAATCGCCAATTTATTATTGGAGGGCAGCGTGGAGGGTAAAAATTGTAGAGGGAGACCAAGAGATGAATACACTAAGCAGATTCAGAGGGATGTAAGTCGCAGTAGGTACTTGGATATTAAAACTGGCAAATTAAAACTGTGTGGCGGACCGAGACTTCGAGGAGTGGTAGTTCTGCAAGGTTCGCAGGAGAGCTTCTGTGAGGTCTGAAAAGTAGGAGACGAGTTACTGGCGGAAATAAAGCTGTGAGGAGGGGGCGTGAGTCGTGTTTGGGTAGCTCATATGGTAGAGCACTCGTCCGCGAAAGGCAAAGGTCCCGAGTTCGAGTCTTGGTCCGGCACACGGTTTTAATATGACGAAGTTGTTTTAAACGGACATGTGTAGAACATTGCTTTGTGGCGGATGTTTGGCCACCGGAGTTGCTGAATCCGAGGGAGCGTAAAAATTAGTTCCACAGTGTGCTAGCCTGTGTGACAACAGTTGTAACTGTTGGTCCATATTTAAATCTCCACATCAGCAAACTGTTTCGTTGGGTTCTGGGCACAAGATTAATTACTGACTAGACTTGGCAGCTTTTAGCATGCCTAATGTATGTGTTTCCGAGGAGCCTTCCACCTTTTGGCTCTGAGCGCTATGCGACTTAACTTCTGAGGTCATCAGTGGCCTAGAACTGAGAACTAACTAAACCTAAGTAACCTAAGGACATCACACACATCCATGCCCGAGGCAGGATTCGAACCTGCGACCGTAGCAGTCGCGCGGTTCCGGACTGAGCGCCTAGAACCGCTAGACCACCGCGGCCAGCTCGACCGTTGTGGGCGCTCGGCTCCATACTGTAGCGCCTAGAACCGTATGGCCACTCCAGCCAGCCCTTCCACCTATGGACCGTATGTTTGTATTAAATAATAAATGTAGCCATTCACTCGCCAGTTTGAACTGAGAGCTTTGTCATGATTTTGGGAAATGCATTAAAGCTTGGAATTGTCTCACGGACCGACCATTATAACGTCAAAGTGATGTCATATTCCGCAAATAATTCACTTGGCTAAGTTACATGGAAAACGTAATTAGTATAATCTTTTATTGCAGCCGTTGCATGTCTAGAATGTCTCCATATGGTTGATTAAGACATTTTGATTACGTTATTTATGAGACTAGTACATCGTTTGCTATTGGTTACTGTGCCATGAATTTCTTTCACTGGAAGCCTGGTATACATTCGTTATTGTTGTGGTCTTCAGTCCAGAGACTGGTTTGATGCAGCTCTCCATGCTACCCTATCCTGTGCAAGCTTCTTCATCTCCCAGTACCTACTGCAACCTACATCCTTCTGAATCTGCTTAGTGTATTAATCTCTTGGTCTTCCTCTACGATCTTTACCCTCCACACTGCCCTCCAGTACTAAATTGGTTATCCCTTGATGCCTCAGAACATGTCCTGCCAACCGATCCTTTCTAGTCAAACTGTGCCACAAATTTCTCGTCTCCCCAATTCTGTTCAATACCTCCTCATTAGTTATGTGGTCTACCCATCTAATCTTCAGCATTCTTCTGTAGCAACACATTTGAAAGCTTCTATTCTCTTCTTGTCTAAACTATTTATCGTCCAAGTTTCACTTCCATACATGGCTATACTCCAAACAAATACTTTCAGAAACGACTTCCTCACATTTAAATCTATACCAGAAGTTAATAAATTTCTCTTCTTCAGAAATGCTTTCCTTGCCATTGCGAATCTGCATTTTATATCTTCTCTACTTCGACCATCAACTGTTATTTTGCTCTTTTCCTAATCTTATTCCCTCAGAATCACCATATTTAATTCAACTACATTTCATTATCGTCGTTTTGCTTTTGTTGTTGTTCATATTATATCCTCCCTTCAAGACACTGTGCATTCCGTTCGACTCCAGTAGCAGGCCCTTTGCTGCCTCTGACAGAATTACAATGACATCGACGATCCTAAAAATTTGTATTTCTAGTCCATGGATTTTAATTCCTACTCCGAATTTTTCTTTTGTTTCCCTTACTGCTTGCTCAAAATACAGATTGAATAACATCGGGGATAGGCTACAACCCTGTCTCACTCCTTTCCGAACCATTGGTTCCCTTTCACGCCTGTCAATTCATATAGCTGCCATCGGATATCTGTACAAATTTTAAATAGCCTTTCTCTATTCTATCCCTTCCGCCTTCAAAATTTGAAAGAGAGTATTCCAGTCAACATTGTCATACGCTTTCCTTTCCTTAATCTATCTTCTAAGGTAAGTTGTAGGGTTAGTACTGCCTCACGTGTTCCAACATATCGACGGAATCCAAACTTATTTTCCCCGAGGTCGGCTAGTAGTTGTGTTTCCATTCGTCCGTAAAGAATTATTGTTAGTATTTTGCAGCCGTGATTTATTAAACTGTTAGGCCGGTAATTATCACATCTGTCAACAACTTATTTCTGTGGGATTGGAATTACTGAATTCTTCTTGAAGTCTGAGGGTATTTCGCCTGTCTCATACATCTTGCTCAGCAGATGGTAGAGCCTTGTCAGGGTTGTCTCTCCCAAGGTTACCAGTAGTTCTATTAGAATTTTGTCTACACATGGGGCCTTGTTTCGACGTAGATCTTTCAGTGCTCTTTCAGACTCTTCACGTAGTATCATATCTCCCATATTATCTTCATCTACATGCTCTTCCATTTCCTAAATATTGTCCTCAAGTGCAACGCCCTTGTATAGACCCTGTACATAGTCCTTCCACCTTTCTACTTTCCGTTCTTTGCTTCAAACTGGCTTTCCATCTGAGGTCTTGATATTCATACAACTGGTTCTCTTTCCTCCAAAGGTCTCTTTAATTATCCTGTAGGCAGCATCTATCTTACCCCTAGTGATATATGTCTCTACATCCTTACATTTCTCCTCTAGGTACCCTTGCTTAGCCATTTTGCACTTCTTGCCGGTATCACTTTTGAGACATTATATTCCTTTTTGCCTGCTTCCTTACTGCATTTTTATATTTTCTCCTTTCATCAGTTAAATTCAATATTTCTTCTGTTACCCAATGATTTCTTCTAGCCCTCGTCTTTTTACCTACTCGATCCTGTGCTGCCTTTACTATTTCATCTCTGAAAGCTACCCACTCTTCATCTACTGTATTTCTTTTCCCTATTCATGTCAGTCGGTCCCTAATGCTCTACCTGAAACTCTCTACAATCTCTGGTTCTGTCAGTTTACCCAGGTCCCATCTCCTTAAATTCCCACCATTTTGCAGTCTCTTCAGTTTAAATCTACAGTTCGTAGCCAATAGATTGTGGTCAGAGTCCTCATTTGCCCCTGGAAATGTCTTACGATTTAAAACCTCGTTGGTAAATCTCTGTCTTACCATTATACAATCTATCTGAGACCTTCCAGTATCTCCACGGATCTTCCTTGTATACGACCTTCATTCATGATTCTTGAACCAAGTGTTAGCTATGATTAAGTTATGCTCTGTGCAAAATTCTACCAGGTGGCTTCCTCTTTCTTTCCTTTCCCCCATTCCATATTCACCTACTACTATTCCTTCTCTTCCTTTTCGTACTATCAAATTCCAGTCACCCATGACTATCAAATTTTCGTCTTCCTTCACTATCTAAATAATTTCTTTTATCTCATCATACATTTCATCAATCTCTTCAACCTCTGCGGAGCTAGTTGGCATAAAAACTTATACTACTGTGGTAGGCGTGGGCTTCGTGTCTATCTTGGCCACAATAATGCGTTCACTATGACGTTTGTAGTAACTTACCCGTGTTTCAAATTTTTCAGTCATTATTAAATCTACTCCTGCATTACCCCTATTTGATTTTGTTTTGATAACCCTGTAGTCACTTGACCAGAAGTCTTGTTCCTCCTGTTACCGAACTACACTCATTCCCACTATATCTAACTTTAACCTATCCATTTCCCTTTTTAAATTTTCTAACCTACCTGCCCAATTAAGGGATGTGACACTCCACGCTCCGATCCGTAGAACGGCAGTTTTCATTCTCTTGATAACGATGGCCTCCTAAGTTGTCCCCATCTGGAGATCCAAATGGGGGACTATTTTGCCTCCGTAATATTTTACCCAAGAATACGCCATCATCATTTAACCATAAAATAATGCTGCATGCCCTAGGGAAGAATTATGGTTGTAGTTCCCTTGTTGTCATATACATTTAATTTCACTTAATGATTCCTTCGTTTTTTGACTAATAATTCCATTCTGTTTGAATTTAACTAAATACCTGTCTCGGTGTAAAGTTCAAAGCAACCTCTGCTGTTGTTCTGTGAAGTATGAGTAATCTTGCTAGATGACATCAGAGTAATAAGTATCTTTAAATTTTGTGATCATGTAATATGCATAATTCTTTAATGACCGACTTCTGTAATTTTTCTACATGTCGACTTTGTTTGATGAATTCGTATTGTGTGCTAGATTGTTTCATTTGGCCACCCACTCCTTACCCATCCAACCGAGTTCCCTGCTGCCTGAAGTATTGTACGCAATGGATAAACCAAATGAGGTAGCACTGTCTTTAACCGACTGGCCTGATATTCGGGAGGGTGGATGGTCCGCTCCTCATTCTGCCACCCTAATTTAGATTTTCGTGGTATCCGTAAATCATTTTAGGTAAATGCTAGGTTTATTCCTACTATGAGGCCACGGCTAACTACTTGTCACACTTTTTCCATTATAAGCCTCTAATGTCTCTATCAATGAATTTCGTTCACATGTCGTTCTTAAATTGTAATACCAAGACGTGTGCGATATGCCTGTAAAAGTGATCTACTAATAAAAAAAACTACTACTACTGCTACTAGCATTACTGCTACAACAATTACACACAAATGCTAAAGTACTCTTACATACCTGGACAATACATGCATGGCAGAGTGATCAAGAGTGTTCTGGACACAGTGTAACATATTAGTCTGGACTTATAACCTCATTCGTTCCTCAGTTTATCAACATTCAGAGGTACACTTTTCAGTCCTTCCTTGCCTTCTACAGATAATGGTCGACCTATCGTAGTCGCTACGTAGCACGCCATACAGATATAACTGCTGTTACCAAAATCATACCCAGTATTTGAGCTAAGAGGCAATTGCTACTAAATTTGTGGACGGGGAATGTGTGGAGAAAGCGAAGCACAATTTATTAGGCAAGAAACTAAAAAATTATGAAAAACAGTTTATCAGTGCCACATTTTCGTAGTAGGTACCTACTAAAATAAATAACTCCCTCATAACCTCCTTGCCATGTGGGGCCGACCCTCAGCCATGTCAATCTCTGCTATAGCGATTCTGGTTACTTCTTCAAAGTGGGAACAAACCCAGTACAGGCGCAATAGATTTATTTCTATTTTAATCTGGTCCTGAGTTATTAAGTCCGTATCTAATCATTTAATGACTGGGGCCATACTTCCTGACAGACTTCACTGAAGTGTGGAAACAGAGATCTGCAAAAATGCAGATGCCGGCCTGTGTGGCCGTGCGGTTCTAGACGCTTCAGTCTGGAACCCCGTGACCGCTACGGTCCTGCGTCGGGCATGGATGTGTGTGATGTCCTTAGGTTAGTTAGGTATAAGTAGTTCTAAGTTATAGGGGACTGATGACCTCAGATGTTAAGTCCCCAGAGCCATTAGAACCATTTTGAAAAATGCAGATAATCGAAATTAGTTACAGACCTATTAGAGTCCTTCAATTCTTTTCAAAACTCTATGAGAGTGTGGCTCGGATACAATACTGTTTTGTGTGACTGACCACAACTTCTTAACAGCCGCTCAGTTTGCCTTTCGCAAAAATTTCTGTATAGAGAAAACACTACTGAATCTCAGAAACTGGACGATTGCCGAGGTAAGCAAAATTAAAGATCTCGCTGTATGTTTTGTGAAGTTGACAAAGTCTTTGACTGTGAGGGCCACAAAGTTCTACAGAGAAATCAATTAGATATAGTATTAAATGGCATCCTTTCTCCATTGGTGGAGTCTGACCTACATAACAGAAATCGTAGGGTGCCGCCGGAATGAAACTGACCTCGGAATGGGGGAAAATGGCGTGCGAGGTCCCATAAAGACATCGGTATAAGGCACACTCTTGTTGTTAATCCTCATAAAACTATGTCGCCTTCCAGCGACTTTAAAGTGAGGTTTCAGACAAGCAATAATTACCTGCTGCCAACAGATGTATGCATTTCAGATCTTAAACTAAATTAAACGCAGTGTGTATAAAATTCCTATTGCTTCGTGCGTCAAAGAGAATACTTTAGTCCTATATGAGAATTTTAAAATGTTCAAATTTTTTAAAGACGAAAGCTAGTTAGCTGAACCAGGTGTGTGGTTATGTAAAGGTGGGCCGAAGGAGAGTCTTGTTTTATTAGTAGGGAAAGTAATGATTTTACTCAGAAGAGTTTAGTAATAGTCGGAGGGAAAAGAACTATAGCACGCAGGCAGTGGAAGTAGTTTGAGCACCCAGGGACTAAGGAAGAGGTAAAATAGCCACCAAAGTAACACAGCAGCACTGTCGCATTAAAATACAAAAATGTGTGGAGAGACCACTGTTCGTTTCGAAATTATTGACAGAGAGGTAAGATGACAGAAGGAAAGAGAAAAGGTCCAAGAACTCAAATTTCACCTGTGTATCGACGGAAACGATATAAGATTATCAAGAAGAAGTGTGGAGACAAGGGAAGTACGAGAAGGAACCAATAGTTATTACAGAACACGGCTATACGTTACAGTAAGAGAGAATGTGTACGAAGTAAAAGAGTTATTTCGTCTGAGAAATAGAGTGAGACTTTGAACTACAGCAATGGTGCAGACTTTGATATAAAACTTGAGTGTGTAGCGACTTGGTGGCTGAGCGAATGGGAAGTAATAAACTGATTAAGTATTGCACAAATTATTTAATGTCAGGACCAAAACACACGTTCTCAAAAGTGTGACATCAAATAAAGTGACGCCATCCAACTTGAGTGACGGACTGTAAATTTTACGGCAACATGTGTTAACGAAACTGAACTTTTACAGACACCGTGTCATGTAGATGATATTGTTGATATGAGAAGAGATAAAAAACGTTAAGAGGCGTCCGATGAGGGGAGCGCAGGAGACATGCAAATTGGTCTCCCCATTCGATCTAGTGACTGGGATATGTGGCACCGTGTACGTCACGTACTTGCACACGTAAGGCTGCAGGCGTTCCAAATAGTCGTCGTTTCGAACAGCTACAGTTGTGCACAACGTTGTTGAGTAAACTTCTGGAATCAGCCTGCACATAAACTGAACATGCAGCTTTCCTCCATGTTGTTACTTAGTTTAGTGAAAACATATATGAACCCAGAGCATCTGAATTTCTTCCTGCTGGCAAACAGATGTTACGTACATTACTGCTCTGTAGAAGTGTTCCAGCAACTGTCGCCTAAAACGTCCTGGCAGATCAAAACTATGTGTCGGACCAAGACTCGAACTCGGGAACTTTGCCTTTCGCGGGAAAGTGCTCTGGCAGGAAGTTTCATCTTAGGCACACTCTGGTGCGGAGTGAAAGCCTCTACATATACTTCTACATACATACTCCGCAATTCCCCATACGGTGCGTGGTGGAGGGTACCTCGTACCACAACTAGCATCTTCTCTCCCTGATTCACTCCCAAACAGAACGAGGGAAAAATGACTGCCTATATGCCTCTGTACGAGCCCTAATCTCTCTCATCTTATCTTTGTGGTCTTTCCGCGAAATGTAAGTTGGCGGCAGTATAATTGTACTGCAGTCAGCCTCAAATGCTGGTTCTCTAAATTTCCCCAGTAGCGATTCACGAAAAGAACGCTTCCTTCCCTCTAGAGACTCCTACTCGTGTTCCTGAAGCATTTCCGTAACACTCGCGTGATGATCAAACCCACCAGTAACAAATATAGCAACCCGTGTCTGAATTGCTTCTATGTCCTCCCTTAATCCGACCTGACAGGGATCCCAAACGCTCGAACAGTACTCAAGAATAGGTCGTATTGGTGTTTTATAAGCGGTCTCGTTTACAGATGAACCACATCTTCCCAAAATTCTACCAATGAACCGAAGACGACTATCCACCTTCCCCATAACTGCCGTTACATGCTTGTCCCACTTCATTGCGGATGCCTCACCTGCTTCAGTTGTCATTTAGATCCGTCAAGTATACATCAAAAGCAACATTCGTTCTGAAACCACTTTCAAAACCATGCAACTCGGGACAATAATAACTACTGCTAGTAGCACCATTATTTCCATTGTGCTGTAAGAATCAGTATTTACCAAAGATCATAGCTGACAGGAGACAATGCAGGAGTTCATAATAAGAGGTGTCACGCTACAGGCAGAGGAAAATAGTAGGGAAAAGAGAAAAACAGCTCGGTCTCACTTTACTTTTTCCCCGTTTTCATACCCGCCGCTTTTAAGTGTGGACAACACTGAGAACAGGAGATTGAGGGAAGTTACACGCACAGTATATACCTACCGTACGTTGATGGAAGGAGTACGTGGAGACTCACCAGACACGTCGGGCGCCTCGGCAGCCAGTGCAGTGGTGGTCGGCAGCGAGACTCGCCTCTTGTCCTGGACTGGGCTGCCGCCTCCCACCCACTCCGTCCGCAGTTTTCTGCGAGACCCCCTCCCTCCCCCCACTCCTTCCCCCTCCCCCCTCCGCACCGCCAACGATAACCCTTGCATAGGTCTGACATTCGAAGTATTTTTCCCGTCTCATCTTAGTCGAAGCACTAAGAAATCTTGCTCTTACGCAAACCCAGTAAGTGAATTCAAGTCGCGTATTGTGTCATCCAGTGGCCATACTGGCATCGTAATGCAAAGTGATGCATTCGGTATTTCTAAAATGTTTCACCGCTAAATGCGGTCCCTCCTTTCAATCATCGCACGAACACCGAAACAGCAGAGACTGAGATGAGCGATCGCGGAACAGAGTGGCTGGAGCCTCTGACTAGCAGAAAGCCACGTGGGCCACATCAGACGCTGTTCATTCCCAGCCTCAGCCCACTGCATTCCCCGGCAGCGACGTACTTGCCCACCACGAGGCGTTCATTTCAGTCGCCTTTCCCTCTGCTTCTCCGACATACGCACCCCGGACAGACCATTACTCGCCCTCTGGAGGCGCCTCGCACTTGCTGTCAGCACTGCGTCCAGCCATGACAGTGGTCTCGTTCCAGCGATGCGTCCTACAATTCATGACTAGATTTGTAGAGCTACGAAATTGAGAAGATCTTGACTGCTTATTTTCACTCGCTCTTCCTAACGGTCCTTGGCCTTTTCTATATCCTTCCTGTTGGACGAGAAGGGGTTCGCTCCTGAAAGTGTACAAAACTGTCGATAATTTTGTGATTGAGGGGGAAACCACACGAGGAAGCTGTTTGACACCGAATTTTCGAGATTCTTTTGGGGTGGGAAGATTTAATCAGAATTATAAGCAATTTTTATACCACTTAATTCATATTTCGAACACTTTTTGTGAAATTTTTTCAATAATTTCAACCAAAATTAACAAAGTTAGGCTGTGATGTCCGCTGAAGGTTGTGAGTATAGTTCTCCAATTGCGTGCAGTGCAGCCATTCCGATTTTCATCTGAAATCAAAAAGTTTTGATTTTACGTTAATAGCTTATTTTCTAAGAATATGAAGCTCATTGCAGATGAAAATAATGAATATTAAAATGTCTGCAGGCGTTGGAACAATTTACTTCGATTTTCAGGATTGTTTTTCTCTAATTATTCAAAGAAAAATACCCTTAAAACCATGATATCATCTCACACGGTGGTTCAAATATTTCGTAATTTTATAAATAATCATACTATCAAATTTCATAATGATCGGTTCTGTACTTTTTGAGCTAAACTGCACGCAAATGCAGAAAAAGTCATTTCGAGATAAACGCGTTTGAAAAATAAATTCTCGCAAACTAGAAATTCAAGGAAGTTAACAATAATGTAAAATTCTTTCCGATCAATCTGCAATTCCAGCTTCCTCTTCCTCATACGCTTCGTTTTGCGCTAGCAGCAGTACTTTCCTAGTTTTCCGACCTTATTTCGATTCCAATCAACTAAGTGTAAAATACGATGACCCGATAAAAATGCACCTATTCTGTTACTTGAAATATGTGCGTGAATAATGTACC